>NW_002476322.1:0-714276 GCF_000189635.1 Tetrahymena thermophila SB210 | reverse complement strand
CCAACCCCCCAACCCCAACCCCAACCCCTGAAACTAATCTATAATAAACTATTAAAAATATTCATTAATAAACTTATTTCCTCAAATAAAAAAATATTTTTATTTTTAGGAACTTGTAAATTTATATTCGAATTTAGATAAAAATCTTTTTAAAAAGTAAAAAAAACATATTGTTTTATTTTGGATAAGATAAATTTTGGATTATTTACTATTTTTCAATAATTGAAAAATTCTTAAAGTATCTTCAAATCATTAAAGTTTTATTTTTTTAATCAGCTTTAATAAAAGCTATTAGGTGATTTTAATTAAATGACTTTTTTTTCAATTCAAAAGAATTTTTCTTGCTAAAAATAGTTTATTTTAATTTTACAATTTATTCAAAATTTTTCTCTTCAAATAAAATTATAAACATAAAATTATTGATAAATGTGATTTTTAATGTTAATTTTTACAATTGAAACTTAATAAAAACTTTTAATAGATTTTATTGTTTAGATTATTACTCAAAAAAAATAACAAATAAATCTAAAAATTCAATAGTTCTTTTCAGCCTTTCATAAGTTTTCTTTGGATTTTACTTCTCAAGCTTGTATATTGTTCTTATCTTAGTTGAATGATTAAAATTTAATTTAATTAGATTTAAGTTTATTCTAAGATTTACCACTATTTACATAGCTACTTAAATCTTTATTTGGTATTCCAAATTATATGCTTACATTTTTTAATTTGTCAGGGTTAAAAAAAATTTATCCGCTTTGGTTTTAATTAAGTTTTTACTATTTCTTAAAGGTGCTGTTTGACAAATTAGCTTAGTATATAGGGCTAAATAAATTTATTTAACTTCTGCTACTAGCTACTAAAGATTCATTCTAATTTATTTGTTTTTTTATTAAAGTTTTATGATCTTATTAATTATTTACATTTAAAATAATCTACTATTTGTTAATGAAATCTGCTGATAGTTTTAAAGTAGGAATATCTCTTTTTTCCTAACCTATTTTTTAATTTTTAACTTATTTTTATTATTCCTTAATAATTTTTTAAAAAGCATTTAAACCCTTCTAAAACCCTAATAAAAAACACAATCTCGATTTCAACATTTTTTCATTATGATTGTTGCTATCTGAAATAAAATTTTACTGCAATCTGTTAATTTCTTATTTAGTTAGGTCATCTACCTAACTTTCTAATAATTTTATTTAAGAATCTAAAGATTTTATAGCAGATTTGTCAATTCTAGCATTTATATTTTGCATAAAGCTTGTTTAATTTGGTTAATTATTAGGGATTATCTATTCTGTAACTATTTAATCTTACAATTAAAAATTATATGAACTTCTATAAGAGGTTATAGATTTTTTTCTCACATTAATTTATTTCTCTTTATTATAAGGATTTAAACAACTACCAATCATACTTTTTATTTTAACTTTTAATTTTTAAACATTATCTTAAGCTACATTCTTTACTTATTTTTACTCTTCAATCTAGTTATTAAATTCATCAATCGACCTTTAAAGCGTGGATTAATCACCTGAACTTCTTCCACTGACATCATTTAACTAACTATTTTTAATTTCCAATTATTCAAGATATCTTTTTTTTTCATCTTACTTTTCTTTCAAACTCTGCTAAAGATTTGCCAACTAAAAATAAAATAATTTAATAAAAAAAAAATAAGTTAATAAAATGAAACATTTTTACTTTAAAAACATATATTTTCGATTCAGTATCAAGAGTGTTTGGTAGCATTTCAATATCAAAATTTTCTTTCATCTTCCAAAACATTTAAACTAAATAAGAAGCGTTTTCATTATGTTCGTATTTTTCAATGCCTTCTGAAATAATATTCAGGTAAAATTCTTTTGCATGGAGTTTTATTTACTTTTTTTACAACTTTAAAGAAGAAACACTCTTCTCTAAAGAATCTATCTGCTCTTAAATTTCCTTGACTTTCATTTTTAAAATAGATATTTCTTTTTGTATTTATTCCTCTTTTATTTAGTTTTGTTTTCTAATTTTCTATTCATTTATAGAAACAAAATTATCTAAAAAATATATCTAAAATATTAAAATGAAATTACTTAAAATTTATCTTCTTAATCTGTTCTTTGAAATATAACATTTCTCCTACCTAAACTAAAATGAATATATTAAACCCTTTTAGCTATTTCCTACTTTATCTTATTTTCTAAATCTTACTGCATAGTTTACAGCTTAAAATAAATATTTTAAAAATAAAAATTAATTTTATTAAATTTAATATTAAAATTAATAAATAAATTTAATTATTTAAAATAATTAATTACTGTTTGCTAATTCTAAGAAATCTATTTAAAGAAGTCATTTAAGTTAAATATTAAATTAGTAATAATTTCCTTTTTATTATTTATTATGATTCTTATTTTTTAATATTTTTTTAAGATAGTTTCTTCAACAAACTTTAATGTGAGAACTTTTTTTTAAAGCTATTCTCTATCTTAATCGAGATCAAACAAAGTTTCTTTTTTCGTAATATTTTCTCTCATTTTTTTTTATATACTTTGGTAATCAATATGATGGTTTACAGATTTATATTTCTAAGCAATACATTTAAAGCTATTAAGCCCATAATAAAGGTCTTCTTTATTTTTAAACTTTATGAAATTAGAGAATTATTCTTCTTGATCTTCAATACCTTAATAAATTTTAAAATCAATATTTAAAACAATATACATGTTTATTATCTTACTTTGTTTTTTGCTTATGGATAAGTTTAGAGGTAAGAATTCTATTTTTGGCTAATCATCCACTTCATTTTTTATTTATGGAGAAGAAGCATGTAAGCTCTTTGATTTAAATTTTGTATTTATAACATTTTAATTTTCTTTTTTTAATAAAGAAGCATTTATAGCAGTTTTATTAGGATTGTTATTTTACTTAGATTCAATACTTTCTTAATTCATTTAACTAATACCTAATAATAAAGATTATTCTTTAGTTTTTTCCTGTTATTTATCTCTTTCAGATTAAAATTTTGGGCTATTTAGTAATTTTTTCATTTTGTTAAATACTATATCGTTGATTATTTTATGGTTAAGTTCATTTCTAATCGCTTCTTAACTCCATCTATTGAAAAACTACTTCTCATATAAACTTCCCCTAAAGCTTTCTTTAGAAATTTTTTTTTTTAAATTTAATTAATCTTAAAATTTTTAAAATTTACCTTGCAATTATTATTCTTAAGACTATCTTTATTCCTAAGAAAAGTTAACTTAATCTATTGAATTGATGATATCTAATCTTAACTCAGGATCATTTACAACTTACTATTTTATAGATGATGAATTAGATTAATTTCTCTGTATCACTTGTATTTCCTTTTTATATCTATCAAATAAAACATGATTTATTTAGTCTTTTTATTTGCAGTCTCCCATAATTTCTTATTTAAATTGATAAGATTAATCTTTCAAATAATATTAATATTATTTTACTTTTCTCTTGGTACCAATTTTTTAAACTATTTACACATAATTTTTCATTATTTTAATAAGCCTGCTCATTAAATTCCTCTCCATACAAATTCTCAAACTTTTCAATTGATTTTCCATTCTTTTTTTCTATTTCTATTTCACCAGATTTTTTATTTTTCCTTATTTTCATTTATGGCATTAAAACATAGCAACTCCTATGGAATTGTTTTAAATCTTCGCTAGCATTTCTAGAAAAAGAATTTCTTGCATCTAAGGAATCTTAAAAGATTACAGCATTTTTTTTCTTTGAAATTTGAATATTATCACAAGATTTAAAATTTCTATCCATTCTTAAAACTCTATTTTTTATAAATCTTAATAACTTCTACTTTGTTAATCAGGCTATTAATTACAACAAAAAAAAATAATTAAAAGCTTAACTTAATGATACAAACAAACTTAAATCTAGTTATTAATTTAATAAAAAGCTGAATAAAAAATGACAAAAAAAGTTAATAAATAGTGCTTTTTTAAACAATAAAATAATAAAGTTTTTTTATATTAAAATACTTTAAAAAAATTTTACTCATTTAATTAACGATTAAACAAAAATAACTAAAAAAATAATTAATTTTTTTAATAATCAAAGAAATAAAGTTAGAATAATACTTCATAAATGATAATTGTGATAGATATAAAATATATAATTTTTACAATCAAAAGATATTTATTTATTAATATTGAACTCTATTTTATATAATTTTTTATATAAATTATTTTGTAGTAATTTACAGAAAAGTTGGAGGTAGGTAGATAGATATATTCTTTTCAATTGTTTCATCAAAAATATAAAATAAAAAAATTATTTGTTTTAACATGATTTTGTTTTTTTAATCACTTTTTGATTTTTACTGTGAGGCAATCTTTGCAGTTAATTGCTATGTTTGTATAATATTTGACATTAAATACTTTAAAACATTTCAGACAATATCTTTTTGATGGATTAGTCATTAGGTGTCTATGATTTGATTACTAATCATGGCATATTGTACATTAATAAGCTTGCTTACAGCATTCAAAAATAGGGACTGTGTTGCATTTAATTGAATGAGGACAACAGTCTTAATAGACTTTGTAAGGGAATTTGTTTTTAATTGTTTAAAAGTTGATGTCTCTCTAAATTGTTTGCAACTCTTCTATTAATTTGACATTGTTTTTTAATATATTTTCATGGCTTTCTTTCTTGGCTAATAGCTAAGTTAGATGTTAAGAGTCTCCTTCCTTCCTTTCAAGCTATTCAGATTTGTCTTACTTTTTAGCATGCTTTTATCTTTCTTCATTATCAGTATTGATTTGAGTTGAATAATCTATTTAGCTAGAGGCTCTTTGAATATTTATGGGTGAGTTATTGTTTATAAAGATTTATGAGTTAAATTAGAAGTTATTCAAATTTTCATCATTTATATCTAATTCTGTAAAAGTTGTAAGAATTTTATCAAGTTCTTCATTTAGCTTCTCATGCATCAAGTTAAAATTTTAATTGTATTTATTCTCAAGATCGTTATACCTATCTTAGATCACTTTAGTTCTTTTCAATAGATCGGTAGCAAAGGTATCATGGTGGATGTTTAAGGCATACCCAAATTCATCATCACTCATTTCAAAAATATTTTTTTGCATTGCTTTTTTAAGTTGTTAAAGATAAGTTTGTTGCTTATCGACTTCATTTTCAATGATAAAATTATCTTGGCTTATTTCTTCTTAAATTATACTTTAAACCTTTTCTTTGATGATGTCTACTCTCTATATAAATTCTTCTTTAAGCTTATCTAACTAGATAAGAATACCCTTTAAAAAAGCAGGGTTATGCATCATATTAGCTAAATTTGCTAAGTTGCACACACTATCCATATATTATTGGTATTTAAATTCTATGCTATTTATAAAATCTTCAATTCTTAGTTTTCTTATAGCATGTTCGCCATGATCTTCTAAGAAACAATGAGCGCATCCAAATTTCTGCTGATTTTAGCAATGAATATCTGTACAGACATAAGAAATTTTACTTCTATCATGACCTTCTTTGATGCAAATAGGTTGGAGTTTCAAACCTAATTTAGTGATAGAAGTCTTGTCAGCAGCATTTTCAGTATATTTAACATGAGTTCCACTAATATTTGTGTGAAATAATACTGATTAAGTAGTATGCTATACTCCTCTTTTTGAAGGACTCATTTCAATTAGACTACTATAATTTTAAAATCCATTACTGCTATTATTTAAATTTGTGCTACTTTTCTTACTCTATTACAACTGCTTAGCTTAACTGCTATGTAAACTAGATCCTCCTTTTTTTAAATAGATTTATTATAAAATTTAATTTCTGTAGTCCATTTTATATTTAAGTTATTAATTATCAAAGCAATATTAAAAGTAAGTTAGTTTCATAATTGGAAATCATAAAATTATTATAAATATAAAATTTACTCATTTGCTTGGAGTTGCTGCTACTTTTGAGATTTGTAGAAGTTCCATTTCTAAGAGGAGTGGAAAAGCCGTTTGAGACCAAAGATTATTAGACTTATTTAGAAGAGTAGCGCTAAGCTGATATAGGACGTGATTATATATTTGAAGTTTGTTTTTTAGGAGTATAAACAGAAGAAGAATTCTTAGCTAATGAAAGCATAGAGTCTATTTTTTCTAAAGATTTCCTCAAAGGAGATTCCTAATTTTACCTATTCATTATGGGATCTACTTACTTGATGTCTGCCTGTATTAGAGAATATTTTTATGAAAAATTTTTAAAATAAATTTTTATGTTTTTTGCTACTGTTAAAATATTTATAAGCTTTAATTTAAGTTGCTTGCTTAAAATTCTTTGGAGCAAATTTAGTTTTATAAATTCGTAAAAATTATGTTTGCAAAATCTTTGTTTCGTGTTGATAATAAAATTTAAAGTTTCTTTATCGGTTCATCTTATCCATAAATTTTTATTTATAATATCAGTATAACTCTAAATATTACGAATAACCCAAAACATAATTAATCATCATAAATATATATATATCCACTCAATAGCTTTATTATTTAATTAATTAAATTGAAGTAAGTGTGGTTTATAATTCAATATATTTTATTCATAATAAATTTATACCATTAATTCATAACTCCCTTCTTTAAATTGTTTACAAATTCATTTAAACTCCCCACATAAATAAATTAATAATTACCATTTATTTAATTTATTTGCAAAAATATCTTCAAAAATATGGATGGACAAATATGCATAGAATTAATGGATAAAATATAATATTTTATGTTTTAAATTAGTAAAAATATTTAAGATTGAATAATATAAAATTTATTTAATTTAAACAAAAATGTATGCTTTATCAAGAAAATATCATTTTTAAGAGAAATATTTTAAATAAAAAATAGACTTGATTAGCATCTAAATAATATCATAAGCTATACAATTTAAGTTTTTCATTATTAATTATTCAAAATAAATAAAATAATTTACTTAATTAATAAATATTTTTTATTCTCTATTCTCCCTTCTAATCTAAAAATCCTAAATATACTTAAGATATAAATGATGATAAAAATATATAAAACTTTAAGTTTTGATATTTGGTTGAATTTATTTACTTCCAATGTTAAACACAATCATATTTAAACAATCAGATCAATTATTATGATTTTATTTTACTAATTAAAATAATTAATATTAAATAGTGTCCAACCAACTAAAAAATATTTAAATTGATTTAAATAGTTCATCAGTAATTTTTAATAGAATAATTAGTTGACTAATTCAAATATTTTCTAAAAAATTATCAAATAAATGATTAATTAAGCTTAAATTTATTTTAAAGATATCAATATTTAATCTCAATAAATTTTTTATCATTATATTTTATGTATTGATAATGTATTAATGTTGTAGACTTTTAAAAAATTTTACAGAAAAATAAAAAAATGAATTATTATCTTAATAATAAAAAAATTAATTTGTTTGTAAATGATGTGTTAATTGTTGAATACAATATATAAAAAATAAATAGAAAACATATTTTAAATTAGTAATTTATTTTAAAAATCATATTTATAAAAAGTAAAAAGGATTATTTATTACAGTTTTAATTCCTTTTTCTTCTTAATCTTCAACGTCATCGCCAATTACTTCATTTTAAAATAATCTCTTATTATTATAGTTACTCATTTTCTCTCTAATTATTCTAAATGAATTTTCTAAATTATTTATTGTATTTAAATCGATCTATTTGAAGATATAGTCTTAATTTTCTGGTTTTTTTAACTTTTCTAACTGATCTTTTAAGTAAGGAATAATTATTTCTTATATGAATTAAAATAGTTATTTATATTCATTTTTATTTGCACAGAGGGTAAGTTAATGTAATTCACTTGATGTAGAAAAACTATCAGAAGCTGCTTTCATTTAAATATATGATAATTCTATGAAAGATAATAAAGCTTGAATATTAATATGATTGTATAGCTTTTGTTATTTTGCATGGTGACAAAATGTATCTATAAAGTGCCAGTAATAATCTTGTTACTCTATATCTAAATTTATAATATTTTTATATGAATTTTTTAGCTTTTAATAGTGCAATTCTTATTTTCTAGAATCTCTAACAAATTAGATTAAATTAATTGGATTTATGCATATCAATCCACATAATGCAAAAGAGGTTTTCATGAAAGTTTAATCATAAAGGATTCTACTTTTACCAGAAAATTCAAGTAGTGGTACTTTTTTATCCTAATTTTCAGCAGATCCATCAAATATCTAACTGTAATATGTAGTCCATCCTATAAATAGATCATAAACTAATAAATGTCCTTAGTTTTTTAAAAATAGAACATTAATCACTTGACGCAAAACATTTTTTTTAGCTCTATTATCATTTTAATCTTCTTTCTTAATGTAGTTATTCCTAAAGTAGTCCAAAATTTAAAAGCTATGATAAAAATACATTTCAAAATTTGCCTTTTCACCTTCATACTTAGATGTTTACAATAAAGCAGCGAGTTTTTCACATTATTCTACCATCTATGTTAATGTAGATCCTGTTAATTTTAAGTAACCCATATACTCACTTTGTCTTTTTATTAATGTTTGATTCTTTGATTATTTTATATTCTCTTTAAATTCTTCAAATCCATCTTCAAATTTTTAGTTGCATACTTAATAGAATTTTGAAAGTTTCAGAAATCTATTTTCGCCGTGCTCATCTCTTTTTATAAGTAATGTGTTAGACATTCTAACTTATTAACTGATTTATTTGGATAAATATACAAATATTAATTTTTAATTTAATTTTTTATATCTATCTTATCAGATCTAATGATAGACAAACTTTTTTATAAAATGAAAAATATCTTCTTAAAAAATTTAAAAATAAATAAAAAAATATTAATTTTAAACTATTTTAATAAATTCTTTAATTTTCATATTACATACTAATAAATATAAACAAAAAATTTTAATATATCAAAACAAAAAAGAAAAGCATAAAAAATATTTCTGTAAGAAAAAAAGTGTACCTTTAAAAATGCTTAGAAGATTACTATGGCTTTAAAAAATAATAGAAAGTTTAAAAAAATAATATTAAAATAACTTTTTAAATAAATATATAAAGGAAATAATAATAACCATTCAAGTCATTTCAAAAACATATAAATGGAACTGGATTAGTTCATATATAAATATTAAATATAACTAAATACTCATTAATTTGATTTTCAAAAAAAAAAATAACTTTTTAAGTTGTATTTTACTTAAATAAATTATCTCAAATACTTTTAATTTTGTTTAGTTAAAAAATCATTTACTTTTTCTTTTTAATTTTATTTAAAGCTGTATTTTTTTACACTGATTCAGATACCCTTTTTTAAAAGGCATATTAATTAAAATATTTGGTTTTAAAAAACCAACTAAATTTTAAACTATTTTGTTTTTATTAGGTTTTAAATAGCCTAATAAGAAAATTATATTTTAAAAAAAGGGTATCATTGAAAAATAGTAAGTATACTTCAAAGATATAGTATTAGATGAAGATTAAAAATTCTATTAATTTATATTAAACTAATTTTATAAATGTAAAAATAAATCTAATTTTTATAAGTAAGATACACTGTTACATTTAGTTAGTTATCACATAAAAAAATAAGATTTTAAAATATTTATTAATGTTTTATCAAGGTTTTCCACTCCATTCACTTAAGAATGTGTCAACAAATTATTACATAAAATCATGACGCTTTTAAGCAAAATTTTTGCCAGCTTCTGTGTTCATTTTATCTTTTAAGAGGAATAACTTTTCATAGAAATGATTTAAACTTGGGGAATTGTTATTTTTGTATTATTCAGCAGTTTCATGCAAGACAGGGGGAATTTCAGGATCATAAAGGGCTCTATTTTTATAACCTCCATAAGCAAAACATCTTGCAATACCAATAGCACCAAGAGCATCTAATCTATCAGCATCTTAGACAATAAATCCTTCAATAGTCTTTAATTTATTTTCAACCTTAGCTCCCTTATAGGATATATTTCTAATAATATGAACTACTGCATCAATTTCTTCATCAGTAGCTCCTTATTGTTTTAACCATTCAGATGCAAGACGAGGAGCAACTTCTTCATCACCTCCAGTAAATTTCCAATCAGCAATATCATGAAGAAGAGCACCTAATTCAACAATAAATTGGTTATTAGGAGTTTTTTCAGCTTTGCTTATTTCTATTGCTAAATTATGAACTCTTTAAATGTGATCGTAACCATGACCCTTTTCAGCATCTTTTAATTTCTCAGCAACAAATTTCTTGCATTCTTCGATGATATTTATTTCTCTTTAGTTCATTTTATATTTTAAAGGTAGAATTATTGAATTAAGAATTTATTTATTTATTTATTTATTTTTGTTGATAAAATTATTAAATTATTCAAAATTTAATTTACCTATTTATACTCCTATCAAAACATTAAGAAAATCTAAATGAAATGTAATTTGCCTGATATATATTTCTTCCAGAATTAACCTAACTTCTAAGTAAATTTAATTTTTTGTGGGGGATCAATTTTATTTGTTTTTTTGCTTTTAATAATATTTGTTAAATTGTGATCATGAAAAATTTTTGCTATTTTAGACTTATATCTATTATTTTTTAGATTAAACTATTATGTTTTATTTAATGTTTAAATTTGTTCTTCTAATTAGGTTGTGCTTTCTAATAAATAAAATATGTAATTTCTCATATCCTTTTCTAATTTTCTGATGATTAATTAAGCATAGAATGTTAAAAGAATAATTTAAATGCAGCTTACATATTAATATAAATACATAGTCTATCTAAATAAAACAAAGTTTAGGTAGAAAAATGTTTAAAATAATTTATAGATAATTAATGAATATATTAGAACTAAATAATTTACTTTCTTCTTATTACAATAAAATAAATTGTGATATGCAAGGTGTATTATATCAGATTTTACATAACTATAACAATATTTAATTAATTAAAATGTTCTAAAAGAATCGGTTTACATTTAGATGTTTTACCAATATTCAAATTTAGTAATAAAAACCGCTTAAATATAAATTAATATTTTTCATTTTATCTTTGATTTTAATTGTGAAAATTAAATTTCTTAGATTTAAATTATCAATTCATCCCACTTAAAACATCAAAATTTTCATCATCATCTTCATCGTTTTCTTAATTATTCTGAATAGCATTACTTTATTGCTTGAAAGGATGCTGCTACTAATCTTCGTATTCCTCACTGTCATTTTAGTTTATCATTGGAACCATTCCCATTGCTTCTGGTGCTTGCTACTTAGTTTTCATTTACTTCATTATATCTTCTGCTTTCATTTTTTAAAGTTATATTCGTCTTGCATCAGCATCATTTTCATCTGGTTCTTCATCTTCAGATTCAGAATCAAGGAAATTTTTCTACTTTTTCATCTTATTGAGTTGATTCTTTTCTTATTCCTTGATAATTTTTACATTAAGTTAAAGTTCCAAAATTTAAGTCATGAAATAACTAAATCTATTAATAATTAAAAATTTAAAAATGTATACATCTAGCCATTTCTATTTGTAGGCTAATCTATCTCTCTTTTACTGTTGATCTATAAGTTACTGGAGAGGATTATCAAAAATTTATTTCCCTCTATTTACTATGGCAGGGTCTACGTTGTAAGGAGATTAATAAAATCTTGAATTTTTCATAATTAGTCTTTTATAATAAAATAAAATTTACGTTTTATTAAAATAGAGTTTATATACTTACCTGTGCTCAGTAAAATATTCTTCAAAAGATATATTTTTGCTTTCTTAGTAAATAACATCAACAATATGATCCCAAGTGTCTTAGTCTATAATTTAATCTTTCAAACATTTTAACATAATTGCCATATCTACAAATATTTCCATTCTATTTTTGTGAATTTTCATAAAAATTTAATCCCAAATGTAAAGTGTCACTTGTAAGGGTAGAAAAGCAAAACCTAAAGAGTGGACAAATCTTTTAACTATAAGCACTAAAAAATTTCTAGATTAAGGCAGCTCTAAATTGAGTACACTGTTGATTTTATTAGCAAGGTCTTCATCCACTATAGCTAAAGTGTTCATTATTGCATCAGTCATTTCTGCATCGTACTTCTCATCATGTTTAACAAGTAAGTCTACAAGAGGGTCAAAAAACGCTACAATACTTTGGATAGAGAAATAGTAACCTATCAAATCAACAGGAATCTTATGCATATGTTAAGCATCACGATAAACAATCTTTAACAAAAAAATTTTAATTATAAAGCATAATTTATTTAAAATTTATCATAATTAATTTATATCATTTACCATTAAAGGAATACATAATAGGTAAAGGTAATCAGATAAGATTCTGTCCTTCTTAATTTCATAATAAGAAAGTATAGTTTTCATGCAATAAATCATTCCTCCATCAAATTCTTGTGGAGTACTCATTTAGCCAACAAAATCTTCAGTATCTTTAATGATTGCAACATCAAATCTAGATATTGTTAGCAGTCTATTTTCATTCAGTTTTTAGGAATATTCATTTGATTCCTTTTGATTTTCCTTTATTTTTCATAAAAATTATTTTTCATTTGCAATATTTATTTTAAATAATCTTATAAATCTAAATTACCAAACAGAATTTCCATATAATTTATCTCAAATCGTTAGGTAGAAGTCTATATGCTAATAAATCAAAACAATCTCTATTGCCTTTATTTCTGATAATCAGGTTTTATAGCATACTTAAAATTATGCTCCACTTATTATCTTTCTTTTTTATTAAAAAAAATTGTTTTATTGTTACTGATGCTTCATAATTACAATTTATCTCCTCATATCTTCAAGACGAAGATTCATAACTTATCTTATCTTCGCTTTAAGATCTTCTCCTTCTTCTTCTTTGTCAAATATTCTTCCAATCTAATTATTGTTATTATTCATTAGCTCAGACAAAAATACATATATATTATAAATTTATTCAAAATAAGTAAAAAAAAGTAGCATTTTTACATCTCTGTAAACAGATTAAATCTATTCTGGAGTAAGGTCTTTCAAAAGATTTCCTCTATTTATTTAAATTATTAAATTGTTTTATTTATCATTCAGCCTTGAATAAATTCAATTCAAAAAATATACAAATAAAAATGGGTAGATACTCTGCTTCTTTAGCAAAACGTGAAACAGCTCTTTTAAAAGATAGTTCCAAAGTTTTATATTCTGGACCTTATTTTATTTGTTATTCAATTTCGTTCATAAATTTTCCTAAAAATCCAGAATCATATTTTAAAGGCTAGCTTAAATACTATTGCGAAATCTCTAATCCTTAGTTTACAGCTTCTCTAAAATTATATCTAGAAATCAAAGACTCTTAGCTCTTCCTTATAGAATTATCTTAAAGGCCATTTGTTTAGCTCTTATTTTGTTAAATCCTATTAATATTGTAATTTGATCTATCCATCAAGAATATTTTTGTAACAATCAGTACAGTATTAAAATAAATACTAAAATCTATGAAAGATTTAATATAATTAATTTCAATTACTTTATATAACTAACTATCAGTAAGTATCACAGAAAAATATCAAATCATTAAAATAAGTTAATATATTAATAGATTGAAAATAGAATTAAAAATAATATTTTAGTAAAAAAAATTTTTTTTCAGTCAATTTATTGAGTTTTCATGAGAACTTATGTATTTTCAAAAAATAATAAATAAAATAGAATAAATAAAATTATAAAATAATATAAATATTAACTAAAATTAATACTTTCATATAATAATGAAGATTTTATATACTTTCTTTAAGCTTTTATTTCCTGTATATTGGTAAGGAAATAAAAGATATAGCTAATTATCAAAACAATTTAGAAAAAGAAGAATAAAAAGCTTTGAAATTAATCAAATATAAAGTATTCAAAACATAATTAATAGGAAAAGATAAAATAAAAATGAGTTTAAGAAAGGGAACCTCTATTTTTTCTAGATAATTCAAGAAAGCTTTCAATGATGCAAAATACCAAAATCTTACTGCTGCACGTATGGAATTAAAATGATGATGATTTTTTAAATTAAATTATCTATTATAAGCATCGATAAATGAATAAAGCAATATTGATTAAATGTGATGATTATTCGCATATTAAAAATGGGAAAAATAAGATAATATTCATTAACAAAAATGTTTAAGAACAAAACAGAAACTTAGAATTAAATATATTTCTTTTAACATAATATGCATTATTGTTTTTTAATAAGGGATGAGCTTGTGTTCTAAATTTGATTGCGTTTTTGTAAAATTGACCTAAATAGATTTGAAAAAATAATTCTAAAATTAATAAATGCAGTCTATTTAAAAATCAATTTATTTTAATATATATATTTTTGATTTATTATAAATTAAATCTGATTTATTTTAATAATTTAGAAGGTGAAACTTATTCTCACTTAGGTTGGATTTCTAATGTTGATTTGAGACTTGGTAGAGCTATTTTTACTTTTGGTGTTGTTGGTATTGCCTTCTGTATCTATCTTGAACCTTCTTACTTCCATGAAACAGTAATTATTTATTTAGCTATTTTTGCTTAAGGAATAATTTATTTTATAATATATTTTTTTGTATCGCATTTTCTGATAAAACTTTTAAACAAATAGTTTGGTCACATGAGTCAACCTCCTAAATATGATGTAAATTAATAAAAAAAAGGGATTTATAATGAAATAGATCCTTTAATTATGTTAAATATTTACTAAAATACTAATAAATTAAGTTAATAGATAGCAATATTAATGGAGTTGAAAAGAAACTTAACAAATAGATCCTTCACAGAGAACATAACGAACATAAGTTAGATGGTTTCGTTAGTATGTTTAAGGGAAGTGATGTTGCTAAAAATTGAAGCAATCTATGATATTAAAACAAACAGTTTGAATTAAAGCATGGTTATATAAAATAGTAAATTTTATTTGAACTACTAAGAAATAATCATTGCAAATAAATAATCTGTGTATTGTAGTTTTAACAAACTATAGCAATCACCTTTTGAAATCAAACCATAAAATTCAATTTATTCAATATTTATTTTTTTAAAAGATATTTTTTCTAAAATAGTTTTACTTATGCAATAAATATCGAACTAAGCTATTAAATTTTAGAACAAGCATAATTTAAGTATTTGAAAATATGATAAATGTTTTCAAAAAATATTTCCTATGTTTAAAAATTATTAATTATTTAATTGAAAACAAATCAATTCTTATATATTAAATTTTCTTTTAATTTAAACTCATTTTTTTAAATTTAACACTCTGGAATTCAGAATATAATTTGGTTTTTTTTCAAATTTTAAGAGTTAGTTTACCTTGAATATTTGAAATTAATAGGAATTTAAAAATTTAATAATAAAATTTTGTGGTTTTCAAACATAAACTTCCTACTAAGTTTTTTTTACTGTTAAATATTTATAATAAAATATAATATGTAATAATTATTGTTTAAAAAATAAGATACATTTTTATTCAACATGATTTTAATATTTAATGTTAAAAGAAAATTAAAATTTTTGCATTCTATTTATTAAAATCTTTCTAATGTAATAAGATAGTTATTCTATTGTTTAAATCATATAAAGTTTAAGAAAGATAAATCTAAAATTCAGGTAAAAAATGAGTTAACAAATCTTAATATTATAATTTTTTTGTAAAAAAAATATATATCCAACCATGAGACATAGACTTTGTTTATATATTTACTTGCAGTTTTCAAATCAATATAATCTAATTATTAACCTCTAATAAAAGAGCATATTTGGAATAAACTAAAATCATATCTAATTTGAAAATAGGTAGAAAAAGTATTTTTAAGTTAGTCTTTCAACACCTCGATTGAGTTACAAATTCAAAAAGACTAATTCCAATTTATAATAAATCATACAATAAATATAATGAAAATAAGTAAAACATTTATTTCTATGCTAGATTCTATCAATTAGTATAACAAATCCATCAATTTGATTTTTTTGAAATTTATATGTTTGTACATTATTTGGATTAATTATGTTACTGGAGGAAGAGTTTCACCTTATGGATCCTAATTTATTGTACTTTCAAGTACTAACCCTAATACAATAGCAGATTACTACTTTTCTATGACATTTGATACTGCTTTGCCATCCACTGGATATGTTGAAATTCTATTTCCTTAGAATTAATATCAAATAGGATTGACTCCTGCAAAACCTGTTATATATGCTCCTTATCCTAATGTCGCATCATTTTCAAAAGTTAACTTATGGAGTGTTATTATAGGTCTTCCAAATTGGCCAGCTAATACACCTATTCAAATTATGGTTTCAGGGGTTTACAACCCAAGTAAAGAAGGTGGTACAGGGCAGTTTTAAATTTCTACCCTGGCATCTTACGATTTTGTATCTAATCCAATTGTACCAGGAACTGTATTAGATCAATCAAAACATTTCACTGTTGTAGGGTTATCCAAGCCTTCTACAAATTTGATTTCCGCCAGCGTAAATTTCAATTCCTCTTCTAGTCAGTAAGCAGGCTAGATAAGTATCTACAATTTTTATATGGTGCCTAGTTCTGATCTTCCTTATAATGTTGATTTTCGTATAACATTTCCTTCGATTTATTCTTTGACATATGTTATTCCTTCTTAGTGTGGCAGTGTTGCTAATAGTGCTGGATTAATTCTTAAAGGAGGATTTTATTGCTAAGTGTTATCTACATCACCCAATGTTCTCACAATAAAAGGAAACGGAAGTCCAATTATAAAAGGTAAACTATAATAAACAATATTTTGCATAGTAAATAAATAAAATTAGTAGAACTGATAATTATAACATTAAAAATAAACTTAGAATTTTTGCATTTATATATGCATGTATACATACATAGATGGATATTTAATCAATTAATTATTATAAAAATTTATATAGGTACTTAGGTAGCACTTGCATTATTCCAAGTTTAAAATCCTTAAGTTTCTGCAATTACAGATTTGTTTAAATTTGAAATTTTATTAGCATCAACAAACTCTACACTTGAAGTTGCTTCAAACGTTTTAGGTCTCTATATTTAACCAGGAATTATCACAAATATAAACTTGCAACTTTACTACCCACTGTAAAAAAAAATATTTTAGCAACTTATTTTATTAGTTTAAATTAAATTTTTTACAAAAATAAAGATATCAAATGTTTACAGGATTTACTAGAACATTTGTCTTGCAATTTAAACCTACAAATCCTTTTATTGCTGCACGTATAGTCACCGATTTTCAACTTATAACATCTTGCTAAATAACATCAGGATTACTAGATACATCTTTAAACTCTAATTCTATCTGTACTCCATATGCCAACATCATGTTGCTATCTAACTTTTAGTCGTATGTAAGGAGTTAGTTTGGAAATGAGTTTGTTCAAGTATAATTTGTTGCTCAAATCAAATCTTATCCAGTCACTACAACAAGTAAAGTATATTTTAAAAAATTCAGAAAATAAAATATTAATATTTAAAAAAATTAGATATTCTTTCAACATAACCTGTATCTATATCTACATTCTTGGATTAAAATATGCTTACTTTGGTAGATTAAGATAATAGCACAGCCAGTACATAATTAGCAATAACTTAGGCTCGTAACTAATTTAAAATTAATATTTAAATAGAGAAAGCTTTAAATTTTTTAGAAAATATTGTTTCTTCAATATTTATTTAAATTTGACATCATTCATTCATTTATTTAATTTTGAATAATAATTTCAATTTTCAAATTAATAACTAAAAAAAGCTCCTACAACAGGTTTATCTGTTGTTTTACCTGCTACTCCGATAACATTAAGCAACCTATAAACTAGCACTCAAAGTGTAACATTGACAGTGAGTATATAAAAAACAAACTTACCATCTGGTGCTACTTCTTGTCCTGCTACATTTTATATCGAAATACCAGAAGATTTCTCAGGAATTCCAGCATGTTAATGTAAAAATTATAGAAAAAAAAACAGTAAAATAAAAATATTTAATATAAATAATAAATAAAAGTTGGCGGTACTAATTATTAATGTTCCTTATAAGGAGGATTAATTAAAGTAGCAGTTACTGGTTATACTCTCAACGTAGCTACAGTTTAAACATTGACTATTTCAAATTTAGCTAATCCTAGTATACCTGATAACTACAACATCAGAGCTAATATTTACTTTAGTGATACAACTGGTTTATAATACATTTATACCTTAAATCAAGTCTTTGCAATTATTTCTCCTCCTTTAAGTAGCCCTGCTACATATACCTTATCCACATAGTAACTATAAAGTTCAATGCTATTTTTTGTTTTTGCCTTTAAGAGCTCATTACCATCAGGTGTAAAGACTCTTGCAGATCCCTTTACATAATTTTCTTATATAGATATTATTGTCAGTGGAACTAGCAATTGTAAATAAATTATTAAAAAAAGGCAAGTTTATTAATCATTTTTTAACAATTAGCTTATGGTCTAAGTTCTATCCCTGATCTTAGCATTATTGATTGTATTTCTCTTCCATAAACAGGTACAGATGCATAGGGTCTTACTAATGCTCCTGGTTATTAGATTTAATGCTCAATTTTTTAAAATTTATATCCTGGAAGTATTGTGATAAGAGTATAAAATTATGATTAACTTTAATCTATCTAAACATCATAGAATAGAAAAATTAAAATTGGTGTACCTGTAACTTAAGCAGCTAGTAGTGATACTCCTCAATATAAAATTTAAATATACATATCTACAAATAAGATAGTAAGATTATATTAAAGCCTACCACTTACAAATATAACACCTGTACCTACAGGAAGTAGTCTACCTGCAGCAACATCCATCACAACTACACCAAATCCTCCAGATATGTAATAATCTTATTAAAGCTAAGTTCCACTTACTGGATTTCCAGGATAGGCTATTGGAACTTACAATGGTATATTCTTTTAACTAGCACCAGGTTATGTGTTTGATGTTACACAATAATAAATCTCTGTAAGTGGAGTATCATACACTTATTTGACAGATTTCTTTTATTTATCAAGAATGAATTATATTTTGATCATTACAAAATCAGCACTTCCATCAGGTATTAATTCATACATTTATTAATTGATTAAATATAATTTATTTTTTATACAATTATGTGAAATTAAAAATTATTTTTTTATAGGAAATGTCAATATTATAATATAAAACATTATCTCACCAAATTATTCATATGCAACTAATGTAAATAATCTTTATGTGAGTACAAATTCTTAATACGTAGCTGTTTACAGTGTAGTATTTAACACTTAAGTTTTAACGGATTCTACTCTTGCTCTATCAATTGATTATGCAACTCCTTAAATTCTGTGGGCAAAATATACTTTTAAATTTACAGTCAATATGCCAAATGTAAATATATTAGAGTTTAGTTTTCCAGCTTCATACTAAATAGCTCTAAATGATGCATACTTATAAGTGATTAATTTAGTTAATATCCAAAATCAAAGCGTGAATAAGCAAATATTAGTTTCAACTCCTAGCGCTAATTTAGTTTAGATTAGTTAGTTTACTGTCATAGACCCTAATTAAAAAGTATCTATCACATTGACAGCCATAGCAAATCCAGCAGCAGGCAGTATAAAAAATTTCTAATTTAGTGTTAAAAAAATATTTAAATTTTTAAAATAGCTTATTAAATAACTGTTACTCAAAGATATGCCAATGGTGCAGGATTATTATATGCTATAAGATAAACAAAAGTAAATGCTGTTATATCTGGAGCAGCCTTTACTCCAGAAGTGATAAATTTTCTTCCTAATTCAATAAACGCTCTTCCTAATAATATTGGAAATTCTGGAATATATATATTTCAGTTCCAAACAACTCTTTTAATACCTAAGGGTTCAGTCATTACAATAACATTTCCTAGTGATTATACTTTATTGTATCAAAAGTAGCAATCTTTCATTCAATGCTCTGAGAGAAACAGTATAATTTACATGTCAAACTGTGCTATTGTAACAGGTGCTAACTAAATTTAGATGACAACCTATGCAGACTCAAATCCTGCATTAAATGTCATATTAGAATACTATGGTCTAGCTTTGTAAATTAATTTCTATTGAATTATATTTCAATATTAACAATATTAAATTATTTAAAAGAAATCCATCATCACTGTCATCGAACTTTAACTTACAAATTAACTATAAAAGTACACTAGTATTTAGCACTGGAACATCAGTTAGTCCTACAATATCAACTAAGGCTCTTCCTTTAGCTTCTAGTTCTTTAAACTACTACCCACAAAATGAAGGAGAAAGAGCTTATTACGAATTTACAATTTAATTTAGTACAGTAACAGCAATTTCTTCTACTTAATCAATCTTAGTTTACTTTCCTTTAAACTATGATAACAACCTAGGCCCATATAAACTCATAATTACTTCAGAATAGCTTTAAGGTGCTCTTAAGTACAAAGTAAGATTTTGAAAATACATTAACTATTTTAAAAATATATATTATGCAAAAGTAATATAGAAGATAGTTAGTAATTTACGGATTTTACAGTATGACAATAACATAGCCTATTACAATTAAAATTTTTGGTATAGTAAATCCAAATAGGACGACTAATTAAGTTTATGTGAGTGAATTGTTTGGCATAGGTTTACTAGATGTAAGTCTACCTAAAGCTTTGCATGGATATAACTTAATTGAAGCAGCTTATTAAACTATACCAAACATATCTCCTTAGCTTACCCCTGGAGGAATTAATTTTGTTTCAATTGCATCAACAAACCAGTATGCGAGATAAACAGGAAATTTTACATTTGTCATTGATCCACTCTAAAAAGTGCTTTCTTCATAAAATGGAGGATAAATATATTTTGATTTTCCTTAAGATTTCATTGTCGATTCATATGGAGGAACATGTAGCATAAATTAAAGCTTTTCATTTTTTTCTAATTGCTATATGAATGATGAAAATTTGAGATTCTACTACCAAACGATCAATCCACAATGGGATTCTTCTGTCAATGGATACATTTCAGCAACAATAAGTCTTATAAGGACTCCTGATTCTAGTGGTCCAACAAATAATTTCATAGCTTATAATTATGATAGTATTAATTAAGTAGTTTTAGGAAGATCATATCCAAATTTATTTATTGCTTCCCTTTCATTTTCTTATTAAGGTAAGCTTATTACTGTGAACAATGATCAACCATATAATTTAGAAGTTGGTTCTTTCTCTGACACTATCACTATAGCATTTAATGTTAATATAGTGAATTACTCTGCAGAAACAACTATAACTCTTACACCTAATGTTTTAGACCCATCAATAATTATCTAACCTTTCCCTGTAGTTCTTCAGTACAAATCTACTAGTGTAACATTTAAGATAGCAGCACCAAGATCAATTTTGCTAAAGACATTTTATATAACATGGTCTAAAACTGGTGATACCTTCCCTCCCACTTATGCTGACCTGAGGTAAATAAATTATTTATAATATTATCTATATATTTATATCTAATCTAATAACATAGGAGGACACAAATAAATATGGTCTCAGGTACTCTATTAAGAAGTGTAAGAATTGAAAATATTCCTTATATTCCTTAAGATGGTGAAAGTTATCCATTATATCTACGTGTACCAAATCCACCTTATACAGGGTTGACTGTTCAAATTTGTTTTGACAATCTTTTCTCAGGCAAGCAAGATTTTCAAAATTTTGAAGCTTCAGTGAATACAACAAATGTTAATTTCAATATCCAAACAAATACCATGGCCTATACTGTCTTTTTTAGAAAAAATTTGACTGTAAGCAGTGTACCTATCTATTATTAACTTTCAGGAGTTGATATGGCATCCTACTAATTATTCATTTATGATGTAGATAATGATCAAATTAGTGCTGATATACCATATGACCCTCTTGTTGGTTAAACAATTAATAAAATTGCTGCAAATTATGTTGCTCCTAATTTTATAAATGTTAATATACAATAACAAACTGTAGGAGGAGTATTGTAGCCTATGATAACTAGAACTTCTGTAACTCTTTCTATATAGGCAGATTAAAAAGGCTTCTTATTTTATGTTGTTGCTAATAAAAGAATTCCTACTCCTACATTTATATCTACATCGCAACCTAGTAGCAACTACACTTTATCATTTAGTAATCCTATTTATGGAGTTAATTATATCAGAAAGACAAACCTTCAAACATAATTTACAATAACTAACTTGAATGCTGGCATAGATTATGAAATCTACATATATATAATGAATATGAATTTGGTAAACAATGCAAATTATTACAAACTTGCTTTCAGCACATTATGTATGAATTTAAAAAGATTTTTTTAAAATTTATTAACTTATTTGTTAATTAAATAAATAGAACCTTAAAACATAGCTGCTTTTACAATGAAAATAACTCAGAGCAGTATCTTAAGTGATGTTAAATAGGAGTATATCACAAAGATGGCAAGTCTTGTATCAATTAGTCCTTCGAGGTAAGTTTTTATAAAATAGACATCATCTAATTTCAATTTTATGTTGTCTAGAATAATTGAAAGGTAAACTAAGTGTCTCAGCATTAATTTGGATGGATCAAATTCAGCAAATGTGATGTATTGGAATCTCCTATTGCTCCCTGATCCTACAAACGAAGATTACTTAACAACTCCTATTAATATTGTTGCCTAATTGAATAACAGAATTTAAGCAATTTAGCAATTTATTCCTCGTCTTGACGTAAATACACCCTTTATAATGTCAAACTTGTCCTTGAATATCCCTTAATTCTAAGTATCGTCACTATAATTTTTTTACAATTATTTAATTTTTTTTATAATTCAATTTGATTAGATTGCTCCATACATGGCAAACAAAACAATTAATTCAGTAACAATTAACGTTGGGTTTAGTTATTGTGGTACACTCATAGCTGTTGGTATTCCTAGACTAAATAGTGAAAATAGTACTATTACAAATACAACTTCCCTTCTAAGTTAAGAGGCACCAGGAGTAATATACCCCACTTCTTATGAAATTTCACAAGGTCTAAATATGACTAATTTACCTGTGAACTAAAACTTATTTATATAAAGCTATATTAATTAAATCAACTCCCCATTTAATATAACCTTTTCTAACCTTTCTGATAGAACTGTGTATGATTTTTACTTATCTACTATAAATGACTTCCCATAGTTTAATTACTTGTTAAACGATAATTCTGTTGTTAAACTCTCCATCAAAACGCTAAAAAACAAAAGTAAAACTTTTTATTTTTAAATACGAATAATATTGATCTAAATATAATTTTTAAAATAGTTCCTCTTAACATTTATACTATATAGAAAGGATCATATTTAGAAATATGCTTAACCTTATTAGTATTTCTTATAATATTTATCTGATTCATTAATTTTTATATAAATGACTGTGAGTTAAAATTTATAATCCCTTCTTAGATGCTTCATGTTTAAATATAGATATTAAAAATGTAATTTACGCTTCAGTTTTATGAGTCAAATATATTTAAAAAGTTTACATGTTAATTTTCACTTTAAAAAAATAACAATTTTCAATTATTTTTTTTTCAATAATTTTAATTTAATATTTTTATGAATATCATGAATATTTAAGATAAAGTAGAACAAACAACCATATAGCAATCCTAACCTAAAACAAAAAAACTATGGGGTAAGCTTAAAAATTTTCTTTTAAAGAAAGATGAGTTTAACCTAAAAGAGCAGCTTTACCTCAACATCTTTCCTCAACTGCTTTTAGAAAACGATATAATATAATATAATTTGGGAAAAGATAATCTATAGGTTTTTATTTAAAAGCAAAGAGCTGCCATAAGCTTAGAATAAATAAAAAAGTATAATGAAGCTAAAGTTGACAGTACTGGAGTTTCACTTTGGCCTGCAGAAGAATTATTAGCATATTATTGCATTAGGAATTTTGAGCAATTTAAGAATATGAAAAGAATAGCTGAATATGGCGCAGGATATTCTGGATTAGCAGGATTAGCCTTATCAAAATATTTGTTATAAAACACATAAGATGATTCAAATTTTTACATTGATATTTCTGATGGTAACGAAGAATGTGCTTTTTTACTCTAAAAAAATATCGAATTAAATTATCCCGTTAAAGATTTTAGTTAGCCTTTAAGTAAGCATAAATATTTAATAATTTTAATAAAATTACAATTGTTAATTCATAAAATTATTTAAAAAATTATATCTATCTTTGCTAATAAAGTTTTTTGCATAAAACAGAGTTTATTAGCTCAAGATAATATATTTGGGATGAAAACGGAATTGAATTAGAAGAAAAAGATAAATTTGATTGTATTATAATAGCAGATTGCTTGTTCTTTAGAAATTTTCATCAGGCTTTAATTAAGACACTTTTAAATAATATGTCTAAAAGTGATGGATATTGCATAATTATTGCACCTTCAAGAGGTGGAACTTTATAAGAATTCATTTAGAAATGTTAAGGTTAACTTAATGTTGAATAATTTTAGTTTGAAGACGAAACATATAAAAATATAAGTTCAAAATGTAAAAATAGTTCTGAATACAACTAAGATACTCACGAATATTTTTTCTTAAAATTATAGCACATTAAATGAAATAAAATAAATAAATAAATAATTTATATTTTAGTTTTATTTTATTTTAGGAATCTTATTATAATTGTTTATAATCTAATACAACATGATGCTAAGAAATATCTTTACTTAAAGCTGTAGATTACATGTGAAATAGAATTAATTAATAAAATTATAATTTATATATTGGTTTAAAAAAATTTGAACAAAACTTACAAATAATTTTATTTAAATTAGGATATTGCTAAAGTTTATTGTAAATCCCTCATAGTCTAGCTGGTTAGGATACAAGGTTCTCACCCTTGAGACCCGGGTTCAAGTCCCGGTGGGGGAGTTATTTTTTTAAATCCTAAAATTAACCAAAAATAAACTATAATTTGATTAATTTTTTTAAATTATCAGAATAATTTTATTCAACTTTTTAATCGATAATAAATTGATTTAATTTACATTTGATTAATTTTATTCTTTTTTACTAAATTTTACAATAGTTAAACACACCCATTATTTTATTATGAACATTAAATATCTAACATAATACACATTTATTTGGTTAATTATTTTATAATTCATAAAGATGAATTCATTTTGTAAATTGATGTTTGTTATTAAAATTTATTAAATTATAAATTTCCTGTATAATAGGTTCTAAACTTATTGTAAATCCCTCATAGTCTAGCTGGTTAGGATACAAGGTTCTCACCCTTGAGACCCGGGTTCAAGTCCCGGTGGGGGAGTTATTTTTTATATTCAGAAAATAATAATAAAGATATTTTATCAATTTAATAATATTTGCTTGCTTATATATATTATAATTAATTAATTTTTAAATAAAATCAGATTTGAGCATTTATCTAACGTTGAATATATATATATAAATAAACCTAAAATATATTTTAGTTGAGAATATGGAGATATAAATTATTTTTTTAAGAAGAAAGATGGAATTTTTAAGCTATTGTGTTTTTAATTTTATTTTAAATAAAGATAAGTAAATTGCTTATTGATAAGTAGTAAGAAAATAAATTTATTTATTTATTTATAAATTTCCTAGATTATTTCTCTTAAAGCTATTGTAAATCCCTCATAGTCTAGCTGGTTAGGATACAAGGTTCTCACCCTTGAGACCCGGGTTCAAGTCCCGGTGGGGGAGTTTTTTATAATTATCTTTTAATAAATATCAATCAAAAATAATTTATTTAAAATTAATTTTCAAATAACTCAAATTTAAATGTAATCCCTCATAGTCTAGCTGGTTAGGATACAAGGTTCTCACCCTTGAGACCCGGGTTCAAGTCCCGGTGGGGGAGTTTTTTTACCATTATATGAATTTGAGAAAAAGTTTTTTATCAAATTAGATATGAAATTAGAATTGTTAACAAATTAGAAATTTTTTTTTTTGATTGATTGATTAGCGAATTAAGCATAATATGTAAAAGAATATCCAAGTATCATGTTTTATTTCTTATGATCAAAGATATAATTTGCTTTATAATTAATTAAATAGTTTTTGATATTAAAGTAAGGTGTAAAGATTTTAAGCATGAATATTATTAAACCAACCATTTTCACTTTATTTGAAAGTGATGATAAGTTTTAGCAAGTAAATAATTTATTAATTGAATTTTAGTGTATTCATTAATTGTTGTTATTTACACTATTGCTTTTTAGCTTTAGTTAGTAGTCATATTTATTTGTTTTAATTTTAATAATTTTAGTTTGTTTAAGATATCATAAGTGAGTTTGTAATGGATAAGAAAAAACCATTAGTTCTTAAGTATGAAGAAATACAAAATTATTCTCAAGTGCTAGAAACACACAAGTTTTTATAAGATTTAGGAAATGTTATTATAGATAATACAATTAATTCAGCTAAAAATGTAATTGATTAATAGACATTTAACAAAACATTTAGATAAATAATCTGAAATTATGAATTTTTTAAGTTGTTATGCAAATTATTTTGATTAAAATGTTTTTGAATATTAAAAAAATAGCTTAAAAAGTTGATTTTAAAATGCGATTTAGGAATTACTGAATAAAGAGTGAACATTTTAGCAGAAATATTATATTATAATATATAATCAATTCAAAAGTAGTCAATATAAAGATAAATAGCCTTAAACTAGCTTGTGTTAGTTGATTTTAATTGGAATATAAATGTAAAATATAACAACTAAATAATTTTTTATAAATGATTTCTTTTATTTAAATAGGTAAGCATTGCAGCAGATAACCTATCAAGAACTTAAATTCCTTTACTAGTACTCCAACTCATTCTAAAGAGATATGGTAGTGAAAAGGAATAAAGAGTTAATCTAGAGTTCTCTAAAGAAGAATTAGAGGCATTTTTGAAAAAATTAAATAAACTAAAAAATGATATATTTAATTTAGATATTTAGCAATGAGAATTAGATTTATTTTTATTCTTTGTAAAAATTATATTTGCATTAAAAAAGTATTCAGTTTTTTAGAAAACTTTTAAATTATAAATTCAGAAAAAAATATTTGTTGAGTTAGTTAATAGTCCTAATTAAATTAAAATAATATGACATTATTTAAAAAATAAGTCTAAAAAAATTTTAAAAATAAAACTCATTTTCTGATTTTTTTGATGTTGAAGTATTTTATTTTTTTCAATTAATTTCAGTAAATATTCGAAGAGTCTGTAATAAAAATAATAGCAATCAGTACTTAATGAGAATTTATTAAAGAATTATAAATATTTTTTTGTTATTTTAGTTTATAGTTGTTAAAAATAATTTAAAATAGAAATTTCTTTTGCTTAAATGAAATCTTTATGTTTATTAGAAATTAGTTTATTATTAATTATCACTTAATTTATTCTTATTTAATAATTTCTTTCTATTTGTGTATTAAGATATAAGGATATGAATTATAGCCACTTTGACTTATCTGAAAAAGGAATTATTAGAAGGGTAGGTATAATTGCATTTGCTTCAGCTGTAGGAGAAGCTTTAGCCTATCCTTTCGATAGATTGAAGGTTAGAGAAATAGCTCGCTAAACATTTACAACTAAATCTATTTTCAAAGAAACTAAAGTTATTTATGAAGATATCTTGAAAGCAGAAAAATCATTTGGTGTATTTTACGGATTAAGAGCTGGTATTGATAGGATTCTTTCTTAAAATTTAGTTAGATTTTTTGTGTTTGATTTTTTAGTCGGTCGTCCTCTTTAACCTTACTCGCAAATAAGTGATTTCTAGCTCTACGTGTCTGCTATAGCAGCTTAATCTATGAGTTTTTTAATATAGCAACCTTCTAATATTCTAAAAATTAAAATTTAATGTGAACCTTTAGGTGTAGATTATACTAAATATGAAAGTTATTAAGAAAAATATCGCAAAATAAGTTAGTATCACAAGGGAAAATCTACCATTTTTATGGGAACTGGAATCAGAAGTGGATTGATTCTCTAAAATAGCATAGCAGTATCAGAAATATTTATATTTTTTAAATTTTTAAGATACTTCTACGAAGAAACTGAAATTAAAAGCGATGGGTTTAAGGTATGCACAAGTGCATTATTAACAAGTTTAATTACAACTTCTGTCACTCATCCTCTTGATTTTATTTATCACAGATACTGTATAAGAGCTCTATAAGCTTCAGAAATACCTTCTATAAATAAATACATACAATAACTTATAAAAGAAGATATGGGTATATTTACTCTCTACAAAGGTATTGTACCTTCTCTAATAAGAAACTCTATTTTTACTCTAACTACCTTTTCTCTTTGGAATTACTTCACAACTGTAAGAAGACATGAAGCTTTATATAATTATTATAGTCGTAAATATGAAGAAAAGTTAATGAAATCTGATTCTCATCATAATTATGAAATGACAGGTGGAAGAAAAAATGTTAGGGATTGATGAAAAATCACAGCAATAAAAAATGATTTAATTTTATATTAAATAAATATGGAAACAATTTATTTTAATTGATTGATAAAACTGATTAAAAAATGAGACATAATATTTAGATTATAACTAATTTTATTTCTTTATTTATATGTGATGGTCTTATGAGAGTTTATATATAAATAAACTGCAGATATTTTTAGATAACTAACTAACTAACTATCTATCATAAAATTTTATTTATAAGTAAGTAAAAATATTTTCAAAATATTTTAATTATTTAGCCCTAAAATTTTGTAAAAATTTTTTTGAACATTTTATAAAAATGTTAATTAATGAGAATATATATTGTATCTATAATTTTATTAATTTCAACCTAATCATAAATTTAAATAAAGAAATGATGATTTACATACAATACAACTAAAAATGAAATTTAATTTAATTTAAACACAGACATAGTTATTTCAATCTTCTAATATGAAATCACTTTGAGTATTTAATCTTTATATATCTAAACTGTTCATTTTACTTAATATACTTTTTTTGTATATTTATTTTAAATTCATAGATTAGTCTGGATTTGATGATATCGTTTAATTATCTGATGAAATGATTTCTTATTTCTAATCTTCTTCATTTACTGTAGAATAAATTGTATTTTATTCTAGCAATTTGAAATTTTTTGGGGAAACGTTTTTGCTATTAGCTTAAGATGAAAAACTATAGCTTTAAATAGAATTAGATAAATTTTATTTTTTTTTACTTTCTAAATTTTTACTATCATCTTTTGTATTATAAAATTAATTTGAAATAAACTTTTATAGGTCTGAATTTTAGTTATTTATAGAAAATATATTAAAAGTTGCGTTTTTTTATCTATTTTAATTAAAAAAATATGATTTTCTTTTTTTTTAAATGCTTTAAGGAATGCATTATTAGCTTAAATTATGAAAATGTTAAATATCAATAAATTATTAACTTTCTTCTGGAATACTTTATTCTATAACAGATTTTTCGTTCGGATTATATGTAACTTTTAAAATAAAAGATTTTACAACATAACCTGTATAATCATAAATTCTGATTAAAACCTCTTCCATATCTTCTACGCTTGGAGTACCCTCTATCAAAATAACTCCATACTTTTAGTCAAGGTTAATCCAAGTAGGAAGACGAATATTTTTACCGACTCCATAAATCTTATATTCCAAGTTAAATAGAGAACAAAATTTATTAAATAAGCTTGGAGCATTTTGTTTTTTGAATGCCTAAATTTATTTAATTTAATGCTAATGCATGAATTGACTCACCTTATGCCAAATAAAATATACTAGGAAGTTTAGAAGTTAGACCATAAGCATCTGAAAATAAGCAATCTTTTATTAAATACATATTTACTCCTGTTTTATATTTAATAAGAGATAAAACAAGTGAATCAAAATCCTTTACTTCTTTATGTGCAGATGGAGGAAGAATTTTAAGAATTACAAACAAATCAATTAATTCTTCTACTTTAATGTTTAAGTTAGAAAATATTTCTTAGCTTTTGGATTCTTAGTAGTAAGTGGAAGAGTCAAAATCTATAAATGCTCTATACCAATATTTTTTTTATTTACTGAAATATTTTATTGCACATTCCTTAATGGTTTCATAAATTTTTAGAGACCTCTTATCTAATTACAACAAACGCCTAGATATATTCGATTTTATTGCTTTATGTATTCTAGAATGCCAATCTTTTAGTTCCTTAATAGCTTCTTCTTCTTTTTTATGGTTATTTGTAAATAAGGAAATTAAATTATAATCTAAAATGTCTTGAATAACTTATTCCATACAGACACTTCCATATTTTTTCAAATATTTTTTTTCTATGATTTGACTTGGTATGTGATTCGGAAATGATGATAATACTCTTATCATTTTATCGAGATCAGCCTTTGGTATTAATTTAGATACTTTAAGTACTCTTTTAACAGAATTCATTTAAACATTGGTTTGGAAAATTAATTTATTTAATGATCTATCTGTTTCTGAAGACTAAGTTTGGGTTTAGTCATCAAGCACAAATTCTGATTTTAAATTATTTAAATTCTAATTTTTTTCATTTTGATTGACTTTTTTGAAGAGTTTGTCAACAATTAAGATCGAGTCTTTCAAAATATCTCCCATCAAAATTATTTTCATTTTAAATTGCTATCCAATATAAGCATTTTCATCTTCAAAACGAGTTTTATTTTTGTATATAATGTTCCATATTTTTGCTCTCTTATTATAAATACCTAAGATGGCTATTATAGGACCTAATATTTAAACTACAAAATTAAAAATGTAAAGAAATGGAATTCCATATGCCTTTAATACAAAATAATCTTCAATGGCTGTGTAACTATCATTAGCAATTATTTTAAATCTAAAAATTGAATTAAAATCTTTTGATGGAATAGTTCCAAAGTAGCTTAATCTTGTGTCGCCTTAAGACTGAAGCCAAAACTCTGGAGATAAGTCTTGGTAAGTATTAGAGGAGGGGTTTAAAAGTTATATTTTGTAAATTATTTGCTAAGTATCATTAACTACAAAGGTGTTTTATGCAAATATTAGTGTTATTTAAGACTAAATATCAACAATAGAATCTGTGTACTACTTTTCTACTTATTACTATAAAGGGTTCTAAACTTAAATTTATTATTTAAGCACAATTAAGGGGCATTCTGAAATGTTTACTTCTAAAACATAAGGATAGTTATAATTATCTATTAGTTACAATTGCACTTTCATTTCAGGCATCATCACAGTGGTATTTGCAAATATAATTTATTTTTGGAGAACTCCATTTATATTTGAGAGAGAACCTTCTAATTTAATTTAATCTCCACTTTAAGAAAATGATGTGATCACACCTGGGTAGTTCATAGTCACAAATTTACCAATTTTTTAATCTACCTGTAAATAACAACTTAACAAAGAAGTGGATAGACTCTAAACATAATTACTTCTATTTGTAAAGTTAAGAGAAAGTGAAGGTTCTACAAAGTAAACAATAGGATTGATATAATAGGAAAGTATTAATGTTTACAGTACTTTTTGTTCTAACTATTCAATGAATAATGTTAAATTTTAAATACTGCTACTTGATTGAAGTCTCTCAAAACTATTAATAAAATCGTTGCTAAATTTAAAGGGTTTGGTGGAGTCAAAGAAATCTGTTATACTTAATTTTGAATCAAGGTAATTTTGATCAACTAAATAATTTAGAATTAAATTTGCTTATGCTTCATCTGTAGAAACAATATCCTTCATGTCTTGTAGATTATATTAAAATTGAGTTATTTAAAGTGGTATAACTGTTTTAATTAATAGCATATTTTAATTGATCCCTTATCTGATACTACCAAGAGCTGATTTATCAATATTCATTGTTAGAGTTTAGGAATTCAAATCGTATTACATATAAAATGGTAAAGGAGCAACTTAACCATTTAAGTACTGAAATACCTAAACAATACGCTCATCTTCATTTTGAGGGTAGAGTATCACAAAATTTAATTATACCTATTGACCAACTTAAAAAACATAATTCGACTGCCCTTCTTGCATTTTATACTGAGAAATAGATTGATTTCCTGTAAGCTAATCTATGTTAACAATGTTAAATTCAGTGTGGATATAGACCTAGCTTTACAATGGTAATGTTATAATTCCTTAAGAGTTTGTTATAAAAACATAATTTTCATCTGAAGTTGTACAAATAGCAACAGAAAATTACTTATCTCTCAAATAAGTAGCTATTAAAGTTGGATTTGTTTTATCTTAAATATCCACCAAAGTGAGCATTCCAATATCCTAAGATCCTATAAGAATATATTTATCTTCCTTAATTGGAATACCTAATTAAGTCCATCCTGAGAGTTTTATCCTTGATAAAATTTGTATTTTAGGCAAGGTAGTCAAATCTAAAATTGCGAACCCTCTCATTCCATCCATTAAGTAGCCATATTTAGACGAAGTCTTAGATAGAACTATACTCTCAGCTCCTAAAGTCTCAAGATAATCAGATAAATAAATATTTTATTTATTAGTGCAATCCAAAATATATATTCCATAATTTCTACAGCAAGCAATTATATAGTTATTGTCATCAGTTATAGCACCACCTCCAGTTTCACCTTACATAAAGTCAGGACTTTAATAATAATAGACTAAGGATATATTAAACGGGTTTGTCATATTGAAGAGCATTATTCCAATTTGATAGGTTTGAATAGCATATGATCTGTCTTTGCTAAAAATAAACTGTTCTGCCATATTAAATGTATCAACAGAGAAAGAAGAAACCTCCTTAGGATTAGTTAAAGATATATCTGGATCATTAGCTGTTGGTGCTATAGAAAATACTGTTATTAGCTTTTTAGAGTAGAGGGAAGGAATAAATAATAAGTTATTTTTTGCATCAAAACTCATCGAATCAGATTCTATATCTAAGTGAGTTGCATACTAAATTTAAAGATTTAGAGGATTGTTGTAAAATGGTATCATATATGTCCCGCTGTAATCGAAAGAGCCCATCAAATATTAATTAGTTGGATCAGTGTAGCATCTCCATTTATAAATTCCTTCCATTTATTTTTGTAAAGCTTGGTGAGTATTAAATATGTTGGGAAAATTATTATTTAAATTGGGAATCGATTATTTAAATGTTTGTAAACTCAAAGAATTAGCATAATATAAAAATTTTTCATCACCAGATAAAACAGCTGAGTTTGAAAGACCATCAATTGAGATCTGTTAAAAAAACTAAATATTTTCTCTTTGGCTGATATCAAATATGAGAATTCCTATTGATCTAACTCCTACAAAGATAAAGTTATTGTCATTAGAAATAAGTATTATCGTACAAACAGGATTTATGTATTAAAATGGCCAGTAAGCTTTAAAAGTTAATTGAATTGGATAATTAGAAGAATTTGCAGCTAGTGTTTAAGAGTTATCAGCATAAAAAATACCAAACCAATTTTCAATTTCATAAATATATCTGTTGTCGTTGGTTACAACTAATGACCATGTTTTTCTATATCCATTACCATAAGCAGCTTTTATGAAATGTGCTTATCTTGGTTAAGAATTAGAAATAAAATTTAACCTCAAAACTACAATACCTTCAATATCACAACTAAGATACACCCATTAAGCATCACTCGAAACCCATATTGCAGTTATCTGAACAGATTAAGTCTAGTAAATATCCAGAATTCTTAAATTGTATATATCGCTTGAATCATACACTGCAATATATCCAAGTAGACCTGATACGAAGATAAGATTTTATGTTTCAAAGTATACTATTTCAATAATCTCTGATTTAAATGGCGCGCTCGAAACAAATTAGTAATTTTACATTTTATCTAGAGGGATAGAAGCTCCTGGATATGCAAAAACTGATAATATTGAGTTAAATCCTAAGACTAGAATTTTTCCATTTCTGCTAACATCAAATTAGCTTACAAATTATTATTAAAAATTTTATTATAAAAGTTTAGTACCTCCTTCTTTATCTAATACTATTAAACCTCCGAAACCTGACGAAAAATAGACTGCTTAAACATCTCTGGGTACTTTGACTATTTAAGAAGTTCCTTCATTAGGAGAGAGAGTATAGTGATTTACATAAAATGGAGAGTAGAGTATATTTATCTTGGTGCTTTGAGCATTCAATTATCCTAAAACGTTAGCAATAAATATAGCATAAATTTAAAAAAACATTAGTAAATAACTGATTTTTTAATTTACTTTTCAGAAAAGAGATTATATTTTTTTTGTTAATTTATAATTATTATTTATTTAAACAAACTATTATTTTAAAAATAAATTAAGATAATTATATTTACCCAAAAACCATACAATAATTATAATTGATTAATAGTACTCTATTCTTAGAAATTTTTCAATATTGGGTAATTAAACTAAAAGAATAAAGAAAGAAAGAAAAAGGAAATATAAATTATAAGATTGACTAAAATAAAGTTAAAAGTGAAAATATATAAAAACTTCAACATTCATACTATATAGCATAAACCTTCAAACTATGAGGTTAACTTAATTAATGAAAACAATAAATAATGATGGGAATACTTACTCATTAAACAGAAATTTTTACTTTTAGGGATTTTTTATTGTAGGGTCAGGATGTGTAATATATTTTTTGTTTTTTTTTAACTGGGTAAGGGTTCCTGTTTCACTATATCTTAAATATTTGTAAACATAATAATTTAGATTAATAATGAATTTATTTATGAATTAAAACATACATTTAATTTCTGTTAAATTGGAATTAAGGACATGGGTAGGGGATAGCCTAGCTTAGTAAATTAAAAAATTTAGTTAATTAATAAATTTTAGCCATAAATTAATAAAGATTAAGACACAGAATGTAATTGTATAAATAAAAAGTCCTAATTAAATTTGCTTAACACCTTAAAATTGATTTTTCTTGAATTTTAATTTTCTTAACAAATAATTTTTGTTAAATAATAGGAGGAGTATTATTATTTATGATAACACTACTTACTGAATGCATAAAATATCATATAACTAAATATATTCTTATTCATCTTTAGTAGATGTAAAAACTAGGATAGCTAATTAAATTTATTTATTAATTCCTTTAATGTTAAATTTAATTACTTTCTTCAGCTTCCCATCCAAAATGATCTCACATTTATTAGGGATCTACTTTAGAATTAAATGTCTCATTTTATTTCCACTATTCACATTAGCTTTCTAATCCAAACACTAGGTGTTATACTTATCAAGAGAAATTAGTATGTATCATTTTTAATAGTTATGAAATTGCTTGAGTTTCATTTGTATTGTTTTAAAATTCGAATCTACTCAATATTTAAATTTTAAAGGCTAGCTATACTTTACTAATTATTGACCCAGTATTCAATCTTTGAATTTTTTAAGTACTGATATATACCAATCTGTGAATTAATACATAAAAGAATTTGTAAATTATTAAATTGTAGATAATTCAAAGCTAACTAACTAAAACCTTAATTTAGTAAATTTAGTTTGTTTCTTAAATATTGTAATTAAATATTTGAAAGAAGCTCCTTTTTAGAAAGTAGTTAGTGATAGAGTAAAAATATCAAATTATGAGCATAAATAAAGTAAAAATCATTATAGAAAAAGAGTATTTTTGAGAATATTTGTTTGAGAAACCGCTTTCTTTTTTTTTTGAAATCTTAAATTAGGATGAAGCTAAAAACTACCCAATTCGTATTTTTTTTAAGAAAGAATTGTATTAAAACTAAACTATCTATTAGCTTTTATTTATCTCAAAGTTTTAGAAAAACCAAAATTTGATTTATTTTAAATAAAATATATAATAAAAGTTAGAATCAAAAGTTAACAATTTGAATTTATCTTCTCTTTTACTCATAACAAAATAATAAATAGGAAAAAATAGCAATATCATCAATAAATAAAATAATTCCATAATTATTATACTTAAATATAAAATTTTATGAGCTTTTTATTTATTAATATGAAGTAGTGCTAGATAATTTTTCAATTTGTAAGCTATCATTACCATCATGTTAAAGTAGTATTCAAGGAGAAATGTCTAAGAATTTTAATTATTTGTTAAGGTTTATTACCATAATTAAAGAGCGGCGTTAATTAGTGAATAGCTGATTATTTTAGTTTAAATAAAATTTAAAAAAAAGTAATAAAGAAAAACTAATAAAGTAAATTTTTATTTTTTAGAAAAAAATACTTTAATTTCCTCTTTAAGCATACATTTTTCAAATCATTTTTTAGCATATTATCAATAAAATAAGTGATAAATTAACTAAGTTATATATAGCTATAATCTCCTTCCTATGTTTCTCGAAACATTAATGTCTTATTATTAGTGTATATTAGGTATTCCATGCATTTATAAAATGAGTACTTATTATTTTTATCTAATCACCTGTGAATGTTAGTATTTCATAACCTTTGTTCATATAATTTCAATATCGCTCATACTTTAAAAAAAAATTTTTTTACCTATCGCAATATCTTTGAAGTAGTACAATTCATTTTTAAAATAATATAACAAATTTAAATAGAGATCAACGTAAATTGCAACTAAAAGGAGATCTAAAGAGAGTTCTAAACATTTAGCATACTTGATTTGGACGAACTACAATCATTTTGTAACCTTTTCACTCAAAAGTTTTCTTTTAATAAATAACTTATTCTAAAATTCAGTTTTTCATCTCTCTTAATGTGTTCAGACTCTGAAATCCCTAAACCTGATATATTTTTCAATAAAAATACCTATTTTTTCTTTAACCTCTTTCACCATCTTTATCATATTTTATATTTTTGTTTTAGCTATTATTTATAATACTTTCTCATTTTTGAATTTTTTTTCTATTAAGCTATTTGTTAGTTTGAATTTTTAATAAAATGGATTTGTAAATTATCTCTATATTGTTATTAATTTGTTGTTAAATTAAAGTATAGCTAACAGAGTCAGTTTATTTAAAGTGGTTACAATAAAAATAATTTTTTTTTTTTTTGAATTATGAATGCTATGGATTAACTATCTAAGCTTTCTAAGATTATTTGTCAAGAATCCTATTATTTATAAATGAAAAATACTGCTGTTTTAAATTCAAGAAGTATTTTATTATGTTCAATTTTTGGTATAGATAAATAAATGCCTTTATTTTTAATAATTTTTTTTATAACATGTAAATATTAATAAATACATTCAATTTCTATTGAATTTTTTAATTTTAGATTTTAAAAAAAAAATTATTAAAACAAGGGAAAAGAATTATTTCAAAAGCTTTTATTAATGAGAATGTATATTGTATTTTAATTTTATTAATTTTATCCTAAACATAAATTTACAAAGAATTTTAATTTTCTATGTTATTAAAAAAGTAATTATGATTTATATATAAAACAATTAAAAATGGAATTTAATTTAATTTAAACAAAAAGATAATTATTTCAATCTTCTATTATGAAATCGCTTTGAGTATTTAATTTTTATATATCTACATTGTTCATTTTGCTTAATAAATTTTTTTTGTATTTTTTTTTTAAATTCACAGATTAATCTGAAATTAATGATGATATTTTATTATCTTATTAATTTATTTCTTATTATTAATATTCTTCATCTATTGTTGTAAAAATTGTATTTTAATCTAGCAATTTGAAGCTTTTTGGGCTAATATTTTTGCTATTAGTTTAAGATGAAAAACTATATCTTTAAATGGAATTAAATAAATTTAATTTTTGTTAGTTTTTACTCTCATCTTTTATATTATTAAATTAATTTAAAACCTATTTTTGTATATCTAAATTTTAGTTATTTATAGAAAATATATTAAAAGTTGCGTTTTTTTATCTATTTTCACTAAAAAAAAATTATTTATTATTTTTAATAATGCTTTGCGCAATTTATTATTCGCTTAAATTTTTGAATGTTTGTAAACTCAAAGAATTAGCATAATATAAAAATTTTTCATCACCAGATAAAGCAGCTGAATTTGAAAGACCATCAATTGAGATCTGTTAAAAAAACTAAATATTTTCTCTTTGGCTGATATCAAATATGAGAATTCCTATTGATCTAATTCCTACAAAGATAAAGTTATTGTCATTAGAAATAAATATTATCGTACAAACAGGATTTATGTATTAAAATGGCCAGTAAGCTTTAAAAGTTAATTGAATTGGATAATTAGAAGAATTTGCAGCTAGTGTTTAAGAGTTATCAGCATAAAAAATACCAAACCAATTTTCAATTTCATAAATATATCTGTTGTCATTGGTTACAACTAATGACCATGTTTTTCTATATCCATTACCATAAGCTGCTTTTGTGAAATTTGCTTATCTTGGTTAAGAATTAGAAATAAAATTTAACCTCAAAACTACAATACCTTCAATATCACAACTAAGATACACCCATTAAGCATCACTCGAAACCTATATCGAAGTTATCTGAACAGATTAAGTATTGTATATATCTAGAATTCTTAAATTGTATATATCGCTTGAATCATACACTGCAATATATCAGAGTAGACCAGATACAAAGATTAGATTTTATGTTTCAAAATATACTATTTCAATAATCTCTGATTTAAATGGCGCGCTTGAAGCAAATTAATAGTTTTACATGTTTTCTAAAGTGATAGAAGCTCCTGGATATGCAAATACTGATAATGTTGAGTTAAATCCTAAGACTAGAATATTTCCATTTGCGCTAACATCAAATTAGCTTATAAACTGTTATTAAAAACTTTACTATAAAAGCTTAGTACCTCCTTATTAATCTAATACTATTAGACCTCCAAAACCTGACGAAAAATAGACTGCCTAAACATTTTTGGGTACTTTTACTATTTAAGAAGTTCCTTCATTTGGTGAGAGAGTATAGTAATTTACATAAAATGGAGAGTATAATAAATTTATTTTGGGATTTTGAGCTTTCGATTCTCCTAAAATGTTAGTAATAAATAGAGCATAAATTAAAACAAACATTGATAAATAATTGATTTTTTAATTTACTTTTCAGGACAAAGATTATATTTTTTTTGTTAATTAATTATTATTATTATTATTTATTTATTTAAGGAATCTAATTTATTAAAAATAAATTAAGATAATTATAGTTACTCAAATACCATACAATAATAATAATTTGTTAATGATACTCTATAATTAGAAAGTATTTCAATATATTAGATAATTAAACCAAAATAATAATGAAAGAAAGAGAAAGAAAATATAAGCTAATAAAATAAAGTTAATTAAGAAAATTTATAAAAAATTCAATAATCATATGATATAGCTTAAATCTTCAAATAATATATTTAATAAAACAGTAATTATTTTGTAAAAATTTTATTTTGATTGTTAGACAAAAGACATGGAATTTTTTTTTTTAAACTGGCCTATTGCTTATATTTCTCTATATATATCTTAGATATTTGTAAATTAAAAAATTTAGATAAATAATCAATTTATTTATAAAGGAAATTATGTATTTATTTTCTATTAAATTTTAATTAAGAATCAGGGTAAGGGTAAGGGAGAGTCTAATTTAGTAAATTATAAAATTTAGCTTTATTAATAAATTTTTTCCATAAAATAATAAAGATTAAGACAAAAAGTGAAATTATATACATAAGAGTCCTAATTAAATTTGCTTAATGCATTGAAATTGATTTTTTCTTTAATTTTTATTTTCTTCTCAAATAATTGTTGTTAAATAATAGGAAGAGTATCATTAGATATGATAACTATACTAAATGCAGGATAAATCAAATAACTAAATGTATTCTTATTCATCTTTTGTGGATGTAAAAACTAGGTATTAATAATTAAATTTATTCATTAATTCGTTTAATATTAAAATCAATACTTACTTTCTTCAGCTTCCCATCCAAAATGTTCTCACATTTATTAGGAACTACTTTAAGATTAAACCTCTCATTCATTTCCACCTTTCCAATTAGCTTTCTAATCCAAATGCTAGCTACAATTTTTATCAAGTAGAAATTAGTATGTATTCTTTTTAATAGTTATCAAATAGACTTATTTTACTCTTGAGTTTCATTTCTATCTTTTAAAAATTCGAATGAACTAAATATATAAATCTTAGGTCTAGCTATCCTTTACTAAAGTTATTGACCCAGTATTTTAATCTTTGAATTTTTTAAGTACTGATATATTCCAACTTGTTAATTGATTTATAAAAGAATTTACAAACATTTAAATTGTAGATAATTTTAAGCTAAATAAGCCTTAATTTAATAAATTTAGTTTATCTCTTAAATATTCAAATTAAATATTTGAAAGAAGTTCTTTGGTGCGATAGAGTAAATATTTCAAATTATGAGAATAAATAAAGGATAAATTATTATAGAAAAAGAGTATTTTTGGAGAATGTTTGTTTGGGAAATAGGTTTTCTTTTTTTAAATAAAATTTAAATTAAGATGAAGCCAAAAGCTACCCACTTCTATCTCAAAGTTTTAGAAAAACAAAAATTTTTTTTATTATTAATAAATAATATAAAAAGTTAGAATCAAAAATTGACAGTTTGAGTTTCGCTTCTCTTTTACTCATTACAATATAATAAATAGGAAAAAGAGCATGATAATCAATAAACAAAATAATTCAATAAATTATAATTCTTAAATATAAAATTTTCTAAGCCTTATATTTTATTAATAAGATGTCAAACTAAGATAATTATTCAAATTTTACACCATTTTATAGTAGTTTTTGAGGATATATGTCAAAGAATTTTAGTTATTTGTTTAGGCTTAATGCCATAATAAATGAGCCATATTAATTAGTGAATAGTTGATTATTTTAGTTTAAATAAAATTAAAAAAAATGAAATAAAGAAAAATTAATAAAGTTAGTTTTTATTTTTGAGAAAAAAGACTTTAATTTCATCTTCAAGCGTATATTTTTCAAATCATTTATTAACATATTAGCTATAAAATAAACAATGAGTTATCTTAAATATACTTAATGATAATATAATTCCTGCATTTCTAGAAACATAAATGTCTTGTTACTGCTATTATATCCAAATATTCCATGCTTTTATATTGTGGCTAGTAATTATTTTCATCTAATCACCTGTGAATTTTAATATTTTATAATCATTTGCTAATTTAATTTCAATAAAACTCATACTTTTATAAAGTATTTTTAACCTACCGCAATATCTTTGAAGTAATTCTATTCATTACTAAAATAATAGATCAAATTTAAATAGATTTCAGGGCAGATTGTAACTAATAGGAAATGAAAAGACAGTCCTACACTTTTTGCATTTTTTATTTGAATGAACACCTATCATTTTTTAACCATTTTACTCTAAAAGTTCATTTAAAAAATAATTAAGAGTTAAATATTTTATTTAAAAATGAATTATTCTAAAATCCAGTTTTTTCATTTCTCTAAATATGTTCAGACTGAAATCCCTAAATCTGATATCTTTTTAAAATAGAAATACTTATCACTTTTTTCGCCTCTTTCATCATCTATATAATATTTTATATTTTTTCTTTAGCTATTGTTTATATTACTTACTAATACTTGAATTTTCTTTTCTCATATGTAATCTAATAGTTTGACTTTTTAATAATATGGATTTGTAAATTATCTGTATATTGTTATTAATTTTTTAATTAATTGAAGTATAGTTAAAATGGTATAAATCTAATGAAAGTGGTTACAATAAAAATATTTTTTGTTGTTTTTCAATTATGAGCGCTCTATGGATTAAGTTTTCTAAGATTATTTGTCATGAATACTATTACTTATAAATGAAAAATATTATATTTACTCCTGTTTTATATTCAAGAGGTATATAAATTTATTAAGTTCAGTTTTGGTACCTTAAGCACTCTTTTAACAGAAAAGATTAAAATATTAATTATTAGTGATAGACAGAATATTAATTGAAAAATTTTCATCGAATATTGGGGTTGGTTAAAAGAAGTATAAATAAAATTAAACATTATATATTTAATAATTAATTATCTTAATTATTACTTTTTTAGCAGAGAATTCTCTCAATTAATTTATTTTATGTATTTGTTTAGACTGATATAGTAAATATGTAAAGAACAAAAAAATTAATTTATAAATACTTAGTTATTTTAGTATATGATATCTTTAATTTAGCTTGAAAATTTAGCAATTATTCATGATTTAAATTGTTATTAATACAGTCACTTTGATTAATAAGGAATTTATTTATTAATGAAGGAAATAACATATTAATTTTCTACTAAATTCTCTATCGGAATGAGGGTAAGGAACAACCTAGCTTCGTAAATAATAAAATTTAGTCTATTAATAAATTTTATCCATAAAATAATAAATATTAGGACGCAAATAGAAATGATGTAAATAAAAAGTGCTAATTAAATTTTCTTAACACTTTAAAATTATTGATCACTCGAGTTTTAGTTTTCTTGTTTTAACAGGCGAATAATTTATCTTAAATAATAGTAGGAATATTATAAATCCTGATAATTATTCTGATTGCACCAGTTTTCAAATAATTAAACATACTCTTGTTCATCATTTGTAGATGTAAAAACTAGGTATAACTAATTGATTTCATTTATTAATTCTTTCAAGGTTATAGTTAATCCTTGCTTCAATTTCCCATTTAGGATGCTCGAACATTTATTAGGATCTACTTTTGGATCAAATGTCTCGTTTATTTGATTCTACATATTAGCTTTTGAATCCATAGACTAGATATTGTAGTTATCAATGAGGATTTAGCAGGCATCCTCTTTAATAGTCATCAAATAGTCTTACTTATACTTATCCATTTAGCTTCTATCTTTTTAAAAGGTTTCATCAACTTTATAAAGGTCAGTTATTCTTTCTTAAAGCTATTAATCCAGTATTTTTTCTTTGAACTATTTAAGTACTGATATATCCCTTTCTGTAAACTAATAGATAAATGAATTTGTAAATAGCTAAATAGTAGTCATTTCTAAGCTAACCAAAGCTTTGATTTAGTAAATTTAGCTTACCTCTTGAATATTGTAATTGAATGTTTGAAAGAAGTTCCTCGTTAGAAAATAGTTAGTTATAGAATAAACTGATAAAATAATGAACATTAGTAAAGAGTAAACCATGATAGAAAAAGAATACTTTTGCAGACTATTTGTTTAAGAGACGGCTTTTCTTTTTTTATTTAATCTCTTAAATTAGGAAGAAGCTAAAATCTACCCGCTTCCTATTTATGTTTAGGAAAGAATGTTTTTAGAACTAACGTTTTTATTAGTTTTGATTGATCTCAAAGTTTTAGAAGAACCAAAGTTTTATTTATTTTCAAGGAGTTCGAGATTACATTTTTAAATTATTTTTTCAAGAAAATTAGAATCAAAAGTTGCTAAGAGTTTGAGAATTTCTTCTCTTTTACTTTAAACAATATAATAAATAGGAAAAACAAGCATGATCAGCAATAAAGAAAACAATTCGATAAGTGTAATACTCAAATATAAGAGATTTTCTGAGCTTTTTATTTTATTATATGATGTCGTGCTAGATATATTCACTATGTAAGCTATCATATCCATAATGTTATAATAATTTTCGAGGATATACGTCTAAGAATCTTGGTTATTCGTTAAGGTATAGTCCCATAAATAAAGAGGAATATTAAGCAATGAATAGCTGATTATTTTTTAAAAATAAAATTTAAAAAATGAGAAAAAGAAAACCTAATAAATTACATTCTTGTGAAATTTAAATGCTTAATTGGTTAATTTTAATTTGTTAGAAAAGAGACTTGAATTTCCTCTTCAAGCATATACTTTTCAAATCCTTTATTAACACAATTAGCTATAAAATAATCGATGAGTTATCTGAGTTATATTTAACGATAATCTCTTTCTTGTGTTTCCAATAATATTTATGTCTGATTATGTAAATTATACCCAGGTATGCCATACATTTATAAAGTGAGTAATAACTCTTTTTATCTAATCGCCTAAGAGTAACTCTCAAGTATGTCATAACCTATTATTGATTTTATTCGAATGAAATACGCATTTTTTAAATAAATATATTTTTACCTATCAACATATCTTTAAAATAATCCCATCCATTATTAAAATAACTCACTAAAGTTAAATAGAGTCCAGTGCTGATTGCAACTAAAAGGACAAGAAAAAAGAGTCCTACATTTCTGGCATACTTGACCTGAATAAGTTCCTATCGCTTTGTAACCATGTCGCTCAAAAACTGTCTTTTAAAAAATAATTAAGAGTCAAACATTTTTTTTAAAATCGCATTATTCTAAAATCCAGTTTTTTCTTGTCTCTTACTGTGTTCAGACTCTTAAATCCCTAAATCTGAAATTTTTTTAAACTATGAATACTGATCTCTTCTTTCGCCTCTTTCATCATCTTCTCCATCATATTTAAAGTTTTTTGTATTTTAGGCATTATATAATTTAGTGACATTTCTTTCTAATGTTTGTATTTCCTTTCTGCTAAGCTATCTGTTAGTTTGGCTTTTTGATAGTATGGATTTGTGTCCAATCTGTATATTGTTTTTAATTTCTTGTTCAATTGAAGTATGACTAACTGAGTACTAATCTATGGAAATAGGCTACAGTTAAAGTAACTTCTCATTGTTTTTTGAATTATGAAAACTCTATGGGTGAATTATCTAATTTTTCTGAGATTATTTGTCATCAATCCTAATATTTATAAATGAAAAATAAAAAACAATTTATCGAAATAGTATGAAACAATTTTTTATACGTCGATTCATAGTACATTTCATTAACTTTAATTGTTGGAGAAATAAGACTACCGTTAATAAGATGGGAAGCGCTTTGTGAATTTTACTATATTAAAATGGTTTGGTTGAAAAATAATTCTTTACAGATTTTTAAATGCATCATTTATGAGGAAAGGAGAAACAAACCATACATTAAATGATTTAAATGTAAACGAAAATAATTAAAGATAAATATAAAAGTAAAAAAATTAATCAAATTACGAAATTATCTTTGTTTGGTGAGTTTTTAACAAAATATCTCTATGATTCTTCATTATCTTTATGAGTTGACAAAGGTGAAACCAATTCTTAACCAAATTTTGGTGATGCAAAATGCTGATATTTTTGTTCATCTTCTATTGAAATAACATTTATATTTGATGCTCTGGGAGATTTTATGATTAGCTTCTATAATTTTTTCTAAAATTTTTAATGATTTTTTTGATCAGAGTTATTGATCAAATCTGACTAAGTAGCTTCATTATTGTGATTTTAGTAACCAAGCTAATTGTAACTTTATAAATTATTTATGTATTCTCCTTTTTCTCTCATTATTTGATGTTCTGATTGGTTTTAATTCTCTTAACCATAAGGAATGTCTTTTTAACTTATTGGCCAAAGACTATATTCATTTTAATAAGCAGCAGCTTAATAATTTTCATAATATTGCTGCAATTAATCTGGATATAAATTTTGGATCTATTAAAAGTCTTCATTATTCAATTCCTATTTTTAAAATTGTTTTTATACTTTAATTAACAAATTTAATTTACATTAGGTTTTTCTGAATATTTGGAGGATTATTTTTCGATACTGTTTATTACATCATTTTCTATAAGTTAATCTTTTTTTTTTGATTCATGAAGGTAATTAGATTCAAAATAATCTATCTCTTGTAAAGTATTAACCTCTGGTTTAGTATTATTTTATGAATCTTCTTTATCTTTTGCTTCAGAGGGTTAGTTATCAATCTTGAAGTAAGTTTCTTAAGTTGTGTAATTCTAAATCTCCTTGATAAATGAGTTATTCTTGGAAGTGTTTTCATATTCTTAGATTTCCACTGGATGAGAAAAATACTTCTAAAACTTCTCTTTAATTTAATCTAAATGATCATTTATTTCATGAATTTTTTTAAATTTCTTTATTTTTGAAATTTAAATGATATTAAAACATTTTTATACTTCGCAGAATGATTTTTAAACAATTGGAGAAAATGTTACTTAGACAGAATCAAACTCAGAAGGTTTAAACTCCTTGAAATATTAGCTTACATCATAAATTTCTTATTTGACTTATTTCTGGAGCATACTCAACTAAGGCTTATTTGTTGGTAAAAAAAGAATAGAGTTAAATTACTAAAAATTTGTCTATCTTTCATAGTTCTAATAAGATTTAGATTTCTCATCAAACTAATTTAATTCTTAGAATTTTTCTATTCCATAAAGAATAGGAATAAAATTTCTGACATTAACTTTCTATAATAGATCTATTTATATTTTTTAAATTAATAAATTTTATTATTGTAAAATAAAAAAAATATTTTAAAAAATAAAAACTTAATTAATTTATTTCTAAAGATTTTTAAAGTTTTAATAAAATACCTGAAGTATTCTTGCGTTTTTTGTTTTGTTGAAAATTTTTTAAAAGCAGGGTTTTTAATTAGCTAGAAGCATCTAAAAATTTGAAATTCGAATCACATATAATGTAAAATTTGTCATTCTCAATTCTTTGCATATAGCATGATAGCCCAAATGTCTGCTCATTTAAAAAATCCAACTTAACTCTCATAACTACTGGATACAAACTTTCTTTTGCAGTTCTGATAAATGTATAATATAAACCGATTTTAATCAAATCTATGTTTGCTTCTTCAACAAGCCTCTCTATGTAGCTGCTAATATGAGGAAAATAATAATCAGGGAATAAAAGGGAAATAGGCTTTCCAATAATATCAGAACTATTTACACCAAATAGCTAAGAAAAAGAATCAGAAGATCTTAAGATTGTTTTATTTTATAGAGATAAAAAGAATGCTGCTGCTGATTTTTAATGAAATAAATTTATTTTAAAATCACTTTTTTCTAATTCGTTTCTTATTTAATGTGGGTTTTCAAGTTCATTTTAATAGGTTGCCTGCAAAATTAATGAAGTTAAAGTTCTTTTTTTGAAGTCAAAGTGATCTAAAAAGATGGAAGAAAGCTACAGTGTCCTTTAATGTAAAGGATTCATTTTTAATAAATTTATAAGTGAATCTTCAATTACTTGAATTTAAATTACTGTTTTTTAGGATTTATTAGTTAAATTCTCTAAGATGATGGAATCTTGATTCAAGAATTAAAAGAATTCTTGCTTTATTTTTAAGCCTTTGCTCAACTCACTAAATGAATCTCTATAAGCATGATCAAATTAGTAAACATCACCAATTTTAAGTCTTTGGTTTTGATATATTGAATGGTCAAAGAAGGACAAAAATTCATAATTTAAGTCTTGTATTGTTAATTCTATCATATACTACTCTTGAATAGTCATTTAATTGTATTTTTATTTGATAGTGAATACCTCAGTATAGGCTTTTGCAGGAGTAGAAGCTACTTGGATCAGATAATATATGTAGGTAGGTTTTATTTCTTTTAAAAATAATACACTTTGAGGAGAATTTTTTTTAGTTAATCTTTGCTCGTAGTTATGCTAGCCTTGAAAATTTTTGTTAAAAGATAAATTTAGCAAATAGTAAATATATTCAACAATAAATTATTTTCTTTATTGATGTCCATTCATGTTATTAAGGTTTAGCTCAGATAATTAATATTTTTAGCAAAAACATTAAAATTCTTCAGAGTTTTGTTTTTGTTATTTATCATTAGCATTTTTAATTTGATCTTAATTTCTATTTTAGTCTTACACGCCTCTTGCTTAGCAGTAAATAATGTGTTATGTGTAAATTGTTTCATATTTAATCCCTTAACCCTCAAATTTCTTACTAATATATTACTCTATATCAAGTTAGCAAAGTGGTATTAATACCTTTCTCATGTAGTACTCTAGGTGGAAAGCAGAAATATTTTAAATATTTTTTTCACTAATAAATGCAGTGTAGAAAGATTCTCTCCACTTCAAAGTCATGCTGCTAATCTTTAAAGTGATAGGTAACAACGAAAGCAGCAAAAAGGAAAATGAAGTTTTATAGCCAACTTAGATTGAAAATATTTCTAAAATTGAAATCAGCAGATAACTAAACGAGCCACAGAAATGACAATTTTAAGCTAATTCAAAGAAAAAAGGAAATTCGTATATTAAAATTGTTAATCTTGCTAAAGATTATAGTATGTGAATCCATAGATAAAGCTTGATATTCATGTTGTTTTCTAATTATGTGCAACAGTAAGAAGCCAGCAGATCTAAGGAAAAGTAGACCCATCTAAAATTGTTTACTCTTGATCCAAAAAAATCACGATAACGTATTGAATAATCAAAGTCATTTATAATGATTAGTAAATTAATTATAAAAGTAGACAAAAATAATGAAACACCTAACAGAATTCTAAATTCCTGTGCAAGCTAATCATTTAAATTAGAATTTGTGTTGAAAATCATACTTAAGCTTACAACACTGAATGGTATTGTAACAGTATATCTGTATGTTTAAAATATTATCGATACAAATTTATTTAAAGGTCCATTAGGTTTGAAGAACTTTTTCATAAATGAATAGTTTTACAAATTAAATTTCTTTTTAACTACATTATTTATTTATTCTTCTTGAATACTCTATTCATTTTTACTGCTTGTTTGATAATTATGGCTCATAATCCAAAGAGTATATTATATCATGATATATGCCATAACAAAAAAGTTATAGCTGATGCCAAAAATACTAAAATTAATTTAACTTTGTGCTATTTCCACTTCATCACTATTACTACTACTTTCATTATTATTACTTCTACTATAAAGATTTTCACTTCTCTCTGCTATAACTTCTTGTATTGTGTAGATCCTAGAGCATCTTATATACTAAGATACTTAAAATAGAGAATTTCTTTAACTGATGTCAGAAATTGTAACATTTTAAATGACCTTTTCTTCAAAAAGCATGCTAGCTAATTATGAATAATATATCACTAGAAGCATAATGCCAATAAAATTGCTTCTTTAATAAGACTTGATTATTTAAGCTATTTACTACGTGTAGAATAAAATAGATAAATCTTTGAATGTTTAGCTTTGTTTAGATTTTTTAATGTTGTCATCTACCATCTTAATTGAGTGATGAATGACTTATTCATTTTTTTTATAATGATTTTGATTCATGGTTATCCTATAATAGTTACTTGATAGAATCACTAAATTTATTTAAAAACTTTTATTGAAGTGTAATTATACCAATTAAATATCTAGTAATGCTGATTTTGTTAAAATAATAAAAAATATATTTGCATTAATTCAAATTTTTTTTCTTTATTAAAAAAAACTAGTCTTGATTGAAAAGATTTGGTGTTATCTTATCATAAAATTAGTTCATTAAAAGAAAATAAATATTTTTAAATTCTTAAATAACAAACAAACATATAAATATATATACATGTATGAGTGAATAAATGAGCATTTAATTTATAAAAAACTTACAATCTCATCATTAAAAATCAAATAAAAAAATAAAATATTAAAAATTTAAAAATGTATTACTAAAAAAGAAGAAAAATAAAAGATTTTTTCATACTTTGATTTAAATGTTAAATCTTAAAAATAATTTGTTCAAAAATTATATTATAGATATTAATTTTCAAGATAATTTTAAAAAATAAACTTTAAAAACGATTTTTAGATTTAAAATTATACAAATTTTTAGTTTAATTTTGTTAAAATATTTTCATTCCCACTCTTTAAATTGCTAAAATAATTTTTTTTTTTATAATTTTTTTAATCAAGTAAAAAAATTGTTACATTCGAGTTATGTTTATTATTTGAAAGTATTTTTTGAGAGTACTTGCAAGCACATTAGAAGAAATTAAAATAATTGAAAATTGACGTGGCGATTATATATATTTATTAATATTCCTTACTCAAAATTAATTTTTATTCTTTCTTTTTGTATTTAAACTAATTTTTGTTTTTTCTAAATACAGAAAATATTAATTATTGTATCAATCGATTATTTATGAATATCTAATTATTATATTACATCACTTAAGTATTTATGATTTCATTTAGCTAAATTGTTTTCCCTTATTTTAAATTGTTTGGTGATCCTTGGACTTTTAAAGCTATTATAATATATTATATTTTTATGAGTATTTTCAAAAGCGTTGCAACAAAATTTATAAAAGATATAAAATATATTTCAGTTATTTACTATAACTAAATATTTATTAAAAAAACTAGAATATTTTTGCTTCAAATGGCTATAACAAGACACTAAAATGAAATCTAATAATTTTTATTGAGCTAATTTGATAATTTATTAGACTCTTAAAATTATAGCAAAAACTTTACTGATAAATCTGCAGAATAGAAATGGTCTGTAAATAATTAATAATAAATTAATATGTATAGGAATTTAATGCCCTTATTTTTAGATATTTTGCGAATATTGGCAAGAGTTTAATTTTTAAATAGGAAATTGTTTTTTTTGGTAAAAATTAATATATGTCTGAGTAAATTAAAATTTGGTCTAGCTTCATCAAGACAATGTCTTTTTATTTAATTTATTTTCAAATTAATTCATATGAATGAATTTTAACCTAAATGTTGTTTAGAAAGACACCATAAAAAAGTATACTAAAAATTTTTTTCTTATATTAGGAATCTATTTGTTTGTAAAAACTGAATAAATAATGGATTGGAATAAATGATTTATAAAGTTATCAAAATATAATCTAGTTGTAATTCTTATAAACGCAAAACAATTTTTAATTATACTAAGCTAAGAAAACATAATAAAAATAAGCATAAATAAATAAATAAGTAAAATATATAGAGTATAAATTTACAAATGAAAAGCAAACAATCTAAGCACTAATCTGAAAAACTCCTTAATACTATGTAAGAAATGGATAAATAATCCAGCGAGGACACTTCTATTCGTGATCGCATACATAAGTTTTATGTATGTGAAATGTATAAAATATTGAAATCCTTCAAGCGAGGACCCATTTTAACTGCAATACTTATAGCAATTTATTTCTCTTAAGTGATAAGCAATCTGTTTAATGAAAACGTTTTAATAAGTCTCTATAATAGCTCACCGTCTTCAAAATAATTTATTTATTATATGGGAATATATTTCGACTACACAAAATTTTATCCAATTTACTCATTTTTAGCATAAAAAAATTAAAATATGAATGAAGAAGATGCTCAGACTTAGTTTTTAATAATCTCTTGTATTTTCAATGCAATATTATTAACTTATATACTAATTAGAATGATTCACTATATATTTTGGCAATATTTTACAGATATTTCAATGTCAAGTTAAGATTCTGCTGAAAAACTAGCCAAAAATTCTACCTATCACAGTTATTTAATACTAAAAGGAGATATTTTGTTTTCTTTCTTTTTTAGAATTTATCTTTACACTCTTGCAATACCTTTTACTTAAATATCGCTATAAATAGGAATTGATCACTATCAAGAATAACCAAACCCAAATGAAAATAAAGTTTTACATAAACTTACTATTTTCGTTTCCATATTAAATTTTATATAAACTGTTTTTATTTCAGCTATCATTTCTAACAATGAATATGATTATTCCATTATTATTAAAGATCATTTATCTTAACCGAAAAATTATTTTGTATATTTCAGGATCACAATCGACTTTATTTGTAGTGGAGTTTTCTTAAGCAGCTCAAGAGCAATAGTTGAATTGTTCAATGGCATTACATGCTTACTTCGTTTAGCAATCTGCGTTTACAGATAACCATTTTACTCTAGAAAGACAAATAAAATTTATATGCAATTCACTCTATTTCATTTATTCCTATTAATTTTAACCGTCTTGCTTAGCCTAAGTAAAGATAATAACCTGGTAAGCTTTTCGCTTCTATTTTGTTGTGGAATTCCTCTCTGCGTAAAATCTGGAATTATGATACTTAAAATACTAGCTATAGAAAATTAATTTAATTAACCTTTTATTGAAAAAGAAGTAAATAAAATAAATGCTGATAAGTTAGATAAACATATCAGAAATATTATTAATTTATTTTCTCTATCCTATGAAGATTACATGATTAAAGGAAGCGGAGTCAAATTCGAGACTATTTTTTCAAATCATTTAGATAACTGCTGCAAAGTAGATCAAACTTCAGGTATGTAAACCAAGAATGCTATTGGTAGTAGTAGTACGAAAGATGAAAATTTATGTTTTTGCAAATAATTTTAAGAATTCTCCAGTCAAAGAAATTTTTAAAGCAAAAATTAAAGGCAGTAACAGTAAGTGACTTTCACAAAAGATGAAGTTAATTTGGCAATTTCAAGGGTAATAGGTGAAGATTACAGAAAATCCTTTTTAATTAAATACACTAATAATCTTATTTAAAAGTTCTTTAAATCTTCAAACAAAAATTATTAAGATCCTTAATTACAAATAAAACCTACTTACATGTATTTCCTTTGTTAAGTAGCCCAAACTCCAGCATTGGCTTTCTAATAAATTTTACTCCTCAAATAATAAATGAAATAATCTTCCTTTCAAACTCAAGCCCTAATATAAGAAATTATTGATGAAATTAATCTTTTATTCAGCTAATACATTTGTTCCACTACTTACCAAAATCAAAGACTCGCCATTTCATATGTCTATGAATTTGATTATTTGTATAAAGCTTTTATTACATCTTTTAAAAAAGCTCTATAAAGTAGACAAAAGTATTATGAATTTTTATGTTCTGATTATATTAATTTATCTGATCTTTTGATAGAAAGTTATAGCTGTTTGGCAACAAAAAGAGAAGCAGAATATAAGATTAATAATCTTTTTGATGTTCATCCAACTCATCCCAGATTGCTTGCTATTTCTGAACTTTACATTGAATTTTTTGATTTCCGTAAAAGGAGAGTTCGTCATTTTATTCAAAAATCTCAGTAAATTATGAGTCGTAATCTTTAGCGAGTTGACTTGAAGATAAATTTATTCGAGTAAGCTTCTTGCTGCTTATTTGTTTCCCTCCACAGTAAGTAAATCATAAAACTCTCTAATTCAGTTGAGAGCTTCTTTAAATGCTAGAGGTCAGATTTAATAGGGAAACAATTTTCAATACTTTTACCAGACTTCATTATTCCCAGCTTTAATAAATACTTAGACGTGCTACTCGAAGAAGGTAATATGGATGTTATTAAATTAGGAGAATATTTGACTTTCTTCAATACTCCAAACACGAATACTCTATATCCTATCTATTTGCGCATGAAGATTGATATCCTCACAAATGGTGAATTTGGTTTGTCAATATTTATTTAGCCTGCTAAAAATTGTAAGGTTAGTGTTATTACTGATTTAAATTTTAATATTATGTCATTCACTAAAGAATTTTAAAATTTGATTTTAAAATTTCTAGATACCTAAAACACCACAAAATCTAAAAGCCAAGGTTAATTTTTTTATTTTGTTAAAAATTAATTAACTTAATTAATCTTGTAATAATTTACTTACAGATTAATTTATTTATTTACATTCATAATTCTTTTTATTTAATTCTTAGATTTGATTAAAGGATTGAATATTCAAGCAGTAATACCTCTTTTATTTAGTGTTACGAAGATTACTCAAGATTTTAATAGCTTTGAAGGGTTTAATGATACGTTTGGTTTTAAAGATTAAAAAATACAAAATTACACAACGTACAAATCACTACTTATTCTACCAAAAAATATTAAATGTTTGAAAAATCTCAATAGTTTTTCAAATAGCACTCATAAAGATGTTTAAAATTATTTTAGCAGCTTAAATCTATAGGAATTAGAATTCTTAGAAATTACATTTTCACCATTTAGTTATAAATTATATAGTGAAACCTAATAGCCAATTACATTGATTGAATTTTAATCTTACAGGAAATTAAAAGCTGCTACAGAGATAAATGACCAGTTTTTAAGATTAAAGGAAACACTAACAACTTATTTTTAGTAAGAAGTTAATGTGCCTATTATCCAAACAAACTCCCCAAAAATACCAAATTAGCCTGAAACAGGAACTCTTTCACACCTTAACCTTTAAATGGACAAGAAATACTTTTTATAGCAAAAAGAAAAATATGATGAGAGAGACACAGATGGTGTATAGTCTTAAAAAAGTAACGGAGACAGCTAAAAAAATAATAACTCAGTAAATAATATAATTTGATCTAAACTACAAAGTTAATATAATATTAATTATTAAATAAGATTTAATTTGAAATGTATAATGATGACATAATTCAAAGATACTATGATCATGGTAATTCTGTAGATGGTGACTCTCCTATTTAGCAAGAATCTCCACAATAAGTATCTGAATATATTAATTATATTTATGAAAGAATGTCTCCATAAAAGTAACTAATTAAATCATTATTTTATTTGGAAGAATTTAATTTATTAATTTGCGTTAAGAGAAATAATCAAATTTTATAATTAAATCTCGTAATTTAATAATTTATTTAAAAAAATAAACAAAAAAAAAACATTTAATAAAATGATTTTTTTATAATAATTAAGGAGAAACTCTGATTACTAATAAGAAATCACTATGAATAATGAAATTCAAAATGAAATTGGGTAAAGGTATAAAACTTTACTAAAGGGTGTAAGAGATTCTAAAAGTACTAGATTTGATGAATCTCAATAAGCTACTACTAGTAGATAGTCTTTTATTTCACCAAGATAACCATTTGATTGTGTATAGAATTAATATTAATCCTAAGAAGAAATATATAAAGCCCTGTATCTCAATCCTATTAGCTCTCCAATTATAAATTCTACTAACAGTTTTGTGAATCTATATGAAAAGTAGTCTACTGCTCCAAATAGAAAGTAAATAATATTTATTAGTTATAAAATAAAAATGTCTTTTTATATTTTATTAGAGAATCTGATTCAACGGCAAATGAAAAAAAGAGAGATTCAAAACAAGATGGAAGCATAACTAATGATGCATCTCAATTAAATTTCATTAATTCTCAGGGAGAGTTGAATTTTTAGAAATCAAGAAGTAAATTTTTTTCATAAAGTAGAATCTAATCTGTTGCTTCTCAGAACTTGTTATCACCTCTCAAATAAAAAAAGTAAGCAATAATGTCGTAAATTACCTAAGGTAGTGAAAAAAAAGAAAACGAAGATGAGGAAGAAGATGAAGATGGAGTTATTTAATTGTCAATTATGCCGAGCAAGTAAACTAGTAAAAAAGGAAAAAGAGGGTAACTAAAAAGTTAAAAAAGTGGCTAATTTTAGGACGAAGAAAGCTAAAACGTAAAAACAAATAAAAAGAAAGCTATATTAGATGATTAGTAATCAGTAAGAAGTGGTTCAAGCTAAATTTTTTCAAAAAAGCAGAGTTTATATGAAATGATTTCTTCAAGAAGAGACACAACAGAAATATAAATTTCTAAATTCATTGGGCTATCAGCATTTTTAATCCTAATAATAATTTCTTGTGTTTTATTCTTTTAAGTCAAATAAAATTTTTAGGCAGAGTGGACAAGCTATACAAACTTAATAGTAGGTAAAAAAAAATAAATTCAAAAATTATTTTTGAAAATATTAATTTGATGAAAAAAAAGGCCCTAACTTATTAGAAGGATTTGCTTAGATACTAAGAGTAAAAGAACTATCAACTATTATTTAAGTCAATTAATTATATGGCTACTTATTTTCTAGTTTTAAACCTTATGATTTGCTTTTATACAAAAACGAAAGCATGCAAAAACTATAATATATAACACAACAAATTGGGTCTTTTTAGAGTACAACTATTCATGATGGATTTGAAGATTTTATGCTAAATAACTCTACATAGCTAGTAGTCATTAATTCAGTAACTTCTAAATAAAACTCTGTTGTCTTCTCAAGATTGTAATTAGTTTAATTTTCTTATGTATTAATTTATCTATTTATTTTATCATTAATAAGGTATTCCTTGCTCAATCTCCCTTCAAATTTAAGAAAATATTTGATAGAAAACTCAGAGGAAGCAAGAGCATTTGTTTATTATAATTATGCAAGTTTTATTTCTACAATTTAAAATATTCAGGATATGTCTACAGAACAATCAAAGACTACCCTAGACTAGACCTAAAGTCTCCTAAATATGAGTATTATAGTTATAGAAATTGTTTGTGTGTTAACAGTTCTGATTGTTTTTCCTGTTTATTACATAATATAATAAAAGAGAGAAGAAATATTATGTCTTTTAGTGACATTTGATATGTAGTTCTTATAATCATAAATAGATAAGTATAGGTCGGCTGTATATGAAAAAAGTATCGCTGAAAGCGTATCTAACTTTTCAAAATTTGAAAGATATGCTACAAAAACAAAAGCACCTTCTTCCACACATCAAATCTCAATTTTTGAATTTTCCAAATAAACTAAGCAAAATAAAAATAAAAAAAGACAAATTTCTCATACTAAACCTCTCCCTAAGTATTCAATAAAATTATCAGTGATAGCTCTTGCAATTTTTATTGTGATATCACTATATTCCCTTTTGAATTACTTATTTACCAAAGATTTCTTTAGTTATTTTGTTTATAATATCCAAGAATTATCGCTTATAGCTTAGTCAAAGAGCTATTTAGACTTGAATTATGTTGGGTTATACTTGCTTACAAACTCGTATGCATATAAATTTAATTCAACTACAATTGGATTAATTTACTAATTTTTCAATTAAACTATTCTACCAAATGACTAATAAAGAATAAATGCTCTATACAACATAGATAATGGCTTCATAAATAAGAGATATAACTCTGATTTATATTAGTAATATTTTTTAGATGTCATTAAAACAGATGCCTGTTCAATTCTTAATACAACATATGGCTAGCCATACGTAAATAATAACACTATGATTAACATAACCAAATGCAATCAAATTCAAAAAGGTGTCTTAGGAAATGGACTAACTTTTACATTTAAACAGGTTTTCAGCTAAGTTTAAAACTATTATTCTAACTTTTTACTTACAGCTGGTAATCCAATTAAATTTTTTGGAAGCTTAAAATAATGGGATTACGATAATAACTTAAAAGAATTTGATTATTTATATTATTATATAAGAGCTATTCTAGATTCTGTAAGTTCTTTCTTGATTTATGAGAGTTAATAATATTTTGATTATTTAATGGGAGTTTAAAAAGCGCTCTTCATCTACAACCTTATTATAGTCTTTCTAGTTTTTGCTTTCGCTTGGACTAGATTCCTATAAGAAATGAACAAATAGATATAAGAAACTACTTATCTGCTCAGTCTGATCCCTGTCGAGCAGCTTCTAGATAACCCTTATATTGTCTCATACATCAATAAAGTTAAAAATTCAATAAGAAATAGATAGTGAATGAAAATATTAAAAAAATAAATATATCAATAAATCAATCAATCAAAAGAAATAAAACTCACTAATTAAAAAAAAAGCCAATCAAATTTTATCATTTAATAAATTTGTAAATTTATTAATTATTTAAAAACTAAATTTCTTTATTTATTTATTTTTATTCTAAGCCTTAATTTACTTACTTTATAATAAAATTTATCTACAAAGTTCCATGAAAATGTTTATATATCTTACCTTCATTCAAATTATGTAAATTAAATCTATTTACTTTCTCAGACTAGTATTTTCTCAAGAATTAATTAATGTTCTTGAAATTTTATTCCTTTTATTAAATAAATTACCCAAGTTGGTTCTATTTACTAAATTCTAAAAATAATTAATTAAAATTTATCACATTATTAGTTGATAAAAAAAGATAGCTCGAAATAAATCATTATTTAATATCCCAAATTTTATTTTGTGTATTTTTAAATGTTTTTTGAGATTTTTATTTATTTTGTTTAGATTTTTTATTAACCTGCCTATAAAAAATTTATATTAAATAGAAAAATTAAAGTAAATAATGTTATATTTTTACTTTCTTTCCAGTATTAGAAATAAACTTTCTAAATTTACTTTTAAAACAAGAGCGTCTTTTATTAATAAATAATTGTAATATAGAGACTATAGCCAAAATTTTTTAAAATTAATTAAAATTATGAGAATTTATGAGGTTAAATTACTTTTAAAGACTCCTAAATAAAATAATTGAAAACTATCAAAGTCTTATAAGGAAGTATTTACTCGTTTTTGGTTAAGATAATGAAGTTGAATTTTTATCATAATTTTTAACATTATTAAAAATTTAAAAAATGTGTAAGTATTGAATGTACTTTCCAAATAATTAAAATTTAATCAGCATGATCTTTTTTTTAATTTTCAAAATTCTAATCTATAAATATTAAGGAGTAAAAAAATTCTATTTGTCTACTAAGAATAATTGAATTTTTCTTTAACTTGAAAAAGATGTAATTTAAATTAATAAAATTCTGTAACCTAAATATTTCTTTTAGTTAACAATTAATTTTATTCAAATTAAACTCAGATCTTTTTTTTAATACTTTATGAATAGTTTTTACTGTAAATTTTGTGATCAAAGTATTATTGACATGTATTTTTAGAAATTGCAGCTGGCGTTAAGATAAATTAACAAAATTCTGACGATACTTATTATTTTTTTAATAGATTCTATCATTGAATATTATTCTTTTTTAAAACATAAATATATCATATTATTAGAAAAGAAATTTTAGTCTTATTAAATTGATGGTAACTTATGATGTGTATGATGTAATTGTATATTTTTATGCAAATTAATTCGAAAATTAAAAATAATAAATTAAAAAAAAAAAGTAGCAGTAAAAAAAACGAACAAAATTAATTCATTAATAAATTTTAGAATTTGAATGGCTCCTCTCAAAAAAAAAGTACTCAAAAAAAATTAAGACTCAAATAATTCAAGCAATAAATAGTCGGAATACGCCAAAAATGATGATATCAGCATTATTTAGTTGGCTGCAAATACATTTGATAGATTACTTTAATGCTACACGAGGAGTAAAGTAATGAGCTATATTTTATTTATTATTTATCTTGCACAATATATGAGCATTCTACTTTGCTAAAAAGTAGTTGACAACTTTATTGGGTATTATAATTACTCCGTAATTAAACTACTTAGTACTTGTCTTCAATATTTTTAGTTATTTCCTTCTATTTTGCTCAATTCATCAACTTCTTTTTAAATAAAATTTACTATTTATTTCTCCTTTGCTATTAATGTAACACTAATAATAATATTTATTGTCAACTGTATATACTACAAAAATCATGGGTTCTTTTAAGACTATGTACAAGAAAATAACAAAAGTATCATCAGATCTCGAGGAAAGCCTTATTAATTTCTTAGCTATTTTAACCTAGTTTTTTGCTTTATTTTAAAAATATATTAATACATCTTTTGGATACCATTTATTGACTCATGCTTTTATATAGTTTTTAATTAATTTGGAGCAATTACAACTAGTTATGTTTTTGCTACTTTATCATCAATTTTGACTATTTTGATTGTGATTTTTAGCAGGATGTTTGATAAAAACCATTCGTTTCAAGTTAACTGCGATTTATTAGCTCAAAGAAAAAATAAATATAAATATATATGCTTAATTACTGAAATATTAATTCTGATGGTAAAATAATTCAATGCTCTACAATTTTATTTAATATTGCACTTTCTTGTGAGTCTTTTGAGATTCATATGCCTTTTAATTGAGCTACCTTTCTTTTAAAACAAAATCATGGATTTAATTATACTAAATTAAATACTTTTTTATTTGTTTTAATCTGTAACTATTTGCGCTTTAGGAATAAATAGAGCAAATTCTTTAAAATAGGTAGATTACATATTAATTTCATTTATTACCATACCAATTACTTATAAAATTGCAAAAAGTATATGCTAATACAAAATTAAATACATACTTAACTTGATTACATCAGTTGAGAACGTTGACTTAAAAGTAAAATAGAATACGTTTGATGACGTTAGTATGCAAACAATTTAGCAATTTATTTATTCTTTGAATTCATACTGCAATTTAGCTATAGAGGATTATATGCAATAAGGAAATGGAATTATCTTTGAGTCATTATTTTCAAATCATACAAAGAACTGCTAGACAAGGAAACAAAATAAGTAAAATTAGATTATCAATTTTGATAAGTATTGCTTTTGTGAGAAATATGGAAATATTGATTATGATTTGATTTCCAGATAAGATATGATGGGGGTAGAGTATAGAAAAAAATTTTTGATTGGCTACATCAATTATTTATTTGATAACATCAATTCTTCTAGAAGTATGAAACATATCAAAGATATAGAAATTTAATCTTGTTACACCTATTTCTAGATGGAAATTGCAAAGACGCCGTCTAAAGCCTATTCTTAGATAATTTAGCTTTAAAATATTCTGCAAAAATAAAATAACTCTTTTTGGGCATAATTTTAAATAACTTAGCTTATCAATTCAATTTTTCATGATTTTAGTGGATTTTTCAATTCGAACGAATATTAAAATTAAAGGTTAAACATTCACTTAGTGTTTGAATTTGAGTAAATTTATTATGACCTTAAAAAAGTTATTAAATCTTCGCTGCAAAGTTAGTAAAGATTTTACGAGTATTTGAACTAAGACTCACTCCACTTACAAACATTGTAAAAAATAGGCAATTCTTGTCTTCAGAACTCGAGAGACATAGAGTCAAAATTGATTTAAATGTTTGATATTCACCCTTCTCACTTGCGTACACTCTCCTTAGCAGAAATATTTTAAGAATTTTTTGACTTCAGAAAGAGACCTGCTAGATATTTTGCCAGCAGATCTAAGCAAAAGCTCAAAAATAAGTTAATGAAATATGATACAAAAATTAATTTATTTATGAAAAATACATGCTCAATTTTTATTTCTCTTAGCGACTAGAAAAAAATAATGAGAATTACAAATACAACTAGCAAATTTTTCAAGTGTTCAAATTTATTAGATTTAGTTGGAAATCCAATAGCAATGCTCCAGCCAGAATGGATCTAAGATAAAATGTAATAAATGCTTACTTTACTTTAAGATGAAGGAGATATGCATTTAGTAAAGCTTGGAGAGTATTTTACTTTCATGCGTGATTTAAAATTAAATATTTTTCCAGTAATCTTGAGGGCCTAAATGTGTATTATTTCTAATTAATAGCTAGGGTTATCTCTGTTCATACAAAAATTAGATAATTACGAAAAATACATTGTTTGTGACTCATCTTATAAAATCTTAAATCATAATGAAAATTTTATATTTTAAAATCTTAAACTAAGCTTACAAATATTTGATAAAAGAGAATCATAAGGTAAATTTAATTTTTAAGTTTTTATTAATCATTTTTTTTTATGTGTAAATGTAAAGATTTGTTTAAGGATAAAGACATAAGACACCTAATACCATATTTGCTTGCGCTTAAGCAAAGCGAAATTAGTGATGTAAATGGATTGGATGAATTTGAAGAATAAATAGGAATAAGAAAAATATAAAACTCACAATCTCAAATTTACACAACTTTATTAATGCTACCAAAAGATGTTGAAAAATTTAACTGCTCAGAAAAATTTGATAATAATAGTAACCCATATAGCATTGAGAAATATCTAAACGAATTAGATATATTTAGTTACAATTTTTCAGTCGTGACTTTTTCTTTGTATAAAATAAAAGACTAAAAAAATTAACTTAATGACCTATTAATTATTGAAGTAACAAAGATAAAATAAATTAAGAGGATATCAGAATTAAACGAGCAATTATAAATTTTGCAGATTAATTTACAAAATAAATTTCCAACTTACAACCTAAAAGTACCAATTCTAAGTTAAAATTAACATTTAGAATAAAAATTTTAATAAAATTCATAAATGGATTTAGAAAAGTAGGGATAAAATCTTTAAAAAATTGGGCTTAATGAATTATCCGCAAAGGCAACTTAAAGTGAATTAGAAAGAAAAGGCTTATCTTCCCTTCTAACACAAGTGGAAATGAATGTAATTTCTGTTAAAAACTTACTTTATTCATCAGAATTTTTAACCCTATAAAGCAACTTGATGATAAACAGCATAAATTACAGAATGAAAACAATATCGAAAATTTACTCATTTAAAGCGAAAGCAGAGCCAATCACTTTTATAAGTAAAAATCAATTAAAATTTTATAATTATAAATATATATTTTTAATACTTAACTTAATCTTTACTAAATAAAGTATAAATTCTAACAGGCATCTTTCAAATCCAAATTTAGCTTATTTAGACTTACAATCTACGAAAAGAATAAGTGAACAATAGATTAACTTAAGTAAATAAAATATAAGCTACAGTTTTCAACACCTTTTGCATCCTACTTAGACATAATTAGAATCTCCTGCTTTGTAAGAAAAAATTATTTATAAATTTTAAAAATTAATTTAATAAATTTATTATAAAAAGTTAAAATAAAAAAATACATATTTTAGAAGATAATTGTGTAGCTTTCTATGAGCCTATATACTTAGATAATTTTAATGAAACTAATCCATAATAAAAATCGTCATTATTATAATTGTAGAGTCTTAGCAAAGTTGAAAAATAAACCACTTTTAATTAAAATGCTGATTTCCTAAACAATTAAAATAATTAACGAAAATTTGATGATGATGATAATGATGATGATGAAGATGATGAAGAACATCAAAATGTCTCAGATGTTTCTAATGCAGATTAGGTTGTAAATTTTGGAATGGAAGATGACTGCTCTGAAGAGAGCTCAACTAAGGAGCAAAAAAAGCAAGTTATTGATGACTCATGTTCAATAAATTCTACTTAAAGCTAAATATTCTCTAAAAGGAGATCACTATTTGATATGGTTTTAAGAAGTAAGAAATCTAAAGAAATAGTTTTGGCTAAATCAATTGGTTTTATATCTTTGCTAGTTATTCTATTTGTTACAATCTTTTTATACTTTAAATTGGATAATTACTTTAACTTAGAAACTAAATACTATTAAAACTTGCTGATAGGTAAATATATAATTTATCAAACTATTTAATCATTCATATTATTTTTTCTGGCTTAGGACCTTAATTATTTGAATGTTATCTATAAGTATTGAGAGGAACAGAAATATAAACAATTATCGGAGTAGATAAACTTTACCATTTTTTACCAGCTTCTTAATACAACGTATCAGATTTCATGTTTGCCAAAAATGAAAGCATATCCAAACTAAGTTAAATGACAACAGATCTTGGAAGCTTTGAATAAAATATAATTAATAATGGATTGGAAGATGAATTAATTAATAAATCCAGTTAAATAATTTTAGAAAATATGATGGAAAAAAGTATATATAACGTTACTTTTACTAGTTTGTAAATATTTATTTTTTAAATAATTAACAATGATAATTTATTTAAATAATTTATATTTCATTTTAAAGGTATTAATTACTCAACATCCCCTCAAATATGAGACAATATACTTATTTTGGAACAATAGATTCAAGGACCTACATTTATTCAAATTATTAATCTTTCATTGACATTTTTACAGGAATTCTAGAAGTACAAGGAAACTTAGCTAATGATCAACTGTAAAATACTAAAGACCTAATCATTCTAAGTTTTATTATTTATGAAATAGCTTGCTTATTATCTTCTTTGATTATTCTTCCTTTATATTATATAATTTAACTTAAAAATGAAAACATTTTGAAATTATTTTCCACTTTTAATGCTGATTTCTTAAGGTTTATGATTGAAAAGTACAGAACAGCTGGTAATTTGGATCTCTTCAATGTTTAAAATTAATAGCATTATATAAAAGGCAGCTCTTTAAAATCTAAAAACGATAAAGAATAATTTAGTATGTTTAAAAATTAGCATAAAATTTATTAAAAAAACAATAAAAATATCAACACAAATAATTAACCACAACAATTAATGAAAAAGAAAAGATAAGTTTCTAAAACAAACTAACTATAAAAGTTTTCAGTAAAAGTTTCAATGATCTCATTTCTTGTTTTTTTTACTATTTCAATTTATAGTATTCTAAATTACATAATTACAAAAGATTACTTTAATAACTTTACTTATAATATTTAAGAGCTTTCTTTAATTGCTTAAACTAAATCTCAACTCAGTTTATCCTATGCAGCAGTAGATTTGCTTTATAATTCATACGCCTATAATTTTAATTAATCTGATGTAGATTCAATTCTATATGCATATAATAAATTTATAGATAACGAGCTTTAATAAAAAATATAACAGTTACAATAAATCTAGCAAAATTTTTAATCGAATAGCAGAAGCTTTATACCAAATTATTAGGATATTTTGCTTTAAACGCTAAATAAAAATGCTTGTTCAATACTGAGCTCTGAATACATTAACAAGTATTCAAACTTACAAATTGTAAATGGAGATAAAAATTCTTATTAAAACTGCTAAAATGCTTATCTTGGAATACTGCCTCAAGGATTGATAGTGAGTCTGAATTTAGCCATACAAAAATTTAAAGCATTAGAATAGTTATATATTTCTACAAGAACTAATGCGAAATTGTTTTTTTATAAAGTTGCTATGTGGGACTTATAGAATAATTTTAAGCAATTTGACTATCTTTATTATTAAGTTAGAGTTATCTTGGAAACTTTGTCTTAATTCATGCTGATTTCTTCTAAAGACTACATAAGTTACTTATAATACATACAATTTGTTCTCTTTTTATACAGTATTTGTGTTACAACAATTATTCTCTTCTTTCTCTGGAATAAATATGTAACTTGGATTGACTAGTCAGTATTCAAGACAATATCCCTCTTAAGTCTAGTTCCTATTGAGAACTAACTTGAAAATCCATACATAGTTTCATATTTAAACAAAGAAAAAAGTAAAATGAAATAAGATCATTGAATGATTTGTACTTTAAAGCTGATTAATTCTTAGTATCTTAATCTTTTGCATTATATATATATAAATAAGTATTTAATTGTATATATAAATTTTATTATAATTAGTTTTTTTATTTATTTGTAATCTGTTTAAATTAACTTATTTATCAATCAATCAATTAAATATTTCTTTTTAAAATTCTTTTCTTTCTTTATAAATAACTGTAATTTAAGTAGAAATAAGAAATAAATTGCAGAAAGCGTATTTATTTAAAATTAAACAAAGTCCAAAAAACTAAGGAGAGAGAGGGAGAGATAAGTAAATAAACGAGTAAAAAAGTAAAATGTAAAAAGTCCAATTAAATAAGCAGGGAAAACCTCAGTCCTTTAAGAAGGTTCAACTGGGAGTTTTAGGAAAGCCTCTAAGCGGTATGAATCAAATGAATTTAGATTACTCTGATTCAAAGAGTTTTATAGCATTTTATGAGAGCTAAAGGCGAAGAGATGAAGATTAGTTTGAGAAAAAAAACATTTTTAAAGTATTTGATAGCTACATTAAAGAAAATTCATCAAAAGAAGAATATTTTAAATAAAAATCTAAACAGATGAAAGAAAGAACACTAAAACATAATTTGTATTATATTGACCAATAGATTATCTAAAAAGAACTCAACGAAATATCGCTCACTAATACTAGAGCTGAGTTTGATAAAAAATCTTCAATGTAAATATAATTACTATAGTAGAATAATAGATTTAAATAATATATTATTAATTAATTAGTTAAAGTGATGAATTGTTGCTGAATAAACAAATTTAAGCAGCTTAATTTATTTAGGGCTTTAATGAACAAAGTAAAGGGTAAGCTAATAAGTACTTAGAAAATAACTTCAATAAATAATATGAGAATTGAATCGATTCATCATAGAATAAATCAATTTAAAACATAATAAATAAGTTATTGCCTAAGTAGTAGTTGAACAGCTAATAGTAAATTTTAGAATAATACTAGAAGAATGGTCAATAGAAATAATAATAACAAAGTAAAACAGGAGCAGGAGAAAATTTTTAAAATTAAAGCTAAACTTTCAATCGCAAAGAAATGCATATTATTAAGCTTAAAAATAAAAATCAATCTTCAAAGATAGATGAGAATTAAGAATATCAGTAAATTTAACAATGCGAGCAGAATTAAGGATTGTTTTAGATTAAAAGAAAAGTAACTAATTTTTAAGTAAATTCCAAGTCAGACATTTAAACTAAACAATTATAATATGAAAGAGTTAAATCTCCTACTTAGCTAAACTAATCTATAGTAGCAAGTATGGATATTAAGATCCTTAAAAATTAAAAATAAGTTACATTTAGCAGTACTCCTTAGTAAGTTATTTCCTTAAAGCATTCTCTATCAAGTTTAGATGTAGCATCAACAGCATAAAAATTTAAGTAGAACTCAACCCACTAAAAAATAAATACTCAAATTATTCATTCTTAATAAGAAGTAATTTATCAATTATTTATAGATCAAAAATAAATAAATATTTTTAAATTTTATAGATAGTTTAAGATCTACCAAGGAAATAATCAATCTACTTTGCAAACAAACTAAATTAGGTTATCAATGACTTGGAGAAGCCTTTTAAAGAAGAATAAGACTTATTTTTAGAACCAGAAACAAATGATTGCATTGTTTAAAATATTGAAAATAAATAAAAAAAAATAAATTAAAGCGAAAGCGATTATTTGCAAAATTAAATGGTTTAGTAAGAAAATTAGGATAGCTTAATTGGAATAATATCTCCTTAGTAACAAAATTAAAATGAATAACAAAGAGAATAAGAAAAAATGAGTAAAATTAAAGAAAATTCTAGTTAAAATGATAGAACTGAAATATAAAAAAGCAGTGAAATCAAAAATGATTAATAAATCTATTTGAAACACAACTTTTCTCATTCTTAGAACTAGCAAAATACAACGATTTAAAAGTCTAACATAAATTTGCTAGATTAATCTTAAAATGCCTAATAAATTTAGAAAAAATCTTCAGAATAACCATAAAATCAAAAGAAGGTCTATCAAAAGAAATAGTAGCGAGCAGAAGAAAAAAAAACAAATATTATTAAAAATTCCAATAAAATATAGAGCAACTCTTCATATCGCAGCGTCTTTCTTCCTAATAATTTTATAATTATTTTGGAAAAAGGGTTTTCTCTATTCACATACCATTTTTCAGAAAAATTTATGTAAGAACGCATTTTAACGTTTCTCACAATTTAAGATTGCATGTCTCTACGATTGGTAAATAAGGAATTGTATAGGAGAGCAAATAAGATTTTGTTTTTGAGGAGTTAGAGAGAGTAATTGATAATCGAAAAAAAGATATTAAAATCAACTTACAGATCATAAATTAGTGATTTTATAGAAAATTAAATTTAGGACTTTGTCCAAATTATCGAATCTTTCGAAGATATTTAAGATTCAGATTACTCAGAATTTATGTAAATGGTAATACCGCCTTAAAACCTTTTAGTCGTATTGCACATATTTCTTTGCTTATTCGGCAAGAAAATAGTTGGAATAGAAAGTCTTTTAGATAACAGAGCTTAATGGAAGAGAGTTATGACTGTTTGTTTTGTAAAAGGGTGTGCTAAAGAATAAATAAAAAAAATCCATCAAAAAGCAAATTTAGAGTAGCTACATGAGCTGCTTCCTTAAAAAATTTATGAGCATACTAGAGAATAAATCTCTTAGAATGACTCTATCCTATCTCAGTTGACTTCTGAAAAGTATCCATTTCAATTTAAGTTATTCACATTTGTAGAAAAGATTTTGGATCTTTATGAAATCCTGTGCTTGAAATATCCAAATGTCATAAAATTTATTGAATTATTAAAATAAATAAAAAATGACCCTGAAATAAGAGTATTATCATTTGTGGATGATAACTTTTGCAATAAGTTTGAATTAGTTTGAGAAGAAAACAAGAAATGACTAAAATTAAATTAAATTAGTTAATAAATAAATTATCTGAAAGCAAAATGCGAATATTAAATTTAATTAATTTTCACTGGCATAAATAAATAAATATATCATTATTACTTTCTTTAGTTCTATATTTAGCATCATAGTGTGTTTATTTAGTTTAGTTTTGTCCGTAAGAATGTTTATCAAAATTTATTTTTTTACGTATTTAAAATAATGTCATTAGAACATAGGTTCTTAACGAATTTATAATTCCTATTTTTTTTATTTTTAAGCATTCTATTCACAAATGATATTTAGCTAAATATACAATCTGTATACACTTAAATATAACGCGTTTATCAATTTGTTCTTATAATTTAAATTAAACTAAAAGTTTATCTAATACTAAAAAAAATTAGTACTTATTGCAATATATTTAGTGTGTATAAATACGAAAACTCTTCAATAAAAAAAGAGATTAAAAGCAATTTTGAACTTAAAGTATTGTATATTTAAGTTACAAATAGGTTATCATTTTTTTCAGAAATTTAATTAATATCTAAATTAAAAAACAATTAAATATGTTTTAAATCCAATTAAATAAATCTGTTACTTGTTATCCTAAAAATATTTCTAAAAAAATTGTATTTCATTATTATTTTGTGTGTATTCTCTGGTTATAATTGCCTTTATATCTGCAAAATATTTTTTAAATGAGAAAAATCCTCAAGTATATAAGCTAGCCTTGCTTGAATTCTGAAAGTTGAATATGAAAAGTAAGAAATATAGCCAGTTTATAAATAATAATAAATAATTTATAAAAAAACAAATCCATATTAGCTTTGTAAGTATCTAATTAACTCTTAGGTCAGTCGATTTTAGGAATATATTTAATATAGTGATTTATAGATAGTAGACAGAAAGCGAGAGATAGATAGATATTGCTTATTGAGTTTAGTAAAAATTTAAAAACCAAAATTTATTGATATATTTAATACCTGTATTTTTGTAGTGTAATATAAATAAATATAATAAGTAAATAAATAAAAAAATATTAAATAATACTTTTAAAATTATTAGATAGGAAAATATAAAAGATTCATCAAAATATATTAAAGTAGAAGATAATTTATTAATAAGAAATTTAGTTTTAATTACAGTACAATGGATTGCCTATACAAATTTATTACTCGTTAAATGGAGGTTTTTGAGAAAAACAAAAGAGCCCCATCTATTTACACTATTTTTTCCTCCATCTTTTACGTATCAGTTGGTATGGCAATTAAGAAACTTAGAGACATCCCTCCTTGTGAAATTCTATTCTTTAGATCTATTATTTGCTTCTTTGCTAATCTAGCTCTACTAAAGGTATCCAACACTCCTACTTATGCTACCACTAATAAGCTCCACTTTATGATTATGTTCAGAATTCTTTTTGGTACTCTTGCTCACTTTTGCTACTATCAAGCCATTAGTATGATGAACTTAAGTGATGCTATGGCTATCTTTTTAACCACTCCTATAGTAACAACATTATTAGCAAGTGTAATTCTCAAGGAATCCTTATAAAAATAAATCATCATTTCTATATTAGTCAGCTTTGCAGGTATCCTTCTTATAGTAAAGCCACCATTTTTGATGGAAGCAATTGGATTGAGTGAATCAGCAGCTGAATTAAGCGTTGCAGGTTTAATCATTTGTGCAGTGTTTGCTTTATTTGAAAGTTTGACTAATCTTGTTATCAAATCAATTGGAAAGTAAATCAGTGTTTTAGCAGTTATACAATATGTTTACATTGCAGGTATCCTCTTTAACAGCACTTTAATGGTTATCAGAGATGAATTCAACCCAAATGTCTACACAATTGAGAAGTTTGGATGGATTTTTGCTCTTTCAATTTTAAATTTCTTAGCTCAGCTTATTTACAATAGAGCACTTTAATTAGGTAAGACTTCAGAAGTTGTTCCTATCACTTATAGCTAAGTAGTTATGAGTTTTTTGGTAGATATAGTAGTATTCTCAAAAGAAATTAGTCTTTTGAGTGTTGTAGGAGCTGTTATGATTATAGGAGGAAATTATTCTATCATCATGCAAAAAAAATGAAAATAAATAATTATTTTATCAAATAAAAACAGTAAATTAGTAAATCAAAGAAAAATTTAGCAATAAGTAACCAAAATATAATGTAATGTAATTTATTTATTTTATTATAAATTCTTGTAAAGATTCTTAATAAAATCATAATTTAACAAGTTTATCATATAAAAAAAATATTCAAATGTTGTAAAGATAACCCATAAAAATAAATTGTTATTAAATTATAAATAAATTTCATTTTTGACTTTAATATTAAAGGAAAAACTTAAGAAAAATAGTTTTACTTATTATTTATTAAATTAATTTTTTTTAATTTTTAATTATGGAATATAAATTTACTGTTAATTTATTTTTTAACTTATAGTTAATTAGTTTTACTTATTATTTATTAAATTAATTTTTTTTAAATTTTTAATTATGGAATATAAATTTACTGTTAATTTATTTTTTAACTTATAGTTAATTAGTTTTACAAATTATTATTTTAATGAATTATTTTATTTGAAATAATTCAAAATAAGTAAATAATACTGTAAAGAGCTATTAAATAATTTTAAAGATTAAAAATCAAAAATCTAAATTTTTAAAGTAATTAATTTATTTTTAAAGGCTTAAATCGTTTTGCATAATGCAGATTAAGATTTTGGTTTAAAAGAAATATTGATTTTAAATGAAAATAATTTTAATTAATAGAGTCTCTTATGAATAATTTTGTGTTATTATTATTATAAAAAAATAATATTAACTGTAAATGGTAATATAGAATACTAAAGTTATAACATATGAAATTAAAAAACTTTCATTTAATATTACTTAAAACATAATATGTTGTAATTGGTACTATCAAGCAAAAATCAATTGCTTTAGAAGCTTGCTTTGCTTTGATTATTTAAGATTTGATAAAGTTAAGATTTTTAAATCCATATAATGAATTATCTAGTTAGATAAATATATAAATTGAGAGATAAATAGATTTATAGATTTATTGAATTAACAACATTTATCAAAAAATAAACTTGAGACTCTTTATGTACTGTTCGTAATTTTTAATCACAAAATCAGAAGTATCAATAAAATAAATAGAAATCTATTCGTCTAATAATCTATCTTCTATTTATTAAAATCCTTCTTTAAATTTATCATCTTCCCTGATTTCTGTGTACTTAACACTATAAATTACTTTTCCTATATTCAGAAGCTTACAAATCTTTAAACTTAAGCTTGAAGTTAGTTCCATCACAGCGTTTTGAAACCCGTGTTACTTTACAATTTGAGCATTATGTAATGATAAGTAGAACCCTACTCCCATGCCTTAAAAATTTTTATGGGTACCAAGTACTACTTAATGAATAATTTCTCCTTTTTTAATATTACCTAAGTTGATCCCTAATAGCTCACTAAGCTTTATTTCAGTGATTTAGAATAAATTAAGAATAAATTAGATTTATGGCACTGTGGTTGATGCTATTTGTTATTCATACATGTTAAGATCTGCTTAATCACAAGAAATTATTGCTGAAATCACTTTGCTACAAATATTTCCATCTTAATCTTTATACTTTTATATTGCTATACTAGATAAATTTGATCCAATTTTAACAATTTGCTCTATAAACTGTCTCAAATCTTGAAAGCTAATATTTGTTGATTTACAAACGGGTTCTTAATTTACAAAAATATCAGTTAACAAATCTATTGTTTCTTCATAATATTCTTGCTTAAAAGGCTAAAATGTTATTTAATCAAATAACTATTGCTGATTTTCAGTTGTTTTTTGCTGAAGTATCTTATTTTTTTACTCTTTTTATAATAGATTTTTACCCTTAGCCTTATTTTTATATTTCTTAGATATAGTTTTGTTTTTATTTTTACTTTTTTAAATAAACAAGTCACTCATTAATTAACCTTTGTATTTTTACAAAAGAATATTTTAACTCTAATTAATTGATTAAATTTTGAAAAAGTATTATATTATTATATGGTAAAAAACTAAATATTTATTATTGATCTCTACCTTTTATATAACAAAATTACTTTCTTTTTAATAAGTTTTTGATTTATATTCTCTCAATCCTATGCTTATTAAAAATATTAATTATTTCTCATTTTTTTAACCAGTCACAAAGTTTAAGAAACTGATCCTAAAACTTTTTAATTAATCTATCTGTTATCTAAATTAATTTAGATGCACTGAAGTAAAAATCAAGCAAAATTTGTAATAAGCATAAATTCAGTCAACTTACGCATTAACTCAAATCAAAATTTATTAAAATCATAAAAATTATATATTGATTGAGTTAGTCATTTTTTTAAGAACTAAATTTAAATTAAAAAGATACAATAATAAGAAAACCTAATTTAATTCTTTACTTTTTTTTGTTTAAATAAGATAATTTATTAAATTATATTTTTATAATATATTTTTTTTTATGCAAAACAAATTTAATTTAATAGATATTGTTTAATAAAGAAAAAAATATAGAATAAGAATGAATTAATTTATACCTCTATGAATATCATACAAGGTAAAATTAAAATGAAACTATATATTATTAGATAGCACTTGAAGTACTATATTTAGATAAAAATATTGCACACAAATAAAAATTTAAATATACAGTATTTTTAGTTGAAAATATTGGTTTTTAATATTTTTTCAAATTAATTTAAAATTTAATAAATTTTGTTGAATATTAAATAAAAATTAAATTAAATTAATTTTTAATTTATGGTTATTCAAATTATTAATTATTTAAAAAATTTATGATTTCTTTAAATTAATTAGAGTATTTAAGTATAATCAAATAAAAAATATTTTAATATTTTACTGATTTGGTATATTATATATTTTAATGCTTTGAAATAATACTTTTGTGATAATTGTTCTTTAAAAAATCCATCAAATGTAAAAAGCAATTATTAAAATAGAAATAAATTTTATTTTACTTAACTATTATGTAAATTTGAGTTGCAAACTAACTTTAAAAGCTTTACAAGTAAATAAATAAGATGATGAATTAAGTGCTAAGATGACTCAATCAGGAATTTAATACTCAAAATCATAGCAAATAAAGACTTCATCAAATAAATTAATTAATTTACTTTAGGAATGAGTCAAAAATATGGGAATTAAATGAAAGAAATACGCAATAATTATTAAAAAAGAAAAACTTAAATATAGATTTTTAGGCAGATTTCTTATGATAAATCCTTTCTAATTAGAAAGAAATAATAGAAAGATGAAAGAATATTTTTTTTCAGCTCTAATAGTGATCAGTTTAATATACATTTATAACTTTGAATGAATTAAAAAGTAAAAAAGTTGTGAATCAAGTAGGATATAAATTATTAATTAATAAAAATAACAAAAAAAAGGTAAAAAATAGAAATATTAAAATTAAATATAAAGTTAGTAGATTTTAAAAATGCAAGGAATAAAAAGCTTCGCAAAATATTCTTTAGTTTTCCTTTCAGGAATAGGATTTTAGTAGATATACTCTAACAAAAAAGTTAATTTAATGGAAGCAATTGATGCTAAAACATCTTAATTTAGGGAGTATTTAAACGAACACAAATTTATCTATCCTAAGATTTATGATAGCTACTTAAATTTTTGGAATAAAGATCACTTCTTAGAAAAACTCATTTTAAAGGAGAGCAATGGGTTACTCCACTATAAGATATTCTTCCCAGAAGAGTTTTTAGAAAACATTTTTAAAGAAGATAGCCAATAAACAGTTGAAGAAAAGCTGAAATATTGTAAAATGTCTTGTGTTTTCACAGCAAGTTCTTCATTGCAAGGACATATGGATATAGTTCATGGAGGATTCTTGGCAACAATTATTGATAATCTCTATGGATAATTGGGAACTCTGTCAAATGACTTGAAACCTTGCGCAACAGCTAATTTAAATATAAATTACAAAAAACCAGTAAAAGTAGGAGAAGAATATATTATTAAGCTAGAAGTTTCTAAAATAGATGGAAGAAAAGTCTACATTACTGCTTAGATAGAAGACCACAAAGGTCAAATCCACATTGAAAGCACAGCTCTTATGATTTCTGTTAATTGGGGAACTTCATCTTGGAAAAAGATGTTCACCCATTTACACAATATTTCCAAATTGAATGAAAATCCTATTGAAAAGCAGTAAAATCTTATTTTGTAAAAAGACAGTAATTTGATTAATCCAGAATACATGCTAAATAAGGAGTATTTAAAGTTAGAGCGTCCTATGTCGCGCCTTTATGATTTATTTATTCCATATTGAGTTTAATATAAAATTTTGAAAAATTGTAAAGATACAAATAAAAATTGAGTTACCAAAATAGTTAAACAAGTAAAAATTATCAATAATAAATAAATATCCTAGAGCTACTACTAATTAATTATAATAAATTTATATTTCAATTTTATCCAATTTCAAATATATCTATCTATATTTTTATAGTAAAAAATTTTATATTCTTTACATTAATGCAAAAATTATATACTTAAATCTTATATCACAGATTAAATTTTTTAGTTCAGTTAAAATAATTTGAAATTCAAATTCTTATTTATCTTAATTCAAAGGTTATTTATTTAAGTTAAAATAATATTATTTTTAATTTCAACTGAAACATTCTATCCTTTTCATAAGCTATAAATAAATAGATTTAAACTTAAATAAAAATTTTTAAATTAAATAAATTTATATAGCAGTTGAAAATTTAAAAAATTTAAACAAAAGATAAAAATAAAAACTGTTGAAAATAAATTAAACAATTCAATTAAATTTTAATATTAGATATTTATTTTCAAAACTTAAATTATTTAAATTGAAATATTTTATGAAGATTGTTTTTTTAGCATAATTAAATTATGCAAATAATTTAAATTAAATTTTTAAAATTGTTTTTTTATAATTTTTATATTCAATTAATTATTTCAAAAATTGCAATTTTTAGATATAAAAATAGCAATATTTTAACTTTGACATAAGAATTCAAATTATCAATCATATTTACCATATAAAATCCCAGTTTTGTTAAATAGGTAAAATAATAAATATTCAGTTTACTAAAACTTTTTAGCCATAAAACTTTTCTTGAAATACTTGATAAAAATTTGTTTTTTAATTTAAATTAGGCTCTTGAAATTGAAATATATCTTTATCTTCATCTTAGCGTTCAATATAATAGAGTAAAATACATACATGCTTTCTATTTATTTCATAGACGTGCTTCAATCTACTAATCAGCAGCAATTAAATTTATACATAAATTAACAGTTTCTAAATCTACGATTGGCATTTTGTTATTAATTTAGTTTAAAGTATAGAGTTTTTTTGTTTTATTTGGTTGTTTACATTTTTAAAAATAAAATAAAATTTAACTAAAATTAAACTAATGAATGTTACAGATATAAATTATAATACATCCACTTTTAATAAAATATAGTTATATTTGTAATTTATTTTCCTTTAGTTTTGAACAGTAAATGTAAATGCAAAATTAAGATTTGTATTTAAAATATTTTGGCTAGTTTATAAAATTAATGAAGTAATTGGTGTCTTTACTAAAGACAAAATTAAAATCAGAAAAGTCTTATTCAAAATTATATAAGTAGCATTAAAAATTTGATTTGAAAAACTAAGTTTATCTATTATCAATCAAAGTATATGGATAAAAGTTAAATTATTACTTTATTTACAAAATTAAGAAAATAAGTATTTGATATTAGAATATACTGATAAATACAACTCTTCTTTTCACACTCAATTTAGAAACAAATTATCTTTAACTAATTATTACTTTTGTAAATTATATTGATACTTTGAGATAAAAATTTATTAATTTTTATTTTAAAAAAAATTTCCATGTTTTAATGTTTTTAAGGTAAATTTTAAACAAAAGGAGTCTTGCTTGAACAAAAAATTAATTTTTGCCGCAAAAATAGTATTTGATATTAAAGCTAGGTCTATAAAAGAATTATTTGTTTTTTGATACATAAAGTTGTTTGTCAATGAGAAGAATTATTTTTTTTTGAAATATAGCTAAATAAATTAGATAATTTTTTTTGTTTTGTGTATTTTTGTTGAGAATCTAGGTATATTGGTAAATTCGGAATCTGAAAAGTGATGCATTTAGGGTAGTAATGGTGCTTTTAGTCTTATATATAATAAGTAGAAGCATCAATAAGACATATAAAATGCACTTAATTGATTGAAAATGAGTGGGGGTAATCTCAAATTAATTCCCTCTTTTTGAATTAGAGTAATGTGTGGTATTAAATTATTTGAATTGAGTTTATTATTAGCCGAATTCGTCTAGCTTTAATTGAATCACCTTAATTAAGCAGATTAATTACACTGATTAAATGAGGTTAATAGTTTTTTCTACTATTAAGAGTACAACTCTATCTATGTCATACAAATAGAATTCATACAATTAATTTATTGATTTGCCTCAAGATAGATAGATACTTAGATAAATAAATAGATTGATTGTTATATATAATGAAATTGATTTGCTTCCTGTTATACTGAAATTTATTAATAAACTAAATTATATATCTTTTAAGTATTAATTATTTTTTGTCATTTATTCATTAACTTCCTTCAAAAGCTGAGAATAGAGAGCTGATCATAAACGTCATTAAACAAACAAAACCACATAATTGTTATATTTTTTAATATTACCTACGAAAAAAATCAAATAAAAACTTTATTAAGAGATTTACATATTATTTTATAGCATTTCACAAATTAATTTTTTACTTTTGCTTCTTCTTTTATCATCGTAAGATTTGAGAGCAAGTTTTTTTATATCAGTTAGTTGGACAATTTTATTTCTATAAAAAAATTATATTTCAATAATAAATATTTTTTCAATGTCTGTTCATTAAATGATAAATTTTATGGGGATAATACAAAAAAAAAAATTGAATTTGATTTTTATTTGCTGATTTATATGAATATATTCTTGTTTTCTTATTTAAATATTGGTAGAATAGGAAAATAAGTCAATATTTAAATATCTGAGTTCGCTAATTATTTATCAATTAAAAAGTAAAGCAATTACTAGTATTAATGATGAAAAAATTTTATTTTAAATGATCATCATCTAAAAAATAAAGGAATAAATTAATTGTAATGTAAGAAAAGAGCAAAAGAGAATTTTTATTTATTTTAGTTAAGAACCAGCATATTTGATGGCCTTGGATGTAATTGTATGTAAGTAAGAGTTTATGTAAGAGGTATTTTTGAAAAGTTAATTATTTTTTTAATTAAAGTAAATTTAGTATGAATGATGAAATTAATTATATATATTAATATATAATAAATACTAAAGGGGATTTATTTATTTATTTTTATTAATTATTGAGATTAAGATACATATTTTAATTAATTTTTATATATTCTAATTATTTTTTGTAAGGAAGATTATTAATTATTTATTTGCATAGACTTTTCGATTTATGGTTAGTTTAGTTTTTGTTGGTTGATTGGTTGGTTGGTTGTTCATTGGCTGGAAAATATATTATTATTTTAATAAAATTATACTTAATCAACTTTATAAAGAATTTTTTATTCAATTTGTTAGATCTTGAATCAATTGGTATTAAGATATTTTTAAAGTGAAAGAAAATGTAAGGTAAGTTTGTTTTATATATATATAATGCTAAATTTCTCTTTTTAACCAAGTAAGTTAGTGTATTTTTTGAAGATTGATTAATGAAATAATTCATTTTAAAATTGCATTTAAATTACTATAAGCTTGAAATATCTAATTATTTTCAGTCATCCGATGGAGATTAAGTTCCATAAACTTGCTAAAATCTGAAGATCACGTTTCCTTAAGCAAGCTAACGAATACCACTCAGAGCTTTGAGCATGTATTCATTTCTAGGGTTATTAACACATTCAGCTTCATTAGGTGCTTCTAATGTGTTTGTCACTATTTCATAAGCAAATTTCTTTAGGATATTTACATATTCTAACCTTTAGATGTCAATATCTGTCAGATCTAATCCATAACATTGCTTATGAACTTAAATGTCTTTTTCCTTCTTTTAAAGTTCACGCAAGGAGTTTTTGTTGAGATGCAAGAAAAGAGCATTATAGTGAGTATGATTAAAAAAGTCTGTTTTTTATAAGTTTTTATTTTTTATTTTCTTTTTAGCAGTTTTTTTTACATTTTAAACACATTTTATGAGCTCTTATTAAATATGCTCAGGTACTCCAAGTCTTTCCATATTCTCTGCCTAAAACAGAGAAAGCAAAAAGTACATAAACAATTTGGTTAAGTTATGATATTTTGACCTTTTTTAAACACCTCCTGGGCTTAAAGCATTATTTGCTGTAGGAGATTAGGGATTTCCAAATGAAGTTTCTGTGTTTGCTCTAGATCTATTTCCTTAAGTATTTTTAGCTGTTGCAAACTATCTACTTCTATCTTTGTCCTTTGTATAATTTGAGGAGTAAAGATTTAATAGAGTTCTTTCTTAAACATTTGTTGCACTCTGTGAAGGTGAAGAATTCAATACTGGAGTGTTGGGGAAGTTTGTTGTAAAAGATTACTTGTGATGACGAACTTAAACTGGTGAATTACCATTTGCTGAAAAACCGCTTATGTTAGATAATTGGCGGGCTCTCATCTGATTTATATCAATATTCTAACCAAAAGAGTCTGACGATACGTCATCATCTTACTAGCTCTGGTTGTTGGAGAGCAAAAGACTGTTGTTATTATTTTAGTTGTTGTCTGATTCTACCTTTTTCAACTTATTTCTAAGTGTGAAGCCACCATTACTTCCGCCGTTGAGGGAAAATTCATTAGGGAAAGCATGGTCTTCGATCTTTAGCTATGGTTGCATTCCTGGAGTTTCAAAGATACGAGTTGTTGCTTAAGAAGAAAATGAATTAGACTATGGTCTACCAGTAGCTGAAATAGACCCATATAGTAGGTGAGGATTCCTACGAATAATAGAATTTTTATGAATTGATTCCACGAGGCAAATAAGATTCTCTGAAAATATACTTTTGTAGTCTAAGGGAAGATTTAATAAGTGCTTTCTTTATTCAGCAATGTAAAAGTTTTATCTTATTTTAATCTCTCCCTCAGTGCAAGGTTGGTTTCCGTATAAAATTTTTTAGTACTCTTGGCAAAGGGGATTAATAAATTTTGCATTTTTTTATTCCTAAGGAGTAGCAGGAGATTAGAATTCTCCGTCTTTTGTCCTTGGTGTATTTATTTACATAGAATATACTTTATTCAGACTTTTTAAAAGATTTTTCTATTGTTCATGAGTGCGACGAATTCTCTAAATATCGCTCTCTTCTCCTTCTCCATCACCATTTTCTGAATCATCATCCTCGTTTTCTTCAGCACTCATATCATTTGTAATTTGACGGGCTTCAGATATGGAATGACGCATATTCTATAAAGATGGGAAAGGTATTTATTGATTTATTTAAGGAATCTATAGGGTGTTTACAAATCGATTAGGATTTCTGTTTTTGTCATTTAATAAAGCAGTAATTAATCCTATGCCGCTGCCTTATGGTATTTAATTTGGAAATTTGGAATTATCTTACTAAATTATTTCATTTTCATCTGGATGACTTAAATGCTCGTCTTTAACAGGAATTTCTTTTGATAGCTCATCTTCTTCTACAGACTCTTCTTCTTCTACGAGGCAGGGTTAAATAATATTATTGTTAGTATTTATGGAATTAAAATTATTTTAATTGTTTATTTATTGTTGTAAGAGCAGCAATAAATTTTGTTGATGAGCCAGAAGGTCTGGCTAACTTGCTAATAATTAAGCTTATAGCAGCTGCTATTGTTATTGCTATTACTAAATTTACTATGCATTTAGAATTTAAATTAATTAATTAGGATTTCCTTATTTAGCAAGCAATTACATGTTTATTAGATTTTCTTACTAATATTTATCAATTCCTGAAGGAATAATTTATTTTCCACTATTAATAGCTAAGCCATTAAGACTATTTAACTAAGCTGGGAGCTATAATGGCTATTAAGCTTGCAGAGCTAATAAATTTATCAACTACTACTGTTAAAGTTAGTTTAAAGCATTTCCATTTATAGTTCCTGATGTGCTCTACTTAATAAATGGTTAGTTGATATTGATTGAATTTAAATTTTATTAGAATTAATTGCTTAAATTTTAGTTTAATTAGGGATTTAAATTCTATGAAGAGTCAATTGTATCAAAAGTAGGAAGAGAACTATTAAATAGTAGGGTGTTTTAGGCTCCGTTTCGAGGATTTTCAGAGCTATGATTTGGAATATTTACATTGTTGCTGATACTGCTGGGGTTATTTGCTTAGTTATTTGACGGTATTTAGTTATCACTACCAATATTAAATTAAGGAATACTATTAGTAGAGGATTAAAATCCTTAGTTCTAAGATGTCTCTTAGTTAGATTTACTGATCAGTGAATCCGTCTTTTAGAATTAATTTCCTTTGGCATTTTACTAGTTGATAAAAAGAGGAGTACCTAAATTTGAGAAGGCTTTAAATTGGTCGGTTCCTCCTTTAGCAAAGCTATTACAACTATTAAATCCGTTTCCTACGACAACTGGAGATTAAGGTTCATTTTATGAGCCCACAAAGGAAGATGAAGCTAGATTAGCAAAGCGAAAATCTTAATGTTATGTGTAAGGATTATTTTATAATATCTATTAAATCTGAGCTTAAGAGATGATTTAAGATGCTGCGGTATCCATTTAAAAATTTCAACACGACTAATGAATGAGAGTAAGATTAAAGGGATATGTGTAAAAGAAAAGGAAGCGAAAAAAATTCGGAGATAGAGAGTAAGGGTAATAAAGCTGATGGTAGCAAAGTTTAGATAAGTATGGAATATTTATTGAGTTATTTATTCTTATCTAAGAAACGAAGAAAATGGATAAGTGGAGCTAGCGAAAGAGAGTAGCTAGTATATAATAGAAATAAGTGATTAATATCTGTTTTCTTATTTATTTTTGTTCAGATGAGAAATCAAAGATTTTTTGCTTGATTTTTTGATGTTTCTCTATCTATCTATTTATCTATCTATCTTTTATTAATTTATTGTTTTGTTTTAGGTGAGTTAATGTTTTTTTTTACTGCTTTATTAGATACAAGAACTGATTTTCTTACTTTTTAATTATTGATTACAAATTATCAAAAAGTGTTTAAGGACTTGCCTCAACCGATCGTGCTTTAATGTAAAATTGAATGAATTTATTTGTTTGATTGATTGATTGATTGTTTTGCTAGCTGTGCTTCTTTTTTTTGATTTATTATTATTTAATTAGCTATAACTTTATTTTTAAAAATCCCTTATCCTATTTGAGAAAGGAAAAAGAAATATCTCATCAATAAATATCCATACAAAAAGATTTTTTGTAAAATTTATAAAAATAGCTTGTTATTTCTGAACACAAATTGAATTCCAACTCTAAAGTATCAACTTTTTACAGATTTAGCATGTAAAAAACCAAATAAAATATTTTGTAAAATAAGAAATATTTTTATCTAATTTCTTGAAAGGCCTTTTAAAATTCTATTATATGTGATATACTTTATACTTTAAATTCAAAGCCCTTATTTAAATCTTCTATTTTAGTTTTCTGTAAATAAAAAATTTTAAATATATCATATCCGTAGGTTTTTTACAACTGATTAAATTTGCAAATATTCTCTCTCTAATTTTTTAATTGTCTTATTCCCACAACTTTTTTTGCCGCATTACCCAATCAAAATATTATCTTCAACTATTTTTAACTTACCCCTTTTTTAAAAACCTTGAATTAAATAATCTCTCAGACTATGTTTCTTCTATTACTTTGATTTTTTAATTTGCTTATGGATATGCTCTATTTATTTATTTCTATTCATATTTAAGACATCAGTTTTAAAGTTTCTATTACGGGTGTCATAGGTATAATTCTTTATCAAAAAGTACTATTTAGCAGTTGAATAAAAATCAGATAATTGCCTACCATCCAAAAAAATATTAATTTCTAATTTACTGTATGCTAGATATTCGCCTAAAAATTAAATATTCATTCATATATCGCTTACGGATTGATGAATTTTATGCAAATATTTTTCACGCAACCAAAAAATTTTTTTAATAAAAAATCCATTTAGATGAAGATTTTAATCTTGTTGTTATACGCTTTTTAATATAATTTGCAGTAATTAAGAGTATTATTTATTTTCAATAATAATTTGATAAAATAACTCAAATTGATGAATTATTTTTAAATAAGAGAGGCAATCATAATATTTTATCTAATTTATTCAAAAAAATTAATAAATAAAACACATACTTCGTTGGCTTTCATTCTATCAATTAAACAAAAAAATAAAAAAAACAAATCCCCAATTTGATTATTTAGTAAATATTTCATCATGTTTGTTTGAAAATATTCATTATTTAATAATATGCTCGCATTAAATTCCTTCTTTTTTTTAATATAAATACAAATACAATTTAAGCAGCAGTAATAATAATCTTAGGTAATTAAATCATCTTAAATTGCTTACAAATATTTTCTTTTAAATTTCTCTGCACTTATTTCCCCATCTTCCTTTAACTATTCAAGCGAATATTTTCCTCTAATTTTGCATTTCTATTTTATTTTTTATATTTTCTCTTAAAAACATTATCTTTGTCTAGAATTGATAGCATAAATACTTTTTTTATTTTATGCTTGCTAATATTTAATAGTTCATATTTTATATATTTATTCATTCATTATTTAAAACGAATAGTCTTTCATTCTCAATCAAAATATGCATTAAATTAAAGTTCAAAATAAACCAAGTAAATTATAATATTTGAGTGAAATAACGTAAGTATAAGATATTAAAATGCCTCAATTAATTTTATTCTCTCACCCTCTTTAAAAATCGTAAAATTTATTTAAAAAAGTATGAATATTATAATTATTATATATATTTATATTAACTAACTTTATGTGAATATCTACAAATTGTTTATTTACAAATAATTTTAAATAGTTAATATTATATACTATACACTTTATTAAAATTATTTATTTTATTGCTTTCCGAAATAATAAATTATATTTATATATTTTATAGCTATCATCGAGAAAAACATTAAACATTTTTTCATGGGCCAAGTAGCTTATATTTTTTTGATTCAAGTTGCTTAATTAGTTAGATCTCTTAATTGTCAGAATAAACTTACAATCTTAAAATACTTTAATATTTTGATATCAAACTTTTATTGGTTGAGATTCTTTTTATGAAACACAATAAGAGGCTTTATAAATAGTACTAAAAGTATGATTTTGCTAATTATTTTTTTCAAACGAAGATTATCTGCTCATTATTTGAGCATCTAAATTTTACAATTATTTAGAATTTTGATATAAAGGACTATTTATCATCATAAACGATCTCTATCTAAAGATTTTCTGTGGTGTCGAGTTAATCAAACTCTGCTATGTTTAATAAGATTATTACTTTTCAAATTTTGGAGAATTTAAAGTTATTTATAATGGTTTTAAGATTAATGAGTTTTAAATTTCTGAAACATCAATATTTAATTATTAATTCAGATGTTAAATATTTTTATCTTAATTTATAATGTTTTATTTATTTTGAATTTTCAAGTCAATGTTTGCAATTTATTCATTTGGTATTTCAGGTTAATTTTCAAATGAAATATTACTACTTGAATTTTTCTAATCTATTTTTGAGTTTTTATCAAAATACATTTTAATTATTGAAAGTGAATGTTATTGGCGGCAAAGGGGACAATTTTAAAATTTAGTTAGCCATTCATCTAAACAAGCATCGTGAAATATGTGGTTGCATATTGTTACTTTTATTTAATCTTTTCCAACAACAAATTCTTCAAGACATACTGAACATTGAAAATCAGCAACTTGGTATACTGCTTTTATTTTTTCAGTGAATAAAATTGAAGGTAAATATTTTTTGACATCTTATTATTAAGTATTTGAGTGTATCTTTGTTTACACTTAGATCTCATTGTAATAGTTTCTCTCATTTTGAATAGTTTATTGTCTGGCTAATAATTATTAAAAATAAATATTTATTTAAGCTTTGAAAATGTGTTCTTAATCAAAAAAAATGTAAATTACCTAATCCTTAGAAGAACTTTCTCTATCTTTCTTTATATTTACAAATTTACATCAGAATCACAACGATTAACACTAATCCAAACGAAATTGAACCGATGCAAATATAAAACGTAGTAAAATTATTTTATTGCTAACCTTATTAGCTATTAACTTAAATTTAAACTGTTGAAGCGTCATTTTGGGAGCTTACTTAAAATACAATTATTTTAGCATTTTTATAAGTTTAAAGTAATTCATTTAAGTTAAAACTGATGCTTGATTTTTCTTTTTCTAATATAGGTGAGGAGAGCATGCTAAGAGTTTAATTTAAATTAGCTGAAAAATCTAATAGATTTAATATTTTGAGACTAATTTTTGAATCGGCTGAGAACTAAATTTAAGACTTTTAAATGTAATCGTTAGTAAGGTTTTGAATGTCAATAAAAAAATAATTAATTGGATGATTATATAGAGGATATTCTTTATTAAAATCTAATTAATAAAAAAGATATTAATTTAATTTATACAACTAAATGTAAATTAAAGTATTTAAAAAGTGTAAGGTGCCAAATTTATTTATGGTATTTAATTTAAAATTTACTTTATTTAATTTCCTAAATATTAACACTGCAATCTTTTCCAACTTTTCCTTCTTGGCAATTACAGGTAGATAAAGAGCAAATTCCTTAATTATTACAATTATTTAGACAACTATTTTGTGTTCTTAGAATATAGTATTATTCAATAGACTAAGTATCACTTAAAGGAATATTCTTATCAACTAATCCTAGATCTATAAGATAAAAATATAAGTTCTTCCCGATATTGTTATTAATATTATTATCATTTAAATTAATAACAACCCTTAAATCTTTTCTATCCACAAAATATTTGTTATGGTCTAAATCTATTATATTGCTATTTACTGTTTTATTTTACTCCCAAGAACTTATTTGGGCAATTATAAAGTTAACAGGGTTTTCTATAATGATAGAAGTAGCAAATAAAACATATTAAGAGTAATTATTTCCTTAATTTCCCTATTAGAAATTCTGTTTGAAAGTAACATCAAAAGATAATGAAGAACCTATTACTGTAGAATCTATTTCGTATATGTATTGAACTACTCTATCACACATTGTGTTTTATATATTAAAAGAATTCAGTTATATGTTGTTTATTGTACATATTGATAGAGTATTTTTAAAAATAACTGAGAATATCAATACTAATAATATATTGTACTTCATTTTATTTTTTTTTTATGAAATCTTCAATTTGAAATTAAATTATTTTTTAAAATTAAATTCCTTTCTTTATTTTATCCTACTCAACCTTATAAAATGATCTAATTTTTTTCTCAAAAATTATAATGTAATAAGATTTGATATGAAAATAATCTTACATTTTTTTATTAAAAAAATTTGATAAAATCTCAACTGAAACTATAAAATGCAATAAATACTTGCTAAAGTATTTAAACACAAAATGGAATCACTTTATGATACAGTTTGTTCAAATTGCTCTTTGTATGCAATTTCTTACTCACATAACTTTTTTTTACAGGTATATTTTAAAGAAATTTATAAGAAATAAGGCTTATTAAAATTAATCCATTAAAATCTCAATATTTTTATTTTTTGGTTTTCTCTTTGTTTTTTAAATAAATAGTCCATTAGATTATTAATAAAAAATTAATTATAAAAATCTTTAAGACTAGTAAGCTTTTAGCATCTTTCTTAATTTTTTAGTTTGATTATTAAGGCTGATTGATTTTTTTGTATTTATGCTTTGAAATTACAATAATTTTTCAAGTAATAATTCTAATAAAAATGTCTAACTTGACTTTAGTAAACACATAATAGTAAATGGATTTTTGTTTAATAAGGAAGCAATTTTTTTTTACTTTTAACAATTAGTGAGTTAGGAGAATAAATCATAATCAAAGGTCAAAAGTATTTATAAAATAAAAAATATTCCTTTTACAATAATCAAAAATTTCAAAATATTATATTTATTTTATTTTTTATCTAAATTAGGTCTATAAAGAAAAAAATCAGATGCAAAATTAAAACCAAATAAATTTCAGCATCTAAAATTTAATTTATCTAAAAATAAATAATAAAAAAGAATTTATTAATAAATAAAATATTTAGGTGAAAGATGCAAATTTAGTTATATTTAAAGATATACTTTGATATTCTTTTATTAAAATACGAAAGTAAGCATTCTTATTTCTTACGTAAATAATTTTTTAATTTAGGTGTAAGATTATCTTTTATTAAATATTAATCTCCTATTAGCCAACCAAAAGCTTTTATTTTATGTAAGTATTACTTATTAAAATTTATCTTAAACATTTAATATACTACTGTAGCTAATTAAAAAATAAGTAAAAAATATTATTAAAAAATGATTCAAAAATATGGAAGTTGATTTGAAATTAATAATAAATGAACAAATTTACAATTTTAAATATATCAAATTTAGGCAACTTTAGTTTACTTTTTTTGAGAAGAAAATTTGAAATTAATAGTTATCGAATGATTAATTTAAAGCAAGCAATTTTTATTATCATAAAAATTAAATGGTCGAATTGAGTAAAAAACTAGATGGAAGTTTTCATTTTTCTAATATAAGAATTTAATAATTTTTGTTTTAACAATTAATTTTATTGTAAAATTCTATTTGTTTTTCTAGCTTAATATTTGAAAGGAAAAAATATTATGTTAATTAAATTTATTTGATTGAAAATATTAAAAATTAAATTGATAAAATTAATTAATAAATGATTAAATAAATGCTATAGAGTATGAGATGAAATTTAAATTAAAATATTTACAAATTTACCACAAAAACACATTTAATTTAGTAAAATTTAATTTTTTTACAAAAAAGTTGACTTAATTTAAATGTAAAAAATTCATGATATAATTGATTATATTTAATAGATAGTAATCATCAAAATTATCTTATTACAATAAAGAATATTAATATACCATATAATTTCATAATATTAAAAATGTTTAAACTATTTAATTTAAAACAGCTGATGATATTTGGCTTGAGCCTAAATTTTTGGGTTTATTACCAGCCTTAATTATTTATTGATAATTCTTAGTATGGAAAAAAACTATTTTTTGTTGGGATAAAAATTTATTTAAGGGATGTAAATTAATTAAACAAATTAATGGTGAAACGATAGAAAGAATATAATTTAAAGATAAATAAATAATTTATTTGTAATAAACTTACATGAATTTATAAAATAGTGTATTAGAAACAAGTTTTAAAAGTAACAAAGTTAATTTTTATAATAGTAGGAATTTAATTTTTTTGGATTAAATTTCATAAATGAATATTTCTTTCTTTATCTTTTTCATTGTTGTTTTAATTTTCTTATCTGTCTTACTCAATATTTTATGCAGCTTTGTGAACTGCCAAGGAATTATTCACATTTGTACAGTCTTCGAGTGGATTAAACATGTTTTATAATTGTTATTAATTTAATATATTATAGTTATTTACATTCATATTTTGATTTTCTTCTTCTTCTTAAACTAAATTTGCTTATACCCTGTCATGGTTCTTTCCTTTCATCATCTTATTATTTTATAAAACTCTATCAATTAAATTATCACCTTAAATAATTTATTGATTTTATTACAGTCTTGGGGGAGCTTCATGAACCTCTCTATCTTATTACTGTTGTTGTATTAAGATTTAGTTTTGCTGTATTTAGTCATCATTTCTAATTTAAGCAGCTGGCAGTTAAACATCATTGATTGGATGTATGGCACCTGATTTAACAGCTATATTTTAAAAGTTTTAATACATAATAGGATTCTATTTGAATTCTTTTAATCTTTAAAGAGTCAGCTCTTAACGGCATGATGGGCAGTTCTACTACTTTTTTAACCATTCCTCAAGGCACTCATGATGGAAAATATGCTGGCATATTGTTACTCTAACTTAGTCTTTGTTTATAACAAATTCCTCTAAACAGACAGCACATAGTTCACTTGAAGGTGCTTTCATCATAGTTTTATCAAAACTCTATGTAGGCATGAACTCATTTAATTGCTCAATTGTAAGCTTTTACAGTTATTAATTTTATCTGCCCCTGCCTTACTATTAAGCTTAAAGGTTAGCCTAATTAGCTAAATTTTAAGCCATTTCTAGTTTTTTTTAAAAAATAAATTAATTAATTGATTATTAATTTTTTGGTTATTTAATTTTACATTAATTTGACCTTCTAATCATTTTAGAACGACGAGCAATATAAATAATGTAAACAAGCACTATGAAACCAAGAGCACCTAGAATTATGTATAGAATTATCAGACTGCTACCACCAGATCCACCCGAAAATGGATAAACTTAAAATTTCAATTATGTGTTATCATTAGATACAAACAAAACAATTATTCTTGCTCCTTAAGTTTAAGGGGTTACGACTAAATTGAATTATTAGCTTTTATTTGTTATTACTTTACCGACTTAAGTATTAAGTCTTGCTGCGAGCCAAAGAAAGTAGTCTGGAAGATAGTTTTAATTTTCTATATCTTGCTATATTGAAATCATATACCCTTCTGTATCATTAGTGAATGAAGCTTCCACGATTAAAATTTAGCCTACAGAGTAATTGGTTTGGTCTATATCAAAATAAAGGTATACTTTTGTTTCAGAAGGGACTACTATCATAGAAGAAGAATCACCTAATTTAAAAAAATGTTAAATTAGAATCATTTTTTGATAAAACGAACATTATTTATTCATAATTGTTAAAATAGAAATTAAATTTCTATAAATTAATCTCTTTTATGTGCTAATTAATATAGACTTATTTTTAGAGAAGAAGTAAACGAAAAAAAAAATGTATATAAAAAATGTTTAGATTATTTTATGAATCTATTGAAATTATATTTACCTATATTAATTTATTAGGCTGCTACACTACAATCTCTTGCAATGAAACCAGCTTGGCATACACAAAAGGTATTAAAAGGATCAGAGTTGTTGCATTAGCCCTATCCAATATTACTGCTGCAATTATTTAAGCAACTCATCTAATTTTTAATTGTGAATGAACCATTGAAACTTTTTATTAGATTATTGCTTCCTAGAGGTGATGAAATAGGAGCAGATGTTGCGAACTTATAAGGGCCAAGTATATAATAATACAAGGTTTGCTAGATATTGTATTAATCCTATGGATAATCTAAGAATAAAACTTTGCTACCAGAAGCTAAACCTTCAAAATCAACATTTAAAACCTAGTAATTTTATACAAATCTCATGAATGGAGAAAACTTGTTTTAACTGTATATCACATCAGTAATAAAATCTTATTGCTAAATTAATTTAGGGCTCATTAATAGCAAAAAGCAGTAATCTTTAAATTATTAGTTTGGGACATTACTTGAAATATTGATAATGAATTCTAAAAAACTTTCATTTTGAACTTAATCCACTTAAACGTATGCTAACTAGTTATATCCAAATTGCATTACACCAGGCTAATTCATAAATCCTTTAGTTTAAGCATCAGCTAACTTAATAATTTAGATTAAAATGAATGTTAAAAGTGAGAGAGTCTTTGTATTTTATTTATATTTCATTTAGTATAATTTTTTGATGATTTAAATATATTTTTTTATTATCAATTATGCAAACTAGAAATCTTATCGACTTGACTTGATCTTACTTTAAATTCTGTAATAATTATATTAATTAATATTTACTTTCTTTATTAATATTTTACACTATTTTAATATAAAATATGAAGTAAATTTTTACGTGAATTGTTCTATTAGCTTTCTTTTTCTTACTTTATTTTTTAGTCTTACTAACTTAATTATTTATTTATTTTGTTCTATTATAACTAATCTATATTTATGCTTAAAAAGATCTATATTTAGGCTTGTTACAAACTATTAAATACTGGTTTTTTAAATTTTAAATTTTCTTTCTTTTTAAAAAAATAATTCTATTTTTTTAAAAAGTATTATTGACCCCAATTTAAATTTTGAAAGCTTTTAATTATTTATTTTTTCGTTTTATTTATTTATTAATTCTTTTAATTTTATTAAATTATTTTTAATTCTGATACAGACAAAAATCTATTAATTAATGGATAACAGTGCAGAAATGATATAAGCTTGAAATAAAAAGTGCTTTTTAAAAATGGGATCTGTTCGTTGAAATTAAAAGGAATTAAAGTGCACTTATAAAAAATATTACAAGATAGTAAATAAATAAATAAATAATTATTAAATGATTGAATTAAAATTGATAGTAATCTTGAGAAAAAAAATAGCTTAAATTTGAAAGGAAATCTTTGGAATTATTCATTAATTAGTATATTCTATCAAATTTATTAAAAATCTTAATTTTTTCTATTCGAAAGCAGTTTGTTTAAAGATAGAAGAGACAAAAATGTATTTAAAATAAATCTGATGCTATTTACTTTTTTTGTTTTAATTGGCAAAGTATAATTGTTACTAAATAAATCGATTTTAAATACTAAAACATTAAAATATATGAGTTCAGTGAGAAATGAAAATAAAATATTTAAAACTTATGATAAAAAATAAAATTGCTTATTTAGGAAATTTAAAAACAAAAATATTTAGCTGAACAGATAAAATATCAAATTATTCTCTTTTTTAAATAATATTTATTTATACTGAGAAATGAAAGAAAGATTTCTTTCTCAACTTTAAGAAAAATTAAACAAAAGAGTTGGATATAAGTTTTGATCGATAACTGAAGCTACGGCAAAGAAAGTATTTTTGAGATTCTAGTTAAAAAATGAAAAGAATTGTTTGCTAGGAATTATCTATCCTTAAAGAGCAGTTCTTGTTTTTTCTTCTACAAATTTTTATAAAGTTTTTAGATTTGTTGTGTGAGACATTTTTGCATCAATTTATTCTTATGGTGGGGCCAAAGAGGGGTCTTTTGGTTTAGATTCTATGAATTTTCTTATTTTTTCATCAAGTGGATACCATTTATAGGTACGAGGACAGAGAAGCTCAGCTGGACCATAATCGCCTTTGTATACCATCTTTTAACAGTCTTAGATATAGAATCCCAAGTAGTAATACTAAAACTTAGGGAAAAACTTGCTTAACTATTGAACGTACTCAATTTCATAGATAGCTCCCACTACACCTAGAGAGTAATTTTGATATTTAGGATCATAATAAAAATAAACAGATGATAAGTTATCTTCAAATAGATCAACAACACCAACTGCGATAAATTCATTATCCAAGAAATAATTCATGTGAAAACAGCCTAACATTAGTTTATAATCCTTATTAATTTCTGAGGTTTTCATATTAAAGGAAATGGTCTTTTCACATAAAAATCCTTTGAATCCATCCATAGATTCTTTTGCTTTTTCATGAATTTCATTGCAGTACTTTTGGTACATGCTGAAATTTTGTTAATCACACTTAGCTAACTGGACCTTTATTGTTAATCTTCCCTTTTTAATTTCTGTAGAAGTGAATTTATCTGTGTCCCAATGGAATTAATCAAATCCTTCTTCTTCTTCTTACTCTTTTTTAACTTTATCGTCTTTGAAAGATTCTTCATGTTTGTTATTTTATTTTCCTTTTTTGACAAAATCTATTGCTTTTACTGTTCCTTTACTAAAAGATGTGTTAATACTTTTATTTTCAATTTCCATATTGTTTTCTTCCTAGCTTACTACCTGCATAGTATTATTTGTATTTTATATAGATTTATTAGACTTATCTTCAACTTTTTGTTCAGATGATTGAGGTTTTTCATTATTGGCCTCATTTTTTTCCTCAATTTGCTATTCAGTCTAATCTTTGCTCTTTTAATATGAGGGATTTCTCTCAAAAAAGTTAATTTATCCATTCAAATCTATTTCGTAAAGAAAATCTTTGATAAATCTCTCAAAAAGAGGCTTCAAGACTTCTTAGCAGCTTTCTATAAAAAAGTTAGGCTTTGTGCCTTATAAAGCTTCCTTATTTTTTGCAAAAAAGAGCATAAAGTAATTTGTAAAATATGTTCCTTTTTTGGGACACCTAGATGGCAATATTTTAAAAACATCAAGTATCTCTTTTTTAATAAATGAAACTTGGGCAATTTGAATTTAAGGATTGTTCAATTCTTTGATAATCAAACTTTTTGAAACTTCACAACCCTAAGCCAAGCTGATCATTTATTCTCTTAATTCCACTTATTGCTCATCCTAAACTGAATAATTTACTATTTTTTGTATTTTTTCCTAGCTTTTGTTCATTTTATTATCTTTCTCTTAATCCTTTGGCTAGCTTTTTTTCTCTTCTTGCATCTTTGTATCGCTAGATATAGGATTTTTTGAGTAAATAAACTTATTCCATTTTTTCATCACTTTTTTCTATGACTTTTTGATTTAAAACTAAGTAGCATTCATCCTAATTGTGTATGATTTGCAACAACTTTTAAACAAATCTGGTTTATAAAAATATGATCCACATCTTCTCCAGCCGCAATCCATTAAGCTTTTATAAACTTCAGGTTTCATTTATGTGGTATCAAATCCATATGTAAAGCTTCCTTTTTAAATAAATGAATCAAAATCTTAAGAATCATTCAAGAAAAACTAACTAAAGCTTACCTGTTTTATTTTTGCAATATCCACAGCTATGCCCTCTATCACTGCCATGCATATAAGCTACATTGATGGGAAATTCTTTTGACTAGTCCATTTCTAAAGTTTTGTAGATACTTTATTGTAAAATTCAATAAATTAGATATTTATTTAAAAGATTGTAAATAGTTTAATTAGCGAAATTAATTTAAAATTTTAACAAATTATTTAGAATATCTGAGACTGAATTTTTAAGATAAGAGTTTCCTGACATCAACTGGTAAGTAAATTTATTAAACAAGTAAAAAAAAAATAATTTAAGTTTTTAAAAGTCAAATACATAAATGATTTACATTAAAATTAGCTATTGTATGTATTGTTATCAAAAATATTTACTATTTTCAAAACAAATCTAGAATTTTCAAGAAATTTAAAATATTATTATTATAAAAACTCTTAATTAAATTTTATCATCAAATTAATTTAGTTAAAAAATTAAAATGTGTGATAACTGTGTGCCGAACATTTTCAAACTTTAGCAGAAAGTCAAGTATTTCTATAAAGCGATGACTTCGGACTAACAAAATGAAATAAAATAGAAATAAATAATTGAAAATAACATGATAAATTAACTATTTTAATCAATTTATCCTTAAATGAGAGAAGATTAAATAAAAGAAAAAGAAATTACAGCATAATTAAGTTGTAGTATAAATTTAAAATAATATTTAAGTTGTAAATACTAAAAAAAAGATTAAGAAATGAATAATTTATCTTAAGAATGTGATGTAAATTAAATATTTTAGCATGCAAAATGTTTATTTTTATTTTTATTATTAGGAAATCGCTGAAAAAATAAAATAATGTGTGTAATAAGCAGAAATGTCTTAAGTATAAAAGTGAGAATAAATTTTATAAAATGCAGGAGATTCAACTAATTATTTTGGTTTAATGGTTTTGCATTGATTTATTTAATAAATTATACATTCTAAAATTAAAAAATTCCTTTTAAGAATTGGATTTGAAAATAAAAGTGAAGATTATCATCCATATTTAACTTTTTGAATGTAGAGACAAACAATTAGACTAAAGTAAGTAGGCTTAATTAATTAATAAATTGATCTATATTACTATAAAGATACAAAATAATAAATATATTTGCTTATATAAAATTAATAATTAATTGATTAATAAATAAGGTTATATGTAGAATAAAATAATCAAATATTTTTGAGTTAAAAACTATTTTTAAATTTAAAAATGGGTATTTATTATATACTATTAAGTATTTTTATTTAGTATATCTGCTCTATTATAATTAAGCAATCTTTTTATGCTTTTTTATCTAGAAATATTCTTTTTTATCAAAATTTGGATTGCTTTAATATTTTTTATTTTACATTTTGAAAACTAAGAATTAATTAGATTTAAGATAAAATTTACTTAATATTTTATGGTATTTAGTGAAAGTATAAAGTAAATGAATTTTTTAATGGGTTTACAGTATTCACATGCATGCAAAATTGACATCAATTTTAATTTTGATTAAAAGAAAAAATTAAAAATTTCTAACTAGCTAACTAACTAACTAAATATTTAATTACATGTATTTATGAAATTTATTTTTATTACTTTAAAAAGAAATCTATTTTTTATTTATAGATTGTATTTGAAAAATATTTTATAATAATGCATGGATTATATTTATTTATATATTTAAACTAAATATTCAGTGAAGTCAAATATAACAAACGATTGATTAATGCTACATCTAAATCACCAGTCAAAAGCTTCTTGGTTCTTTTCGAATTCATCGCAGCCTTCGTAGTACTGAGAATACCATTCTCTCCAGTTGAGGAGTCTCTCATCAAATACAGCTTTAGGATTGTATGTAAGCTTGTCAGCAAAAATTTTGTTATTCCAGACAATTTTGTCAGAAATGAATTACTTTCTAAAACCAGCTAGGAGATAAGCAGAGACCCAGTAAGGTAACCACCAGGAAGTGTACATCTTGTGGTGAACAAGTTAATTGAACTTTCCAACAGGAGTAACACTCTAGACAACAACAGCTTCCCATAAGGGGAATTTCAAGAATAAAAATACAGTACCGGAACCTAATTAGAAGACTGTTGCAGTTTAGATGTAGAATTCAAATTTATCAAAGAAGACAAGATAGGCATCCAAGACGAGGTTATTGATGTGAGTTTTATTTTATTCGTTAGTGTACTTGTCGAAGAGCTTGTTTGAAAAGGCTTGAACCTTTTTGTTGGGGTGAGTTCTCATTACTTCATCGAAGTCCTTATCAGTTGGTTTACGATCCTTAGGAACCCACTTGAATTTAATCCATGGGAAAAGTATTTCGATCCAAGCGTAGTGAACGTATTCAAAGTGCTTGAAATCAGCTCCGTTTTCAGGGATTTCTTGGATTTAGCAATTAACATAGTCGGCAGTTTCACCTCTATCTTCAAGATAAGGAATTTCATTAATTTCAAAAGGTTCATAGTAAGGGTCGACGTTTTTAGCATGGAACCAGACATAAATTAAATTGTTTTATTGACGGACATGGAATTTTTAGATTTAGGAAGGAGAACCAGATTCGCATGTTTTAATGTATCTGTTGTCAGAACCCTTGGTCATTTTCTTGATGTCGTGATAGGTGTGGTGGGTACATTACTTCTCATCTAAATGTTCAGAGTTAACACATTTACCTGATTTACCGTCGAAAGACCATCCATGGAAAGGACATTCAATACAAGAGTTCCATTTAACTTTACCTCCAATACCGAGATTTGCACCCATATGAGAGCAGTAAGCATGTAAAGCATAAGGGATACCATCTTCACCGCGGAAAACAGTGATGTGACGACCATTAAGCTTGAAGAACTTAGATTGACCAATTTAGAGTTCATTTTTGTGACAAACTCTGAACCAACCATTAGGATAGCTTGGAGGTGGGTTACCTCTCTTGACGTTAGAGCGTCTATCATCCCATTCTTGCTTTTCAATAGGATTGTAGTATTTGAATTTTTTAATATAAAGTGCGTAGAGACCTATGAAAATCAAAGGAATGACCATATAAAAATGGTAATCTTGATTTTTAAGGATGTCCATAAGACATTCTTTGTTGAACTCAATCATTTATGGCAAATTATAATTAATTTTAGTATAAACTTCTTCTATTTACTTAGTGCTTTTAAACCTATAGATAGAACTTAAAAAGATATTAGTTTGTACTTTACTTCTTTTTAATTTTTCTTAGATCTTGTAAAAGTCTAATTTTTATTTTATTAAATGATTATCAAAATTTTTAATTTCTTGGCTGACCAATTAATACAGCTCAACAATTAATATTATTATAAGCAAACACATGCAACTTATTAATATTAAAGGTGCTTGATTTTAATTATTAAATATGAAATTCTATTGACGTATTTAATTTTTCAAATTTATCTGGTCATCTATTTATTTATTTGCGCTTAGATTTGAAATTAAAAGTTATACATTCAATTTGCATAGAAACTTTCATTTAAAGTATATCTGAATTACATGTTTACTCTACTTTCGAAATAAGTAGAATCCAAGCAAACAGCAATGCTGCTGAATGGTAGCATAGGAAATCTAACTCATTTGATGAAATTTAAATTTATTCAGTTAAAAAATGATGAGTAAAAAAGATGAAGGTTTGTTTGATTTTAATAATATTTTACAGTGATATTAATATAATTGGGAATAAATATTAATAAATATACATTAAAGTCATTATATAATCAGAAATTAAATCAAATTTATTAATATGATATAAGCCTTATTTTTGATTAACAATTTATTTTTCTATTTGAAAGTAACTTTATTTTGTTTTTCTTTCTTTTAGCTCTTAGAAAGAGTGAAATTATAATTTTTTTATTGTAATTCTTTGGTTTCTGATATAATATTATTAACACTAACCCTTGTAAAAAAAATAAAAGAAAAAAAATTCTTTAGTTCTGCTTTATTTTACATTTTTTTGAATGATAAAATCATAAAATCCACATTTTTTTCTATGCAAATAATTTGTTAATTTTATTAATTTATATAATAAATAATTGTAAGCAAGAATAACTAAAATTTTATCAAATCAAGTCTAGAAGTCAAAATATTGAAATCAAGCAATAAAATACAAATTTATTTAATTTTAGCATGCTGATTTTACCAAAAAATAATTTTAGCAATTACTTTGAGTTTAAATACAATATTTAAAATCGAAACAAAATAAAATTTCAATTTCAATTTCAAAATAAATTAAAAAATTGATTGAATGTTATTTTTAATTAAATAACAAGTGTTAGGAAATAAATGTATGTAATTAATTTTCAAAATAATATTTGCATGAATTCATATCTAAATATTTTGATAAAAATGCTATAAAAATTAAAGATAGAATGAAATAAAATTAATTTAATTTTATTTATCAAAGAAAGATAATTTATTTTTGACAAGAGAGCAAAATGCACTCAGTTTTTTTTTGTGTATGTAAAGATTAGTTTATAGAGGAAGAATCAATAAATAAATTACATTTTTTTATTACAAATAAACTAGTGGAAATTGAGTAAATTTAACTTTAATAATTAATTTACTTCTTTTAAATTAAAAGTAATTTGTCAGTTTTTATTAATTTGTTCAATTTAAGAGCTGAGCTTTCCACAAAATTAAATGTAAAAGAAAGTTAATGTTAAATATAAGTAGCTCTGAATGTTACAAGCAGGTGTTTCGAATTTTTTCAAACAACAAGTTAATATTCTTTTACTTTGCCTGAATTTTCTATTTTTTTCTTTTTTACTGAAGTTAAAATATATTCTGAAAGATTTTTTTTCTTAATAAATTCCTGTTTATTCTAAAATCTTATTTCTCTAAAATATTTTAATGGATTGATCTACTTTACTTAAAACTTCTTTTATTTTTTTTCCTAAAAATCACAATATTTTTTAATTTAATTTCTCTTCAAATTTTTGTCTAAGCTAATGAAGGAAGTTTTATGTCTAAATTCAAAACATCTTACAAATACGCATTTAAAAAATTAACTATTAAATAAAATTTCTATTATATACCTTTTAAATTATTTATTAAAGAATGAATATGTTTTAGTATTGTGCTCAATTTTCTTAAAATTTTAACAATTTTGGTGTGATAATTGTACAATCATACAAGTTGAAATAAAGTTTAAGTTGTTTTTAAAGAAACAAAATGAATAACTATATATTAATATCCTAAATGTATGATAAGTGCTTTTATAAATAAAGAAATCTGTTTTTAATACATTTTATATGAAGCTTTTATTAAATATTTGTGTATAATGCTGACATTTTATACAACTAATAATATTTTTAGAAAAATATATATATCGAATTCTACTCGCTATTATCTATGTAAATTAATGGTTAATTTTTAAAATATTTATATTTTTATTCTTATAAATTATTTTAGGATATGGATGCAACTTATTACTACCTATTATTTTAAATTTACAGATTTTCAATTTGATACCATTTTTTCATAATTTTGCATAAACAATTTGATGCAATAATGATAATAATCATTCATGGAAATAATTTAAAATAATTTGCTTGATGATTCTATGAGATATTTTATATTTGATAAGTTGCATGATAAAATAATAATTTATAGTTTATAAATATTTCCTAAAAAAATTTTGTGTTGTGTTTATGACATAATATATAATCAATGCTATTTAACTTTATAAAGAGTTTTTGCTTTTATTTGGTTTTAAACTAATATATTCTACTCTCAGTTTTCTAAATTTTCAGTTTCCTTTTTGATTTATAAAAATTTTTAAAGTTGTTAAAATTAATTTAAACAAAAATTAATAAATATTCAAGATATTTTCGATGAAATTTAATCGAAAATTTCATGATTTTTACATATAAAAAAATAATAGTAACTATCCAAAAATTGTAAATTAAATATAAATTTAATCTGTACTCATAAATTTTTTAGTGGTTAATTGTTATTCAATGCAAATAGATAATTTTTGAAAAAAATCAAACACTAGTGAATTATAGAAAATAATTTTTTTTAATAAATAATTAGTCATTTATAATTTATTTTTCAATTATTTTAATTATCAATTTTTTTTTTTTTAATAAATAAATTATAAAAAATCCTAGTTTTTATTGTAAAAATAAATAAAAATATTTTATTAAATGGTATTATTTAAGCTGATATTTTAAAATATTTAATTTTTTTCTATTAAAAAAAAAATCAAGAATAATCTAATTTAAGAAAAGAAAAGAAATTAATATTGTATTAATATAATCCTAACAATTCCTTTTAAATTAAATAGCTCACCTTAAAATTTTCTTTTTAATTTATTCATAAAATCAATTTTTTATATTTTACTTTTTTAAAGTTTTTTAATAAAAATTAAGTTTTAACAAATTATTAATAATTATCATTTTAAATTTATTCAAATTTTATTTTTTAACTATTGTAAGCTCGATTAGCTCAGCTGGTTAGAGCATGCGGCTGTTAACCGCAAGGTCGTAGGTTCGATCCCTACATCGAGCGCTTTTTAATAAAATATTTTTTAATACAAATTTTAAAAATGAAAAAATAATCTATATTTTTAATTTAAGACAAATTACTGTATCGCTCGATTAGCTCAGCTGGTTAGAGCATGCGGCTGTTAACCGCAAGGTCGTAGGTTCGATCCCTACATCGAGCGCTTTTTTAAATTTATTTATAAAGCATTTACATTTACTTTATTAGCTATCACTTTAATTTAGTGTTTGATTTCATAAATCCCTCATAGTCTAGCTGGTTAGGATACAAGGTTCTCACCCTTGAGACCCGGGTTCAAGTCCCGGTGGGGGAGTTTTTTTATTTAACTTATTTATCTACATTTTAAATGTAATATCTGTTTTATTAAATCTAAAAATTGATGAATTAACAACTTAAATTATAATTTTAAAAATTTTTTTTCAAAAAATAATTTTTATGATTGCTTTAGTTAGTTAAATAATAATTAATTTAGTTATATCAAAAATAATGACATTTTTCTTATAAATACTACTTATTTTCAAGCAACTATAAAAATATTCTAAAATATAAAACTTATGAATTGAGTAGTAAATATTAACCTCAAAAAATTATATTTATCTCACTTCTTTATGTATTTTTAAAAATGAAATTAAAATTGAAGATTTATATTAGAAAAAATATTAAATTGTGAGATTTTTAAAATAAAATGAATTAATTCTATGATTATTTACTAATTAAAATTGAGATTCATTCATTTAATAAGTATCAAAATAGTTATCTTTAATAAAAATAAAATTACAATAAAAAGTGTATTGCATAAAATGAAGATTTTAGTTTATGCTTAAAGGTTTGGTTTTGAGTTTATCTTCAAATTAAAATGCTATTTTAATTACATATAAATGTCTAATTGAAAAAAATAAATGGGTAATTTTTCATTCAATATTAAATATTTTTTTTTCTATTCTCATATTTCAAACAAATAGTTAATGAGTTTTATATACATTTGATTTATCTTACAAATTAAAACATAAATGATGTTTTTTTTTTTAGCGAAAATAGTCATTTGAGCCAAAATGGTAGGATGGTTGAATATATAATATATTTATATATTTAATAGTTAAATAAATATCTTAGTCGCCTAAGACTGTTGAGAATCTGTTTGATAAGCTTTATATAGATGCAGAAATAAATTTAAGATGAATTTTGCCTCAATTATTTTTACTGAAGCTTTTAATTCATATGCTTTTTTAAATATTATATTTTTCTATCTAAAACTTCAGTAAATATCTTAAATTCTCCAAAAAGATTCACTTCTTTTAACCTAATACGAGCTCAGATTATTATTTTGCTTTTATAATTAAAATCAAGGGAATCTATTTAATCAATTTTAATTCACCCCTCATTTTTTTATAATAATTAAAAATATATAAGATCAATAATTTAGTTTAAGATAGATTTAATAATGTTACATCTAATAATAAAATATATTCTTTTCTATTTAAAACTAAATATAAAAAATATAAAGAAATATTTTTTACATTTTTACATTCTTATTCTGTAAATCTGTCTGTTTAATACTATGATAAAGTATTTTTTATATGATTTTACATGGCTATTTTTTTTAGTTAAATAAAAAACTAAAAAATAAATATTGTTTTGTTGTGGCAATCCTTAGAAAATAATTTAAAAGGCAGACAAAATTTAGTGAAATTTTAAATATGTAAATGTAAATGTAATTTTTAATTCTAAATTTCTAAAATTAAAGTAAAGGATAACAATATTTCTTATTGTTAAAAGAATTTTTGCAATTATACAATATTTTATAGAACTTCTACTTATTATTTCTTTCTTTATTTATTATTACAAATTAATAAGTTGTAATATAATTAGTTAGGAATATTTACCGAATAAACAACTAAGTTCTTAAAATACTTTAAAAAGCTAAAGTAAAAGATTGGAGGAAATGTATGTAAAAAAAAGAAACTCGAATAGCTAACACACAGGAAATACCTAGCAAGTAAATTTAGATGTAAATGAGGCAAATAAATAAACTCCTGATAGTAGTTACAATACTTTTTTTAATAACAAAATGGAATTAACAAAGGAAGACTCTAAACAACAAATAACTTTAAGAAAAGAAAGCACAGAATTATAAATTCAATAGAGTTTGCTTAATGGTGTGAGAAAAAAAAGTTTTGATAAAGAAGTAATGGATGTATCTTTAATTGATGATAGTACAGTAATTATGGGAGGATTGAATAACTATTTAAATTCTAATAATAACAATAATTACATCAATAATAATAGAGAATCGATTGAGTCCTCCCAAGGTTAAAGCATAATTATTACTAATACAGCTTTCTAAAATACTCAATTAAACAATAGTAAATAGTTATAAGGGTAAACTAACAAATTGAATGAAACAAGAACATATCAAAGTAAATTAGCTTTAGATGATTTAAATACTTAAAAAGCTTCTAACTCTCGGCGAGTAAATCAAACAGGCCATTGTAAGAAGACCTTAAACTTGGATGAAGATTATAAATTCTTAGAGAGAAAATAAGAATTTGTATTTAGAAGCTCGCTTCATGGAAAATCAAATTTTATACCCTCAATAAAGTATGACCCAAAAATAGTTTGGAAGAAAGGTTTTTTTTAAATTATTAGATATGTAAATAGATTTATATATACAATGAAGAAAACACTAATATTTAGAAAACCCTATCTATTGAAAGAACATCAAATTAATGCTATAGCTGATAAGGGCGCAAAGTAATTTACTGAAGGGTTTGGATAAAAGAATAAAAAATTTGCAAAAGTGGTGAGAAGCAATATAAAAATTTTGAGAAAAATAAGAATTATGAGTTTAATGATGAAAAAGAGTTTAAAATTTATAATAAATCCTTATACTTAATTTAGAAATAAATGCTTTAGATATCTTGAACATATTTCCAAGAAAATACCAGTAATTATGCCTTACTCAAAAATATCTAACTTTACAGACTTCATGCATGGGCTTTTAATCTTATTCTTTTTGGTTACCGTTCCTTTTGAATTGTCATTTGATTATAAGATAGTATATATTATTTCATAAGAAATGTATGACATCATGAGGCTCTTTTTATTCTTTTAAATTGTTATTAACTTTTTTACAGCCTTCTATGATAAAGGAAATGTAGTTATCTAAAAAAAAAAGATTTTTAAGAGGTATATTTTTGAATTTTTTATATTTGATCTGTTAGCTCTTCTCTGTCTCTACGAAACTCTATTTATTTTTTCAAAATATCAAAAGATCTTTTTCTTAGTAAAAATAAAAAGCTTAAAAGAAATTATGTATAAATTTAAAGAGTAGTTTCACATGCAAGAAAAAACTTAAATTTTTATTTAGCTTGTTATTCTATTTTTCTAAACTTTCTTGATGTGTCATTTTTTTGCTTGCACATTCTTTTTTATTGCAAGACTTGAATAAGAAAATAGCATGAATAATTGGGTAGATCACTACTCAGCTATATAAGACAATCCTGTTTCAGACGGAATGCTTTCAAGGTATATAGTTAGTCTTTACTTTTCAGTTATATTAATTGGAACTATTGGCTTTGGCGATTTTGTCCCATAAACAGAGATCGAGATGGTATGCGTTTTGTTTTTTGGATTCATTGCAAGTGGATATTTTGGATTTGTCCTGAGCTAAATTGGAGGAATACTTAGGGAGGCAAATAAAAAGCAAGAAAAATTCAAAATAAGGCTAAAAGAGCTTAATAGGTAAATAATTATTTTAATTAAGATATTACTTAAATAAAATAAAATTTATAAATATTAAAAGTATTTCATTCTCAATTAAATTTTTCAATCTCCTTTTTTATATTTTATCTTATTAAAATTGATAATATACTATATAAACATAAGTAGGCTGCTTATTAATTTTAGTTTTAATAAAATAAAAATATTCTAAAATATTAATTAAATTAACATTCTAAAATATTAATTAAATTAAAAAATATTTTTATGAAATCTTTTAAATTTATAACCATGCTATTTTAGAAACTTTAAAAATTATAACCATGCTATTTTAGATATTTTTAAATATAATTATTCATAAAGCTAGCTATTAATTATATTTGCTACTTAGAAAAAATTTTAATTTACTTTGAATATAATATTATCATACAGATACCTAAATCATATGGATGTTTCTTAAAGTTTGTAGATATAGGCTAGAAAATATTTAGAATATGTGAACAAGGAAGGGAGTATTTATTCAAATTAGCTGCAAAGCCTGAATTAACTATCTAAATACTTAAGGGAGGGAATATTCAAAGAAATTTATGTTAAGTCACTAATGAGTATACCATACTTAAAGTAAAATTTCTCAACAGCTTTTATTTAAAAATTATCCCTTTCAATGAAAGAGACAAGTTTTGGGCCTGATGAGTTAATTTTAAAAAGAGGAGTGATAGAGGAAGAATGCTTATTTATAGTGGCTAGTGGAGAAGTGGAAATTTTTATGGATACTAGTTAAGATATTAATAAATTGACACATAGTTGCATAAAACCCTTCAAAAAATTAAAAAAAGGAGATCATTTTGGAGCAACTGAGTTTTTCGCAAATAAAAAATATTCTCTTTACAACGTAAGAAGCTTAGGCGTTTCAAGAATTTAATACCTTCAGTTAAGAGAGTTTAGGCATACTATAGATGAATTTCCTTATGACAAAGAAGTTTTCAGCTACATCAAAGATAACTTCGTATTTAATTCTAACTATTACATGCTGCATCAAAATTGTATCAGTTGTTCTAGTTCAGCTCATTTAGTATAAAATTGTCCTATTTTATTTTACTCACCTCACTAAATAAGGGTTATCAAAATATATAACAAAAACAATGAGATTATTCGTTCTTAATTCAAAAGAAAGCTTAAGAGAGTAAAACATTAAACTTTATCAGAGAGTAATAAAGTTGAAAATGAAGTAGAAAAATTTATTGTAGAAAATAATCGATACTTAGATGCTAGTACTTATTTAGATATAACAAATGACTCTGATTCGTATTTAAATGAGGACGATGATGATGATGAGGAAGGAGAAGGAAATTTACCAGGGTAGAATAAACCATTTTTAGAAATTACTTAAGATAAAGAGGAAACAAATTTGTAAATGGTATAAGGAGAAAATATTAGTCACCAATTTTAATTAAAAAATACTACTCTAAAAGCTCTTAAAAAGGTATCTAATTTTAGCTCCAAAGAAAAATAACTGCAAAATATATCGGAAAATGTTCATGAAGAAGAAATGTAAATAGATAGCCAAATGATACATGAAAATTAAAAGAAATCTGAATAGTTTAAATATAAGTATAATATATAAAACCCTATTACAAGTTAAGAAAAAATAGATTAATCATAATTATCCCATGAGAATAAGATAAAAACTCCTAAAACAGTAGCTTTTGCAGATGATTAAGTAAAATTAAATTATGATGTTTCACCAAAATCAGATTTAGATCTAGAGTAATAGAAAGAATATAATGAGGAGAAAAAAGCATCCAGCACCTCAATAAAAACGATATCTATAAATAATATAGTATGCAATAAGCACTAACAGCACTTTGCTGAAGAAGATTATTTATCAAATAATTCTTCAAACCAATAATTAAATCCGAACATACTGATGATCAGTGAATTTAAGCAAAAATTTAATGAATCTACTCTATAGGATTTAGATAATGCAAAGAAATAAGGATAGGAAAATTCTGAAGCTGCCTCAAGTTCCAATATCAGAAAATAATCTTAAAGTAACTCGAAAAATAATTCCTAATCTATAGTTGGAAATTTTACTTCGTAGAATTCATTTAAAACTCCTATCGATTTAAATCCGATTACTTTGAATGAAAAATAAGAAAAATCTGTTAAGTCTGCTGAATTAGATTTCCAAAATGTAGTGAAAATTTAAAAAAAATTATTGCTAAGAAAAAATAAAACTGATTAGCAAAAATCAAAAGATGATAAACTTAAAAAGTAGGGTAAAACCGTTGATTTAAAGTTATCACCAAGATAATCAATAAGTAACTTAATTTAGGCACTAATTTAAAATAAGTAACCTAATATAGATCTACTTTAAAAATAAGATTAATGCAGTTCAGATATCTTAAAGAATAGTATTTAAATGATACAAGAGTAAAGAAAATTAAATAATAATTTTTAGTAATTTAATTAAATGATACAAAAAGCTTAATAGCCTCTTCAATAAATTCAAACAAATAATTTAAATTTTCCTAGCTTGATGCATTTAGATTTACCAACGACACCAAATACTAATGTAAAAAGCGTATCTCAAGTCAATTTAAAGAATCTTGATGATTAAGATATAATTAAGATGAATAAACTAATTTATGAGTTAAATAAAGTATAGTTAAATGGATTTGATACATGTTTAGACTCAACATGCTTTTTTGATAAACATCCTTTCGATGCTATGAAAACCTATAAGGTGTACTTTCCAAATTACAATTATAAGTTAGTCGTCTTGTAATCTAACAAAATTATGAGAAACTTAGATCGCAATAGGCTTATGAAAAAAACGATGGCTGACCGCAAAAAGACATTCCATGAACATAAAAAAAAAACCAATGTTTCAGAGAAGGTAAATAAGATATTTATTTTTTTATATATATAAGATGTATGTTGTTAAAGCATTAAAAAAGCTTAATCTTAATTCTTATTTAAAATGATAAAAAATATTTTTTATAAATTAACATGATAAAAATCACATATATTAATTATTTTAATAAAGAATAAAACGAAAATTTTAGCTAGTCCAGCTAAAAATAACAGCCCAAGTTCATCTGAGTATCAGTCATGAAGTGAAGATCAAACTACTAATAAAAAAATATTTAATAATTAATCTACACAACCAAAGGTTATCCTTAATTAATTTCGTATATTAATATTATAACCTATTTAAATATGTTTTGTTTTGCTATTTAAGTATCTTCTATAAAATTTTATAAAAAGAAATTTGACAAATATTATTTCAAATAAATGTCTTGAAACTATTAGGATATTGTTACAGAAAGATTTCTTTGCATTTTAATTAACCTTAATCAATTACTTAGTTAAATAAAAAATTGTTTAAGCTACCATTTTACATAAAATAATACTTAATCAATTATAAATAACTATATAAAAAATTTTTTATTGATTGAGATAATTGGGAATAGTCATATAGGCTAAAAAATTAATTTCCTATATAAATACATTAAATTATTGCAATATTATTTAAGCAAATTAAATAAAATTAGTATCAGAATCAGACTACTGTTAGCTATCTACTCCTTCCTCTCTAATTTTTTTAAAAAGGATCTTTTTCAAGTTATATTAGAATTTTCGGGTACTAAAATAATTTGATGGTAAATTATGAGAACTTAAAGTATATATATATCATTTATAATTTAACAGTTTTTCTTTTAAAATGAATGAATATATATTATTCAAGTAGAATTAAATAAGTGCTTCCCTTTACAATATAATTAATTTGCAATCAGAAAATTTTAGTAGATATAAAAATGTTTACATCAGTTAAATATAAAATTAATAAAATTATCAATAAAGATAAGATTATTACTTTTAACTTATTATAAGAAGTTAGACTTTTTAGAATGAAATCACACTTTAATTTAATTAATTTGAATCTTGAATGAGAGTAGAGTAGTTATTGATAATTCACATAATAAAGCGATTTCTTAAAAATCTTTTTACAAAAGAAATTAACTTTTTATAAACTTATTTTCATTAATCCATATTTTATATTTTAAATTAACACTTAGTATAGAGTTAGTTGCCATACAAATTTACAAAAAGCGAGTTTATATACCGTGTTTTTACATCTAATAAAATTAAAATTTTTAAATTTTTTGCAAATTTTTTTTCATCTTTGAAAAAATTTTCAAAATTTATTTTTTTCAAAAAAAATGACATGTTATAAGTATATATGGTATCTATTATTTCAAATTTTACATTTTGCGAATTTAAAGCTTTTAAAAACTCAAAAATAAAGCTATTTTAAGCTTATTTAGCTGTATTTATTATGTTATTAAGATATATTACATTTCGCATTTTGTAAATTAAATAGGCATTTCACTCTATAATACTTTAAAAAATAATAAAAAAGCTTTAGATAATATCAATAATTAAGATTTAGTAATAATTAAAAACTATCTTGTTTAAATAATTAATTATCTATATTATGTCAATAACGACAAAAATATAATTGAATAGATATCTTTTTTAATTAAATAGAACTTATTCCACCCCAATTAGCATTTTAAATAAAATTTTGTTGATAACTACTAAATCGATTTATCTTTATTTTTATTAAATATTAAAGATAAAAAGATTTGAAAAAAATTAATTAGTTTTAAGTAGAATAGTAAAATTTAATAAATTATTAATAAATTTAAATCTAACAATTTAATTTGTTGATTGATATGAGAAAATTTAATATATTAATTAGTATGAGATTACAGTATAAGTAAAAAGAAAAATGAAAGAACAATTTTATATTTTATAGAATTTTTAATAATGATAATAATATTTATATTTACTACTGAGTAGAATTAGAATATATAAGAATTTATGAAATTTAAATACTTTAAGTTATTGTTTGGATGCTAGAAAATTAATTAATTTGTAGAAATTGAGTGTTAATTGTTCAAAAATCGAGCATATTATTGAGATAATCGATTTCTGAATGATTTTCGCAATTGTTAGCATTAGATTAGACTTAATATTATGAATTGTTTCTTGATAGAAATAATTGGTTTGAATTAATTTATTCAGTAGATAGGTATTCTATGTTTTCTTAAAGATCGTTTTTTTAACAAGAAGAGAAGTGTTAATTATTTTCAAGAGAGTTTTGTTTTAAGGGGAAGAGAGAGTAATAAATATTTTATTAGTAATTAGTAGAATGAGATGAGGTAGTTGAATGAGATTCATTTATATTATTATAGGTGGCAATTTTGCTATCTTCAGCTCCATTATACGAATCAGTAGAGAGATTGTATGAGTCGATTTATTGCATGCTTGTAGCCTCTTCGCATTTAATTTCTTCTTTTATGTTTAATTTAGAGTCAGTTTTTGATTTACGTACCTTTCTTGGTAATGTAATTTTCTTTGTTTTTTTGTATACCTTAAGCAAATCTTTCAATTAGGGAGTTTAGAAACAACGAAGAAGGAAAAATATAGAGAGTAAGTGAGGAACAACATCTTTAACTTTGCTTTTAATTAACCAATCGATGGCATAAAAATTGAGAAAGTATTCGAATTAGCGACCGTATCTGCTATATTCGAAAAGTACCTGCATTGATTTATTGTTAGCAGGATGTCTTTCAGAAAAGCGAATAAATTACTTTTTAACCTTCTAAATAGGTTTTTGAAAAGAGTCTAAGCACTCTATTACAATGTCATCTCCTTTATTCTTCATATATCCGAAGAAAGATCTGAGGATATTTTTGAATATATTTAGTTTATTAATACAAAATTTATAGCAATTGCCAATTTCTAAGTCAGCTTCTTCAGAGAAGCCTTTCCAATCATTTTCAAAGAATAAATACAATCCAAAAACATATTCCTTAAGCTTAATAAATTCACTATATTCCTTATTTTTGATGGTATTCATGGAATCTTACACTTTTTGTAATAAAAGTTGGCGTTACTATTGTCTTTGTTTATAAGCAATATTTTCTTCTAAGATAGTTTCATCTTCTTGAAATTATTCATTAAAGTTATTTGAAATGCTCATTTTTAGTATAGTTCTATTTTATGGATTAGACTTGTCTGTTCCTTTATTTTTTGTTAGACGGATAGAATGTATTTCTTTTTTTGATGATGATTTCCTTGTAATTTATTTAAGAATATTTGTTTATATTTGTACTTAATAATTGACAATTAATAATAAGGCAAATATATTAAGGAAATCTTGTTTGAAATAAGTTGTAATGAGATATTCTTTTACGATAAAATCTAATTTATAGTTTAATTTTTTTGTCTATTCTTTGACACATTTGTTTGCAAAAATTTAATTAAATTATATCTTCGTAAAGTAAAAATAATATAATACAAAGCTAATACTTTTAGAAAGAGAAACAATGTAACAACCTTTTGATAAAAAATTCATTTTTATTTTCAGTGGTATTAATATCATAGACTTATTTATTTTTGAGTAAAGGTGGTTTCAGTAAATTGTATATTTAATAAATAACAAAAAAGATCTTCTGAATATTTTAATGTATTAAAAAGGGAATATAGAATTTATCAGGAATCACGCAGCTACAAAAAAAATATACTAATTTAATATAATTTGAAAAATAAAAATCTAAATATTCATTCAAGTGCCAAATCAGTCTATTTTTATTTCTTACTATAATCTACCGCTCAATAATGAAATCAATCAGTTAACCAAAAATACAAATTCAGTAATTTAATTCAAATTTTACCGCAAATTAAGTAATTACTTAAGATAGATAACATTTCTAGAATTTAAATTAAAATTCAATAAATTATTGCCATAAGTGCAATTAATATATTTGAGTTTAAAAAAGAAGATATATATGGATGGCATATGAGCATTATTTTTAGTTTTTAATTTATTTATGTTGTGATGAAAAGATATCTAATGTCTATAATATCAAAAAAAAAAGATTATAATTTAATTTAGCTTGTGTAGACTAAAAAGTATTTATAATCGGTATCAATTAAGCAGAGTTGCTATTAGAGAGAAACTTTTTTATTAATGCGTTTTACTTTAAGTATCAGTATTTTGTATTCTAAAAGAACAATTAATTCTGATAATTATTAATTTAAAATATTGGAAAGTTTGAAGTCTTATTATTATTTTTCTATTACTAGTTAATACTATTAATAAATTAGAGAGGAATATTTTTATTTTAAGGTAAAATTCATTGTTTAAATTAAATTAAATTAATTAAATACATAATAAAAAAAACAAAGAAAATTAATTAATAAATGTATGTAATGAAGACTTCCATTTTAGAAAAAATAATCAAAGTAAATATTTTGGAATTTATATTTTAACAAATTTTATATTTAGAATTGAATTTATTCATGCATGATTTTTCTTCTATTCTAAAAAGAAATTAAGCAAAGTATTTTAATTAAATTTATACTAATTAATTACAGTCTTGAGAAATATGATCAGCATGAAATCTTAATTAATTAAGATAATTAAGTGTATAACATACTACTTCAACAAAATAAATAGACAAATAAACAAAAATCAATCAGATATTTATATTTTTCAGACATTTATTTTAAAACTAAAATGCAAAGCTAGTATTCTAAAATAAATTGCCTTTGTTATTTATTCTAATTATTTTAATTAAATAATAGTAGAGAATGCTGTAATTTACATAATTTTTATAATTAATTGGATTGATCAAATATTTATTTCCTATGATTTATTCTGTGATTTTTACTGTAACTTAAGTAATTATATCGCAAATTAATTCAAGATATCAGATAAGGTTTTTGATAAAAAATTTAAACAAAAACACTTTCTTCCTAATATCTTACAAATCAAAAATGTAGTATTTACAAACTTTATTTTTTTTTTAATTTTTATTTTTTTAAAATATTATCAACTAGTACCATATTTACCTCTTTTTTAATGTACTTAAATTCAAAATTACATTGCAAAAACGAAAAAATCGACAGTATAATCTGAAAAATAACCAAGTAAGTTGAGGTTTTAATTTGTGGTAATTAGTGTAAAATAAGATGTTTAATTAATAATTGTAAATAAAATTAAGCAAGCTATTTCTATTTTAAATAACCTTTTAATATTTTCATCATTAATCTTTATCTAATTCTTTTTAAAGATTAAAGGTAGAATCTATCTCGAAATTTAAATTTTATTATTAATTTTCATTTTTAGGTAAATTTTAGTTACTTTATTTTGAAAATATCCGTGCATTATTCAAATAACTGCTGTTATCCATATAAAAATGAGGTTAAATATCTGGAGAATACTTTTAATTTGTATCCTAAACTTAATTATTATGATTATCTATAAAGTCTCTACTTTTTCTTTAATTATCTATAGCAGTTGCCTTTTTTGAAGAATTTTATTTCCCTTAGCTATTCTTTTCATTTTCTATTAGGTTTTTATCGAGAATTATGTCTTCGTTTTCTTCCTCTTATCCTACATGCACTCTGGAAGCCTTCCTACTCTTTTTCTTTACTGGTGGTCCATTAGCAGCTTCACTAATTATATTTTACAATGCTTCTATGGGATTTATCTACTAGTTTTACTTATGCTATTGAGCATGAAACTTTTCAGTTTACGAATTTTGGAAAGAAAAAGTATAGGAGTCTCTTTTTTTCTTTATTTAAGGGTCTTGCAACAATGATCGGGAAGATCTCTATCTTAATTATAATAGCTAAGGTTTTGAATCGTGAAAATGTTTATCTTCAGCATAATCGGATTGCATTCTAAATTCGCTATAGTCATATCGAGGATAGTACTTTCCACCAGGCTCAGTTGCATTTTAATTATACTTCCGATTAAAATAACCTTTAATATTCTAAACATTCTTGTCTTATTCAGACATATTGTCAACTTTCTAAGAAAATTTAGGAGAGCTACTCTTTCCATCATAAGTAATGCTCCTAACTTTTTTTAATTAATCTTTTTGTTCATTTTGCAGAAAACTATTATTTGAATTTTAGTTTTTATAAATACTTATTTATTGTTATGATTGCTATTGCTATTATTAGTAATGCTATTGATTAAGTTTTATCTAAAGCAATTAAGAGTTAACATGGTCAATAAAACTGTAGCTAGGGTTGTTTTATAAACAAGAAATCTTTGAGCTTGTGATACTTGAAGGTAAATTAGTTGATTAACCTTCTTTTTTTTCAACGGAAGCTCCTACTTTTTTCCTAATACTATACTTATTTAATTCATTAATTTAGCAATACCTTGTAGAAACTTAATCGCCTTCATCTCTGATCGAATCCAAGCCCTAAATCTAATTATTACTTGCTTTTTATAAACCGCTTCTGGTAAAAACAGGAGTGTGGTCACTCATCAAGTAAGATTTATTTTGAGACATCCCTTATTGCATTCCATTACTTTTTTACTCTTCCTTTTAATTCTATGAAATGTAATTGGAAAACGTATTATTATCTTCAAACTAACTCTCTCGGTTACAATTCTCTAAAAGTAACCTTTTTTTTATTAAATCATCATTAACATTCAAAGAATAATCATTTTAATGATAAAATCCATTATATTATTCATAATAGCTTTCTTGAGGAGCCATTACTTAATAAAGTCTTTGTTTTATTTCTTTTTAACGCTAGTGTCTTTCCTTTAATGTATCTTAAGAATATCGAGTTGCAGGCTAGTTTTTGTTGTAGTAATTTACAGAGTTATATAAGTGTTATACTATAGACGGCAGCTTCACAGGAGAATTGCTTGAATATTCTAAAGTTTTTTATCGTTAATAGCTATTATTAAAGTCGCTATTGTGGTTTCGGGCATCCATTGATTAATTTAATTTCTAAATGCTGTGATCTTTATAATAACTATTCCTCTCTTGTTCAATATTATTAACTTTTTCTGCATCTAAAACATTTTAAAGACTTTCATTATTTTAATTTGCATAAGGCATAAATTTTCTTTTTCTAATAGATCCTGAATAAGTTTCTTTTTCATTTTTAATCTCTGGGCTTTGATTAAAAATTTGATTTTTTTGTTAAAGGTCGCTTTAATCTGTTGGACTCATATTATTAATTTAATCATATCGCCTATCTTCTGATATATAACCAGCTTTTTATTGAGGAAAATATCCTAATTATGATACTCGTTCAACGTGCCTTTAGCTAAAATTCTATGGTTCTTTTTTATTCTCGAATTGAGATTAATATTATTGTTAATGAGTGTACTCCATTTAAGATTATAACTTTAATTAGGTATATATATTTTTTCCCTAACTAATAGATAATTTATATGGATAATATTTTTTAAGATAAGATATAAAATTTATCACTAAAATTTTGTATTTTGTGGAATGAATAAAAAATATACTTTAAAATTCATTCAAATTATAATTGATATTTATAGCGATTGCATTATTGCTTTAAGTTAAATGAATTAAAATATTTAGATAATTGATTAAATTATTTTATCTGAATCAGCTAATTTCAATTTTTTCATCAATCTAATTTCTTTTGATCTATAATTAGGACACTTACTTGCTTAATTTAATTTTGAGAAAATCAAAAATTAAATTGAAGAAGAGAAGTTATTCTTTAAGATTAAATTTTACTTTAAAAAAAATGCAATTAAAATATTTATTTTCATATCAATAATATATTTAAAGTAAAATTTTATTAAACTTTTCAAAATATTTAAGGCTAGATTTGCATTTAATTAAAGGAAATTTAATTTTAAATTCTCAAATTGACAGGAAATACTCATTTTAATAGTAATTATACACAAAAAACTGCATACTTTTCTATTTATAGTACTTTCTACTAAAATTAAATTCTCCTAAAATAATAAATAGAATTCAAAAATTAAATCTATAAATAAATGATTTATAGAAAAATCAAGTAAATTTGTATTTCTTAGATGAAGAAAATTAAGTTATATTACACGAGATTAAAGGTTAATAAGAAATTACACATATTTTTTAAATAAGACATATTTTAATATTAATAATTTTGAAAGATTGCTTCATATAATATTTAAAAAATTAATACAAATTTATAAGTAATTAATAGAGCAAAATACACAATTAATTTTTGATTGATTTAAAATTAATGGAGTATTTTTCTAAGATTTGCAATTTCAAGCGAAAAATAATTAATTATTGACAAATACATCAGTATTCAAATATGATTAATATTTATTTGTCAGTTTTTACTGTTTTTTTTATAAAAATCAAATATTTTAGAGTGGAGTTTGTAAGAGTTTGGATTTACTCCATTTTATTTTGCTCCAGATTTCTGGCAAAAAATTTAGCTTTGACTCAATAAGTAATTGTCAAAGAATAGAACTGGAGTTTTAGTAGAGTCATTCAATCTAAAATTTTACTTAGATAGAATGCAATAAAAAGTGCTACGTTTCTTCTTTATAATTACATTAATTAGTGATAGAAAAAATTAATCAAATAAATTAATTATTTGCTGACTTTAAATATTGGCTAAGAAGCTATTAAGGTAGGTAGGTAGGTTGAACGGAATAGTTTTTAACTCTTTAAATTTGTTAACAAGTCTTCCAAAAAAATATAATTAACATATTAAATTAAAAAAAATACAAATTATAAAAAAATATAAATTATATAGGCAAAAAAAATCACCAAAATGTCCTCCCAACAATAAGAAAAGAAAGACGAAAACTCCGATGAGGCTATGAACGAATATATGGCCAAGCGTACCTCAATCTTAGATTGGATGGGTATCATAGGTATGATGTGTCTCACTTATGGTATTATATGCTTATTGTTATATATTTTCACAGAATGGGGTGCTAACAGCGGTCCTAACTAGCATGACCTTTATTTGGGTTGTTAAATCTTTAATTTAGTCATTTTCTGTTGCTATATTGTTATCTGCGCTATTCTATGGAAAATCTTCATTGGAAGAAGAGAACAAATGAAATAAGACCTCATCAAGAAGAAACTTGAAATATAATCAAGATTAACTAGAAAATAAGACAACAATGCTGAATAAAACAAGTTAATTTAATGAGATTGCTCAAATATTAAACTATAAAACAAATTAATAATACATGAAATATATTCACTATTTGTTTATTTATCTTATTTTTTCGTATATACTTTGAATTCTTTTATATATATGGCATTTTAGTATAACCTTGTACCATATTTGATATTAATAGTCCAATATAAATCAAACTTTCACAAACTAATTTACTAACAATTAAAATTAACTATTTCTCAATTAAAGATTTCTAATAAAAATTTATTTAAGAATTCCTTCTACTGCCTTAATCAATGAATCAATCAATCATTCGTTTTACATAACTAATTTAATTGTTAGAAAGAAGAATACTAGGAATATACTGATAATACAAGAATATATATGGCTTTTAAATGTACAAAAAATACATTTTTAGACTAATTAAATAATATTTTGCAAAATCTAGACATTTCTTATATTAAAATAAAAAAACAAAGAAACAAAAATAAATCAAAGAAAGTCTTGAAAAAAAAGAAAGAGAGACAATCTATAAAGCAATAAAATTAATAACAAAAGCATAGATTATCTATTTTAATTTGCAAATTCTTCTAAGTAAATAAACAAATATAAGGTAATAGAAGACAGTAATTTAATTGTTATAAACTAAAATTTTAACAGTTTTGATAAAAATAAGTACCTAACAGCTAACCAGAATATTGGTAAATATGTAAAGTAATATCTTTAATTTTAATTATAAGTGATTAAAATTTTTCATTTTTTTAGCTTATGAATATTTGAGAAAGTTTTATCCTTATTTTAATCTATCAGAATAAGTTGAGAATAAAAACTCTAAAATCAATTAAATAAAATTCACTTTTGATATTGATTAATTTAAATATTCAGTACTAAATAATGTCATTGTGTAAAAAGATCAAATTTAAAAGCTACAATGAATGTTTTGATTTTAAAATTGAAAAAGATAATACAATATTCTTAATATGTATCTCTATAATAAAAAATAATATTTTTCTACTAATTTTTACATGATTTATTTTAAAAATATGATGAACTGTCATAATAATCTATATATTATTTGATAAATTTAATTTGTGTATTGAAATTATAACCTTAAACCTATTTTAAATAGCATAAAGTAATAAATATTTTTAAATGCTTTATTTTGATGGATAAAAAATTATCCTACTTTCATTTGTAATGTAATATTTAAACAGCATTGTTATAGAAATGTTATGTGATTTTTTAACTTTTAATAAATCAGTTTTATTTAGATTTTTAATATTTGGGTAGCAATTTAGCAGTGATATAAGTAAAAATGATAAAATAATTAGAATTTATTTCTAAATTAGATTTTTTAATTAAATTAAAAAGTTTTAAAAAATATTTAAAAAGGAAGAGGTCAATTAATATTTTTAGACTAAAATATTCATCTATATTTATATTTTAAATTTTATATATAAAAAATTAATATAATTATGTAGAAGTTGATGATAATATTAAAAAGGTGTTTGATAATTATTTAAGATTTTTAAAAATATTGTAAATGTAAATTAACAAATAATTATTTCTGTAAAAAGCTAAAATTAAAATTATTTTGACATGCATAAATCAAACTTAATAATTTATTAAATTACTTTAAAAAGCAAGTAAATTTCTTTTAGCATTTAAGAGTAAATACAGACAAATAATTCTTAACTACCTTATGATTTTAATATAAGAAAATTTAAATTTTTTATTTTTTAAATCCTTGTTAAATTTTATTTAATTTATATTTTTATCAATTACATTTTGAATTATTCTTGAAAAAAAGTAAGCAATATAATATATTTTATATAATTCTTAGAAGACAAATATTTAGATTTAATAAATAGGAATTTTTGTGATTTATTTAAAAGCTGTTTATATGATTGATAAATATAAAAAAATTTATTTAATTGGTTAACACATAAAATATTTATGTAAGGAGTTTTTTTTGCTTTTAGCGATGCTTAAAAAATTTTATATTTCTTAAATTTTTCATTAAAAGCTTAAATTTAAGTTTTAATTTAATTGAAAAAAAAATGATATTGTTTTTATAATATTAAGAATTATTTAGCATTAAAATTATTATTTTTAAAAAAATTGAATTAATTTTGGAACAAACTAATAAAAAATTAGTTAAGTCTAGATAATTTTGATTTGAAATAAACATGTTTGCTTATATGTATTAACAAATGTAAAAGAATTTAGGAATCTTTCTCTAAATATGAAATCTATTTATTTAATTGAAAGTAAAATTCATGATATTAAATCAAGTGATATTGAATGCTTTAATATCTTAGATGTTGAATATAACAAAAACTCTTCGTTTAAGTGCTTAGGTATTTCTTAGCCTCAAATAATTAATAATTTGTAATTAAAATATCCAAAAAAAGAAATTATCTAAAAATAAATTAGTTAAATCCAAAATGTCATTAAAAGATCCCTTAGTCTAAACAGAGAACACCACCAAGAGTGAATATGTTCCCCTCACTTATGAAGATCAACCCTCTGGTGTTATAGATTATGTAATGCTTTCTGGTTTGATGCTTTCCACTTATGCTGTAATCGTTGCTATATTGTATGGCTTAATTTCTTGGGCTACTGATTCTAAAAATACTCAAGCAAACAACAACAAATACTACCATGAAAATATGTACTTCAACTTAGTTATTTTCCTTGTTTATATTGTTGCTTGCGGCAGTTTGTGGTTCTTCCGTATCGGTAAGAGAGATATCTACAGACAAAAGTTGATGGAAGAATAACTCGCTCTTAAGGAAAACTTAAAATGAAAAGGTGGATTAATGGATGAAGAATATCCAATTAGAAAATATAAGATTAGATAAAAAAACTAGAAAATATACTTTAAATCTATCACTTTGTTTAACAAATTTATAAGTAGGATATATACATAATTGCAATTTTTTGTAGTGCATATTTTTAACATTAATTATTTTATCTTACAACCTTATTAACCAATTTATTTGAAGATTTATACAAATTAAATATGGCAGCTTTATTACACATTTATGATTCATAAAAGTCTTCGTTAATTCTTAAAAAATCTTTTTTTTTTTTGACATTTACGAATTATATAACACTGAAATAAACAGAAAAATATATAATATTTCTATCATCAGATAGAAATTTTAATAATTTACTAGTCATTTTAAGCTAGTCTACCTAATTATCCAATTATTATTTGAAGTTATATGCTAATTTGGTTATGTTTAGAGAGAATATATAATAGTCTTAACAGCTATTTACAGCAGCTAAGATAGTAAAAAAAGCTAAAAAGTATTAATTTCGTTTTGTAAATTTGAAGAATGCTTGATGCAAATATTTATCATTTTTTTGGTAAAAAGACAAATAATGAAAATACATTTCAAATAATAAGTGGATTTAATTTTGTTTGATTTTTGATAATACGAAAGGTAATTAGTGAATTAGATTGATAGATAATATGATGCAATTAAAAAAATAAATATGCACAAATAGCTTAATGAAAGAATTTCAAACAATTTTTACAATTTTAATTTAATTTGACTTATGGATTTTTTTCCTTTTATTTACTATTTAATTAGGTAAGTATAAATTAATATAACCAAGGCATGCGTAATCAAAGCAAACAATCTGCATTAATGGTTTTTATCCTTTGATATTCTCATTATTCTACTAAAACTAGAGTGTGAAGATAACCCAGTCCCACATCTTTTATTTATTCACTTGTTAATCCCATTTCTTTCTTCAGATTTTAGACAGGTCCATAATTTTCTGCACCAATAGCTCGCAAATCTTCTCCACCCCAAACATAACAATTACCTTTATCTTAATTGTTTATAGTTTTATTTGATTATTTTATATAAGATTTATTAAATTACACTTATCATCAAAATAAGTTAATCTTATTGAATGATGATTATGCAATTTCTTTAAACAATGTAAATTTTTATAAATTTTGATGCTTAAAAACTAAGATAATTTACTTGTAAATACTGCACTTCTATCAAAAGCAGCTTTTACTTTTGTGGGGTACTCATCTTCTTCCATTTCGATTCTAACTTGAGTAGGACTGCATTAATCGATGTCAAATTCTACACAATTATAAATAAAAATTATAAACAAACATTATACTCGTATAAATATCCTACCAGGAAGACGACCTATTTAGTTGTGTATAGTGGCTCCAAATGCAAATATTTTCTTTTTATCTAAAAATGTGTTAAAAATAACTCTAAAAAAATGTGTAAAAATAATAATGAAATTTAATGAAAAATATCATTTTATTTATTGATTTCTAAATTTTTTAGGGAAGAATTTTTTTACTTGTAATAAAAATATTGTGACTTTTTCCTGCAGCTATATCAATGATTTTTTCATCACTATCTAGTTCTGTGTAAACTGGGTGATATTCATCGCACTTTTTAATAGTTAATAATAAAAGAATTTTTAGAAGCTATTATATTCACTAGTTTGTTTGTGTTGGTTGGTATATGATTTTCAGGTTTATCCTAATGTTTTATCTTACATTATTATTTTTAGTTTGCCATTTTTTTGTAATCAAACAAAATATAGGTAGAAGTATTTATTTCACAAAAAAATCTTATTTTAATTATATTAATGTTTATTCCTACATTCTTTGATGTAATTATTTAGATAAAAATATAAAAAACCTTACACTTCAATCGAAACCCTTAAAAAATATTAATGCAAAAAAAAAATTAATTTTTCAAATAAAAGATGTATCTTTTCAATCGTGGGGAAAATAAATTTCATCAAAAGGCATATTTGGTAATTAAATTCCAAAATTTAATTTATTTCAAAAATATCATTTGGGGAAAAACTGTATTTATAATTAAATTATTTAATCAAATTTGACAATAAAGATTTTCAGTTTAAAGTATTTAGAGATATTCATAAAGAAATAAAGAAATTTTTAATTTGTGTGTAAAATCTAAATTTTGTAACAACTTACTGTTATACGGTTTAAATTAGAAGCTCCACATTGTCCATGATTGTTTAGACCAATGCCATATATTTTATTACTTAGTGTCAAGAAAATTGTGTGAGAAAAACCAGCAGACATTTTTTTGACTTTTTCATTTTTGATCACCATTCTTTTGGGTATTTTATGAAAATCAACTAAATAATTAAAACAATTTTTCTTTTATATTAAATAATATTAAAAAAATATTTATACCATAAGATCTACTATCTTATTTGTCTTCTTTTAAGTATGGAACAATTTAATGCCAATTTGCTCTACCAGTTCCATATAAATAACCAGATTCTATTTTTAGAAATATTAATTTAATTTAAAAACCTTTTTTTGTAAAAAATACCTGTTAAAAATATTGAGTGCTAATATCCAGCAGTAATATCTACAATTTTTTCTTTTGTGTCAAATTTTATTTGTTCAAAGTGATGCTTGAAACCCAAATCGCCTGTTCCCAACTAGCCTTTATAGTTTTCACCAAGACCAAATACAGAACCATCATCTTAAAATATAAATTGAATAGTTTTGTTGAAGTTTAAATTGAATTAATTAGGAAATAATTAAATAAAAGAAGATTTAAGAATATCTTAGAAAGATATTTTTTAAGTAGATTTTTTAAATTCAGCTTTTGTTTTATAATTTAAATAAAATCGAAATTCTCGATGAATTTCAAACAACCTAAAATGCAAATAAATAAAAATGAATAGCTTGAAATTGTTTTAAATATTTAATCGAATTACTATTTAGAGCTAAAATGAATCCGCCTCCTATTGAAAATTTTACTGCTTATTTTTACATGACTGTTTTTACGTTCATTAAATTAAGTTACTCTTCTCCAAGTCTCATACTTAAAGTCCTCCCGAACGGAGCGTATTTTTACCAAGTTTAGCAGAGTTTAGGCGATGATTTATAATAATTCAATATTCTAGTTGATGTCAAACTATCTAAAACATATCCCCAGTGAAGAATCTGGCCATCATCTAGTGCGAATAAGAATTTCATTTAAACATTCATAGGTCATTTTGTTTAATTTTTTAATTACTTAATCTACAAAATGAATGACTAAAGTGTGTTTCTACCTGCTCTATTTATCTCCCGTTCAATTATTATATTTCTTAAAAATTAGGAGAGTTCTAGTATCTATTTAACAAGCCCAACTAGCCTTTATTTATAATATTATGATGTTTATCATGATCATGATCAATAAATCCATAAATAAACTTCCAAAAATAAAATAGAATAAAAAACTCGATCTATATAAATTACCCATAAAATTAACGCCTCTAGCATACAATTTAGTTGAAGTCATTTTAAATTTGTATAATTTAACTAATTTTAATAATAAATGAAGATATGGTTTGGATAACTTATAATTCCTTCTAAATAAATAATTGCAATTAAAAATCAATTAATATCAAAAATAGTTCTTTTAAATTTCTAATTGAAACAAATTTATCTAAACAGCTTAATCTAAAATAGAAATCAAAATTTATAATTTAATATTATTTATTTTCCTTCTCAAAATATTTTAAAATTGTCAATTTTCATTAAAAAATTTAAAGAAATAAATAATTTTATAAAAATTGATAATCAGTTTATTGCTTGCTTATTTAAATTAATCTTTTTTCACTAAATAAAATTTTAAAAAATATTAGTTAAATCATATATTAACCAAAAAATTTTTTAGAAAATGAATTTTTATTGTATAAAAATAGTCTTCCGATACAAATATTATTTTATATACACAATACAATAATTTCACATATACAGTAGGTTGCATGAATTTTTGCATAAAGTTTAAAAAAAAAAATATTAAAAATTTAATAAATCTTTAATTAAATTAAACTTATCTAAAAAGTTTAGAATGCAAATATATATCTAAAAATAATTAAAAAATTTTTTTTAAATTAATTAATTAATTTTAATTCACTTGAATTAAAAAAAATGAATGATTAATATTTATAATTTTTAAAAGGATAATGAACAAAAATATTGTTTTTATTAGAAAATAAATTGTTTAGAAAATTTTAATCACAAATACATACATATATTAGATTGAAAATAATGAACAAAGTGTAAAATCTGTAATTTAAATGAAAATTAATATTAATATTTTATTTTAAGATATTTTTTATTACTTAATCATTAATTTACATTTATTAAAGTCGATTTATTAAAATATTTTAAGGGGTTATTAATAAGGAAATGAATTTATTTGATTATTTTGTTGATTAGTTAGTTAGTTAATTTATTGATTTATATTATTATTTAGTAATTATTTGTAAAAGTTTGATATATTCAGTAGTTCAAAATATTTTTTTGACGATTTATTCTATGAATCTTTGTGAATAATAATTAGGCTCTTGAATTGAGGCATCAGCTTATATCCCGTATCTTACTTCTTTTAACTTATGCTCTATTTTTTTCTTGTAATTATATTCCTATAAATAATCTATAATTCCGATATGATAATAAATTCCGTTGTTTCTGACATCTTTCATGCAATTAAAAGACTAAAAAAGCTGTTTAGATGTTTATATTTAGTCCAATCTAAATTATTTATAATCCAATTTGAAGATTAATAACGAATAGTCAACATATTGTAACTTGGCTAAAAACTAACTATCTCTTTCTAATATTTATTTTACAAGCACACTTTCTTTCTCTTAAAGATATATTTTTTTTTCGTATTTCATGAATTCATTTTCTTTTAAAACTCTCTTTCTTAAAAGAGCCTCTTCATAATCTTTACCATTTACCAGCACTTATCTGCCCAATTTCGATCCTTTCAGATCATAAGTTCTTAAGATGTACCTTTTTTTAAATTATCCAAATTCAAAAACAAAATAATAGAATAATTTATTTACTCTCTTGGTATGCACAAAATATTTTTCATAACAAGAAGATTTATTCTTTGGTTATCTCCCTTTATAGCCTCAAATGAATACATGCCATAAATTTTAGATATCATAGAAGTTTAGTTTTGATTCATATACTCTACATAGGAATAAAGATTCTTTTTGAAAGGTACAAGCTCTTCTTCTTTTAGTGTTTTCAAAATTAACTAATTATCATGTGTGAAGAAGAAGAATTCTCCACTTCTTCCGCCGTCAGCTTAGCCGACTGCTTGCATTAATTAGTCTTGATTTTTCATTACATCAAGCGATTTTGAAAAATCAATTACATCAATATCCAAATCTCTTATGTGTCTAAATAAGATTGGAGAATGAGTTGTCATTCTAATTGGTACAATCTAGAATTATTTTCTCTAATTATCCTTTTAAAAATTCCATTTATCAAATTTAAACCTTCTGTTTACCACAGTATTCGATATAACTCTTTAAATTATTTCTTATGAATCTTCCATGCATAACTTTTTAAAGCCTAAGCTATTCTTTTGGTCCTCTTCTCTAAACAAATTTTATTTTCAATAAAGTTAATTAATGCAAAAAAAATAAAATATCAATTAAAAAAAAAAAATCTAAAAATGTAAAACATTAAATTTAAATTAAGCAAATAAATAAATAAATTAAATTAAAAATCAAAGTTTATTTTTATGAAAAAAATAAATTAGAATAAATGAACTAATCTAAAAAGAATAAATAAAAAAATACAAAATCAATAAATAGAAAATATTTTTGCTTGATGAATAATTATGCTAAAAGAAATATATTTAAAAAATATCAAAGAAAGAAATAGATTTTTTGAAATTATTTTAAATAGAAAAAAACATATAAATTGAAGATTAATTGATCAAATTTATTTTAATATTTTTTTATAATTATAGAAAATGCATAAATTTTTGGTTAATTTGTGCATTTTTAAAAATTTATTATTTTTCTTAAGTAAAAATTAGATGAAAATGTATTAAAACATATCTGAAATAAAATTTAAAATGTTTTCAAAATTTAAGTTCATATTGTATTTTGATTATTAATAAAAGATTAAAATAAAAGTAGGAAAAAAAATGAAAATTATTTTAAAAAATAATTACAAAATATCAAGATAAATAGAGCAAAGCATCGTAAACACGGTGGAAATTCTTAAGTCTTTAGACAACTCTGCAACCCATGAATCTTAATTCATTTGTTGTGCTCTAGATCTTTCTTCTAATTATTATAGCTGCTCGGGATCCATACTTATCATCTTCATTTTTGCTAAAATATAGAGACAATACTAACGAATTTCAGGATCAGTTAAACGAATTATGCCTTAAAAAAGGGGGAGAAAAACTCTAGCTAAATTTCCAATTGTTATAAAAATATTAACATCAGGCTCTTTGATATAGCCACAGTTCATACTTTCAATAAAATCACTGATCAAAAAAATCATGAATGTGATAGACGACATCACTACATATAAGGAGTAGTGGTTGATAATTTTTATGCTGTTTTCACGCAGCTACATGTTCGGTACTACTTTTTTTAAATAATATACTGTATGCCATTAAATACCGTTAAAAGCTACCAAAACGATGATATTTAAGAAGCTTGTATTTTTATTAGATGAAGAAAAAGAGCAGAGACCGAAAAGATTCAAACCGTTCTGCTTCAAGCTCATAGAGACCATCGATATTACTACACTTACTACTAAAACAAAGGCATGCAAATAATATTACTTGTTTGTATATCCCTTCAAAGATCTTCTAATCTTTATTTAGAATATTACTGCGAAGGCGAGATTGTAAATGTATTAGCACGTAAGAGCTATAACGCCAAATGCAGCTGTTAGTTAGCAAAACGCATCACTGCTTTTAGGAGAATTTCCTTCAGAAAAAACATAAATGGCTTACGAAAAATAAGATATATTCAAAACCATATCTGTTAATGCTAAGGCAAACGAAATATAGCCAGGAAAGGATCTTGTCTGATTGAATCTTATAAAAATTATAATTACTAAAAGACTGATAAACATTGAAAATGGGGGTATTATCAGAAATGCAATTCTATCTATGTAAGGAAGGACTAATATATCTTGTTCTTATTCTTCTGTATAATTTTTTCCTCCGCTACAGTCATAAAATTTATCTTTGTTATAATCTAAAAAATCTCCTTGTGCTTTATTGTGTAGTAAAGAAAGAGATATTAAAAATAATGCATTTTTCGCAAAACTTCCTCTAGTCATATTTTAATTTTTGAGTAATTCTTTATCCTATTTTACTTAAAAATTTTAGATTCTCTCTATTTATTTTTTTCCTTCAAATTGATCAGCAAAAGTTGGATAAAAGCAATTATTTTTTTGCTAACTTGGCTTGAATTTAAAGCTTGGTACTTTTTTATTTTATTAAACCACGTTTTGATTTAGATAGAGCTAGATACTTCAAGATGTATTTATGGTTTGTATTGCTAATTTATTTAATTGACCCTTTGCAATAATTTATTTCTATTCTGTTAATTAAAAGATCATTGATAAATAAGTAAAATATTTTAGTTAGAAAAACAAGATGAAAATTAAATTAGAAAAGCTGCTAAATATTTACTTTGTTGCTAAGTAGTCCTAATAATAATAATTTTATAGCTAATTGATTGAAAATTTTCTTTGTATTAAAGAAGAACCACTTGCTAGTTAGTTTTGCACTTAATTACAAAAAGAATCAGATTATTTGTAGAACTTTATACTTATTTTTTCTTAAACAATAAATTCAAAGAAAAACTAATTAAATAACAGAAAAATTATTATTTCTCTTGCTTTTATTTCTATTTTTTCCCTTTAATTGCCTACTGTTTAACATTAATATTGACAAATAATTAATATAACAAACAAAATCATATTTTCTTTTATTTATTTATTAAATTTATTAATGAAAGCCAAGCTAATTAATTTTCTATGTATAATCGATCAATAATAACATTTTAATATTTTCTGACTATCTTTTATTAAATGTTTATAACAATATACAAATAATCATAAATCACTCAATCAATTATTTTGATCCATCAAACTATCAATTTATTTATCTGAATTTAATAAAAATAACTAATCAATATATTTTTTAAGTCTAATTCTAAACTTGAATAATAATTAGTATACTTGAAAAAGACCTTTTTAAATTTTTTATCAAAATCAATTAACCAATAAATAACTCAGTAGTGTGTTTGTTTACAAATATATGCTGGAAATTATTTTTTTTTACTTTTTTTTAATATAAAATAGATATTAATTTAATAATATAATTTCTTTTAAATTAAACATTTTTTAAATATTTAATAAACATAATCATTTTTTTATTTAAGCATATAAGCTCTGCTATATCTTTTTATTGCAAATAAAATTGTAATAAAAATAAATTAAAATAAAAATTTCAGAAAATAAATTAAAAATTAATAAAATTATTTATTAAAAATGTTGAATCAAGACACACTTAGAATCCTGAAAACTCAAAACAATAAATGAAATAATAAGCTAATTAATAAATTTTATTTTCATTTAATTATAATCTAATCTTAGCTATGTTTAGATTCTTTACTTTAACTAATTTCTAAATTACTTTTACTATTTAGAAGCTATTTAGCTTATTTATTAACAGGATTGAATTAAGCAGAATGCTAAATAAACCTTTACTGATTTTGATTGATTTATTATATATGTTCAGACTTATTTAATTAACTAAAGCTTTTATTTATTTATATTCGGTTGGAATGATCTTGCTAAGTAATCTGATATATACTCATTTACTTATTGAAAGTTGATTATTAAGTACTTTCAATTGATTATTTTTATATTAAACTTTATTCATTCTAATTAGAGTTTTATTAAATATAAAATTCATTGTTTTTTTTTGAGAATGCTTTACATGAACTATCTTCTTCATTTAATTTACTAGGCTCTTCTATCATTATTTCTTCGTTATCTATTGAAAGCCTACTTATTCTGTTCTATTATTACTTAATTTTTTCAAAATTTTCGCAAAATAATGTATTCAGTTATTATGGATTGCTTTATATACCTACTTCATCTCCCTCTAGTTATTAAAGAAAAGAGATTTTTATTCTAGATTATCTTAAACTGCAATTCTCTTATTCTTTTTCACTACTTTTGTTACAGTTTTTGACATTAAAAAAATTATTATCTTACTATTCATCTTAAATAACTGAATCTGCTTGATTGTAATCGATTTTATTGTTTTTAGATACTGATGAAGGTGATTGTGATAAAAAATGAGAATTCTCTTGGCTAGTAAAATTAGCTAATTATAATTAAAAACAAAAAGTGAATATGTAAGCCTATTAAAAGAGACTTATTTTTAATTGATCATTCATCTAAAGCAGGAAAAATTTAATAAAATTAATTTATTTAATATCTGAAACTAAATATATATAAATAATTTTTATTTACTTTTTTCACTAAACTGTTATGAATTTTTTCTATTTCCTAGATCATTAAATGAAGGATACTCTTAATTCTTATCTTATGATAATGTCTTTTGAATATTAGAAGATTAAACTATCCTATTTATATAAGGATTTTCTTAGGACTAGAGTTTATTTTCTTCTAGAGTTTATTTATTCAGCTCCTTTCTGCAAAAAGGGCAGCTATCTTGTAGCTCTAACCAGCTTTCCAAACAATTCTTATGAAATAAATGATAGCATACAGTCATTCTACATAGGTTGCTTTCTTCGAAGTCAGTCAAACAAATCATCTAAAAATTTATATTTGAGAAATATATTTTAAAATAAAAATTTACACATTCGCTGAATTCTTTCAAATTTTGATATTTTGTTAAAAGATCTGCATAGAAAACAGCTGGCATGAATTTTTCAATTAGTTCTTTACTTAAACTCCCATTTTTCTTTTGCCTATTTTTAATGAAATATAAAAATAAAATTTGAAAGTTTTTTTGCTTTACAGTTATGCTTAGACTAAGTGGATATTATAAGGAGAAACAGGAGCAGGCTACGAAGGTATAATTATATCTTATTTTGATGCATAAAAATTGTTTACAACTCTGTATATTATTGGTATAGATACTGCACTCGCAATTAAACAAACTACAATCACAATTATGTTTCTCGTTTTTACTTTTTCTATTTTATTTTCAAATTTTAAGTAATTAAATACAAATTAATGATATTATTTTGAAAAAATTAACTGTAAGTACTATAGTTTCTAAATTTTATTCTTTGACAAGTGTGTAAATAAAATTTTTATTTATTTTTAATATGATTAAATTTAAAAAATTATTTTAATTAAAAATAACTTAATTCTTTGAAATTTCTTAATATATGGACAAAGCCTAAAATAATTTAAGTTATTATTTATTAATTACCATCACTACTATCATCCTAATTTAGTTATGAGCTAAATTAAAAGGAAAACATTAAGGTCTGATTACTTGGGTTATAAAAAGAAATAAGGAAAGACAATTATTGACTTTTATTGATTGATGCAAATGCTTAATAGTCTTATATTATATCATTTTACAACCTATAGCTTCCTGCTTAATCAATAACATTGATGCCTTAGTAAAGGCTAGGAACTTAATAACTTGATAATCCAGATTCAATAATAGAGTATTTTATTTACTGATTCAGATCATTTACTGTGAGAGTATATTCATTTTGAATTTTCAATAAATCTAATTCATAAAAAACCCAAGAAAATCCTTTTACTTCAACTTAAATATTTTATTCTCCATCAGAAAATTTATTAACCTTAATTTGATTAAAATTGAAGTTAATAAAATAGTATTTAGCAAATATAAATATTTTAAATTACATGAACTTGGCATCTTTGGCCAATATAATTATCAGAGCATTGGCAAAGAGATTCATGGCAAGTATTTTAGGAGTTCTAATATTTATCGATAGAGCATTGGTCTAAACAAATAGAATTGCTTTAAAAGAAAATATCAATCTCAACCTAAAATACTTAATAGCTTTATGATAAATTAAGAATTTAAAACATGTAAGAATTATTTAAGTGAGGTGGTTTAATTTATATATATTATATTTAATCTTGCATAGAGCATCCTTCATAATCTATAAAAAAGGTCTAAAAACTTCCTTTTTTGTCTGAGTCGAATTCATTAGTTTGTAAGTATTTTATGACTGAGCTAAGAGAAATAAAATCTGACTAACTTGCTATAACGCATGCCACTAAACCTGTCTATTAAGCATCTGAGCCTAAACTCATCTTAATTACTAATGTTTCTTATTGGTAAGTCTTATCAAATTATAATTTGTATTATAAATTTTATTAATCAACAGTTATTTACTACTAAAATGGATAAGTAGAAGTAATTAAATTTTAGCATTATGTTAAAATTAGGTTAACAATAATTATAAAAACCATGTTTAATGATAATTAACTAATCATTTTTATTTTATCAATTTGAATATTATATTCTTGTAGTTATCTTTTATATTTGTTAGCAATTTATTTTTTTTTTGAAATTTTACCTATCAGCTCCTTTAATAAATACAAATAAATACACAACACCTTTTTAGCTCTTAGATTTATTTTCTTTCACTGAATTAAGTTTATTTACTAAATTAAACATATAAAAGTAGAAATTTTAGTTTTAAAAACTCCAAAAATAGTTATCATGACTATTTAAGTGAAATCTGAAATCTAAAATTAATTAATTATTTATTTGTAATCTATCATATAAAAATTAATATTATAAGATAAGGTGGTTCACCATTTCAAAAAAAAAATAAATAAATAAATTATTACTGATTAATTTTTTATTGTAATTAATTCTAAATTATCTAATTGAAACTCATTAATATAGAATAAATTTTTAATTAATTAATATTCATTTTCACAAGACACTCCATGCCTTAGTCCTTTTTTCGCCCTGTACTTAGCCTAATGCTTTTTGTTATTTATCATTTTAAGCTTTATTATCTTCTTCCGCCATAGCTCTGGCCTCATTATAAAGAGCTTTTCCAAACAATATAGGACCAAATATACCCATAATAAGTACACTCCTCCAACCCCATATAAGACCTTCTAGCTTATCATCAAATAAATCCATAATTGTACCTGAAATTAAAGGACACATAAAGTATCCTCCTACATTATATATAAGTTAAGATAAAGAACTACAAGTTGAGTGATATTGCTTAGGTAAACAACTTAAACATATTCCTGTTCCATTTGGAATAAGAGCACCACCAAATGCAAGCAAAAACCAAACAAGAGAGGCTACTTGCCAAAACTCAGTTACATAACTAACATAATTTAATAAAAATAATTAATAAATAAATATTCTCAAATTTAAAACGATTATTTTTCTGGATTTCTAAATAAGTAATTTCAATTCATAAATTAATTAATACTTTTTATCAAAACATTTTCTTTTCTTTCATTTTAATTTTTTTATTGTTATTTAATTTTTTAAGAAGAATTAAATTAACTAATAAATATCTATTTTAGAAAAATTTTTGTTTCAATTTTTTATTATAACTAGGATAAAAAATAAATTTATTTATTGAGTTTTTGAGCTTTATGATTTTAGTAAAATAATTAAATCTCTATTTTTGTAAATAAATTTATTAAATATTATTTTAATATTAAATGATTTACCCTATAGGTATAGAAAATATGAAGGCTGCTAATCCAACTGAAACACAAAATTTCAATGCTGTTATCCTGTTTTTGCCTTTATAACCACCCTTTATATTATGAAATTTTTTATGAATACAATTATTTAAGAATCAAAAAGCTTTTAAGTTTGCTTTTTGGAAAGCAAATGTACCAGTGAATCTGAGATTTTACCACCTAAGAGAGCACCAGTTACAGGAGCAGTTATTGCTATAAAACAAAAAGTTGCCATAGCAATACTATCTTATATTTTTGTGAATTTAATGAAATATTCTGTTGCCCAATACTGAATTCCTGTAACTATGTAGAATAACACACAGAGCCCACAGCAAACATAAATAAATATGTGATGTTGAATAATTGGCTAATAAAAATAGAAGAATTATTGAAATTTTAAATATATAATTTAATTTACTCCGAACTATTTAAATATTTCTAAACACCCTTAAGCATATGAAGACGAATTACTTACAACTGAAACTGAATCAAACTAATAAAAAAATAGATTTATTTATGTATTTATAATTAAATAAATATAAAAATTTACCTCGTTATCAATAATAGAACTTCTAATTCGCCTTCTATTTGTAACTGATGCACTTCCAGCTGGATTTCCTTTTTCTTATAATCGCTTTTCTTCATATAAAATATCAACATATTTATTGTCTTAAAATGCAAAGAAAATTGCTGTAATTGTTGTTAAAACAAATAATATGGCGAATCCAACTCTCCAACTCTTTTCATATCCAGTCAGTGTAATTAGCAAACCTGCTATTGCATACCCAACCATTACCCCCAAAGGGCCTTAAGCTTGCATCAAACCCATCCAAGTAGCTGTTTTGTCTTCAGGACTGAAATTATTGATCCAAATAGGAGCATATATGCATCCAAAGGCTGCACAGAAACCCTATCCAAATCTACACACATATATAAGTATGATACTAGAAGTAATAGAAATTATGAGGCTAAACAATCCATTAAAGAAAACAGTTACAGATATAATCTTATTAATATTATACTTATTTAATGAAACGGGCACCATAAAAGTAGCTATGCTTATACCTAAATATTCTAATGATCCTAATTTTTCATTTTTTAAAAGTAGAATTTAGAAAAGTAAGAAATTAATTAATTAACTAATAAATTAATTTAATATTATTTATATCTATCTATCTTTATTCATTTCGAATTGATTTATTCATCTATTTAAATTGCTGATAATTTCTAATTTTAAATTTATTAACTTGTAACTAAACATTCCAAAATTAAAGCAAAGTGCCAAAAATCAACAAAGTTTGTTGCTATATTTTATTTATAAATCAATTTGTGATAAATTTACCAAGAGTTGCTTATTAGCTAAACGTTAAATGCAGCTCTGATTCTATTTGGATCAATGAAGCAGGAATAACTCCTGTATTAAAGTTGTTTTGAATTGAAATAAAGCAAAACATGAAATATATCCACTGCAAAACCTTAATATCAAGCTCTTCTTCTTTATGTGGAATTGCAGATTAACTCATTGCTGATAAAGGAATTTATATGTTTATCTTATCTGATTTTTATATTTACAAATGAGTCATTTTATTTTAGTGATTATCAACCTTTGTTTATCCACTTTGATCATTTTATAAATTATTAATTTGTAAATTAGAATTGCTATTTTATTCTAAGTTGAATTTGCTTTTATAAAATTAAGAAGGCTTTTCCTTTAACTAGATACTGCTACCTATAGGAGAACTATTTTAGCCATCATTATTTTATTGTTCCATTAAGCTAGCTAGTGACTTCTAATTTATATTTTGCTTAAATAAAATTGTGTTTGCAAAAAATATTATTTATGAATAACTAAATTTCTTTTTAATTATTTTCTACTTAAAGTTAGATAGTTAATTAATTAATTAATTAAATATCCTGATATTTTTAAACAATCAATAATAAATTTTCTAAAAAATATTTAAAAAACAAATTCTTACAAATTTTAGATGCATTTTACTGAATTATTAATTCTTAAATACTAATGAAAAATATTTAAATTTTTGATACATTCCTTGATTTAGATAGTGAGTTTGTACTTTTTTATATCAATAAAATATTATGATAAATAAAAATCATTTTTAAATAATTAATAATAAAAATAAATAGTTGGTTGCTTTTGATAACTATTATAATTAATTTACAAAATTCTGAAGATATAAATGGTAATGTTGTACAACATATCATTAATTAATTACTTTTTTATTAAATTATTTCTTCAATAAATTAAATAAATGATGTAAATTAAGTATTATTTATATTCTAAAAGAAGTATTCTAGCTTTTTACAATTTTCTAATGTAATTGGATAATAATTAAGAAATTTTACAAAAAATTTTTGATTTTCAAAAATTAAATAATTTTTAAATAAATTTATTTGCAAAATACTTTTTAAATATATGTTATTTATTTAATATTGAATAAATTTATAAAAAAAGAAGAACCAGATTTATTTAAAATTTTTAAAATTAAAAAATAAGATAATCAAGTTTAAAATCACAAATTTTTTAGACGTTTTAAGATAAATAATTAGATCTATTTAAGAATTATAAAATAAAATTTATTTGAATTATTTTTTGAATTTAGAAATAAAGTAAGCCATATATATATATTTTTTTGGAAAAATACTAAATTAAATTTAGTATATAATTTATATAAATAAACTAATATAAAACAGAATTGTAAAATTGTTAAGAATAAAAGAAAGATTTGATATAAATTTTTTAAGATATTTTTATTTATTATGATTAACTTATTTTTTTAAATATATCCAATTTAATTAAAATAGTTTTCAATCAATTTTTCCAATTCCTGATATAGAATATGTATGAACCAATAGATTTTTTCTTTTCAACATTTGAGTTTTTTGGCTTCTTCTAATAACTTTATATTTACCCTTTACTTTTTTCAAAACTTCAGAAAAGTTGTTATGCTTGAAATATTTCTCATACTCTTTCATTACATCAAAATCATGGAGGAAAAACATATTATAGTCATATAGTGGATGCTACATATAGAAATTTTATTCAGAGCCATACAGAGTGCTACCTCTTTTAGTAAGAGCTTCATTGCTCTTTTCGTCGTCTAAATTTCTTAGTAAAAATAAGTCTTTTAGCTTTTGTATTAGTTCTTCGTTGTTAAAATTTTGTTAGAAATTGGAATTTGATTATAAATTATTCTAATTATTATTGTTAGAAATGTTTTGTAAAGGAGCCATTTGATTAAAATTGCTGTATATTGAACTCCTCCTTCCTTTTTAGCTGGTTTTATCATTTTGAATTTTAATGCTGTTTCTTGGAGGCAGAATACCACTTAAAGGATGCTTGCTCATTAAAAAAGGAGAGTTTCTTCTTATTCTCTCTTGCTCTTTTTTAATTCTCTCAATATTGATATTTGGTAAAGATGAGTCATTTTAAGACTAAAGTGCTTAATTTTCTGAAGGGTTTTCATTTTCATTTAAGTGTTGATTGATTGAAGGTCTTTTTTATTAACCTTATTAAGAGGGAGCAAATTTACTCTTTTTATTTTACATAGATTGTTACAAGAGTTACTAAGGTTGCTGACTATTATTGCTTGAGTTTATATTTTAGTAAGGAGATACAATCGATTAGTTGTCATCATTATTTTCATCCATATAGCTTGTTGTATTAAAAATACTGTTCCTATTCCCTTACTAAAGTCCTTTTATACTTCTACCTGGTGTATTAAAACCTCCTAAACTGATACTACTTTCTTAATCATAATTATTTGTATTGTTTATTCCCATAAGTCCATTTATGTGCTTGAGGATGGGAGTCGCATTCCAGTCTGACAAAGCTGCAGAAAATTTAGACATTCCCAGTTATTAATTCATGATAGGTTTTTTATTTTAAATCAATTCCTCAACTTCTTATACTTAAAGAAGTTTAGATTCCCTGCTTAGTTTGCTTTGAAGAGACCTGTATGATTGCTCACGACTGAGTAAAGATTTCTTTTTCAGCTTATCTAAAGCTTAGTTTGGAGCACTAGCAGAGCTTTAACTTCTTATTTTATTGAGGTTGCTAAAACTTAAAGGATATTAGTTATAATCTTATTTAACTTAATTTTTAGGAGTATTTATATGCTATTTATATTTATTTGATTGTTATTGGTTCTAATCATCTTCATCATAATTTTAAGATCCAAATTAGAAGAATCCTTTGTTTGTTACTTTCTTAGGTGTATTTTTCATTTCAGATTAATCTTATTTTAAGATATTACTGGTATTATAGTTACTTTACTCTTATTCAATATTTTAGCTACTATTGCTTTGGGGTTATATCATCAAAAAATTATTATACTAGCTCTAATCTGCATTGAAATCTTCAAAATTATCATTATACAGACTATTTAATTCTTGGTTACCAAAATTTAAATTAAGTTAAGGTAGTTAACTTTAGAGAATAGCAGCAAATGTAATAGAGTTTTGCTGGACACTGTTGTTCTTTGACTAAGAAGCATTGAGATCTTAAAGCTTAAATTTATTTTGTTGTTTGTTAGATTTATTAGTTTCATCTAAGATTCCTTCCTTTTTATGCAGTTGAGCTAGAGAATTCAGCACTTGTAAATTAAGATTTTATTGATTCTTTTTTTTATTGTTATTATTGCTAGCGTTACCAAACGAAAGACTATTGGTATTCCCAAAAGAAATGCTATTTGTATTATTTATGAACGAGCTTTGGTTGCTATTATTTAATGATTTTAAAATATTTCCTTTCAGCACCTGCTAAATAATTTAGGAATTAGATTATATTGAAGAGGCATTACTCTAATTATTTGAGTTTGTTTTACTAGATTAAGTGATATTTTATTTATCTCTTTTCTTTTTTTTTGAGCTTGCAGATGCAGAACCCTTGTCAGTTAGCTTATTAACCGAGTCTTAGCCACTACTGTTATTCTTACTTTTTGCTTTTAAATTTATGTTCTTCTAACTTTAATCGTTACTTAACTGTCTATCGTAATCACGCTTTAAAGAAGAATTGTTGCTATTTTCTCTGCTAAGCTTTATTTCATCTCCATTTCCAATACTTTTATTGGAAGAACTTTATTTATTTATGTTTTTCTTCTTTTTCTTTTATTTTATTGTTGTTTTTGACTTCTCTCTTACTTAGAAACTTTATTCACCTGCATTGTTTGGAGACGACTCAGACTTTAAGCGAACAGATTAGTCTGATTCATCACCTGAGACCTAAAGTTTCAATACCTAATTTTCTTACTCAGAAGAATTACTCTCACTAGAACTGCTGCTGTTGGATGAAGAAAGTTCTGAAATTCCTAATTTCTGTTCATTATTCTTAGAAAAGTTATCACTTTGGTTAACCTTTCCTTCTTATTGCAAATTAATCATAAATTAATTTAACTTTTCTCTATAAATATTAACAGATGAGCTTCTACTTTGAGAATTCTTTTTGCTTTCATCGTTTCCGTCTTCTCCTTCCTCTTGAATAGAATTAAGTGCATCCTCATCTTTTCTCTACTGAATCAAATCTGCTTAAATTTCGTTTTGAGTATGACTTTCTTCTTAATCAATATCAGCTTCCTAAATATCACTATCATCATCACCATCATCATCTTCATCTCCTTCGTTTTCGCTTATAGATCCTGACTCCTCATCTTCAGATGAGTAGTAGCTGCATTCAGTGATCTCCCCTAATTAACTTTCTACATCTTCATCATCACTATATGCAATAATATTTTTTTCATCATCATATTTTATTTTTTTAGCTTTTTAAAAGAATTTTTTATCAGACAAAATGTTTGTAAGTTAAACTTTGTTTTAAATAATCTCATCTCTATCAGAATCGTCTAAGGCTTATTATTCTAAATGTTACTCTATGGTCTACTATATGACATTTTGACGCAGTTATTTTAAGTCCTATCTTACATTAAAATTCATTTTTAAAGTTTAAAACGTTTTAGAATATCTTTTATAAGCCCTTCTTTCATTTGGAACACTGTAAGTGTACCGAGCGATAAGCAAATCTCTATTTCTTTTATAATGAATGAAATGACAGTTATTTAAAGAATGATTATATTTTCCACAACTCAAGCAAGCCATACTTTCCTTTTTATTGTATAACACCATTTCATCCTTAATTTGGCTATAAGTTTCCTAAATGAATTATTAAAAATTATTTAATAATAGATATAAGAATATTATTTACAAAGTCCTAAGGAAAATCTTTTAAAGTTTCAATAAATTTATTTTAAGGCAAGACGATAACGTGAGTAGTTGATGTACTCTTGCAACAAGTTTCTCTAGGAGATGAGCTAAAAAATCCACCTTATCCAAAAAACTAACCTGCCTGTGTTAATTAAATTAAATGAATTTATTAAATATTTAATTTAGTTGATTTAATAAAGCAGTCATATTAAGATCAAAAAATAATTAAATAAATAATTTTACCTTAACATATGATATGTGCCTAGTTTACTAACCACTTTAAAGAAAGATTTCAACTTAGCCTTTAAGTATAAAGTATATATCATTTTCGCCATAAGATTGCTATCTGAAAACAATTTCACCAGGTCCGAGCACTTTTTCCTTAAAATGAAGAGAAACTTAGTTCAGAAATTATTAAGAAAATTTTGAGGAGAAAATTTTAGTTGACTATAAAATTCTTCCATAAAAATCTTTTTGAATTTCTTCTTTTAAATTCTCAGAGAGTTAATTTAAAATATATTCTCCTCTCATAGGATTATCTTGCTCTTGCATTCTTTTGTAATCTAAAAATTTCATGACCCTGAGCTAGATATCTTATTTAATTTATCTAGTTGACATGTAGATAGACAAGTCATATTTCTTTTTTCTAATTAAATATTAATTAAATTATTTACTAATAAATTCTTTTAATTAATGTATTAAATTAATCTTCAATTATGAATTTGATTGGAAATTAAAAAGAATTCTAATTAAATTAAATCAGAATAATGACCACAAATTTTTTTTTTTCTTCTAGTAAAATCTTTTTGAATCAAAAATACAAAAAACTTATCAGTAAATTAAGAAAATTTTTGTTTATGGTAGTTAATATTTCAAAATTAAGAAATAATCATTGTTTTCTAAATTGAAATTAGATTTAGAAAATTAATTGATATTGATTTTAGTTGAAACTTTATATTTATATTGTTATAAAAGTTAAATCTAAAATAATTTAATTTATTCAATATAAAGTGTTTTACATAAACTCTGCTTCTTTCTAAGCTATTTCCTGGAAAATACCTCCTATTGTATTAACTACGTATGCAAATACTACTGAACCTAAAAGAGCCATAAATATTGTAAACATTTTTTCAGAGTCAGCTATAGGTTTTATATCTCCATAACCAACTGTGATCATTGTAATAATGGAGAAATATAAAGAATTCAGATATCTCTCAGCAATACCATTGTCATATATCCCTGCTTGAATAAGCCAGGTTTATTGATTACCTGCATTTACTTCTTATATTGATATGAACTGAAAAATACAACCACAGGAGTGTGCTACAAAAAGAATAAGAAAAATAAGCTTTGCTAAAGTATATACATGAGAGAATTTTTCATGGATTTTATAGTATTCTACAATATCCTAAAAATAACTATACAATTGGTAAAACTTCAAATAAAAAAGTAAATTAAAAAAAGGTTCTTCAAGAGTGTTGGTAAGAATAAAAGATATAATAACTAGAATATCAATTAAAAATTGATTTTTATAATTTTTGAAGACTTTTGATCTGTTTAGCTACTCAATACCCATTTCATAGTATCCTGTGTTTAAACAAACAAATATGTTAAAACAGTAAGCTATTAAAGGAGCATAATACAGTAAATAGGCATAATTTCCAATGTTAAATATAATACTAAAACTTATCTAAAATGGGATCAGAAAAATTTATAGCAGCAATAAAGAAGTGTAAAAAGATCGCCAATACCGAATTAATTAAGCATTAGGGGATAATACAGGTAGCTTTGTGATCTTTATTGTTAAAATGTAAAAAAATTATATTATTTTAGTGATTATTGTTTGTTATTATTAATTAAAGCGATTGTTGCTTTCATCAAACATGTAGCAAGCAGAATCATCAATTAAATCAAAATGCCTCTTCTAAAGGTATTTAAAGTTGATTTGACTTGTTTAGTTTTTAACTTTTTGATAAAACCTGTTAATCATTTTCACTCTAGTGGCAATATTCCACTATTTAAGAAAGTTAATACTCTAACTATTATGAATCAGCAACTCATTCATTGTGTTTGTTGCATAAGGCTGAATCAGAGTTTACTTTCTATCAAATTAAGTATTAAGAGTCCCGTTTGAAAACATAATTTGTCCTCCTTGTTAAGTAGGAGATAAAGCATCTCTTTACCCAAGAAATTAATTTGTTTAAAGTTATTACTGCGAATCTCCTGCAAATTTTTAAGATTTTTTTAATGAATTATACATGCTTTTAGAATGACCAATCATCTGAATCTCTCTTTAAGATTATTATGGAATCGATGAAGAACCTAAATAAGGAGAATTTTGCAAACTATTGTTTATCTAAGGGAAAATTCTATTTTTAGATCCTTTTAAAGGTGTTCCACCAGGCGGACTTTGCTAAAATGTTGTAGCGCAAGTTAAATTTTTTTTATTTCGAGCATTTCTTTTAACCATTTTAGGCGTATTACTGTACTACTATGTTTTAATAGAGTAATTGCTTATTTTCCTTTAAAATTCCATCGAATCATTTATCTACTTCTAACTGGTGGTTGGGTTGCTATTACCATTTCCCTAACTACTACTGTTATTTATATTATTATTGTTATTATTAATATTGTTATTAGAAGTGCCATTGTTGTTAATATTATTATTATTATCATCGTTAGCGTTAGGTTTGTTATTTCCATTTATATTAAACTCGTTCTATTAAATATCTTATTACATTTAATCCGTATTATCTTAATTACTTTTAATTTTATTTTCTAATTGATTTTATTACATATCATCATTAGCCTAGAAAACCTGAGTCGTGCTAGCTTGGTTCTAATTTATATTTGAAAGAGTGGTTTTATCTTGTGTTACAACTTTATCATTTAATAGGATATTAGACAGAGTCGAAGTTCTTTTTATATCTTATTTCTCTTTTTAATGAACTTCTAGCTCTTCTTTGTCGCTTGAAGATGCATTTAAACCCTTAATTCTTACTGGACTTTAATCATAGCTGCTTTAGTTGAGATAATTTAAACTTTCCATATTGCTATTAGATGTTTCTTTTTTTATTTTAAATCCTTTTTTAATAAATTTAGGCTTTTTGTTACTATCCCTTAAAAGAATCTAATCATCTTTCGATTTCGTAGAAAACGGTTGCTCAGTAATCCCTTGAGTTTCAATCTTTCTCATGTTTTCAAGTTAGCTAAATATTGTAACATTAGGTGAAAAATAGCCATCGTCTCTATTTCTAGGCGAGATCAATTAATCGCTCTCCTACTTTCTAGATGTTAAAAGACCAAGCTCATTATTTATCGTTGATGATACATTAAAAAATTCACTCATAAAAAAGCAAATATTAACAATAATATTGAGGGATAGACTTCAATAGAGTTTCTCAATTGCAGCTGAATAGAAATTATTCGGTAATTGAAATTAAAACTCTACCTAAAACTGTATCTAATATTGACAGAAACTCTTTTTACTTATAAGTAAGTGAAATATTAGTAAGCCTTCTTATATTGCTTGTTTGTTTGTGCTAAATTATATCTAATATTTTACTTCTTTTTGTTGGTAAAAATTGTTTGCGTACTCGTAAAATTAATTACAACTTTGCTTTTACTAAGAAAAAATCAAATATTGAAAATGTAAAGTATTGGTTTTCTAAAGTTAATATAAGCTTATAAAATCCTTTAAATAAATGGAAATATAGATTTGATTTAGTAAATTAGAATGCTTTGAAAAAAATATATTTATTTACTTAAATACATATATTTATGAGCTAACAAAATTTATTTACTATCACTTCTTTCTTTGTTTTGACTTAAGTTATTAATTAACTTTCTTAATCATTATATCTGTACTATTTTTAAATATATCTCCAAAAATCAATGATTGATTGATTGATTGATTAATAGATAATAACTGTTAAATATTACTAATCTTTATTAGTATCACAAAAACTAAAATTTTGATATTTAAATACTTTTCGCTTTAGATTCTTGTAATATGTAAGTATTTTTTGAAATCAAAGTCATATCCACTAATATTTGAAAAAATATTAAAATAAAAATAATTACACTCAATATATAACTAAATAACCTTTAATTTTTTCATTCTTAGCTTTCAAAATACTTTAATAATTTAATTAAATAAAATTATGTAAGCTAACATTATAATTTTCATCTATTTAATTTAATCAAAATATTAAATATCATATTAAAAGATATTATTCATCCAAAATCTATGTATGTTTCATATTATTTTAGATTTATTATTAGCTCTTAATGCTTAAGCAAAAAATTAAGTTCATAATAAGTACTAAAAATAATAATTCTAGATAATAAATTTTTGCAATTTGTTCATATATCTAAATATTTTTTAATTTCTATCCATCTAATTTAGTTTAGTTTATTCGTACCAAATATTTCTTAAAAAAAATATCTAATTTAAGTTATCTCTTTTTTTTAGATAAATATTAGTAAGTTTTATTAAACAAAATGAAATTTACACAAATATTCTAACTGTAAATCAAAGGGGATATTTTATTTGCATTTAAAGATGCGCATTATAAATATATTTGACAGTTATATTATTACTTCTGCATATGTAAGTATTTATTAATTATAATTTCGAAAATTTCATAAATGTAAGCTAATTTTTAAATATTTTTCAAACAAATTAAAGAATAAATTATTCTAGATACCTTTATTAAATATGTTTGGTGGTATTATTACACAAATGCAATCAAAAATAATAAAAATATTAATTTGAAAAACTATAAAATATATATTTACATAATTAATTATTAATTAAATAAAAACCAAAATTAATTTATTTTTTATTATCAAATATTTTATTGGTTATTGAAATTTTAAGAATTTATGACTGTTCTGCGTTTAATTGTGTTTCTATTTGCGTTTTTTAATTTTTTTGGTTTGAGGCGAGAAACAACATTAGAGTAATTATTATGTGGAAAATAGTATTTAAAAATTTTCATTGAGTCAAAATCATATTAGAATAAATCACTACTGTAATTTAAGTTAGTTTTAATTTTATAAATCATCTTATCATTTAGTTCAACCTCAGAAATGGGTTATGGGTATTCTTCTATACTTTACAATTTGTTCAGATTATTGGATGATTTGCTCTCTAAATTTTACTTTTAAACATTATTTTAATCAATTGAATTTAATTTTTTTATTTATTTTGCAACAGGTGTTGCATTCTAGCTCTAAAAGTTATTATTTTTGCTTAAAATTGCTTTTATTTATTCTATTAATTTTTCATTTTCTTATTTGGAAAATTGTTGGTATTGATTTAAAAGTGACAAAGGATCAACATTAATTCTCTTTTTCTACTTTATAGTAAACTACTCATTTGGATTCAATAAAGGCATATTTATCTTTTTTGCCAAGTTCTTTTCTTGCTAAGATATTAAATTCTAGCCTCTACCATTAGACAAGTTACTGATTTTTCTTTTTTAATTTTCTTAATTGTTTTTCTATTCTAAACTCTCTAAATGGATATTCCCCTTTTTGGATTTTTATATTGTTTATCCATTTTGGTGTTTTACAGATATTTTAAATTGATTTTTTTGAATTAAATTTTGTTATTCAATATTTTATGTTTCTTAAACAGATTTTTCGTCATCAAAAATTAGCGACCTTCTTTACGTTTTATTCAAATTGAATTCTTAAATATTTGTCTTAGTTGCAGATTAACTTCTTCTTTTAAATAAAAATTAGTGTTTATGTCTACCTCTTGGGTGGATTTCGTTCTCTTCATTTTTCTTTTCTAAAGAATCCTATCTTTCTTTGCTTTACGATTGAATTACTTCGTTTCTTTCTCCATCATTTAAGCTTTAAGATGAAATTATGATCTACTTATTTGATTTGTTTTACCTTTAGCTGCTTTAGACTTGTAAAATACTTTCGTCTGAATCATCAGCTAAATTAATTCTCTCGTTTTATTTTAATTCTTAGCTTTAAGCATCATTTAGTGGTTTCTATCCATTATATTAGGATAGCTGTGAACCTCTTTTTGATATAACTATATTTTCAAAAACAAATTTCTTATTTTCATTTGAGTTTAGAATTATTTTATTTTTTGTATGTTATTTAATTAATTGCTATGGTTAAGTAGCTTTTTCATCTGTACTCACTTTTTAAGCTAGCTTTATCTAATCTTTATGCTTATAAATTGTCGGTTATGTTTTTTTCCCTTATATAACAAGCTCTTAATCAAGTTCTTACAAACTAGGTGTGTCTATTGAGTCTTCACTATTTTTTTTTTTTTTAAGTCTTATCTATGCAAATTATGAGGTGAATTAATGATTGTTAGACTATTTTTTTTATTCATTCATCTAGAATTAATGACTTTTACTTATATTTTAATTGTTCTGTTTAATTTTATTATGCAATTCATCAGCCGATAGTTCAGAAAGAGAAGATGAATCTGATGAGTAAACATTTTAGTCGTTGAATAAAAAATCTGAAATACCTTTTTTATCAGCTTAATTCTTATTTTTTCCTTATAATTTTATTTTTTAGTCACTATTTTAACGTTGGCTTGTCTAAGGAGAATCTTTAGAAATAAAAACAGGCTAAACTAAACTGCTGTTAGACTTATCTTTTTTATTGTTTGAATCATGAGATGTTTTTAAGGAATTTTGATTTGCAATTTCTAATAGCTCAGATCTTTTAGAATATGTTACTAATTACAACGATCTCTAAGATTAAATTTTTCTTGCAGATGAAGTACTACTTTCTTTATGAGTTTATTATTTATGAAAATGATATAAATGGTTATCATCATCAATTGATTAAGCATGAGGTCTTCTACTATTTTAAGATTAAATAGAATACTTATAAAGATTTTAAGATGTTTTTCTTTTTTATGATTGATATTTATTTTCGTGATTTTCTTCATCTAATTCGTTCACTTCTTTGATCGAGTTTAATAAAGTTTCCTCAGCCTTTATATCAGCGCTTTCGTTTTGAATAAAAAAATGTGGTACATTATTACCAAATCTATAGCTATCATCTTGATTGTAAGTTAACTAACTAGCATTACTAATATTACTAGCTGCACTTAAATTGCTTAATTTATTCTATAAATTTTCTTCATCACTTGAAGAAGATTCACTAGATTTGTCTTCATCTTCTTACCCTTATTTTTAACAAAATTATTGTTAAGATTTTGCAAATTCTAAAAAAAACCATAAATTAATTAATTACCTTCCTTTTTTAATTTTTCCAATTCTTCATCTTCTTCATAATCAGCGAAGAAAAATCCATTTTCATATTTGATCTTATTTACTCCATTAAAAAATTGTTTGTCTGTTATTTCTTATGGGTTCTATAGTATTAAATTGAGTGCGTCAAGTCTGAGCTAAAAAAGTGACTACCTCACAACCTACCTTTATTTCCAAGATGAAGATTTTCCATAATTTTTACGTATTATTTCTTTTTTTCTTTCCTATGGGATACTATATCTGTAGCGTGCTAGAAATAGATCTCTGTTTCTTTTATAATGGATTAAGTGGCAGTTCAGTAAAGTATGGTTAAACTATCCACAGCTAAAGCATGTCATGTGCTATTAAATTTTATAAATATTCATTTCATCTTTTATGACACAAAATTTTTCCTTTTTATAAAAATATTTTTTAAGTACAACAAATTAAAAAGCATTTTAATTCTGATTACATAATCTTCGGTGTGATTCTTGAGAGTCTTTATGAAATCACTCTAGCTTAAAACAAGTAAATGACACACTGTAATAGTCTTGGCAGAGCATTCTCTGGGAGCAGAACTAAAAAAACCTCCTTGTCCAAAAAACATGCCACTCTTAGATATAATATAATTATTAAAAAATAATTTAATAAATGATGGGAGATATTAAAAGTGAATTAATTACTTTGGCTGTAAAAATAGTTCTCTACTACTTTCTTGATTTTTAAACGAAAAGATCTATGCTACCCTTATAGATATAAAAGATGTCATGATCATTAGCTTAGCCTTCTTTAAAAACTATTTCACCTGGGCTCAAAATTTTTTCTTTAAATTACAAAGAAGCATCTAAAAGTGCTTGCTATGAGAATTATAAGTTAAATATTTTGCTCTATTATAATATTCTTCCATAAAAATCCTTACAAACCTCTTCTTTTAAGTTTTTAGATACACTTTCAAGTATATTCATTCCTCTAATTGGGTCATCATCTTCTCTTTACTAATTAAACTCTAAATGTTTTAATACTCTGATTTGAATATCCTTTTTTACCTACCTCTAGTTTAAGTAGCTAGTTAATTCATATTTTCTTTATCTTTTATAATATCATAAAATAAAAAATGTATTAAATAATTTACAACTTTAAATGACCATTTTTATTAACAAAAATATTGAAAATAATATGAAATCAAATTGAAAAATTCAAATAATATTTAGTTAATTTAAAATAGTTACTTTGATTAAGCTTTTTTGCGTTCAATTTCCTAGAATATTGTTCCAACAGTGTTAACTGTATATGCAAATATACAAGAACCTAGTATAGTTATGATAGTGACGTATATTTTTTCATATACAGATATTGGTTTTATATCACCGTAGCCAACTGTAGTGATTGTAATAACTATAAAGTAAAACGAATAAACATATCTTTTGAATATTGAACTGTAAAAAACTCCTGCATCATTCAGCCATGTATCCTTTAAATCATTCTAAGATTGAACACCAATTTCATAGGAGATATAATGAAATATACAACCACATATGTGAGAAATGTAAAATATCATAAAAAGTAAATTTCCCAATTAGTAATAGTTATAATATTTTTGTTCTAACTAAAAATATTCAGCATGTTCTTCAAGTATTTTGAAAAGTTGAGGAATTCGAACAAAAAACAGCAAAGAATAATAACTTACATTTGTCTATAAAGTCATTATCAAAGAAAATAAGCTTATAATATCTCTTATCAGAAATTATTTTATATACCTTTTGATGATTTTTAATCTATCTATTTCTACTAAACCTTGCAGGTAATATCCTAGATTTAGATTGATCAAAGAGTCTATAAAGCATGCTATTATGGGAATAATGTAGAATAGCAATCTGTATTTAGTTTAATCAACTATATCCACATCAAAACCTACTGAGAATGGTATATAAAAAAACTAAAATAACAATAGTAAACCAAACAAAATATTCCAAAAGACGATCATTGTCTGTTCAGGGGAGAAAACATATGATTTTTCACTTGTTATTATATTATCTAGGTAATATAAACATCTTTTAAATAAAATATTCATCATTTTGTAGAAAACTTTCTCTAAACAATTTTATTCTTAAGAGTCTTCTCTCACTAGAGTATTAGATTATTGGAGTTATATTTTTTGACTAGTATTCAATGAGGGTAATGTATTATTACTACCACTCTGAGCATATATTTTACTATCTGAAGCATCATTAATCAGCTTATGGTGAAAATCCTTTAAGTTTTTCTTATTGAAATCACTTGTTTGGCTTCTTACTTTAGAAATAAATCTACTAATATTCTTTATCTTAATAGCTATGTTCCAATTTATATTAGACTCACTTGGATTTCTTATATTGTTTATGTTGTTGTTATTAGTTTATAAAGGAGCTGCATAGAATTAACTGTGTGCAATAGATTAATATTGCTAATTTTGTGAAAGCATAACTTAATTAGAAGCATTTTAATTGTAATGAGCTTATGAATCGTTTTCTCCTGTACGCCCTTAAAATGAATAATAAGCTTAAATATTCATTCCATTTATTAGAGAAGGTTATTGAGATTAATTTTAACCCTCAAAAGCGCTAAATCCGAGAAGTTAATCCCCTTTGCTTAAAGGTCTGTCCTTATTAAAATCTAAATATTGATTAAAAGTTCCATTTTTATCTAAATTAATGCTGTGTTAGGAAACTCTATTTATTATTTAACTCTTCCTCAAGTTGTCAGTGCTTACCCCACTAGATAAAAGAGGATAAACTTTTATTTTGTTTGGATTGTTCTGTGGAGTGGAACATTCGTTTACATTTAAAGCCAAAAAACTTTTCTTTGATTTGTTAATGTTATTTAATGTTAATGTTGGTGAAAATCCTTCTATATCTAAATTAGTTTGAGTATTCCAATTTGCTTCTTAAGCTTATGCGTTTGTTCCGTTTTCAAGAAGTTTTAGAGAAACATTTCTGTATTAAGTTCTTCTATATTCTCTTAATCTTCTTTGAGGATTTTCATCATCGAATACATTCTTTTGTGTTTTTGATTGCTCATTAAAATTTTAGTTAGTTTGAATTAAATGCTTCTAAGTTTAATCAGCCTATTAATCTTCCTATTACTAATCTAATACAAAACTTGGTGCTATTGAAGCATTACTTTAACTATGCTTGCTAATTTTATGATTTTTTCCTGAATCTTCTTCCTTTGTGCCCTATTTTTCTATTTATGATTTGCTTTTTTACAGATTTAAATTTACTTTTTTTAAGTAATCCATATCACTATCGATATTGTTGTTGTTGTTTTTGCTACTACTTTTTTTTGAAATAGCATCTAAATTATCATCATTTGAAGTAATCAAATTCTATTATGTTTCCTACATGAACTAATTTGGTGTATCTTGGTTAATTTTTATAGGAGAACTCCAATCTCCCTGAGACGAGATCATTCCATCAGTATCAAAAACATGCTAATCCTATTCATTAAGCTATATGTTAGGAACTTAAATCCTTTGTTATATTTTTGAGCTTCGACCTTAATTTTCATAATTCATTTCTTATGAATCAAGCTCTGTGTGAAACTTAGTATTCCTAAATCGTATTTAAAATAATATTAATAACTGTTCGCAGTAGTTAAAGCTAAATGTAAATATTTTTTAGCTGTATACTTTGAATATTTTTACTGCTATAAATATCTATCTTCTTTAAATATCTAAACGTTCTTGTATTTATATTCTTAATTTCTAAGTTTTGAGTAATCTTTCTAATTATGTATGATAAATGATTTAAATATATATGATTTAATTAATTATTGTGATGGTAAAAATTTAATGCTTTACAATTTTTAAGTATTTTTTAGCTTTGATTGAAAGATTCAAGGTATAACAAAATATACATTCATACATACTTCATTTGAGCCACAATTTTTATTAAAAATAAATTATTATGTATATTAATCAATATGAAGTAACCAACAAATTGATACAGTTAACATATTTAGATCAAATTTACTTTATTTAGGAATATTTTATGTTTTATCTGAGTAACATTTACAAACTTTCAATGTATATTAAGTATTACTAAATCATTTTACTAGACTTTTTTTTGTTAAGCTAGCTCATGAAGAATTAATTTCTTTTAGTTTACATAAATCGATTTTAAATAGATAATCTCAAATTAAACCTTTTTAGAAAATTCAATTAAGTTTTTCAAAGGTTGAAAAATCTTAACTGCATTAAACAGAAAACATTTAATATTATATTAATTTGTGAAATATATACACTGTTGGTATTCTTGATTAAGGATGCAGAAAAAATTTTATTTTTGATTTTCTCCTCCTTTTCTCTTTTCAATCAAAGAATCGTCCTTTTACTATCATTGTCCTTATTTAAAAGTACTTAAGGTGGTTAAATTAGAGAAAAAATTATGAAAAAACATAATTTAATATACCAATACGCATTATTTATGAAAACTATTAAATTAGTACTAAAGCTAACTAGAAGATTATCATTACTAAGATAGTAATACATTAAATAGTATAAATTTATTCTAAGCAAACAAAATAAAATATGTGATTTTTGAATTGCTTTACAATTAGATTTTCAAAAGATGCAAATAGCTATAAAGATAAATTTAAAAATAAAAAATAGGCTAACGAAACAATATTTATTCATTAATTTTTATAATTTATTTACTTTCTATTATTTAAATAATCCATATAAAACTTCAGTAATAAATCTATATTTTCAAAGTTAAAAAAAGCTTAATCTAAGAAATTTGTAAAAAATAATATTATTCATATAAAATTTAAATATATTTAAAAAAAATTTTCTAGTTAATTTACTTAAAAAATGAAATGATCTTAAATTAAATACAATTTATTTTTTTTGAAAGATAATTTAATAAAAATACATCTTTGAAAAACTAAAAAATAATTTGAGAGTTATAAATTATTTTTCTTTGAAGATTTACATAAATAAATTAAATAAAATTTATTCCTTATTTACCAATTCATAGAATATTGCTCAATATTTAAATATCTAAAAAATTAATTGCGTTTTGATATCATTTTTTCATTTTTAATTGAGAAGTTTTTGCTACTTTTATTTATCAAATAAAAATGAAATTTAAGTCTAAAAACTGATTCTTAATCTTATAAAATAATTTAAATGAAAATATAAAAAATAAAATTTTAAGAAGAATAAATAAATAAACATAATTATAAACTTTTAAGTAAAAAATGTAGACTTAATTTTTATTTGATATCATTAATTTTAGCTATTTAATAGTATGACAGAATATTTTGTTTAACTCTTTTAAAATTTTAATAATTTTGAAATCATTAAGTTACTAATTGCTAAATTTAGAGTTAGAGAATATTTTACTTAATTCATTTAACATATTAACAATTTGGATATTGATTTATTAGAAAGATTATTTTTAATGGTTAAAAAATCATATTTTTAAGAATACTGAATAGAAATTAAAAGATAAAATAAAAAATTTATATATTATTTGAATCATTTAAGAGAATTGGAAAGTGTTAAAGGTTTTGTTAAAATTCAAATACTATAACTTTAATATCATAAATAAGAATATATAACACCAATATTTCATATGTTTAAACTTATATTTCAATTCATTAAAAGAATCCTGAACTTTAGAATTTTGTTATAACTCTTTCTTTTCCTAATTCTTCATAATCTTATTTGCTTACCCAATATTTGTCAATATTTTACATGTTTTTGGCTAAAACACCACCACCAATAAATACATTATACTTTCTCATAGGAGGATCCTAATTAATATTTAATTCAATATTTAAATCAAAATATTTTTAAAATTTAATAAGCTTAATTACAATAACTTTAATTTTAATTTTTGCATCCTTGTAGCTTCTTTCCTTTAAAATATTTGTCTTGTATAATCTGATAACATCATTTTGAAGTCTTGTTGGGAAACCAGGGAACATAGTAGTACCACCAGAAATTAAGATGTTTTGATACATATCTTTACGTAAATCAACATCGCATGCCTTTATTTATTTAAGCAAGTAAAGTATTAATAAATTTCAATGAACTAAATTATTATATGAACTTTAAAATAATAATGTATGGAAAACTTTATTTTTTGAGTTTCTAAATATTATATTTTAATCATTTAAAACCAATTTTTAATTAAGTTAGAGAAATAATTTTAAAAGTTTTGATTACTTGTATGGCATCAAAGACAAGATGAGAAACACCATTGAAGGCATGACCATCAAAGGCTGGATTGAATATAAGTTCTGCAGCTTCAAATCTTTCTCTTCCTAATTTAATATATGATTTATCAGGAAGTTGATATTCCTTTTCAAGGCATGTAGTTTCATTGGCCAATTTTCTATCTACAACTAAATCTCCGCTAACATAGCATAGTCTTTCTTTGATGTCACGAACTAATTCAAAATCAGCTGTTGAGTTGAATGCATATCCTCTATTTAAATAAAAATTATGAAATCACTAAAACATTGCTTATATTATTAGTTTTTTACCTTCTGAAAAGTAACTTGATTAAATATTCAGTCATATGACGACCGGCTATATTCATTCTTTTAACAAGATGAGGTAAAATAAAGTTTTCATAAACAGGGATACAATGTGTGACACCATCACCAGAGTCAAGGAGCATACCAGTAGTTAGACCCTTTATTTAATATTTAATAAATAAAATCAATATGGTTGATTTTAAAATATTAAATTAATAAATGAATTTAGTCATTTAAATAAACATATTCTTTCATTCATTCATTTATTAATGTTAAGAAACAAACAAAATTTGTTTCCTTACGATAAAAAATTTTAAGGTAAAAATTATTAAAAAGAATAAGGGAATAGCTTATAGCTATATATTTTAAGGAATAATTTGATAAAATAAATAACAAGCATATCTTTTCTTTATTGAATCTTTTATTTTGATCAAAATTGTTTGGTGCAGCATTAAAATAATGCTTGTTTATTTATTTTTTGTTTGTTTGACCCTTAATTTGTAAAATAAAATACATACTTCGCAATAAAGAGAAAGCAAAGCTTAGATACCAATTTGCATTCTTCCAAAATTAAACTATTCAAATAAAACTTCTGCCATTTTCTTTCTATTCTAAGCAGGATTTAAGACAGGCTCAGTCATCAATACAGTATTTCCTTTTGTTTCGGCTCCTAGCTATTAATTTCATATAAAGTTAAAAGTCGCCATAAATATTGCAAATTTGAGAATAAGTCTCCAATTATTCATAAATATAACCAATAAATTTAATATTGTTTTACTTTTTTAAAGGAATAATCCCAAAGAAGTTCCATATCTTACCAGTTTTTAACAGTTCCTTCTTCTACAGGTTTTGTTAATTCTAACATTGCTTGATAAGGAGCTGCTTCATCTCCGATCATAATTTCCTGATTAAAAGCGTGATTAGGAATATTGATATTTTAAAATAATAGACATTACTTTTAATTCAACATCATCTATTTTTTAATTAAATCTCAACATAGGACGTCCAATCATAGCAGGAATTGAATACTTAGGAAAATTGTCACCAGCATACCCAATCTTGATATAACTAATTTTTAATATTATTAATAATGTTATTTAACTCGCAAACCTAATACTATTTGTTTTTAAACTATTTAAACTGCTTCTTATATATTTAATATAAGCTTTATTACCCAGTACCAGAGTCACAAACTATAGGAACAGGATTTGACATTTTATGTTTGCTTTATCTAATTTATTATCTATAAATATTTACTTATTTAATTATTAAAAGACTTATGAAATCAATTTGTTTTTGATAAATTTTAATCTTATCTTTCTAATTTATTTATTTATCAATATTGCTAATCTAAACCTGATTAACTTAGATTGTCTGAACAAGTCATCATAAAAATAGTTCATCTAAAATGATTACTAATTAATATGAACAAACAAATAAATAAATATTTATATATTATTAACATTTTAATTCCAACATTTATATTTATCTTTATTATTTATTTTCTAAATAATTATAAAATCAATATTTTTTTATTTAGATCATTTTAAAAATATTTTTAAAAAGAACTTAATGCCTGAAAATTGAAAAATCAATTTTCAACCTATTAAAAAGCTAATAAATATGTATCGTATTTCATTGTTAGGTTTATATAATTTTATGTTTTTTATGTTTAATTTGCAAATATTTTAAAAAAATTCTATTTTTTAAATTTTATTTATTTAATAAGCTATTAACTTATCAAAATTATGATATTTATAAAGATAAAGATAATTATGAAAGTAGTAATATTCTAAGCTAAATTTTTTTAATAAAATATTATTGTAAAAAAAAACATTTTATATTATTTTATTTAAATATTTAAAAATTTATTAATTAAATTTTCATGATTTATTTAAATCATAATTTTATTTCAAAGATAACCAATCTTCTTGATTTAAAGCACTTGCTCTTTAACTTGAATTTTTGTGATCTATTTATTAAACCTCCACTAATAATATTAATTATTATGAATCAAAATTATTTCAAATTTAATTTTTAAATTAGAAAAGAATAAATAAATAAAAATTTTTTTTTGTTTTAAATTCATTTTTAATACAAAGAAAGCATAATCCAAATTTAATAAACTGTTTTTACACAAGATCAAGTTTCAAATTTTAGAGATTATTCAACTTTGCTAAAGCAGAACAGAAGCTTAAAGCACATTTATTACCAATTAAATTATAACTATTTTAATATTGAAGAAAATATCTTGTTCATGTTCAATAAAAAATATTAGCTTGTAATTACTAATAAAAAAAATATTTATATTTGCAAATTTAAATAAGATTTGCTAAATATTTTTATTTTTTTATTTAAAAATTAAACTAAAAATAAATATATTATTTATACACTAATTCATTTTTTTTATCTTTATTTTTTCTTTAACTCTTCTTTTGTTTAATGAAAGCTAAAAATCTATTTAGTAAATCATATATTTTTAAATATTTTTCAAAAGTATAATATTTTTTTTAATTTTAATCAGCCAATTTTTTTTTGTGTCTTAACAATGTGTAGTTAGTTAGAAGGTAAAAATGAAGAAAAATGTGAAATAAATAGTAATGAATTAACAATCAAACCAAAAGTTGAAAATGAAAAAATTAGTTAAATTAAGAGAAAAAAATACAATCAAATAAAATAGTAAAATAAATTAAATACAAACCTAATTAATAAATTAGATGAGTTTTATTGATATAAATTTATTTTTATATTAAAAAATTTCACAATCAAAAACAAAAAATTATCTTTACCTAAAACAAAGCTTTAAATTCGAGAGGTTAGTGCAGTGTGATAAAGCTAAAAATAACCATGACTAGCCTTATTCACTTAAATAATTATAACTTTTTAAATGAAGAAAGTATTATTCATTAGTGAGCTAGAAATAAAATAATATGAAATGATAGGAAATGAATTTATAATCTAAGTAAAGTTGAAACATAAAAAAATGAATTAAATTAAGAAAGAAAAAAAACATGATCAATGTAAAAATGGAAAATAAATCAAATAAAAGGTTACTTTTAAATTAAAAAATATCACAATCCAAAAAAATAAAACAGTTTTTACCCAAGATCAAGCATCAAATTTGAAAGATTTTTACAGTTTTATAAAGTAGTACTTAATCTCGATGCACCAATATCATCAATTTAATTCGAACTTTTTAATATTGAAGAAAATATAATTAATTAGTTAATTAGCTAGAAGGAAAAAATGAAGAAATAATATGAAATAATAAGAAATGTAATAATTAATAATCAAAGCAACAGTTTAAAATTTAATAATAAGTTAAATTAGAAAGAAAAAAAGAAAAAAAACATAATAAATAATCCAAATAAATCAAATAAAAATAAATAACATAATAATTAATTGTTATAAACTTATTTTTAAATTTTAAATATCACAATCAAAAATAAATAAACAATTTTTACCTAAGATCAAGCATTAAATTTTAGAGATTAGTGCACTTTGCTATACCAGAACTTAAGTCTGATACTCCAATTGAATTAATTGAACTTCCACTTTTTAAATATTAAAGAAAATATACAAAATACACAATCACAATAAACATGAAAATAAATCAAATAAAAGCTAATAAATAAATTTAAAGAGTTTTATTACTTTAAATTCATTTGTATGCTAAAAAATATCACAAACAAAAATAAATAAATAAATAAATAAAACATGTTACCCAAGACCAAGTGCCAAATTTGACAGATTAGTGCACTTTTCTAAAGCAAAACCTAAACCTTTTACATCTTCCTCACTTAAATCTTCTCCACTTTTAAAATATAGAAGAAAATTTATATAATTAATTAGTTAATTATAAGGGAGAAATGAAGAAAAAACATGAAATAATAAGAAATAAATTAATCAAAGCAAAATTGCACATTAAAATACGAGTTAAAATTATTAAAAAACACTCTTACAAATAAAAGAAAATAAATAGATGAAAATAGATATCATAAATATAATATTGTCTTTAATTGACATATAAATATGAAAAAAAAAATTTATAATAATTATATTATTTACTTAAGAAGAATTTGGAGAGTTTAATGAGACTAAAGCTAAGAGTTTTCAAACTTTTTTATCAATAAAAATAAATTAAAAAGAATATTCAAAAAAAAAAATAACTACATCTTCTAGTTTTTAGAAAAAATGTTTTTATTAATTCATTGATTTTTTATTTTCAAAAATATTGAATGTTGATTTATAAAAATTTAATTAATTAATTAATTTCATATATTTTAAGAAATTTATTTAGTTTTAAATTAAATTTATTTGCATAAAAATAACAAATAAATATTAGAAAAATCAAATTTAAATTTTATTAAATTTTTTTAAAGAAGATTTATGAAATAGTAATTAGATAGTTGTAAAATTAATTAAAAAATATTGATAGTACTAAATCAAATAGCATACGTAAAAATACAGTAGGAATCAATGATGATTATAGGTAAAAAAAATGTACTTAAATTTACAAATAATTTTTTTAATTTCTTAAAAAATGAAATTTCGGGCTGTTTAAATATTCAATTCTTTTGCTTCATATGTATATTAATTTAAATTAATCTCAAATTTTTTGTTTTTATTACTTTCAAGAATATGTCTTTTCTGATTTATGATTCATCAATATTGTTTAATTTTTTACAGAAAATGATATATCTACTTGATAAGAGTTTTTAACATAAATTAAATTTCATATGTATTGAGATATCTACTTAAAAACTACCATTAACAAGATATTATTTTTGCCATTTATTAAAATCATGGTAATAGTAAACTTTTAGTTATTTATTCACAATTACATTTACTAAAATTTGCATTATCCATGTAACTCCTGCAAAGATAATTAACTCATTTAATTTTAATCTTTCAAATATTATTTTTAAATGAAAGATGGAACGATCAATGAATATGACAAATGGTAAAATTAGGGAAAAATTTTTTTGCTAAAAACTATTGGTTTAAAAATAATTTTCTAGATAATATTTATTTGCGAAAAATTTTAGAAAAAAAATCTTTGAAAATTTTAAATACCGTATTAGGTAAAAAACCCAATAAAAAAAAAGGTTTTATCTGTAAATAGTTTATAAAAAGCTTTGCTTTTACTTTAAAAATCTTCTAAATCTAAATCTGCATCCTTAACTATACTTATGAATATAACCTAGTTATATTTTTCTTATTTTAATTTAAGGTACCAATATTAGATTTGAGACATATTAATTAGCATTCCTTTGTTATCCATTCATTATTATTTTATAAAAGTAACAAATATTTTTTATGTAAGTTATATTTTTTTAAGCTCGTTTTCTTTTTTAATGATCAAAAGTGGATATATTTATCCAAAGTTAAAAATTAGAATCTAATCATGCGAATTAATTTTGAATTAAAAAAAAATAATTCTTAATCTTTTTTTGAGTGAAGAAAATAAATTTTTTCTTTTCATTTTTAATGGAAACAAACAAATAATCTATTTATTTTTGAATGAAGTAATGAAAAAAAAATTTTTATGCCATTGATTTTTGATAAAATAAAGCTATTCAAATATTTGGGTTAATAATATTAGGAAAATTATACCTCAATTATTTGAATATCAATTATTAATAAAAATTTAAGGAAAATAGTGTAAATTAAATGAATACCCTCATAGAAGACTTAAAATATAGGTTTTGAATGCTTTTTTCAAATGTCACTTGCTTTATTAAGCCTGGATATTGATAAATAAATTATTTAATTAATAAGGTTAAATTATTAGTAATTATTATTTAAAAAAAATAATTAGAGGTACCAAATTATAGATATTTACTTAGCCTATTAATCCTATATCTAAATAAATAGTTTAATTAAATATTTTAACATTGATAGGTTACTCAGCCATTTTTTGATATTAAATTTATTTAAATTTGCTTTCAAAAATTAGATTTAATTAATAAATAACAATTTATAAATAATTTTTGTAAGAAATAAAAATACCTCAATAAAATGAACGAAAATTATAATTAAGAATAAAAATAAGGAAAAAAATGAAAATTCTTAAATTTTATTATTATTATTTTTTTTTCATAATTTTATATCTATTTTGTTAATGTATTTATATTCATTAATTTTTTTTAATAATCCTTTTTTAGTAATTTTAAAAATAAATTTTTTAATTAAGATAAAGTAATTTTAGGATAGTAAAATTAATTGATGTTTACAAGTATCATCCATCAAACATTATTAGAGAAAAAAATAATTGATATTGTAAATTATTAAATTACATTCTTAAAATTTAAACTAGTATCTCTCTAATTGAGTAAAATAAATGTAATTTGCCTTGAGTTATCTTAGTTAAGAAATCTTACAAAAATGGAACAATAAAATTTGAAAAAAATTGATAAAATAAAATTTTATGTGAATGTCTGAATAAATTTTGAATAATTTGTGTAAAAAGATAAATAAGCTCTGTAACAAAAAAAATTATTAATATAGTAAAGAAGATAATATTTACCTTTCATTTTAATTATCTATTTATATATTTGTTAAGTAAATTATAGAATGAAAACTAATTTCTATTGGTATGCAATTCATGCTTATTCTACAAGTTTTTTTTTAAGGGTTATAAATTTTTTTATGAAGGAATTAATCAAAAATTGCTAATGTATATGTTAGCTAGCAGTAAAATATACAAAGAATTAATTCTTTAACAATAAATTGAATTTAATTATTTTTGCAAAATTTATATCAAAATTCAAAGTCTGCACTATACTATTTAAGTAGTTTTGAATATATTTTAGAAAGCTACAAAATATTTATTAAAAAAGGTAGTAAATTAAAACATAGCTATTGAGTAAGCACACTAGTGTTTTAAAGCTCAAGTATGGATAATTATAAAAATAAATTCCATAAAAATGAAATTTCTAATATAGGGAGCTATAAAACTGATTATAATTCAATTTAGGCCAATACTCCTATATCAGAAAATAGCTAAAGTATTATGCCTTTAAATCATAATGATGAAGATAAGCACTCATTTTTTTTAGAGGGCCCTTTTATTAGATAAATATAGAACTCTAATGGAATTTAGTAAAATATGATAAATATGAAAACAGTGCCTACATATAGCGGAGATCACAATCATTTAAGAGGAGCTGAGTAAAGAAAAAGATTATTTGTTCAACATAGGAATTCAGATCTTTCAGATTAAGTTAAGCAATAAGATGAAGAATAGTAAGAAGTCCACTCACCATCTCTTACTTCGAAATCCTTCATATTCAGAGATTAAGATAATGTGGATGACATAAATGACAATAAGGCAGAAATTTCAGGTTTTATTAAAAAGAGAATCAAAAAGTAGAAATCTAACACGGCTTTTGAAAATAATTTTGACTCCTCTTAAAAAAAAATGTAATTATAAGGTGAGTAATAAAAGATAAAATCCTAAACAGAAATAGGACAAGTATCAATTGAGAGCAATAAAAAAAATGTGATAATAAATGGTAGCACAAAAGCAGAAAATTAGTAACAGAACTCTAGCTCTTAGCTAGGTAAAAATGAAATTTAGTTATTGAAGAAGCAAATATCACAAATTAATATTATATTAACTATTAATTAATAAAGGACTTAGAAAATTTGAAATATTTATATTTTTTTTAATGAATTATTAAAGGAGCTTTTTCGGCATAGAATACTATCGCTAAAAACAGTATTGGGTTTAATGAAGTAAACGATAAAATAAAAGGAAGTAATCCGTCATCTAACAATTAATCTTTTGTAGAACTTTAATAAATTTAACTAAATAGTAACTTAGGAAAAGGGCAAATACTTTAGGATTTAAACAATGCCAAGAGCAGTTTAAGCAATGCATTTAATGAAAATGTAGATAGGAATGATTTTGATGCAAGTATTCTTAAAAATAAGGATATTAGCATACATCAGTCTGATAGCGCTCTAAATTTAAATGCTGCAATTATTCCAAAAAATTTGAATTCAAATAGTTTAAATTTTAATCAATTTGACATTAAAACATTAGATGTAGGGAATGGAAATTAGCTGAACTCTAGAAATATGAGGAGAGGTAGTAATTTATTGGAAATACCTTCACCTTCTTAAATAGCAACTTACTCGAATCAAAATAATACAATTTAAAGGAGAAATTCTGATAAAAGCTAAATTAGTTAAAGGACTTAAAATAAAACCAAAAAAAGAAATTTCTTAAAAGCATTTTATTTCACTTATAAATTCCTTTAAATTATGAGGTTTGTAAGAAAATATAAAAACATATATATGCTTGAGAAGAAGCATTTTAAACTTATCAAAGACAATGCATTTGGTGGATTATATGAAAGGCTAGGTTAGCGAAATACTTTAACAAAGATATTTTCAAAACTTTCATATTATTTGTTTGATATCAAGTCTCCTTTTCATGCTTTTTAGCCTACTTCGCTCCCTTTGCTTATTTTTGAATTTTCAATTTTGATAATTCTGCTCTTTTTAACATTTTACATTCCTTTAAAAGTTTGTTTTTCGAATGCAGTAGACTTTCATGAACCAGAAAACCTCACTACATTCATAGGAATAGTACCATACTTATTAATGCTTGAGATGATAATAAACCTCAATACAGCTTATTTTAGTCAAGGGACAACTATTGTTGATAGGAAACTAATTATAAAAAGATATTTTAAATTTAAATTTTGGATAGATATAATATCTATTATTTGCTTAGATTAGTCAAGTATAATCCCTTTAGTTTTTATTATTAGAGTATATCAAATATTTAAAATTCTTTACGATTTCGATGAAAGCTTCTAAATATAATTCAAATTCCCCACAACCTTTGAGCTAACTAAGCTATGTTTTATCATTTTATATGTTGCTCACATCTTTGCCTGTGGATTTAAGCTTATTTTGAATTACCAATCTAACGAATAAGAAACCTGGATTGCCAAAACAAACGTTTTCCATAAATCTTGGATTGAAATATACATAGCTGCATTATACTTTGCCTTTACAACTATGATAACAGTTGGTTTTGGTGATATCGTTCCATACAGTTTGATTGAAAGAGTTTATGTAATCATCATGTAACTTATAAGCTGTGGTGTCTTTGCTTATGCTATCAATACAATAGGAAGTAACAAATATATTTACGATATATTCTTAAAATTTGATATTTATCTTATCTATTATTTATTTTAATAGGCATCTTTTAAGAAATAGCGAGAAAAAGTGCTGAGTACAGGTAACTAACTAACTTATAGATTAATGTACAAAATTAAGTTTTAATTTAAAAAAATATACAAAGGCAATAAAAATAAGAAATAATTGATTATATGATGAGGAGAAAAATAACAAAACAAACTCAAATAAAGGTTTTGAAGTATTTAGAGTACATCCATTCATCATCAGATGCTGGTCATTAAAAAGGCTATGAAATACTTAACCTTCTTTCTAAAAGATTAAGAGACGTTGTATATAAGGAATACTATGGCAGGATTTTAATTTAGTATAAGCTTTTTAACAGGAAATTTAGTGAAAAGTTTTTAAAAACTTTAAGTTTGTATATGAGAGAGTAAACTTTAGGACCTGGTGAGGTTTTATACAACGAAGGCGAGTTGGACCAAAGATTATTTTACGTTCAAAGTGGAGAAATTGAACTTTACACAGATTTGCAAGAAAATGGGCATAAAGACCTTATGCTTCACATCTTAAAAGTAAAATAACTTTTAATTACTTTTAAGACTGGTTTAATTAATCAAATAAAAAAAGTAAGGCGACTATTTTGGCTAATTCTAATTTCTTGGTAACATTACCAGTAAAAACGCAGCTAGAAGCCTTAATGTTTCTTAAATTGTTTATTGTACTCTTGAAGACTTTATTTCTGTGATAAGATAGTTTCCTAACGATTTTGTAAAATAAGATAGAAACAAATGAAAAATGTTTTAAAAGTTTTTATATTAAAAAGGAAGTTTATTGCTCAATGAAAGACAGTATTAATTTCAGTGATGAAAAACTTGATGTGATGTGCAGTGGATGTGGAAGATATAATCACTAAGTCCATAATTGCCCACTTCTACATTATGAAATTGATAAAGAAGCTCATATTAGAAGGTAATTGATTAATATTTGATTTAAAGTATATTGAGAACGAAAATCATTTCAATTATATTTATTAACAATTTTTAGCAATAATAAATATTAAAAAAACAATCAAAAAGTAAATCAAGTTATCAGTGATAAATATTTTAGTATTTTGTTTAGAGTATTAAACACTTATTTTTAATTCCATGCTTAATATTTATTTAACATTCTATACATTATTATTCTTAATCAAATTTAATATTTTAATTTAAATTATTTTATTTAAGATATATTCATTCAGATCCTCAAAAAAGAGATGAAAACTTTTCCAGGGTCAAACCGTATTTTTCTAAATGGGCATCAAAAATGTAAATTCAAACAAATAGAGAAGCTGCTCCACCTAGCAGTAAAAAAAGAGATAAAAACTTTTAATACTAAAGATTCAATGTAAAAAGAGAATATTGTAAAATTAATTAAATATGTTCCTGTAAATTAATTGATATCCTTTTTGTAATTAATTGAAGATGATTTGAGAATCGCACTAAGAATGCTGCGTATCAGGCTTAGAGATTCTGAAGAAAAAAATTTATCAGAAGAGCAATTATAAAAAATATACAACGAACAAGATGACAGAAAATTTATTCTAGAAACAGATGTTCCTAATTGCTATTCTCTATAAATTCATAGACAAAAAAACATTTTGAGCAAAAGGAATGGACAAGACGATGATGATAATGATGATGAAGAAGATGATGATTTATACGAAGAAGAATTTGCTGATTATGAAGATATTATGAACAATGACCACTCTTAAGCAACAAACTAAATTTATAACAACATAAATCAATAATCCTATTAGAAAATGTCTACCTTAAGTAAAAATTTGATGAAAAATAACAAAATTAAGTAAAACATAAAAATATAAAACAAAAAGATTCATAAATACATGTTCCGACAGAAAAATCTTTATATATAAAGATGCCAAGTGAACATAACTTTAAGGCTTCAGGAACTACCTCTAAAGTGATGGAAGAATCAAGTGAAGACTACGATGATGATGACAGCAATGATAATAAAAAAATTACTAGAAGCGGTAATCTTGATAAAAATAACTAAAATGCTAATAGAGATGAAAATATAGTTAATCCACCAAGAAAACAATCAAATTAACATTATAATAGGCAATAAAATAGTAATGAATTTAATTAATAGTTTGCAGATGAAGATATAGCATATCAATAAAAGAGTGTTTTTTACAGAGGCCATGAATAAGGCTAAGCAGTTTCTCCAAGCCCGACAGGCAGATACTAGAATAGACATAAAACTTTAAACCCTTCTTCTTTTAATAACTTAAGTTAAAATGTAGAAACATATTTTAAAGGTAGCTAAAACGATAATAACCCTTCTTCAATGAGTTCTCTTGCCCTACAACAATAGTATTCAAAAAGAAAAGGAACTGTTTTAAGTTCAATTCACCAAGGATCATCAAAGCTTAAACAGCAAGGCAGCTAGGATTTTAGTATCAATATTTAACGAACAGGAACATTAAATAGTAAAGGCTTTGCAAAAAATAGTAGTAAAAAATTATCTGAGAGGAATATTTTATCTAGATCAAATACAGGAAAAGTAATTATCATTGTTATTATTATCTATAAAAGCTAATATTTTATTTTTTTACATTAGTTATCTAAAAAGGAGTCGACAAAAGATCAATCCAAATTAATACAGCCTTCACTGACTTAGTTAGCTAAATTTGCAAATACAATCAGAGATAATTATTCAGAAAAAATCAATAAAAACTAAAATGGATCTTAATATTCTTCTTAGTAAGACTAGAATTTAATGTTTTGTATCATGGATTTTGAGAAACAATGTGAATTTGTTCATTATTTACCATGGAACAACATCTCCATGGTTTTGAAATCTTTTAAAAAAATATACAAATCGAGATAAGAATAGATATATGCAAACAATAAATCAGTTAAGACTTTTAAAACACTTAAAACTATGAAAATGAACGGTAATAGCTAAGTTGGAAAAAAGGCTTTTATGGACACTCCTTTAAATTTAGCCTAAGGAAATATGCTTTATAACAATCATTAATCAGGAACAATTAACTATTTTGGCAACTAATAAAGCTTCTATGGTAATTGCATACCTTAAGATAATAGTAACTAAAATAGTAATTTGTAAAACTAAGTAGCTCAAGACAAAGGAGTAATCACAATTAATGTACCATAGAATGAGTCACCACCCTCATCTAATTTCAAACCAGAAAAAAAATAACTCTAAATATCTTTTAAATTATAATAATGAAATAAATTACATAGTAATTAATCAGAGTTGATTTATTTTATCAATTTAAAAATTTTGTAGAATTCTATATTTTATTCAAAAAATGAGTAAAAATAATTAAAATTAAATACTTAGATCCCTCATAAGAAATAACTTCTCACTATTATATCACAAAAAGTGATTTTTATTAATTAAACATATTTAGATCAAATTTGAATAAAAAATTTTTTTTTAAGTTTGTTATTTTATATTAAAGTTTTAGATATTGCTATTAATTATATTAATTAAGCAAATTTGATTTTATATTTTAAAGAAACCTAAATGTAAACTTTATTTTGTTTTTTTTAATTTTAACTTGACTAAATAAATAAGAATAACTGTAATGGCCTTTTATATTTGATATCAGTAATTAGTTTTTATATGAATATTTATTTTTTTATATTGGTTAGAAATGTAAAATTGCAAGCAAACCTATCTTACTTGAGTATAGAAAATTTGATTATAAGTATGAATATTGATTAATTGATGGAATGAATAAATGAACTTATATCAAAATATTTATTGGATCTCTTAATAATTAATTGTCTTTTTAATATTAATCTTTCACTTATAATTTAATTTATATTAAAATCATAACATTTTCTTTATTATTGTAATAGTAATTTAGTTTATTACCAAATAATTGTTTTGATAAACGTTAATTAACTCTTCAATATTCAAAAGATAGTAGAGATGCAATTATTTAGACAAGCAAAAAGTGATTATTCTTAAGAAGGGAAAGAGGTATTGGCATCACCTATTACAGCTAAAGATTATCCAATAGATAATACATATTCGAGCAATTTACTTAAGAATTAAACTCTAAGTGCTACTGTTAAGCAGAAAAATGGATCTCCAAATTTAGGAGCTTAAAAGTAGAGTACATTTAAAACATCTTTAAAATCGAATGAATCTAAAGGATTATCTTCTGTTGTAAAGAAAAGTAGAAAATGGGATGCAATTAAAGATGTTTATAATGCTTAGAAATTTTAAATCGCGTAACAAAATATTTAGTTTATTTAAAAATTTCATATTTTTTTGCAAACTTTATTTTAAATTTAATTAGGGCACTAAAAACATTATTCAAAAGATTGGAGACATATCAAAAAGGCAGCGATAAATCTTAAGCTCTATAAATAAGTAAATATGGAATTAATATTTTAAAATTTTTTAAAATTATTACTTATTAATAAATCTGCTCAAATTACTTTTCATGTAAAGAATTTCATTATAAAATAAATATTAAGTGAAAGTAGGCTATTATATTATAATGAATGAACTATAATTTTAATAGGAAGCAGAGCTTATATATTTTATCTTAGAAAATGAATAATTCCAATAATATTTTTTTATTTACAGAAAAGAGAGATTTGATTTACATCGATCCTGATAACTCTTTATATTTTATATGGAAATGCATAACTGGAATCGCTATGCTCTACTATCCAATTATGATTCCAATAAGAAACTGCTTTGAATTGAATAACTATGATCATATTGTATACGATTACTTTCTTGATGGATTGTTTCTTATTGATATTTTTCTCAATTTTATTACTGGGAGAATAGAAGAGGGAGTTAAAATCTAAAATGTTGGAAAAATTTCCAAATTATACTTGAAGTAAATTTTATTTTTATAATTTTATGGTAAAAATCACTAAACTTACTTTACATTCATTTATATAAGATAAGAATTCATTTATGATATTATTGCTATTTTTCCATGGCAGAAATTAGAAAAAAAGACAACTTCATTTGGATTTATACTTCTTAAATTGCTTAGATTACGGTATAGAAGTAGATTTATTGAATTCTTGAGATCGTTTATTTTTAAAGTAATTCAAAAATAAAATATAAAATAATAATTTAATTTTTACTTAAAAAAGATATTTGGAAGTGGTAAAAATATTTAGTATGCTCTTCTTACCTACAATATATTAATGTAAGATTTATTCTTTTTAATCAAAAAATATTAGTTGTAATTTTATTATAAAATCCTACCAGCCATCAATAAATTGCTATAAGTTATTTGTGAAAATAACTTTATCATTTTTATATTTATAATATAAATATTTTATTTGTTACTTTTTGAAGAGAGATAAAGGCAAATAATTATAGAGGATAATTTACTTTTTGTTATTTAAACTTTTACACATAAAAAATCTATGACATCAAGTTTTTTAATAAGTTTTGATAAATTAATTTATGTTTTAAAATACCAGAAATTATATTGATTTTAAATTAAAATATTTAGAATATTGTCTTAAGTTTTATTTTGTATACACATGCTAAACTGTATATGGATAACTCTAGGAAAATTTAATGACGGTAAAACAAGCTGGATACAATTAGTTATTTAAGGAGATGAAAATATTGAAAATTATATCAAAACTCTTTATACAAATGGATTTTATTACATAGTAACAACTATTTCAACCGTAGGATATGGAGATATCTCTTGCTAAACTTCGTATGAAATGTTTTTTGCTTGTTTATGCATGTTCTTCGGTATAGCACTTTTTGGTTATATTTAAGGAGGGTTGGTAGATGCCATAAAGCATTCTCTTCTTTCAGGAGAAATTAAATAAAGCAATGATGAAAATGAATTTTAAACATGGCTTATTTAAAGAGAACAAAACATAGAGTATCCACTATCTAGCAAGAAATTGAAAACAATGAGAGAATGTTTTTAATTTTCAAGTAAATATGAGTTTTCTAATACAGTTCTCGAATCAGAGTATTTTTAAGATCTTCCACCATTAGATTAAGCAAAAGTGTTTGTTTTCTATTTTTCTGAATTTGTCACAGTGTACAGTACTTTCTTTAGGAATATTTCAGACGTTTCACTAACTAGATAAATTATAGGGGCTTTGAAACCTGTTTAGTAAATTTTATTTGTATTTTTAATAAGCTTTATATTTATTTATATTCAAAAGTATTCCAAAAGACACGATAGTATAGGGTTATTTGTGCAATTCTAATGGGATTTATTTCATTTTCAAAGGATAAATAATAGTCTAAAAAGTTATTGAGGTCAATGATAAATTGGAGCTATTACCATTCAGAGAGCTTACTCATGGCTCTTTTATAGGTGAAAATTGTCTCCTGAAAAAATCTTCGAGATTTAACTATGTGTATTTATTTATCAATTTTTTTATTCAAAAATATTATCAACTTTTTCTAAATCATAAATTAGAGTAGATTAGGACACAGATTTGTATTGCTTTTTTATCAGTAGTGAATAAATTTATCAAATTTTAGAAGACTACCCATTTGTCTTTCAACAGCTAGTTAAATTTGCTTCATTTAGAAACAAATTTTTTAAGCTTGAAGGAGAGAAGGTTGAATAGCAGAATTAAATTTATAAAACAACTCATTAACCAAGAAAATCCTTTTTTCGAGTAAGTGAATTAATTTAATATTTAAAAAAAATAAATAGATTTTATTTTTTAAAAATAGAAATAAACAGAAAAAAATTTCGAAAAATAAATGACTTAACATATTGAATTAAATGCAATAAAAGAAACAACAAATAACAACAGTGATGAAGAAATTGAATCGGTATAATCAGAAGATGACAATTAAGATGTTTAAGTTGGCAATAAAATGTAGCTATTATATCAATTTGAAAAGAACTCAGAAGATTAAAAACAATAAATATTCACTGAAATTTAATCTGAAAATATCATAACTAATTTATTCAAATAAATGAACATCTTCTCCTAAACTTTCAAGCATAAGCGCCATAGCAATATTTAAAATTAATAAATTCAAAATAATGATTAAAAGAGTATTACAAAAAAATAAGGTATGTTTGATGAATTTTAAAAAGAAAAATAATCTAATGATAGTAAATCTCCTCAATAAGACTACTCTCAGTTGCCTAAATCCGAATTAGGAGGAAGCAGTCCTAATTAATAAGCAAATTAAAATGATACTAATTGTTAGTTAGCTTAAATAAATTTATCTATTAATCCACATTAAAATTATGAAACCTTGATAAAAAGTTAAATTTCTTAAAATAAGTCAGATAACTAAGATACTCTACGTCAAAACTTAATTAGGGAAGATTCAATTTTTTCTGATATGTCAGATAAAAGTAGCTTACCTAACTAAATAAGATATGATCTAAAAAAAACAAAGCAAAGCCTATTTAAATAAAGTGAAAAAAAAGTTAACAGTTTTTAAAATGTTAAACATATGAAGTCAAGCTCATATTCTCAAATAAACATATAAAAATAAATTAAAAAATAGACCCTTAAAAAAAATAAAAGTATGTATATATTAGGTAAATAAATTCCATTTATTTATTAAATCGACTTCCTAAATAATTAAAAAATTAACAATCCATTAAATTAAAACGAGGAGTAAACTAAAGAAGCTAAACAGAGTATAAATTAAGTGAGATATTTTGAGGTAAACCCTAACAGAAAAGACTCTTCTAAAAATTCATATTATGATTCTCAGAATTAAAATAATAAAATTCAGTTTTAAAATAATAATTTAACTGATTCTTCTAAAATAGATGCATAAGAAAAACTTAAAGATGAAATATTGTTTACTGAGCAATCTTTAAAAAGTGAACTAATCCCTAAAACAAAAATACAAAGTTAATAAACAGAAAAATCAGTCTAAGAAGTAGAATTAATAAACTTGGAATCAATAAATGATTAAACTGAATCAGATTTAGAGGACTTGCAAATAAAATAATAGAATTTAAGTTATTTTAAACAAGAAAAATCAACTTACATAAAGAAATTCTTATAAAATTTAAATAACTAGGAAAATAATAGCATGCAAGATCAAAATAAAAATGAACTGGATAGTATGCCATAAGAGCAGCTAATCTAAAATTCAACAATTCAATAAATCAATGAAAGAGGTAGTATTGTTTAATAAAAGAATTTACAAAAGGACTATTAGCTTTTATAAAGTAAATAAATTGAATAAGACTTAAGCAAACTTAATTGGTGTTAAAATTTTTCAAAATCATCCAGCTAAATTAATTAATAATAAGCTGCTGAAAAACAACCAAGCACTTAAATTGAGTAGCTGAATTCTTAATAGTATTTAAAAAATATTGATAAAAGTAAAAATATTTTAGACATTAATTTAATTACTTAAGATTGTGAAAAAGAATAAGATTAACTTCTATTTAGAAAAATAGAAACTCTTTATTAACCTTAGTCAAGATAAAATAATCATAAGAACTCTGGTGAATTAATTGAAACTACTACACAAAATAATAGTGAAAATAATAGTGTAAAAAATATTAAAAGAAATTAAACTATTGGTTAAAATACACACAAAAAATACTAATCTGACAAAAAGGTTGCCTCCAATAATAAAAAAAAGATATATCAATCATAAATTCAGGGCATTATGAAATAAGCTGAAATAGAAACTATGTCATATAGAAGCAGAAATGAATCAAAATTTTAATAAAATGAAAACCAATAATCTATGAATTAAAATTAAATAAATTTAAATCAAAATTAACGAAATAGAAATAAATCAAATTTTGTTAAATAAATTAATGTAGATTAAAATTAGAATTCTTAATCTCCAAATAATATAAAATAGAGTTCCCCACGTAATAATAAAAAAAAATTAAATTCTAATAAGCATGCTCGCAAAGTTAGTAATGAAATTCTTACCCCCTTAAATTAATATTAATATAAGGGAGGCAACAAATCGTTCACAGTCTTATTAAGCTAAAATTAACATGAGAATAATACGCAAGAACATCTCTCAAATTTTAAAGCCCTCATTTAGATTATGAATGTTGTGCGAAATAGTAAACCAAATGAAAAATAAGAATAAAATGATAATGCTATTTATCAAAAAGAAGAAAATACATTCTCAAATGATTAAAATATTGATTTGAAATTGTCAGCATATGTATAAACTGATATTGATGAAGAAGAAGAAGAAAAAAAATATGTAGAAAATATTTTAGATAAGTCAATTGATGTCCCTATAGGTCTAATAGAGCCTTCGTTTACTACAGAAGAGCTAGATAACATTTTTCCATATTTAAAGGTAATAATCAATATTTTTTGTTTATTTGCAAAGAGTTATTATTATAAATGTATTAATTAGAGTACAGTAACTAGGCTAGATAGAAGGGCAGATGATTTATTCAAGAGCATTAACGAGTTTAAAGTGTTTTGTCTTGAAAAAGTATAAAAAATAAAATCTCTTAAAAAGGCTAAATCTGCTAAATCATCCTAAAAAAATATTCCTAATCAGGATAAAAAAGATTGTAAATAAGTCCTTCAAACTTAAATATTATTTTAAAAAGTAACATTTTAGTGAAGTCTAAATACCAACTATTTATTGATTGAAATATTTTTATGTTTCTATATTAAAAAGCTATTTTTGTAATTATTAATAAATAATAACTATAATCGTAATTTAAAAATTGCATAGCTTCTTTCTAAAAATATAATAAAGATTAATCATCTACTGGTTCATTATTTATTATTAAAAAGAAGAAATTTTGTTTTTTTGTAGACTGAATTTTTATTTTTCAATAATAGTTAAAGCAATTTATCTTCGAAAGAACATAGAACAATAGAATTTTTCTTAACCAATAAATTGTGATTTATTACTGTATTTAGTTTTTTATTTTAAATCAATTATTGTTAATTTTTACATCAAATTCACTTAAAATTCTTCTAAAATAATTCGAATAAAGCTAAAAGAAATAGATTATAAACAACTTTTACTGTTCTTATTATTTTCTTATTTTAACGAAAAAAAATTTTACTTCAATTTTTTTTTTTTTGGACATATAAAAAAGAATAATTTTTGGGCTATTTTGTTAAATAAATCATAAAAAACAAAATAAATTTTACTCTAATAATTATTGTAGAAGTAGAAGTAAAGTTTTCAGAATTTTCAACTTTCTGTTAACTAGAGTTGAATACTTCTTTTTAAGAAATTCATTTTAACCAGCAATTTACATTTATACACTAAAAAAAGTTGCAATAAATAAAGTAAGAATAAAAAAAACATCTTTAAGATATGAGTACCTACCTTTCTTAAATGATTCAAAACTTAGAAATTGAGCATAATTAGATTCCCGTGCCTGTTATTAAAGATGAGAGAACTATCATTCAGAAGGGAAAGATATGCTTCTAATTCAAAGCTATAGGGAATATAGCGCTTAATGGATTTAGCAATTAATATGAAATTCATTACCCTGAAGAAATTATGAAGTATGGTGTTTCACAGCAAGAATTAGTTTAAATCATTAAAAAAATTAATAAGACAGCTATGGAAAATTGGCCATGCTTAAATTGCTATTACTATGGAATAGGTCTCAGCTTAATCACATGCTGCATATCCTATCTAATTCCTCATATTTGTATTACTGATTCCGAAAACATTGTTAAGGAGGAGCTGCATTTATTTAATTAAGAATATTTCAATCCTAAAGGGCTTGAGATAGGACTAAAAAAAAACTGCTTTACCAGTTGGATTTAAATAAATGAACTCACTAAAAAAGATTAAAACAGTCTATCCTAAATTTCAACAAATGACACTTAAGACGATTGAAAATAATTAATTTTAGTTAAAATTTATATAAAAATAGTTTAAAATTACCATTATATATTAAATATAATTATTAATTGATACTTAATATCAAATTTTCATGTTTTCATACAAATATATTATCTTAAAGATTAAAAAAAATATTTATGTTTAATTTTATTGTCTAAATTTTTCAAATAGTTTAAATATTTATTAAGAAATAATATTATTCATTTACTTATCTTGCTTTCTATTTTTAATAAACATTCTTTTACTAGAGTTTAATAGATTTTTAATTAAAAACTTATTGATTTTATTAAATTTTTTATGCAGTAAATTCTTTATCTTTTACACTCTTAAATAGGCTTCTTTACTTTGTTTATAATAGGTTTTAGGTAATGAAAGGAATCTCCTTTTATTTACCAATAAGTGATTTACCTAAAATTTTCATTCACACAAGCATGGGAATATATATTTAAAAATTATATCAAAATTGAGTATTTTTTTTAATTTTAAATTTTTAGATATAACAATAATCTTTTATAATATTATTCATTTTATTGATTTTATTAGTTCAAATAATTAACCAATAATATTTTTAAAAATTATTTCGAAAACTAATTATAAATTATAATATTTCTATATAAAATGTTATGTGAATTAATTGATCAATAGGTGTTTGTATGCCACTCAACCAAAAGGTGAATCATAAAATAAATTTGATAAAATTTTTTATTTTTTTGATCATTCATAAATTTATAAAACCTTTTAAATTTTAAAGGTTACTAGTTTTTAATAATAATTTATTCTTTATTCGTATTGATTATTTAATTTAAAATAAATTTAAAATCTTAAATTGCATTCTTTATTTTATTTCAAATTTAATAAAAAAAATAGATTGAGAATTAATGAAATAAAATTAATTTATCAAGAATTATTTTTGTTATGTCTTATTATTTTAAATCTTCGTTATTCAATCCTAAAAGTATATTTCTTTCTTATTTATTTATTACTTTAATATTAGTTAATTGATAGATAAATAGTAATATTTCAGTATTATATTAATTATTACTTTATATATTATAAAATAAAAAAGGATAAAGAATAGAAAAAAATATATTATTCTTAAACATCTTTCTTTATTTTTATTTTTAAAAGAAAAGAAATAGAAAGAAAAACATCATATTCTAAATTATTTTAAATGCACTTTGAAATATTACTTTTCCTATTTATAATACATCAGAGGGATTATGACTAAATGATTGATTAAAAAGCTTTTAGAATTCTTGATTTTGCGAAAAATCAATCAGAAGTATTAAAAAATAGAGTTATTAAGTTAATTAAAAACAAAAAAAATTAAGCAAAATTAATTTAATAGAATTAACATATTAAACAGAAATGGATGCTGATCAGATTAATAATTAAGATTCCTCAGAAAAATTAACAAGGAATTTGTATTAAGAAAATGCTGCTAGTCTTTAGAAAATGAAGTAAAAAATAGAGATTGGCATTTAGAATAAGGAAATTTGGAATGAAAATCTTTTAAATAACATGATTTAAAATGCTGAAAATTATTTAGCAAACTAAAAAATATACATAATTTTATTAGGAGCCAAGGGAAGTGGCAAAACAACTTTACTTAATAGCATCTTAGGAGATGAAATAGTACCGTATTACATAAATAAGAGCAACAGGAGCTAAATTATTATATAAGTAGGATTCTAAAATGAAGAAAATTATTCTATAGTTAGATGTAATCCTCAAACATTTAATCCGAATGATGAAGAAGAAAATAGTAAACTAGTAACGAATAACATCAGAGAAATGCATCAATTCATAGAATAGTGTATATAACAAGATAATCAAAATAACTTGCAAAGAAAATCAACAGAGGAATATGCTCAAAATGCAAATACTCTTAAGGTTTTCTAAATTAGATTTAATTCTAGTTATTTGAAAAATTTCCCTCAAGAAATTAGGCACAATATTTTATTCGTAGATACTCCTGGGATTCATGAATACTAGCGCTATTAGTCATAAATTTTCATTAATTCCTTAAAGAATCTGCAACAAAATAGCTCACCAGTAATTAAGTACTATTTATGGGTAACATCTTTAACAGATAATATAAAAAAATATGAAAAAACAATAATTGAAAATGTCTTTTATTAACTTCATTTATCAGAAAAAACATAATAACAACAAATCTTATAAGAAAGTAAACAAGATTTGAAAGAACAAGAAGAAGATAATTAATTGATTAAAAATATTATGAGGTCCAGCGAATCTAGCTCAAGCTAGTCTCAAAGACACACTTTAATTGATCAAATATGTATATCATTCAAAGCTTCTTCTGAGATATCCGAATCTGAATCAAACATTTTCTTTAATAGTGTCAATTAAAAGATATAAAATTCATTAAAAGATGAAAAAATTTCATTCCAATCATCAAATAGTGTTGACGCATCTAAACATCCAATTGAAGTTTTAAATTCTGAAATTACTGAAGACAATGATGTGTGGATTATTGATAAAAGTTAGGCTTAAAAAGACTAATAAGAATTAAAACTAAAATATGAGTAAATTTCTAATTTAAAAACTTAAAAAATTAACAGATAGCTAGGTGTTGTGTTTAATTCTTAGGAAGAGAAAGATATTTTCTAATATCAAGAAGTCTAAGGATAGAAGTAGCTATGGGCACTAGATGAATTTTAGGATAAATATCTAAATATGCTTGAAAAATCTATGCACAAACCGTATATAAAGGTTTCTGCTTTGCCCATTTTATACCTTTAAATGTACTAAAAGTATAAAAATGAATCAGAGTTAGAAAAACAAATCATTAAACAATTCTACATCTCCTACAAGCAATCACTAAAACTTAAAAATGAATCAGAGGCAAGAAAAATAATTAGCAACATTAACTTTGAAACAGATTCTTTTCTGAACTTATTTTAGTTTGATTTGGCTCCTCAAATCAACAATCAAATTGATTTATAAATCAATACATTATCATAAATCAAATCAGCTACTAACATCTAAAAGTTTTTATTTAGGCAAATATGTGACTTATATGATTATAAACAAATGAAGAAGAGACTTAGAATATAGGAAATAATAGATAAAAGCTCTATAATTTCTAGAAGTATAATCTTAAATTAGTAAAAAAGAGATAAGATAGGTATATTTTTACAAGAGTCTTTACCAATTATTCATAATAATCACCAATAAATCTTTTCAAATAATCTTCAAAACATATATTAATCCTCTCTGCAATACAGGAAATCTCAAATTTTACCAAAAATTGAAGAAATATATCAAAATCATAAATCTTACCAATTATTTGATAAAGTTGAAAATCAACTAAATGAAGCAGTAAATTAATTATTAATTTATTTACTAATTTATTTCTTTATTTTTACTCATTTATTTATTACTTATTTGATAACATGTTTATCTATTTAAACATATGGTGAATGTATAAAATAATTAGATTCTAGAATACTTTAGCGAAGCAGTGTAGAGCTTGGCAAACTCTATGATTACTGGAGATAAACTTATAGAGGCTAACAAAGATATAATTCTATAGGAAATTTAAGAAATAGATGCTTAACTAGAAAGTGGTATTAAATCAATTATTATTGACTTTAAGAAAAGATCTCTTTAGGATGCAAACAATTAGATAACTTCTAATATATGCCTTTCTCTCCAAAAAAATTTTTCTTTCTTAGGTTCAATTATTGGAACCTCCTCACTTTTTACTGGCTTGGGAGTACTAATTTAAAGGTATTTTAATTCGTTTCAAAATTATGAATCAACGATAATTTAAAATAATATAGGATAGCTGGTAAACCTCTGATAGGAAGTGGTCCGCTAGGTTTAGGAGTTGGAATTGGAATGACAATTTTATCTACAATATTTTTTGTTTAAAAAAGAGAAAAAAAACTTTAAGAAAGCAAATAGATAATTTTAGATTTCTTTGAAAAAATAGAAGAAGAATAACTAAAAATTAATTAATAGTTAATATAAAGTTACTAAAAAGTATACAAAGAAGTTATTATGGTGATAACTGATTATTTGAAAGGTATTACAACAATCAATTTAAAACAACTGATTGATGAATAAAAGAATTTATTCCAATAAGATAAACAAATCAACTCCACATAATAAAGTACTGTTAAGTAAGAAGCAGAAATTGAAACTGAAAGTGATTCAGATTCAGAATCTGATTGTTCTAAAGAACCTTATCATGAGAATTCTAATAACCAAACTTATAATACAGCAAACAGCCAGTTATCATCAAGTAATCATAATCTAGAAAAAGAAACTAGTAATAATAATTATGACTAATATTAATCTTCTTTAAACCAATAATTCCTTTAGTCTCTTGGTGCTCACGACTTATAATAATCACCTTCAAAAGACATGGATGAATAATTTCGTTTGAAATTATTAGAAAACTCTCATAACTTTTTATTTTGTTCTGAATAATCTAATTCTCTTCAGTAATGCATCAGCAACTTAGAAATATCACATCATATATCTTCACCAGTACACCAATAAAAGAATTTAGAAATTTCAAGAAGTTAAAATGATGAATAAATAAATAATATATTAGATGATTAATAATTTAAATCTGTTATTGATAAAGAATTAAATCTAAAGTTATTTAATGCCTTTTAAGATTAGTAAAATGTGTCAAATAATATAGAAATTAATTCTGAATAGAATAATGAATAAGATGTTTTTTATTCATTTTCTTCTACTGAAAATGATTAAGACAAATGATAAAATATAAAATAAATTTTATTTACTAACAAACAAATAAAACTAAATTTTAATAATGATAATTTTTTACTTTATATAAATAATCAAAATATGTTAAATAAATATTATATTTTTACTTTATATTTTATATAAATTATTATTAATAGAGGAAATCATTTTTATTTTAGCTAAAACATTATTATTTTGTATTTAGAATGCCATAATGATATTTTATTTTATTTTTTTCAAGTTGATATCTGAGATTCATATTTTATTGTATTTAATTTAATAATAGATTTTTTTAATTTTGTTATACACGATATTAATTCATTGTATTGTCATATTCTAATCTATAGCCATATTTATTTTTTATAAATTAGCATAAGATTTTAAAAGCTAACCTAAATCTTTTTTAATAGTGTAGAAACTCTCAGTTGTTTTAAATTCATTATAAATAGGTTAAAGATAGCTCTTTGATTATTCCATTATATTTTATACTATTTGAATAGGCTCTAGTTACCTCCTAAAAGGATCTTCAGATGAATTGTCATCACTATTACTTTGCTATTACTGGCTTTGATAAAGAGTTCCCAAATTACCATTTTTGCTTGATATTAAATCTTACTAAGGTTGCACATGAATCCCATCTCTATTTATTCCAGAATTAAAACTGTCAACTTACAATAAGTAGCAAATTTTTTAATGAATTTCACTGTTTTAACTAATACTTTGATAGAGGGTTTTAAATTAACCACCTTATTTTAACTCCAACATATACTTCTTAAACTCTTCAATATATACTGAACTATCTTAATACTATTATCTTAATTGCATTCCTTTTTAAAATAAATCAAGATGAGCCTTGACTCTTTCATACTAGAAAGCATGTAAAAAGTGCTCTCTAGTTTAAAAGGAAGTATCTGCAGAATAAGTTTCTTAGCTGTTGTTATTACTAGTATGATTTCTAACAGAATCATATTAACTTTAATTTAATTAGTTCTAATTTTAAGAATTAGATGGCTAAATGCCTATTAACCTTATATTTTATTATTCAATTTAATTATCACTAAATTAACTTAAATGAGGTAAAAATATAGGAGATTGGGATCTATTTTCTGGCTGATTTCTAAAGAAATCATAAGAGTTACCATTTTATTAAAGATTATGCTAGATTTACTGTTATTATTTTTGCTATTCAGATTTTAACTTACAGTAATTAATGAATTAATGAAATATTTCAGGCTTGTAAGATAAAAAGGTATCCAATTTTTTTAATAATATTGGATTATAATACTGATGCTGCTAATTCATGATTCTCAGTGGTCGTATCATTCCAATCACTAGGGTGAAAAAAAGCTTAAACCAGTTAATCAAGTAAAGGAGAGGAATGTTATTATTTAAACATATATTGCTGTCCTTTGAGAATGAAATAGTAAATGCTGGTCTAAGGGTAGAAGCTATCAAATCACAAGCTAAAATAAAATACAGTTCATTTTTTATGCTTACTCTTTTGTCTACATTTCTAACAATCCAAAGGCAAATAAATAAATAACATAAGCCGAAGTAGCTTTCAATAACTCTAGCAAGAAAAATGTAAAAGTTAATGTCCTAAAGATCAGTAGAAACAAAATCTAATTAATTAAATTAAGGTGAAGGTAAAATTCCAGTGATTATGTTAAACGTAAGGAAAAAAAGACATATGATTATTAGGATTGGTTCACTCTTAAAAACATAGTTTATTTTATTTTAATGTTTTTAAAGAATCCCTTACCTATTTATATAAAATCCCCATGATAATCTACAGCTCTTTAATAGATAAATGTAAGTATAAGACCCCTAGAAAGGAATAAAAATACACTTCATGAGTAAAGAATCAAAATTTTAAGAGAGATAGCTAAATTACAAAAACAGAGGATAGGATATTGCATAAATTATTACATTAATAATAAAATAGATTGACAGTAAGGGAGATCTTTCCATCAATGGAAAAGTTTTTCTGTTAACATACCACTGATAACTAAGATAAATTCCTCCAATTATTATTATAAATTCATATATAATCCAAATTATCCTGACTAATGTTTCATCATGTATGTCATTTCCGCAAATGTGGTCTTATTACATTTCATTCATTTTAGATTGATAGATAAATAAACAATTAAGCTAATTATATTTTGTTAAAATGGCTTGAAGATTTATCCTTATCTGTAGGCTCTGTAAAGGACAACCTTTAATTGATATTCGGAATAGTAAATTAGTTTACTTAGAAAAATAAATCTTTATAATTAAGGTACTAGAGAGACTTATTAAGAGTTCAAATAATAAATGTTTAAAATTTTGGTAAGGAGTTGAGTTATTCTTTTACTTAATATATCTTAAATACTCTTTTGATATGTATGAATAAAATACTCTGATAAAAGCTAAAGATAGATCAAATTAATTAGAAAGAAGAATAACTAATTACTGAAAGCAATTAGTTCATTATCTATTCAATATAATTTACAAAGATGAAAATGAGCACATTTTTGACTTCAAAATTTATATTTAAAACCAATATCAAAATAAATATTGAAAAATATTTTAGTTATTTTTTTCAAATTATTTGTTTGAAAAAATAAAGCTGTATTCAAATAAATAAATATGATTTATGCTTTTCAATAAGTAAATTGAGAATTTTTATGAAGTAAATTTTTAATATAAATTACAAAAATATGAATAAAATTGATTCATTATTCATTACATAAATCTAAATGAAATTTACATGGAAAACTTAATTTAATTTTTAATCTTTTTATTATTAATGAGGATAGCAAAAATTTAGCTTTTTGTCTATGAAATGAAGCAAGTTATTGACTTTGTTGTTTGTTTTTTTGTTAATTAATTTGATAACTGAGATTGTAAAGGATAGGTGTGTGTTTTATTATTATATAAGTAGATAAATAAATAATTTAATATTTTAAGTCAAGATCTATTTTCTATTTTCTTTAATTAGATCAAACAAAAAGAGTAGTATCAATTTGTTGGAATATATTAATTCTTTTATATCATAGAAACTATTTGTTTTGGGCGTAGATTTGAAGTAGAAATAATTTCACCATTTTTACTGCTAATTTTGTAATAGCTGTAAGGTTCATATGTTTCTTCAAACTCTTCAATTTCGAGATCATTTTACCCATAATATTTATTGTAAGCAACTCCTGGTTTTAACTATCCTAAGTTATTATAGAATCTCTTTTTGTAGTTCTTTAAAGTTATGACACTTTACTGAATATTGTTTGACGCACCAGTGTAAATACCTTCTTCAACTTATTTATCTACGAAACACGATTTTAATCTTTATGAATTCTCATCAAATTCTGTATGAATATAACTATTTGAAATATTTGATTGGTTGCTAAACTTAGAAGCATTGCTGAACTTAGAAGAATTGCTAATTGAACTTTTAAAATTAGATAAGCTCAAAGTTCCATTATAAGAACTGTTTGTATTTACGCGAGAACCACTGCTAGTTACTCTTGAAAGACTAGATTCTGTTAATGGCAAAGAATTGAAAGAGACTGTTCCTTTTGAAGTATGTTTTGCTTGCTTAGCGTAGGAAAACAGCTTGCTTTGCATAGGGCTTATTGTAATTAAAGGGTGTGCTTAATACATTTTTTTGATGAATATTTTTTATTTTGTTTTGTTTGTTTTTGATGATGAATTTATTTTTAATTATATAATTATTTAAAAAATTTGCTGAATGAAAAAACCTAACTTTTAAAGCACAATCTATTTACTCGATTGATATAAAACTCTACTTTTGATATTTATAGATAAATTTTATATATTTGTCTAATGGTTTTATAAAAAATTTAGATTAGCTGCTAACTAAAAATCTTTACCTTTAATTGAATGTAAAAATAGATATTTACTGGAATAAATACAGTTCGCAAATTCATGAATTGCAATTTTTATTTATAAATTATTTTAACAAATTGAAACAATTAAATTTATTTAGAATATTCTACTTTAACTAAAAATAGAATTTTTTTATAATTTATACTGCTGTATCTATTTCACTTAAATGTTGCTAATAGGTATTTAATAATATCAACTAATCCTATTATTAATTTTCAATATATTTTTATTGGAATTAAACAAAGTCAAGCAGTCTTATTTATAAAATACAATAGATATTTTAGATTAGAAAAAATAAATTTAATAGGTCTAACTAATTTTACAATTTACTTCTGATTATAAAAAATATAAATTGATTTTAAAGTGTTGACTTTTAGTTTTATTCATAAAAATATAATGATTAATTTTTCTTTGGTTCCTAAAGGAAAAAATTTGAGTATAAAAATTTATTTATTTAATTATAAAGTTTCTAGTACTTGAAAGCACTTTAAAAAGTACCTCAGTAAAAAAGATTTTGATTAAAATACTGAAAAAAAAGTTTTCTATATTTTATTCTTAATTTTAAAATTTTTTCATTCAAATTACACAAAAGCTGTGGTTATAAAAAGTAATTATCCATGAAATATTAGTTTAGTTCTGTATGCAATTTATATTTTTATTTTAATTCTATGGTTTGGATAATTTTTTATTAATTTCATTTTTTAATAGAATTGTAGTAAGTACAGAATCATTATTAGTCAAAATGGTTATTGAAATAATTTCTATTTTTTAAAGCATAATAAAAAATTAGCAAATATTTATAATATTTATTTTTTATTACTAGAGTTAAGACTTGATAAATAATTAAAACTTTTTGTTCAAAATAAATTATTTTCATAGGTACTAAAATATTTTTTACATTATAATATTATCTATTTAAACAATATTGTTTTTCAATTAATAAATTAGAAGGTATTCATCAAATAATGAATTAGTTTTAATTTTATTAATCTTAAATAGAAGAAATAAATGAAATAATTTTCAAAAAATATAACTTCATTCTTTAATAATTTGCTTTTTTAATAAAATTTCAATAAATAAATTATTTTAATAAGTTTTTACTAATTTATTACATTATGTTTTTATATTTATTTATACAATAAAATTTTTAATTAAGAAATTAGAAACTAAGAAGTAATAAATTTATTTTTATTTTATTTAGCTTAAATAAAATTTTTGTAAATAAATGTTTTAAAATTAAAAAAATAAAAAATAATTTTAAAAAATTATTAGGTTTAATAATAATTTGCTTTTTTAATAAAATTTGAATATATATTCATTACTAATAAGATAGTTTGCTCAGATATTAATGTAAATAAATATTGTAATAAGAATCTATTACAACTAATTAAATTTTTTATCAAATATTTAAAAATGAATAAATAATAGGTTTTTTTAATCTTATTAGTTTTTTTTAATATATTTAGCTAAGTATGTACACTCGAGAGTGGAGTATTTAAGGATTAAAATTATAAAATGCAGATTCCTTAAGAAGAGCGGTCGCTTAAAAGGAAATAAAATATTCTTCATACTTTAAATTAATTAGGTGAATCTTATATGGATTTAGTATAGTATCTAAGCGAAAATGTGATTTAGAAAATATAAAGCTATTTGTCTTTAGACTACTATTTGACAAATAAATAGGATGAATTCCAAAAAACAACAACAGGGTTCAATTAGATGTTTTACTAAAGCGATGTTCTTAATGAAGAAGAGTGGAAAAAAGAATATAAAAGTATGCCAGAACACAAATCCAATAAATTCAGAATGATGATTGATAAAAGCTTAGAAAAAGAAAAAGAAAAAAATAATAGTCCTTTCAGACAATTTAATAGTTTTGAGAGGCTTTAGAAAAATCCAACTGTTTCCACTGTTTCACCTAAAGATTTGCAATAAGAGGAAGAATATTAATTTACATAAATTTAAAGATTGCTTTAATAGAATCAAAACATTCCTGACGATGGAGAAATAACAAAGATGTCTGAAAAAGATAAATGCTAAAATAATTCATATTTAGTTCTTATAGAATAGACTGCTTATTTTTGTAATAGTTCAATGGTTCAAGAATAATTTTATAAACATTTAACACCTGAATAGCTTCAACAAAATAATTGTGTGACAAGGAAATTAAAATTTGAGTCTTGTCTCTGCCCACTTGATTATGTTGGAAGAAGATGTGAGTTAGAATCGAGGGTATATTGCGATTTAAACATATTAAATGAGCCTAGATGTAAAAAATTCAATGAATTTTATTATGTGTCTGAATATACCGGTCTTCCTCCTTGTCTGCAAGTTAAAAATGAAGATTTTCTAAGTTATCATGTAAATAAACCTCATTACAATCTTGAGACTTAATTAATACATATTTGATATTCGTTTTTGTTTACAATAAAATAAATCTATTTCATTTTTAAAGGTTTAAGCTTAATGCAGAAACTTATTCATTCCACCTAAAGAACCTAAAGTGTATGGAACATCAGCAGATTATAAAATTCTTTTTGACGAAAAACCTCCTACAGCACGTATTTTTTTAAAATATATTTAAAGTGTAAATAGATTTACTTCTACTGATTATAAACAGCTATCGAATGGGAACCATTTAAAGAATTTAAATATCTCTATAAATCAGACAAGCTAGTTTTTTCAAGATTGAGGATTTTAAACCCTCAAATCTAATATATAAATTGGAATAATTTAGGAGATAATGTTATTGATAGTTATTTGAGAAAGTATAATCTTACCTTTGAACAAATTATAGGAGATTAGCCTTTTGAAATAGTTATTAATTTTAGAAATCTAAGTCCAAACATCACAACAGCTGGCAGATACACAATTGAAATCAATTTATTTGAACAGTTCAATTATCCAACCAAAGATCCCTTCGTATTGGTTGCCTCAGGAATTAAATTATTAGTTTTTGAGCAAGAGGGATTCATAGAAACATTTTCAAAAAGTTTGGATACTCAAGAAATTGTTTTAATCACTCTATTAATATCTTCACTCGTTTTGCTATTTAGCTTTGTAACATATTACTAATTTATTTAAAAACCTAAAAATAGAAAGAGAAAGAAAGATTTGTTATTGTAAGATGATTACTCATTACATGAAAATCTAAATGAAAATAATATAAATAAAGAAATAGCCATAGAATAAAATGGTGATGAAAATGGAAACGACAACTATTAGATATAAGAAAATTAATGAAATATATTTTATAAATCAATTAATTGTACAAATTTATGTTGAAATTTTTTTTAAAGTGTTATATTAAATACTAAAAATTATTTTTGTAAAAATAAATAAGTTAAATTGAAGTATTTCGATTATTTTTAAAGTGACATAAATTCGCTATTTCTATTTTAGAATAAATTAATTATTTCAAAAATATAATTTAATAAACTTTAATAGTGATAAATAGATTTTCTTTGCTTTTATTTATAATTTAACTTGAGTTGATTATTTAAAATTAATTTATTTATAAAAGATAAAATTTTGTTTGGTATAAATAAAGTTAAACTCATATACTAAAACTGATTTTATTAGCTACTAATTTACTGCCAATAAATACATATATAGGTTTAGAATTGTAATACTTCATCTAACTCTTGCAATTAATACCCTGAATGCATTTATTATTAATTTGACATACTAATGTATACAAACTGCATAATATTGATAATTGTTCATAACAGCCTTCAATTTGAACATCTATTAATAATTATAGGAAACTAAGCCTATTAAATTTTAGAATTAATGAAATATACTTGATAAAAGAATTGCATATATTTCTGATGATATTATTAAAAAGTGTAAAAAAATACTAAAAATTTTTTTTTTTTATGTAAATTTAAATAAAATGATGAATTTAAAGCTATTTTAGTTTACATTTTCAGAGTCATTTATTTTTTTAACCATATTTAATAAATTTATTTTAATAATATAAAAAAAAGTTTTCTTTGCTTTTATATCTCATCATATTTTTAAGTTGAGTTGTTAATTTAAAATTAATTTAATTATTATAGAAGTAATAGCTTAAAGATTTTGTTTTGTTTAAAGAAAGGTAAACTCAAATGCTAAAACTAATTTTATTTACTACTAACTTATTGCTAATATATGGGTTAAACTGTAATACTTCATCTAACTCTTGCAGTTAAGACCCTTAGTGCATAAATTTTTAATTTGACATTATGACGATGAATTGTATTGATTGTTCTTCGCTAGCGTCTAAAAATTGTACATACGTAAATTAGAATATTTGTACTACTTATGCATTGTATAATGGTTAATGCATAGATTGTTCTACTGTTGAAAATAATGCTTGTAAATACAGTAATGTCTTACAGTGTGCATAATATGGTTATGATGGATCAAGTAAATGTTATGATTGCTCTTTAGCAAGTTAAAGTTAGTGTATTTATCAAAGAGTAACCGGATGTAGCAGATATGCATATAACGATAAAAATAAAACTTGCTTTAATTGCAATGGAAACGGAATAATTTGGAGCGACAGCATGTGCGAAGCATGTTTTGAAAGTTAAAATTTAACTGCAGCTAGCGATGATTTATCTAAGTGTGTGGATCCATCAATCTCTTCTGCAACATATTCATAAATATTAAAATTTGTATTTACATTTTATCTGCTAAAAATAATAATTCTATGATTGTAGACTAATTTTTACAAACAAGTTAATTAATATTTTGCAATACCACAAAAAATGTCATAAAAGAGAATGTGTATGTCATTTATTTAAAGGGTTAAATATAAAATATTTTTTGTAGTTTTTAATAATTTGTTATTTGTAAACATTAACTATAATATTTTATTTTATTTATATATTTTAAAAAATTTTATTTTGACAAAAAAATATATTTTTATAAAAATTAGATAAATTAAATCAAAAAATTTTATAATTTATTTTAGAATAAATTTTAATTTTGATTATATTTGCATCTATTTATTTATTTTAACAAAATCATTATTGCTTCTTTAATTAAAATAAACTAAATTTAATCTTTTAAAATATATTTTATTTTTTTATTTATTTGAAATAAGTTTTATTTATGTATTTTTATTGAATTTATAAATTAATATTTAAAATAAAAATATTTCTTGTTTTTAATAATATGGCTTTAGTAATAATAATAATAATAAGGACAAAAGAACAAAACTATTTAATATTAGCAGATAATATATAGTTAAAAATTTAAATTAGAATTCTATGTTTAAGTTGGAATTTTAATGAAAAATTGAAGATTTAATTAATGGGTACTGTAAATAAATATACATGATTAGCATAATAAATTATGAATAATAATATTTAATTATATTTTAGGAAATTTTAAATTTTAAATATAGTTTATATTTATTAATTTTAGTTATTTTATTTATATATTTTTATATAAAGATTAATTTAGTAGAAGAAACTGGTTGTTAATTATTCATTAAAAGTTTATGAGCGGGATAGAATTGAAAATTTATGACACTTCTTTTGAAGGATATCCAGGTATTTTTTTTATATAGCAGTCTTTTGACTCCTACTTATCTTGAATAAGCAGCTTTAAATAATTGTTAAAATTGCAGGTGTATTTTGTAAATTTATTTTTTAAGTTCTCAAAATTATTGATCGAGTAAAGATTCTTTTTATTAAATTGAGAACCGAAGGATTTTAGCTCCTACAAAAATGATTTTTGGTGTTCATCAATAGATTTAGCTATTTTAGTTAGAGATAAATTAAATTATTCTTAGCTATTTTAGTTAGTGTGCTCGTTGCTTTGGTCTTGGTCATTTAAAATATCTTTTTAACTTTAGAGTTAAAATTTAAGATTTTTTTATAGTTAAATAGTTTTTTCATTTATTTTTTAGCAATTTTAAATAGATTTTTATATGAAACTTAGCTTATGAGAGATGCTTTCTTGTATTTTTTTTGTTTACAATGTCATGTTCTATGTAAAATTTTGCTTCCAGCTAATTAGGCTATGAATAATATCTGAAATTTCTTTTTCTATGTTTACTATTTACTAAGTTTCTTGACGATTTAATTCTATGCAAATACTTTGATAGTGATTTTAAAGACTGCTTAGATTTTCTATTACATTCTCCTCTTCTTTAACTGTTTCCTTTATCATTTACCATTTTTCATCATTAAGATGTTGCTGATAAAGAATTGTATTCTCACAAAATGAGTGATCATAGCATTTTATGCAAAAACCTTAGCTGTGATTCTCACAGTAGTACTATAATTATTCATTGTGTATATTGCATTCTTCTTAATTTTAAAACTAATTAGCATCTTAAGAATTCTCTGTGGAAGAATTAATAAAGCTTTAAAGAATTTCACTGTTAAATATGCAATTTTATTCTTGTTTGAGCTTAATTTTATGCTTATTTCCATCATCTATCACATTACTATTAATTTTTTATTGCTTTTAATCTTATTATTGCTCTTTTTATACATCAATAAGATGTTCTTCATGATCTTAATAGTTTTCTTATTTTACTAAAAAATTAGAATTTTTTTTATCCTTATCAAAATTTGCAGTATTATTTGATATTTTTAAACTGGCTGCACATTTCTAAATGAGATTTGGACTAAGGTCATTAAAATTTTTTGAATTTTAAAAACTAGATTATAATATAATAGATTAGTTAACAGATCTTGAGTTAGAGTTCTCACTAAATCTAGAAGGAGTTATTGTCTTAAAGTTATTTATATTATTAGAATTCTCTGTAATCAGTTGAGATAATTTCCTTTTTTCGTTCATGCTTTCCTTTGTTCTATATTTATATTATGAGCCAGATCTGTGCATCAAGCTTCTGCTACTGCTATTGCTTCTTCCATTGCTTAATTCGTTATATACACGATATTATTTGCTTTTAAGTTGCTACAATACTTTTGGCTCATGCTCATCAATATGTTCTTACTTTGTAATAATAGTACTTTCTTCTAAATCTTATTACTATTACAGTTACTTAATCTCTGAATCTAATTCAGTTGTTTCTTCTCTCTTGATTGTCTAAACATTTATAATTTGCTTCGCTGATTCATCATTTAGCTTTCTTTTCTTTAAAGGTGGGTACATTTAACTTAAAATAACAGTATTTGGAGGAAAGTCATCTAGATTTTTAAATTAGTTCAAATAATTTTCCTTGCAAATTGGACAAATTAAGTTTTAATTCTAATGTAGTTAAGTAGCAATGCACTATTCGCATATTGTGTGGAAACACTTGGGTAGAAGTTTAGGAATATTATTATCTTTATCGTAAGATTATGAGCAAGAATCGCATTTTACGTCTATAGTTTTTTCAACATAATTTTCAGATGAAGGCTGCATACTTTATTGCTTAAATATATTTTTGTTGCTCTTTTATATTCTTTGTAAAGAAAATATTTTCTTAGATAATTAATTAGTCTAAGTTGAATCCTATTTTATATTACGCCCTTTTATTATATATAGGTTGCTTTTCTATTTATCTTAATATTACTTAACAATTAATTAAAAAATAACAAAATAGTTTTAAATGAATAGAATGAAAGAAAGAAAAAAGTAAAGAAAATCTGCTATTTTGAATGATTCAGATAAACCCTTCATTCATTCATTAACTCTTTCAATAATAAAAGCAAATCTTATCTAATTAACTAACTAACTAACTAAAAAATTGACTAAATCATTAACAGATGAATGAAATAATAATTAAATAAATACTTGGAAATATTTTTCAATTAATAATACATCTATTTATTATATATTATATATTACAAATTAGATATTGAAAAGATTTTGGTGGATATCAATTTTTTTGCGGGAAATTATTAAATTTTTATACCAACCGCAATTTTATTAAGTACCAGTCATTTGTTTGTAAAAAACATCTACTTTCTTTCTTTTAATAAATAACTTTTGCCCATTTTTTTAATAAATATAATTTGTTTATTATTTATTATTTATCAAAAAAGTTCATCTATTCATTTTGTTAATAATTATCTTCATATTTTTACATTCATAATTATTTTAATTTATAATAAATCAACAACTATCTACTTGCTTCAAAATTTCTCAATTGAGAGGATGAGTTCTAGTGTTTTGAATGATGAGTATATCTTCTTACTGTGTTTTTTGATAATAATTGCTTGTATTTAACTAACATGTACTTTTATTTATTTATTAATTATTTCCATTTTTAAGTTTAAAAAATAGCTTTATATAATTTTATATTTGAAATGAATTGAATTTATTGCAATAAGTAAATAAAATATTTACTTTTTTCATTAAAATTTAACTTAAATAACTTAATCACTAATTAAATAACTAATTAAGTAATAATTTTTGTAAGGCAGATGGGTTACTTTATAATTAATTACAAATTTTTTATAATTATTATTAGATAAATTGATTATAATTAAAATGCAAAAGCTATTCTTTCAATTTTTATTTGCAGAATCACTCTCTTTTTGTGAGGATTTGCTACTTTATAAGTTATTTTCATAATCGTAGTCATCCTATGATCCGAAATCATCTTCCAACTCATATTAGTCAAATATGTTTTCCTCTTCATGTACTTTCTATTTTTTTTAATTGCTTTGATTCTCTTAAGTTTTAACCTACTCATTATTCAAGCTAGTTTATAATGGTAAATTCTCTTCAATTTCCATTTTCATTTAATCTTTTTCATCTTATTAGTTCTATTTTTATATTTATTCACTTTAATCTATATCGGCTGGTAAAGAGTTTTATTTTTAATCTTTTTATTTAAGTTATTTTTTATAAGTTGTTTGCTTTGGTTTAAGCCCAGACTCTCCTTTTTTATTTGCACCAGAGTTTTATTTATATCCTATTTTTCTAGTTTGTGCTTTCTTTTATTGATCATCCTCATAATATTTATCCTCAAGATCAATTTCTTCATCGTTATAACTATTTCTAACGTCATCATCGTCATATTCCTCCTCTTCCCCATAATCTATTTCCTCTATATCTTCTTCTTCATCTTGATTTTTTGAATTTGTTATTTCTTCAGTATTGTTTTAATTTTGCCAATGAAGCTAGTTATTTAATTAATTTTTAGGCAATGGACCAAACTATAAAAATGATTTTATTTGTTATATTGATTGATATTCATTGTCATGAGGATTGTAAAATTTAATTTTTAAGTTATTCTTTAAGTATACTTCCTCATGGAAATCTTCATAATAATAAAAATATGTGCAAATTTTTTCATAATTGACACCAAATCTTCTGTAAAAGATTTGTTTCAAATAAAAATCTATGTCTTGCTTTAAATTCTCTTAAATTTATCTAATTTCGAGAGATAAATTAGTCTTGTTTCCTTCCTATTCTAATTTACTTTACTCATCAGCTACTACTTATTTTCTTAAAAGTGTACAATGTTTCTTACAATTTATCTCAAATTCAAGTTATCCTTATTCTGAAAGCTCAATTAAGTTTTGATCTTATTTATTTTTTTTAGATTTTTTGCTAATAATTTGATTTTATTTCTCAACAGCTTTCTCTGCAACTTTCGATTGAAGTCCCTAAAAGAAAGCACATAAAGGGTGAAAGTATTCATTACATTCGCTTTCTTTGCATTTTACAGTGATGCCATGACTCTTTTAACAAATTTAGCAAGAAGGATTGCTAAATATATCTTCAGATGAAATGGAAGAATCAGAGTGAATAGAATCTTTATTTGCTTATGAGTTTGGAAAATCTGTACTAGTCAAAACAATGTTGTCGTCTTAGAATTTAGCTAGATTAAAGGTGAACATACAAAAAGGATGCATCCACAGCTCTCCATGATTATTAAGTTTATTTTCAATTTATAACTAACTAATTGATTAATCTATATATTACTTAAGCTCATCACTTTCATTTTCAAGTCCTTCTTCGTCTAACTATCTGAAATTATGCTAGGCTTCATGATTATTTTTGAGATAGATCAATTTTATTGGTAAATCTGTCTCCACACACAAGGGACAACTAAATCTTTCTATTAGAATATCCTTTTAATATCTTTCTTTATGCTTCAATGATCTTATCATTTTGCATTTGTCACAAAAGAATTTCCCTTCGGGTACTTCATAAATGCCATAGCATATTTTATGGAAAGACTGCTAGCAATCAGAGCAATAAACTACTGGGTTATTATCAGTATTTTTTTGACTAAAGCAAATCATGCAATCTGTTTCTAACTAGGATTTAAATTAAGAGTTCTTTTTCAGTCTTTTATTAGGATTTGCCTTTCCTTTCCTTACTGTTTCAAAAATGGTGCTTGCTTTTGTTTGTTACTTTGATGCATCACCTTAAAGCAAAGCTGCATTCTTTTTCCTCATGTAAGCTGACAATTTTTAAGTTTACTGCTACATTGTATTTTATGGTTTTCTAGCACGCAGCTTTGATTTTTGCTCTGAAGTTTACTAATTTTACTAATCTTTTGGTTTGTTGCTTTCTTCTGTTTTAGACAAATCTTCTGACTTTTTGCTAATCGGCTAGACATTCATTTTGGAAGAAGAATTTTTTCTTTTTTATTTGTTATCCTTTAACTATTAACTATTTTCAGGTTATTCACCCTACATTCCTACTTAATTTCTTTCAACATTAAAGATTTCATTAAGAAGCGATTCTTGATTTTCTGAGCATTTTCTTGATTCTGATTAAGCTATTGACTCTTTGCTGACAGAGCAATTTTCTATTTCCATTTATTTTTAATCAAGTGTTTAGTTTTACACTAATGTTGACAAATATTTTTCTGTTATTACTGCTTCTGTATTATTTTGTATATTTTCTTCTACTCCTACTTAAATAACATCAACACTATTTTAATTTATTGGTACTTAATTTTCTTATGCAGTTAGCGCTTAGGAATCTTCTTTTTGGGATTCTAATTGTTAATTTTTTGATGAAGGTTAATCTTAATTTTCATTTGCCTCTTTTACATTTTCTTGATTAGAATTTTAAATAGATTCATTTTCTTTTATTTCATCTTTTTAAACAATAGATTATTATTAATTAATATCTTTAACTTGCTTTGAACTATTTATAGGCCTTTTAGTAGGATAACTGTGCTTTTCTTATTCATTATCATCTTCACTACTAACCATAAAATAAATTTCTGTATTATATTCTTCTTTATCAGAATACCCAATAATTATATTTTTTTGAATCTGTGATAATTTAAGGAAGTCCCAAATAGCAGTAGACTATTTTTTTAAGCAGCTGATATCTTTATCCTCCTATATTAATTGATTTACTGATTTTTACCAGTCCATAAATATTTTTTAGTTCATACACCATTATTTTTCAAAAAATATATTCCTCAAAAGCATTAAATCAATTTCACCTTTATCTTATTAATTAATCAAATTATTATTTAAATCTATCTACTCTTTTACAGCTATTTGTAAGGCATCATAATCTAGATGCATAATCTTAGAAAACATGAGCTATGGAGTAGTATCTGAAGTTGGAACAGCTCTTCTTCTATTATTTTCATCTATCCCTGGCGCTGTATTTATTTTGTGTGCATCAATAAATTCTTTTAATTTATCAGTATCCTTTGAAACTCCATACAATTAATATTCACTCTTATTGTTTCTAGTGTAGGATCTTTTAATGTCTGCATTTTCATTTACATCATATACAACTAAATATCCGTCTCCATTAACAGAGTGAAACAAAGCACTAATTTTCTTTCCAATCTTAATAGGTAGAGGTTCAGATACATATTCTTATTAATAGTAGTTTATGTATTTCTATTTTTTATAAAAAATTGAATTACTTCTAAAAATTATCTCATAAAAAAACCAATTAACCAGTCTTTATTAAATTGACTGAATCTTAAATTTAATCCCTGCCATTTTTTATAAATAGCAAAATTTTGCATTAAAAAAATTTGATAATTTTAAAATTAAATTTCTTATTTTTTCTTTTGATTTTCAATATTATTTATATTGTAAATTTTTAGATTTATTCATTTATAATTAAATTTATTTAACTCAATCAACAATTAAAAAAATATTTTACTTGTTTATCTTCTTAGTTATATTTTATAGAAGAGCTTTTTTATCTGAATTGTGAAGGTAACTAGCTTGGAAGTTTTTCTATCTCTTCGATTTTAATTTAATTTTCACTAAATTCTTCCTTTTTAATGCTGCTTTCTTCATCTTATAATGTTGATTCTTTGATGCAGCTATCAAGTTCTTCTATCTTAACTTCATTTTATTTATTTTATTACTCTTCACTTACATTTTAGCTTATTTCTAAATCTATTTCTTCTTCTTTTTTCTCTATTATTTCTGGCTGTATATTTTCTAATTGCTTATTATTTTACTAATGGAAGCAATCTTTTTAAGCATCATTTTCAATATCCATATTTTGATCACTTTAGACTCTTTACTATGGGTTTAATTAATCTTATCCCTCTTTAGCAGTTAATGAGATTTATGGGTTATATGCTTGTGAATTATTTTATTATTATTTATTCATTTCTTTATCTGCTTTGTTTTTAGTGTAGTTTTCAAATTGGTCCTCCTCTTCTTCATTATCATTATTTTGACAGTCATCATTACAATCTATAATTAACATATTCTCTTCAACATTTTCCTTGCAACTGGTTGAGTCTCTAAGATTTTTATTTAAAGCCTCTTAATCGAATGTTTATGACCTATTTTAATCTTATTTGTTACGATTTTTCTTTGCTGTTTTTACAGAATCATCTTTTTGCTTCTTTGCAGATTACTTCTTTTTTCCATTTTGTTATTCTTTTTTTTAAGACGACTAAACTATCTCTTTGCTTTTTTCTTTTTTTAAAATACTCTCACTTTCTTCAAAAATTTCAAGATGATCTTCGCTTTCTATTTCTTCAAAATCACTTATATTCATTTAATAGCCAAAGGATTAACTTTAATTATCTTCTTCTTTACTTTTTTAAAGAAGTTAAATTTATTATAAATATAAATTAGCAACTGGAGTTGAGCAAAAGTGTTCAATTTATTCTTATTTTATTTGCTTAGGATAAAATAAATAAAATTAAGTTTATTTCTCAGATTTGCTATTTTTATGACTAGATTTAGCATTTTAATTAATTTGTTAAACATCTTATTTCAGATAATCATTTTCCACATTTAGCTCATATAAAACCTCAGATATAATTTATGAAGGGTTTTAGGGAGAAGTAAAATACTCAGAATCAATTTTAAACCACCACTATTCCATATTTTGCTATCTTTTGTCATCATTATAATTGGGGTATCCACATTCTAAATATTGTTCTTCTTCTTCATCTATCTCGATAACTTCATTTGCTTTTTAGTTGCTGCTATTATTACAGGGGACAGAAGCACTTCTGCTGCTCCTGATAGGATCTAGTTTTCCTTAGCTTTCTGTATTATGTGAACTATTCAAAATTTTTGTAAATGGATTATCATAAATGCTCTAAGAAAGTATTCCTGAGCTATTTTAAAAGCAACTACTTGCATCAAAGCTGCTTCCTCGTCTAAATGGAGCACTTTTTAAATTGACTTGTTATTTTTCATTTTTTTTATTCTGTAAATAAATTTCTTATCTTTAGCTTCTACGGCATGATTATGACTAATTTTTTTCAGTTTCTTCTTCACTTAGTATATTTTTCTTTTTTAATTCATCTTGTTGACTAGCAGTTGCACTTTTATTTTAGTTTACAATCATATTTTTATCTTAGCTTGATTAGCTTTCTTCTTTTACAGCAGGAAACCCAAATAACATAGTGTATGCATTTCGTTAATATTCATTCTCTTTTTAAATGTTATTAATATCTTCATTTGTAGATTTCTTTTCTGTATTGGAAGGTGAGCTAAAGCCCTCTGGTCTAAGATTGGCATCATTTTTGGAATTCATAGCTCCAGCTGAACTATCAAATGGAAATATCTCTCTGCTATAAGATTTATCTTCCCTTGTCTCCGTAAATACTTTTTTTGTAGTTGAATCATAAATATCACCTTTTTCTTCACTTTGAGATGTGCCGTCTACAGAATACTAATTCTTTTATTAAAACGAACTAATAAAGTCTATTTTCTTTGAAGGTCTTCCCCTCTTTTTTTTGTTATTATTTGATTGGCTGCTTTCATAATGCTAATTCTGCTAATTAGAATCTTAGAAGTTATCGCCTCCTGTTGTATTTATTGTGCTAATATTTCCCAATCCTGAATTTTCAGACAATAAATTTCCTTAACTATTCTCTAGTAGTTGATCTGAGGTATTATGAATATTAGACCCTCCACTGTTCGCCCTAGGTTTGTGAGATATTTCTGATTATATCTTTACCTATTAATTCAATTTTGAATTCATGATATTACTGCTTTATGCATTTTACTTTTTCATAATACCACCCTTTCCTTTTTGCTGCTATTACAACATACTTTTTTCCTAAAACTAACGAATTTTTTCCTATTCTTCTAACTACTTATAAACAACAATCCATTCATTTTAAATTTCCGTATATAATTTATCATATGTAGTTTCGTAAGGCTATGGATTAGATCTAGCATGTTGGCGACATAAAGTAAAGCATTTTAAGAGTTTCTACTCATTTTCTTACTTATATATACGAGTTTTATTAATGCATGCCAAATGGGTTTTGTTGCAGCAAGTTTCTTCACGACATTTGATTGAATATCCTTTCTTAGGATTGCCACTATCTTAACAGATTAAACACTAATAATCCTCAGTTTATACTTTAGAAACATTAAAAACCTCGAAGCCGTCATATGAGGAGAAGTATAGATGCAGCTCTGGTATGAAAAGAGTACAGGTTAAATGCAAATTTAGAATTTTATCAGGCTATTTTTCTCTTTTATTTCCTAAATAACCCTTAACTATTGGCTTTTCCACTTTATTCTATCTACAAAGGTAACAATACCATTCAGGAAGAAATGGTAATATTATTTAACCTTCGCAACTCTTCTTTTTGGAGCTTAAGCTCGAACTACTATTCATCTTTTACAGATATTTCCTTTTTTGTCAGTTATTAGAATTGCTAATTTATATTTGATTTTTTAACTTTGAACCTAATAAAAATTTCGCCTTTTTAAAAGTAAAATTTATTTTCTTGGTACTTTGAAAAATTATTTGCAGCAGAAGAAGTCACGATTTATCCTAATCAATTAATAAATGCTAATTACTGTATACTTGTTATGCAACAACTATATAGTCGCTAACAGGGGATGCGCTCTTTTCGATTAACTTGGTTTATAACTTTTTTGCTAGTTAGCTTGTTTTTATTTTATTTGATATGATTAAGAGTTTTAAACACCTTTACACTAATCTGATGCTCCTTCTAATAAATAAATAAATTAACAAACAAACAAACTATTAATCTATCTATTTATACCAATATATATTTAAATATTTGATGATGCTTTAATGAAACAAAAAAGATAATTTTTAGGATTGTATTTTCTCACAGCCTTTATATATTAACAAACAAATAAATAAAATAAATACAAAAATCAATCAATTTTTTATGTAAAATAAACTATATTTATATTTCTAAATCAAAATCACCTAATCATAATTGAAATTTTTAAAATAATCAATTTTCAATTTCATTTTTAGTGAAGATAAAGAGAACATAAAGTTGTTTGATATTTTTTATTTCAACCTAAATGAAGAATAATTTATTATGATAAGTAATTCTAATGGTTTTTATTTGAAACAATTTGTTAAACTACTTAATTAATTAAGTAAATGTTTTGTGAATAAGAAAATTATTCATCCTTAACTTTGTTTAATGTTAAATTTCGGTTATGATAATTTTATTTAAATCAAAACTATTTATGCTTTACTTAAAAAAGTAATTATTTATTTTAAATATTATTTTTTGTAAAATCAATTCAATTATTTTTAAATATTAAAAGATTAAAATACCAAGTTTCAAAAAATGTTTGCCTTTAATTTTTTATCAATATTGTATCTTGTTTTTTTCATTATTTATTTTCCAAATTATTTTTCAAATATCAATTTAAAAAGTTGTAAAATTTTTAATTTAAAATTTTAGAATTATATGTTTTTAACTTTCAAAAATTAAAATTTAAAGTATGAAAAATAATTTATTTTATTGATTTATATTTAGAAAATAAAAATTATAATTCAAAAAATTTTTTTATTTAAGTAAAATCAATTTAAATATGATAAGATATTTTCTAATTATTTTATGTAAACTATTAGATATTTCATTTTAAATTAATTAATTATAAAACGTTTATTATTTTTTTGGGGGGAAATTATTACAGATTTTTGTCTATTTATGCTATTTAAAGTAGCAAATATTTGCAAAGTAAACGTCTGATGAAAGACAATATTTGGATTTTTAAAAAAGTGTAGGGATATATAAATCATTAATAAATATTTCATATTCTTTGAATTGAGAAATGATAATTTGAAAATAAAGCAAATAATTATTTACTTACTTATTAAATAAATTAAAATAGTGTAATACTTATTAATTATCCAAACAAAAGAAATCTTTTAGTGGTTTTTTTTAAAGAGTTTATAAAGGAAATTTAGAAACATCAATATTCGAAGATTTATTTAAATGATATAGATTTTATACAAATTTTTTAATTTATTGTTCTATTAACATAAAATTTTAGTACTTGAATAGCTAAATAAAGGATGAATTATCTATTTTTAGAAACAGCGTAACTCCTTAACAAAGTTTTTTTTCTTTTTATTTTAAAAAGATTTTTAAAAATATTAAATATAAAGATTAAAAAAAGTATATTTCTTCATTAATAAATTAATAAAATATGTTTATTTAATGATTTTTGTGAGAAAATTCTTCAAGATTTAGCATTTATTTATATAATTTTTACTTATTCGCTCTTTATATTATCAAAATTTAAATATTTGTTTCAATTAGTAAAAGAGTGATCAACAAAATATGCCAATCAAAAATTATCTTTTACAATCAGTTTAAAGTATAATTTCTCTTTTTACTTTCAAAACTAAAAAATAAATAAGATTGAAACAAAATTATAAATTTTTAATAAAACAAAAGTAGTATGATAATTGAAAGAATCAGTTTTTTCAAGAAAAAACAGCTGGATAAGCTTTAGAAATTAAGAAAAAAAATCAGAATTTAAAAAAGAAAATATATTAAACATACAAATATATAAAATAGCAATTCTTATAAAATCTGTTAGTACTCTATATCTAATAATCCTTTTTTTAATATATATTTTGAATGACATAATTAATTAAAAATGAAATAGAATCTATGTCGAATTTACAATTTTATTTTTTAAATAATTTTGAAAAGGTTTTAGTGGTATTTAATGATTTGGTTTTTGAAATAAGTCTGTTCTAGTCTTCATAGAAGATTTGATTTCAAAAAATAAAAATCTTTGAAATATTTGCTAACTTAGTCGTGGATCATTTGTGTAAAATAATTAATATTGTAAAAATACTATAACAAGCAGGTAATATATATCCAATCAAATTAAAATTTCCTCGCTTTACTTTAAATTTTTCTTTTGATATAATGAAATAGTGTGTGAGTGAAGCTTATTAACAGCAACAGAATCTATATTAGATTGTCCAATAAAAAAGAAAGTAAATAATAAGCTGTTCAAATAGAAATCTTTGCTATTTTTAATTACAAGCCAACCAAGCAAGATATTTCTTTAAAAAAGAAAGATTCCAAGTAAAATAATTAATTAACAAAAAAATTTAATTTAAATAGAAAGAAATAAATAAAACAAAATATTATACCAATTCACAGTTCTATTCAATAGAAAAAAGTAGCATTAAGGACTTCAGTTTAAAAAAGCTAAACAAAGAAAAAGTACTCTAAAATCAAAACAAATGTCATTCTAAATTTTTGTTAAGATCGAGAAAAACCTAATTATTGATGTAGAAACCTAGGACTCTATTGCCGCTATTAAAAGCAAGATCGAGAAGTTGACCCAAATTCCATAAAAATCTTAAAAGCTCTACTATGCTGGAAGACAGTTAAATAACTAATCTTTGATAAATGACTATGGTATTTAAAAATGCTCAACCCTCTGTCTTGAATGCTGAGTGCCAAAAATAAACGAAGAGTTTATTAGTAGCACTGAGATGTAGCTCTTAAAATTAATAACCAATTACACTAATCAAATAAATTTTCTGCAATAATTTAAAAACTTTTGATGATTTCTCAAATAAAATCAAACATAGATTGGAAGAGATTTCTTCATAAGTGATAAATCTGTTTTAATTCACTGTTGATAATTAAATACTTAACAAACAATAAACAAAAATATGTAAACAATAAAAACTAATTTATCTAGTTAGATTTATTCTAATTGTATCAAACAATCCTCTGTCTATATGTTATTTATTTATTATATAAGATTACTATTTGTAAATATTATAGATCCTTCTAACTTATAATTTCTAATAAATTCTAAACACTATTCTTTCTATTATTTGAATTCTGAGCAAACAAATACAAATGAAACAGTATATTATCTTATTTGAAATAACATTAATGCTTAATAATTCATTTATCATTTGAAATATTGAGGAGAGTATTTAACAAAAAGTTGAGAAAATCTCTTTTTTATTAATTAATTAATAAATCTAATTTTTCATAGATTCTTTAGCTTAGAATTGAAAGATTAGTTAATTAATCTGGAGAATTAAAAGGAATTTTAACAGATTTTAGTTATAATTTGCGGAATTTTGTAAATATTAATTTTTTCATAAAACAATGAATTAAAAATAATGAAATGTATTAATTAATCTTTTTATTAACTTACATCACTAAATTACTAATTAATTAGAAGCAAATTTTTAAATGTAAGATTATCTCATTCAAAAAACTATAAAAAAAAATATATTTTAGCTAGTTTTTCAGAGAGAGAAATAGATATATTGCTGAGAAATGAATTAAAAATTGTAAATTAATTACTTTAACATTATACAAAAAATTAAAGAAAGCAAATTTATTTAAAATAAAATTACCAAAATTAATATAGATAGTACAAATCTCATTTTTTATAAATCTAGCTTGATTAATTTGCTTACAATAAATTAATATAAAATAGACAAATACAAACATAAAAAAGGAGCATTTTAGATATATTATTTAAGAGTAAATTATAAATGTAATTTAAATCTGCATATAATTAATTTAATTCAGATTAATTTATTCTACTATTGATAGAAATTATAAAAGAATATTTACAAATTTTACTTTTTGCTCTGTTATTTAAAAATAATAATCATATAAAGAAGGAAGAATGCTAGGTAGGTAAGACAGTATAAATTCTCATAGGATATTTTCATTTTATTAACTTCAAAATTATATTTAGAGATTAAGTATTTATTTATTTATATTAAAAATGATGGTTTATTATATGAAGTTGATAGAAATCCTCCAATCAATATTATTCAGAATTTAGATGGATATTTTAAGTTAATTAGATTATATTTATTAATTATTGTAATATGCTAATTTGTTACTTCTTTTATTTTGTTTCTTAATATTTATCATATTTTTTATCAATAATTGAGAGATTAGATTGGTTTGCTAGAATTAATTTAGCATCTAAAATGGGAAAAATATTATTAATTTTATTAATTAATTGGTTGATTGATTGATTGATACTCAAAAAAGAAATTAAGAGTGCAAGAAACTTAAAGAAACTATAAATAAATATTTATTATTTGCTAATTTTTGGCTAGAAGAATTTAAATAAGATTGGTAAGGTAATTAAGTAAGTAAGTAAGATAGTAGCTTTTTTTCAAACAATTTCATCAAAAAATCTATCTTTTTTTAGGATTCACTGAACCATACATGGTGTTATTAAAGTTTATTGAAGTGTTTAGCGAGTCGTTATTGCTTTAAATCTAGCTGCTATTTAATGAGACATTATTTGAATTAAATGTAGTTTAAGGGTAATTCTTTTTGTATATATTGTTATTTGTATTTGCTATAGATGGAGTGGCGTTGTAATCATAATTTACTGCTGTACCAACTCTATTACTATTTTATACTCCTAAGATGTTGTTTAATTTATTTTTGTTTCCTAGATTAAAGTTATGGTAAGCAGTTGAATTTAAATTATTTTATTTAAAATTCCCATTTTGTTATATAAATCCTATTTAGTTATTTCTATTATCGATACTTGTATTTAGACTGGCATTCAAATAATTATTTTGAGCTCCGCTGTTTGCAGTTGTACGGAATCCTGTTATGCCTTAAAGTATATTAAAGTTTGCTTTTTGGACTTTGTTACCTACTCCTCCATTATTTATATTATGACCATTAATAAAAGCAGTTTAATTAAGAACAAAAGTGTTGTTCAATGATCCATTCAAGCTTTAGTCTAAAATACTGGCATTCAAAATTTTATATCCCGAAGTGTTTGCACTATCATCAATTTGAGGTTCTGTTGATTTACCTCTTTCCTTTTCGTATGCTTATTGTATCGATCCTGGTCTCTTTCCTGCTTAACTTATGTGTCTCATGTGAATACGAGTTCTGTTTGCCCAGCTAAATTTTTTTATTTAAATTAGATTAATACTTTAAAAAAAGATAATTACTTCACAAAGTTTTGTTGATATTACTGATTCTATGAAAATTGTGATGTAGGTGTTTATTGTGTTTAAAGAGAGTTATTTTAAGCAGCAGAAGTAAGTGGTTGCACAGCTTCTTGCTTTTTAGATTATCTTTATTTAGATCCAGTCGAAGCTCCTGCTATTTGATTAACAATTGTATTATTTCCAACTGAACTGTGTCTACTTGGTTCTTATATTTCATTTGGATTAGCAGCTTGTCTCATACGAGCTTTTATAAAAAATAAATATTAGATTTTAATTATTATTATTATCAAAAATAAAAGTAAAATTTTGTAGCAGACCACATAGATTTAAGAGTTACAGATAGATTGATAGATTTGTGGATAAAAAACTAAAGAATATTATTTAAAATAAATAATATTACATTCGAATCTACCCTGAGCTGCTTAGCGTGGGGATGCTGTCATAGAACTCGGGTGAGTTGGGTATTTAAAGCTGTTAGGAATTGCTGAATTGAAAATACCATTATTAATGGTGTTAACTGCATTTTAATATCCTTCTGATTTATTTGAGTCATTTCCATTTTGGTTTCCTGCTATATAGAGTGGTTTAATCGGTGAAGGGCTCTATGAATCATAAAAGTAGTTGTTACTATTAGGCTTTGGGTATTCATATATTTTGCCTTAGTTTTAAGCATTCCTTGACCCAATTTTTCTATTTTGAACATTTTATGGAATTATATTTGAATTTAAAATATTTGGTAATTAGGAGTTGTTAATGCCTTAGTTGGTAACAGGTCGTTACAAGTTATTTTTTTAAGACAATATTAAAGAATTTTAGGTTCCTTTTAAATCATTCATATTCATCGAAGTATTTTATATTTCATCTAAATAAATATTAAAAATATAAAAAAATAGCTAAGCAAATAAATTAATAAATTAAAAAATTAGAATTAGAAAATGAATAAAATAATAATAAAATTGATTGTTACAATTTTATGTTATTGTTGTTTATTGATTAGATGACTGTTGAGATTAATTATCTAATTCTTTTGTAGCAGAAACACTTATTCTTGTTTCTTTAGTTCTTTAATTTTTTCTTGATTGTCTCTATCTCTCGTCTTCTAAAATTGTTTCGTGCTTATTCTATTAAGGAGCTATTTATTTTGTTGAAAGATTGATTAATTTTAGAGAAAAAATAAAATATCAAATTATTTTACGTTTATTTGGTTGTAATAAGGTGTTATCAAAATTTTCAGATGATATATCAGCAATGGATTTACCACCATTACGAATATGTTTTCTTAATAATAAATAATAAGAAGTTGTTATATGATTATGTTTATTTGCCTCAACACAGTTTTTTGCAAACTCTTTGTCGATATTGAATTTCTCTAATTACTAAATAATATCAAAATCTATTGGTATTCTATTATATCCAACTATTATTCCCTCACACATAGGATTTGGTTTCACCTAATTAAACCAAGGATGTTTACGGATATCAGATATTGTGAAACGCTTTGTTGGGTCAGTAGTAAGTATATTTTTTATCAAATCTCTACCTTCGCTAGACACAAATTTTGGAATCTGATAATCGCCAGCCAATATTTTTTTATATAAATTTGATGTATTAGGATCCTATTTATTAATTAAATAACAATATTGAACATAAAAAAAGAATTTAATGTTAAAAGTGAAATTATTATTTGTGGTAAAAAACATTTTAATTAAAAAATAACTTTTTCAATTATGTTCGCATGATCTCAAAAAGTAAAGAAAGAAAGGAAATAATATTAACTTCAAATGGTAGATAGCCACAAACAAGAGCAAATAGAATAACTCCACAACTCCATATATCTACTCCCAATCCAAGATACCTTTTACCAGCAATCATCTATTTATTTAGAATGATTTACATAAAAAGTAATTAATATTATAAACTTAAGATTTTTTTAAATTATCTTTTATTTTTCTTGATTTAAATAGTATTTATCTCAATAAATACATGGAAAAATATTAAAGAGCCATTCTTGATAATGATAATAATAATAAATAATTTTTTTACTTCAGGAGCTGCATAACAAGGGGATCCGCAAGCTGTTTTTAGTAGTTCATTCTTTTTGTATGTATTACTCAAACCAAAATCAACAATTTTAATTCTTTTATTGTAACTCAAGAGTAAATTCTCTGGTTTCATATCTCTATGAACTATTTTGAGTTTGTGGATGTATTCAACTCCTGATATTATTTGTTAGAAAAAGACTGAAGCTTCTCTTTCTTAAACCCTTTTAATGAATAAAAGCAAACAAAGAATTAGTTTTCATTCATATAATTTAAATTGCAAACTATCTTTGCCAAATTAATTTTAAAATGATAGATTACTTAGTGTTTTTTACAATGTAATCAAATAATTCTCCTCCACTTGCATATTCTGTAATTAAGAATAACTATTTTTCAGTTTCTATAATCTATTTTTATAATAAAATATTTTCTTTGTTTGTTAAACTATTTGTAATTTTTCAATTTTTAGGTGCATGATTTTCAGTTTATTATTTTGTCGTTATTATTTTAATTGATGAAATAGTATGGTAAAACGCGCCTATTTAGTTTTTCTAATGAAATACTAATTACTTCGTAAAGCTATATGATATTTTGGTGACGTAACAACTTTAGGATATGAATTTCCCTTGATACTCTCTCTACATCGGATACATCTTGTATCTTTTCTTTTTCTAATATCTTTATGGCCACCTTCTCACCCGTTAAAATATGTGTGGCTACTTTTACTTTACCAAACGTTCCTTCACCCAAAGTTTCACCTATGGTTATATGAAATAAAGTTAGGCTTATAATTCCTAAAATAGCTAGCTTTGAGGTTTATCAAGCTTTAAAACCAAAAAGTATTTAAATTTTGTAACTCGTATTGAGAAAAGTAATAAAAGATTGATTGATTAACTGCGATTGATATGCAATCTCACATATAATTATATTTGATTGGTAAATTCAAAGCTATTAGAAAAAAAGCTGCAAAAATAATAATTTAACAATACCAATTATATAATGCCCTATGTATTTCTTTTTGTTGATTGTTGAACGACTATTCTGTTTATTTATTAAATTATTTATAAAATTATAAGAGGCTTGTTTACTAAAAAAAATACCATTTATTGCTAATCCTTGCTAGACTACTGAGACATTTTCCCATTTTAATTATTACTAGTTATTTGAGCAGGGGTTTTTTAATCTTAATTCTTTTAATGTTGTTGGGAATCTTATTGAGATGGAACTCGCTAATCATCGTGCTTATCAATATTTTACTTGTTTGACATCTTTCAACAATTACTTTATCGCTTTAGTGGCTATTTCTAACTATTAAAATTCGCTTGAAGACCGAACAACCCTGGCTTATTTCGATTTAAACTTGGCCTCTTTTTTTGCTAAAATCTATCAAAAAGGAGATAATCAAACACTATTAAGCTTTTTCAGATTTTCTTTTCTTTTTATTTTTTTTCTTTACTTTTTGTTTCTTAATTAGCTTAATATGCAATCAAAATCAATGAATAATTGTTTATATTTTAATTTTTGTTAATCTTATATTCGCAGTCTTACTTATTACTATTAACTTGCCAAACAATATTATTAGTTAATGATCATTCATACATTCTGTCTATAAACAAACCAAAAAAAGGTATTTCATATAGATCGTATTTAACATATTTAATCTTTATTATTTATGATATCTTGCTTACTAATTTTATATATATAAACTGAATAATAAATTATTTATAAATATTACTTTTGCTAATCAATTGAATGTGTAATTAAAATATACAAGGCGTCCATTTCCTGTTTTGAGTAAATGAAGGTTTATTTTTTGTTTATTAGATCATAAAGTCTATTTGCATTCATTTAATAAGTGGGGTGAAAAGTATATTTTACTGTATTCGCTATTCTATTTATCTATTGAAAAGAACTTATATTGTCCAATACTTCCATAAATAATTAATTTTTAAAAATATCTCACTTTTATAAAAAAATAAAATCCATTAATTTTTTTGCTTATTATCTGATAATAAGAATCACAAATCAATACTTTATTTTATTTTTAAATTTTAATAGCCACAAATTTTTTTACCTTCTGAAGTACTCTAGACCCAAAATAGTAAAATTATTTAATTTCAGCCAACCATAAACCAATTACAAAACAACGCTGAATTCAAAAATAATTTTATCTTAAAAACAAAACTCGCTTATTTTTTTAGCATAAAAAAAAAACTTTCTAAAATCAAATTCATAATAAATTTAAAATCCAAAAATATTAGATTTTATCAAATTAAAAAATATTTTTGATTTAATAAATGTAAAAATATTGTTTTTACCTACAAAATCATCTATTATTTTATCATATTTTAAATGTAACTAAACATTTTTACAATCCTTTCTTTACTTCTTTTTATTAAAGTATTTTCATATTTTTATACAAATAATTTTTGTTTCAAAGACTCATAGAAAGTAATTAAATAAGCTATTACAATTATATTGCTAAACAAACTAAGTTCTATTAATCCATATGAAAATATTTATAAGTACTATTGTTAAAATAAATGTTAGAAAATAATTTAACTTGAAAAATATAGCCTTTATATTTTTATACAAAAATAATTCTAAAATAAAATTCATAGTTTATTTTTCAAAGCTTCAATCCATCCAATTCATTTAAATTCAGCTGTTGATCTGGTATAAAAAAAGCTAGTTCAGGCTCTCTGAGTTCTCTTGTAATATTATAATTAAATTTGTCACAATTTAAGCAAACTTTTTTTGGTTATTCAATAAAACAAACTAAATGAATAGGATGAGAGCAGCATTATGTATATTTTAAATAGCCTTTGTTTGTGTTACATATTATACAATCTCTGGATATACCATTCAAGCATAAGTAATGATACTCTTTGTTTGATATTTGTAACGATTAAAAAAGTGAATTTATATCTTCTTCTAAGTAATTTTTATTTAGAGGAATTTCATCACCATAAATTTCTCTTGCTTCGTGAATAAGTTCAAAGCAATCTACTTGCCCATAACTTTTACATAAATCCAGAGCTGTCCTTCCCATAATATCTTTTTAGATTAAATTTATTCCACCTAATTTAATAAGCATTTTAATACATAAAACACTATCATAAATGCAGCTAATCATTAAAGCTGTCCACCCTTCTTTGGTTTAATAATTTAAAATTTCTTTTGTCAAATCTTCTTTATACTCTTTGTACAATTACTAAATGAGATATTCTAAAATATTTGATTTTCCATAATGTGCAGCATCTTATTGATTTTATTTTAAATTATTAATATAAATAATTATAAATAATTCAATTCTTACAGTGTATTGAGTTCCAAAAGTAGCCATATATTGATAGTTCTTCATTTGGAAGTATTTTTTCTACTTCAACTAATTATTTTACTTCATCTAAATTATCATTGCAAACTGCATTTAATAACTATTTTTTTAATTTATTTGGCTTTGTTTCTAACAAATGATTTGGACGCTCAATAATATTCTAAGTACCTGATTTTTTATAATCCATTTTAATGCTTTTACTTTAATGTTTAAATGTTTTTTATTTATTTTTGTATTTATATTCTTAGCAAAAAATATTTCTAAACGTTTTGAATTTATTTTTTAAGAGAGATATATTTTTTAATGCTACAAATAATACTTGTCTATTAGAATTATTATTTTCTGATTATTTCTGCATATCACAAATATATTTTATACTTATTTTACTATTCCATAAGATATGCCAAATATAAAAATAAATAAAATCAATAAACATGTAAAGTATTTTACTTACTTTTTCAACTGAAATTATTTTATAAATGATTTAATATTTTTAATACTAAATAGGTTAAATTTAAAAAAAAATTATATTTCTATTTTTTAAATTTTACTTGCAACTAAGTTTCTTTATTAATTTAACAATTACATTTCTAAAAACAAAAAAATTATTAGTGAATAGGGGTTGTCTTAATAGTTGAAAATAACTATTAAGTAAAAAACTGCACCCACTAATAATAATTATTACTAAAAAATTGAATATGTAATAGATTAAATCCACATATGTGGTTTTATGTTTGAAGTTATTTGTTAGGATAAAACAATATAAAATTTTTTAATATTGGCAAATTTTTATCCTAATACCTATATAATAGATATTAGGCGTATTAATTAAAGTACTATTTATTTACTGGTTTAAAAATAATGAATTCAGTTTAATTTATTAAAATTATTTAATAGCTTTAAAAGAAATTCTCATAGCTGGTATTCATATTTTAAATTATATATTTTTAAAAATAATTTGTGCACTTTTTTTGTCTAAAAAAATAAAGAAAATTTTTTTAATGGCATTTATATGTTTATTTTTTTTAAGTTTCTTGGACATTTATTATTAGTTTTATTTATACAATTTCAATACAATAATGTTTTCAGATGAAAATATCTTCTAAATTTTAAGTATTTTAGAGTAATAAGCATAAGAAAAATAGAAAAAATTATATATTTTTATACTTAAGACTTATTTACATATTTGCTAATTGATATGTTTGATATCATATTTTTCTTACCAAGAAATAAAAATAATATTAGAATAACTAATTTTCTATCTTTTTATGCATTAATTAAATAAAATTGAAGTTTATTATTTATTTTTAAAAGATTATTGATCTCTAACTAGTCTAAAATAATAATAAATTAAAAAAAAAATTGACTAAAATGAAATAAATATTTCCAAGGCTATTATTATCTTCTTACTTTTTACTTCAATTAGTAAAATCATGTGATGAAATAATCTAATGTGAGCATACTGATCCTGAATGCTTGGTTTAATTGAGGCTATTTCAAACTTGTGTCTCCTCAAGATGCGACTCGTAAAATATTGAATCTTAAAATATCGAGGAATTAAGTAAATGCTATTCTGAAACTTGCATTTCAAAATATGAACCAATCAATCTATCAATTTAAAAATATACTAATTGCATGGTTAAAAGAATTAAAAAAAATAGTCTACATTTTAATTTACCAACCCTTTAAACCATTTTTGATCCAATTATATATTCTAAATGTAAAAGAGGACTTGCTGATTCTTGTATTTTTTTATCTTCTGAATGTGCTTGGTAATTATCTGAGTAATTTGAATGTGAAAAGAGATGTTTACCTTTTGAACACTATAAAATGGTTGAATTTTGTCTTTCTAGTATTTGTAAACCAGATTTACTTGGTTTATAAGCTTTGAATAAATAGTACGTTGAATGTCTTTCATAAGAAACTCAAGTTTAAACTAGCTCTTCGCCAAGTTAACCAATTGCGAAAAGTGACAGTGAAATACTTATTTTATCATTAATATTTTTAATATTATTAACTATTACGTATTGATTGTACAAATTAACTAGTTTTTTTTTGCAAGCAAGTATAAAAATTTGATATATAGTATTAACAAAATATTTTTTATTGAAACAATAAGTTTATTTGAACAAAATTTCAACATTTTTAAAAATATTTATCCCCCTTAAAATACAACTTCCCTATCTTCTCACTTTCACATGATCACAAACTCATAAAATCCTCCTTTAATTTTTTTATTAAAATTTTTAATATTTTTTGCAAATTTTTTTTCTTCACATGACATCTTTTATATAACTATTCACAGAATATATTATTTCAAATTTTTACTTTTTTTAATTTGAAGCTTTCTAAAAACACAAAAATAAAGCTATTTTAAGTTTATTTAAATTTATTAAGTATATAATTAAGATATACTATATTTCAACTTTGTAAATTAAATAGGAATTTCACTCTAAATAAAAATTAGAGTAAATATTTAAAAGTTTTAATAAAATATAATTTAAACAGTAATTAAATTTATAAATATTCTAAAATATTTAGATAATATATCCTTTTATATAAATAATATGTTGTGTATTATTTTAAAAACTTAATATATATATATTTAAATTTTAAGATTTCAAATTAAACACTTGCTATTTTTATTTCAATGAATTTTTATAGACATAAATAGGTTTATTTTAGTATTTTTTAATTTAATTTTCCTCATATTTTAAAAAATTCTAATCATACTCTTAAAATGTTTATTTAATTTTTATCTAATTTCACTTATCCTAATCTTTAAAAAATTTATTTGAAAAACTTTATTTTACGATAATAAGTGAATAAAGAAGTAATTAGAGGTAAAGTTTAAAAGAATTTTTCAGATTAATTTATTTTTGTTATTTTTATTTAAGTTTTTCATTTGTAGTCTTAATGTACTCCATCATTAAAGAATTTAATTCTAAAATTACTTTTTTTTTGTTTATTTTATTAAAAAACCAATAATTTAATAATTTAATTAAAATGGGAGTAAGTAAATCAATAAGTTAGTATAATTAAAAATTTGTATTTTTGATTTTACTAATTTTTAACTCTATTCTATAATCTTTATTTTATTTTTTATTAAATCTATTTGATAATAGCGAAAGATAATTAGTTTTTATAGCACAAATAAATTCATATTGTTATTTTAAATATTATAAAATAGGATAAAATAGAATTTGATTGATTTCAAAAGCACTTTTTATTAATTTAATTAGTAAAAAATAAAAAATTTAACTTTTCTTTAATAAATATCTATTATCATACTTTTAAAATCTATTTTGTTACTCATTTTTTATATTAAAATTAACTTGATTTCATATCAACGTATTTTTTAATAGCTAAAATTAGTTCCATCTAATTCAATATTATATCAAATTTTTGTTTATAAAATACCTAAAAAATTTTCTCTATTATATCATACTTTTAAATATGTAAGATTGTTTAGTAATAATACTTCGCTTTAAAATAATTCCAAGATATCTTAAAAAAAATTGATTACTTATACTGTATGCTCTCATATATCAACCTCCATTTTTTGAAAATTGCTATTTTGTAATATATTCAATAAACAATAAATTAAAAAAAAAAATTTTTACATATTTTTTCACTAATTTTTTTGAGGAAATAAAGTACATTTTCTTAAATATAAATTTTATTATTAATACAAAATAAAAAATCTAATTTAAATTTAAATATTTAAGGGTATAAGAAGTTAGTAAAATTTGTAAAAGCAATATATTTTTATATTGAAGACTCATTTACATATTTTTTATTTGGTATCTATTATAGAATATTTTTCTTATAAGGAACTAAAAATAATAATAGAAGAACTAATTTAATTTCTCTATACACATTAATTTAATTAATTATTTTCAACTCTATTCTTCATTTTAAAATAATTATTGGGTTTGAATCATTAATATAATATTAATAAATTAAAAAAAAAAATTTACTAAAATGAAATAAATATTCACAAGCCTTTTATTATCTTCTTACTTTTTACTTCAATTAGTAAAATCATGTGATGAAATAATATAATGTGAACCTAATGACCATGAATGCTTGGTTTAGTTGAGCTTATTTTAAACATGTGTCTCCTCAAGATGTGACTCGTACAATATTGAATCTTAAAATGCCTAGGAATTAAGTAAATGTTATTCTGAAACTTGCATTTCAAAATATGAGCCATTCAATCTATTGCTTCAAAAATACTCTAATTGTATGATTGAAAGAATATTAAAAAAAGATTTGCATTTAAACTTACCTACCCTATAAACCATTATAGATCCAAACCTATTCTAAAAATGTAGATAACGTCTTGCTGATTAATGCGTATTGCTATCTCCTGAATGCCCTTAGCAATTAATTAAAGAATTTGAATGCGCATAAAGTTGTTTACCTCCTGATCACTATAAAATGATTGAATTTTGCCTTACTAGAGTGTGTAAACCAGAATTAGTTGGCTTATAAATTTTAAATTAAGATTATGTTGAATGTCTTTCAAGTCAATATTAAGGTTAAACTAACCCATAACCAAGTTAATAAGTTATAAGAAGTACAAGTGAAATGCTTATTGTATCTTTACTACTTTTAATAATATCTACAATTATGTATTGATTCTATGTTTATATATATGCTTTGAATTATTTATTCTTAAATTTCAAATATGGAAATAATTTTACAATTATATTTAAAAAGTTAAATTAAATAAGTATTTCTATTAATTTATTAATGTTCTTTAAATAATATAAATAAAAAAAGTATCATAAAAGAAGATTTAAAGTAGATATTTCTGTTTTTTTCTTAAAATAATATCTTTAGCTATGAAAAATATACCTTTTCCTCTCTCATATTTACTTTATTATTTTTTCATGAAAAATATTAATTGAGCAAATTATATTGCGTATTCGGTTTTAGTGAAGTATAAAATTCATTTTGCTAATATTTTAGAGGAAATAAAGTAAATTTTTTTAAATATAAATATTACAGATAGTGCTAAATAGTTTCTTTTTTTTTACTCCTTGGATATTTTTAATTTATTTTATTTATTCATTATCAATCAGAACAGGTTTTCAGATAAAATCTATTCTAAATATATCTATTTAAAAGTAAAAGATTTTACAAAATATGTAAAAATAATACTTTTTTATGTTTAAATTTTATTTACATATTTTTTAATTGAAATTTATGATTTTAAATTTTTCATGCCAGAACCAAAAATAATGATCAGGAAGCTATCTTGCTATATCAGTGATATTAATTTAATTAATTTGTAGTCTATTTATTAATTTTAAAAAGAAACTTGAGTTTGATTAGTAAAATAATAATAATAATAATAATAAATAATAAAAATTGACTAAAATGAAAAAAATATTCACTAGCCTATTATTATCTTCTTACTTTTTGCTTCAATTAGTAAAATCATGTGACGAGATAATTTAATGTTAGCCAAATGATTCTGAATGTTTGGTTTAGTTGAGGCTATTTGAGACATGTGTCTCTTCAAGATGTGATTTGTACTAAATTGAATCTTAATACACTGAGGAATTAAGTAAATGTTATTCTGAGACTTGCAGCTCAAAATTCGAGCCATTCAATCAACTGCTTTAAAAATATTCTAATTGTTTGATTGAAAGAATGTAAAATTAGAGTTTTCATTCTAATTTACCAACTCTTTAAACTATTATAGATCCAAATCTATAATAATAATGTAGCTAAAGACTTGCTGATAAATGTGTATAATTATCTCCTGAGTGTCCTTAAAAATTACTTAAGTAATTTGAATGCGCAAAGAGTAATTGCTTCTCTCCAGATAACTTTGTATTAGTTGATTATTGTTTTACAAAAATTTGTCAACCAGATTTAGCTGGTTTATAAATTTTAAATAAAGATTATGTTTAATGTCTTTCTGGTAAATCATAAGATTAAACTTAACCATAATAACCAAGTTAACCAAATATCAGAAGCACCAGCCAAATGCTTATTCTATCTTTAATAATGTTAATATTATCAACTATTATGTATTGATTGCACGTTTATGTTTTGAATTATGAATTCTTAATTTCAAATATAGAAATATCGTTTTACATGGTGTTAAAACTGTTAAATTAAATAGTTAAATCTAATAATTTATAGCTATTCTAAAAAGGATATAAACAAAAAAGAGCCTTAATAATGAGAAAAGGATTACTAAAATTTATATGCAAAAAAGTAAATATTTTTACTTTGAAAAATATACTTTTCCTCACTCATTTAACTTTATTATTTTTTAATTGAAAAATATATTATATTGAGAGCAGATTATAAATTTTAAAAATTATATAATTATTTCCTTTAGCTTATATCAATTAAAATTAAAGTTATTTTTATAGAGTTTCAAAAAATGGATTAATTTTATAAAAAATAAATAAATAAAGGTTTTAAATTTTTTTTACTTTAAAAATTATTTTATTAATACATCTATTATAAATTTATCTTAAATTATAACAGTTTTTATTTTGATTTATTTCTAATTATATTTTTAAAAATAAAAATTTTGTATCCATTATATTGGATTTGATATTTAATTTTTAAATATAACTATAAATGCATTTAAAATCAGAAGCTTGATAAAAAATAAATTTTATAAAACAAAAAATGTTGAATAAAAATATATTTATTTTTATTTTAAATTATTGTTTATAAATGAAAGCTAAAATAATCATATATATATATTCATTTGCTTAAATTCTAAGAGTTAATACAATATAATTTTTTATTAATAAAGTTTACGAATTATATAAATTCACTTTTCATTTGCAGGCTAAAGCTTCAGCTAAAGAACCCTTTGCTAAGTTAACAATATTAGTCATGCATTCAGCTGTGTAGAGATTTACATTCCAAAAAGGGATTCCATCAGGAACATCACCACATTTATAAGCAGCTTAGATGTATTCCTAGTTCTCAATAGAGCACTCAGATTCTTCACCTGAGTAAACGCAATGTGTGAACAAGTATTCAGCGTCACCACATCTCTAATAATGCTCGAAAGTATTGCATGATTGATTCCAACCATCAACAACAGCCTTGACATCTAAAGGCTAAGCCTCGTAGATTTAATAAAAAATCTTTTCATTTTGTCTGTATTGACTAAGGAAACTGAAGTATTTTTGTTGACATTCCTTATCATAATAGTTGACGATACACTTGTTGTAATCGTTAGCTTAGAATTATTATGCTTTGCAAAGCATATGTTCAGTAGGAGTCAAATTTCCATGGAAGTCATTAAGAGCACTCTTATTTGAGTTGAAGTAGTAAAGACCACCAGTAATTAACAACAAAGAGATTAGAGATATACCAAAAACTTTAGTTACCATTTTCTTTTAGATTTATTTCTTTTTGAAATCAAATTATTACAATTATTTAATTTTGATCAATTCAGATTACTAAATTATAAATCTAAATATTGTAAGTAATTTGGTATTAGGTTATGTTCAATTTTAGTTTGGATTTTCAAAAAACTTTTACCTTTAATTTTTTACATTTTCTTTTATTAATGAATTTAAATTAAAAGAAGAATATTATTTATTTATTCATTCCTTTTGTGGCCTAAAATTGATTAAGTATATTTTATTTATTTGATTTATTTATCAGAAATAAAATTTCTTGATGTTTCATAAATTAAATCTGTTTTCCTAAACGATTGTTCATATCTTTTGAAAAAAAATTAGGTCTATATTTAAAATATCATCATAAAGTTAATAAGATCTAAAAAAAAAAATTATCAATTTAGTAATCATTTAATTTGAGATAAAAATTCGATTTTGAATGCTAATTCTTAAATTGTAAATATCAATAAATTCTAAAATTTAATTTGGTAAAACATGTGGAATTTGAAATTATAAAATATTTATTTTTGTAATCAAATTTTTATACCTTCAAAATTCTTAATAGAATAGCTTACATTTTTTTATTGAATCAGAAAATTTTTGTTAAATTTAATTAAATACAGAATAAAAGAATTTGATTTAAGATTATCTCATAGATTTGATATTATGTTTCAAGAATAAATTTTATTTATTATTAGAATGTAAACTGCACTAAGATAAATGATAAATGTTTTTATGAGCAAACAGAATGGAAAGTTAATTTTAAATTTAGCTATGGCAGAGGTTAATATATGATTGAAATTATTCAATTACTTTAAGGTTCAAAATGAAATTTAAATAAACCAAGGAGGAGGTTATTTTCTGTTCTATCAGAAATTAAATTGGTAAATATAAAATTATATAAAATAAATAGATTAATTGATTGCTAGTTTTAAATTTAGATTAATAAAAATTTGATATTGTGTTGGAATGATTTTGTTTGCTGATTTGACTTTACGCCTAAGACAATTAAATAGTAAGAAATTATTTTCTGCTCTCTCAGAAAAATTGTTCTATATACAAGGATTGTGTGAATTTGACTTTTTAAATTTCAGCTTAAATAAATTCCTAGAAAAAAATCAATCAAGATAAAAAAATGAGCTTCTATTAAAAACGCACTATTTTAATTCATTCATATATTATTTATCAAACTTAATTCCTATATTTTAAGAGAGTGTTTGCTAAGAGCATCATGGTTATTTTTATTATTCACCTCATTATTGCAAAATTAATACATTTATTTAATAATTTTACACTTTGGATTAAAAATATTTTGCTTTTAATTAAAAATAAGATAATTTTAAAATTATTTAATGTATAAAACTTGCCTTTTCTTCAATTTTTAATATAAAATATTATTTTAATGAGGTATTCCAATTATCTTAATGAACAATATAAAGAAAACAAATTATAATCAATAAAATAAATTAATATTATAAATCATTGCCTACACTACATGGATATTAAATTTAAAAAAAATCACTATTATAAGAAGATATTTAAAATTTCTATATTTAGTATCCCTATGTATTAGTTGGAAAATTATTAAGTATATAATTTGTATATAGTAGAGTATTAATATTATTTTAATGAGTACTGTTTTTTTTTAAAGCTTAAAAAAATAATCAGTTTATCAAAAAAAATTATGATACTTTTTAGTATTTAATAGAGAGTGATTGATTGTTAGTAAGTTTTTGTTAATTCAATCATTTAAAGTTGTACTAATGGCTATTGTAATAATAATTTCAAAAAAATTTTATAGAAGTTTTTTATATTAAATATTAAGTTTAATTATAAATTTAATATAAAAAGGAAAAAACTTATTTGAAGCGATCAATAAAATATCAGCCAACAAATAATAAATAATATTATAATAAAATACAATATCAAACATAAAATTAAAAATACTATTGCTTTTAATTTAAGTCTTTTTAGATTTATTTATAATTAAATTAACTCTTATACTTTAATTATTCCAAATAATCTTTAAAGCCTCTCTATTTATATGAGAAATAATATTTTTCTAGCTACTGATAACTACTTAAATTTATTGATTACACTTTGCTTATTCTTGAGTTAAAATTAAATTTCATACTTCAATAAGTTATTTATTTCAATAAAAATTGTCAAAAATACTACTAAAATGAACTAAAAAAATTTCTTACTCTCTCAATATAATGAATAGTCAATTATTCTAATTTTAAAGAATAAGATATTTTAAATACAAATACCATTTTAAAAGTTACAAATAAATAACTGTCTTAACCTTTAAATTTCTATTCATGATGTTTTTTCTTGGTATTCTGTATTTATTAGTAGTGTAGTGTTATATTAAAAATTTTTCAGCCCAATTAATCAAAAAACTAAAATAAAACTTTCTTTTTTAAGTTTATTTTTCTTAATAGTGCTAGCTTAATTTTCATAAAAATTTGTTAAAAATATTTGATAAAATCAATTTTTCTTTAAAAAAAATTTTAGAATTTTTAAAACTTTTAATTATGATGAATCTCAGAATATATAATTTAATTTATTTTTTAAATAATTTCTTAAATTATTATAAAATTTTTATCTATTTTTGAAATAGAAATAAGATAAATTTTGCAAAAGAAATCAGTTAAACAATAAATTTTATTTTAGTAAAAATTATTTTCTATTTATAATCTTCTTAAAAAAACTCTTATTGATACTCCAAATAAGAATAAACATAAAGTTTTATGTGCTGGTTAAATTTATTAAATTTTTAAATTATGCGAGTGAATAAATAATTATCATGTAAATTAAATTGATAGAGAAATGTGACGTATTCTTTGAATTTTTCATACCTAAACAAAGGAATGCTCATGATTTATTGTTTTAATCTATTTTGTATTTAAGAGTTTAGGACGAGTAAAACTAGCTTTCTGAATCCTAATCTTTCTCATTAAAGTATCTTAGATAAAAAGAAGAATTGAAAAGTTAGATGTTAGCTATTTTAGATATTATGTGTCCATATAGATGTAAATGTTAGTTTATTAATAAAAGAAATTAATATTTTAGGCATAGCCATAAAAGATTAAACCTCAACAAATATAGTAAAAAATAAAAAAAGGGTAAATTGAATTTTACTTTAATACTTGGAAATGTAAATGGATAACTAAATAAGAGGATTACATCCAACAGTAATAGCTGTTTAACCTCCTAAACCTGGACAACCTGGCTCTAATTAGTCAAGATATGGTTCTATCAACATGAGTTACATCCCTAAAGTGATTGGTCCTGGTATTATTTTGACATGTTTATTTACATATATCATGGCTATTTCTAAGCACGAGGAAGAACCTTTTCCTTACTGCACAATCACTGCAACAGCTAGTCATTTCCCTTAAAGTGTTGTTTTCAGATTGAATATGCTTTTCATTTCAGGTGTAACTCTTTTCTTCTGGTTTGTTATTTACAGCTGGTTAAATTTCATAAGCAAAAAATACTAATGTGGAAAAGTTAGTGCCAAATTATTTTAATTGGCTGGACTAGGAAGCTTCTTTTTCGCAATGGCAGTTGCTACTATTGACACAGGGTAATATAATATTACATTTAATAATTCTAAAATAATTTTTTTTATATTAAACGTTAGAAAAATGAATTAAAACTTGCACACTTTTGTTGCTTTAACTTTCTTCATTATTTGGATAGCTGCTATTCCTCTGATTACATATAAGATTTATCAATTTAAGGTTATCTATAGATCAATTGTTTCACCTCTTTCTTGGAATATTAAACTTTTCAGTGTAGCAGCTATGATCATAACTTGTATCGTAAATGTTATTAAATATTTGTTCCCTAATGCTTTATATTTCGATCCTCACATTGACACCATTGAATGGTTTGTTACCTTCTCTTTGGCTATTTGGTTGTTCTCTTTTTCTTATGATTGGGAAGTGTTCTATATTTGCATGGACGGAAGTAAAATAGCATTAGTCGATCTTGACTTTTTCGTTAAGAGACACGAATAATATGCTAACTACCATAAAAATGGCAATCAAAATCCAACTGCAGTATATTGAAAAAGTTTTAAAACACTTGCTAGTCTGATGTGACTGCAACAAAGAAGGTTAAATAAACATTTATATTAAATTGGAAAGAAGAATTGTAATCTTCTAAAGCAAAGAAACGAATAAACAAACAATTATAATAAATTTGATAGTATTTATCACAAATAAAAATAATTTTATAATATATAAAGTTGAAGTTTAAATTCATAAGAAAATTAGTTTCAAATCAACAATCAATATATTCTTTTTCTTCGAGCTTTATCTTTAATTTTACTTTTGCCAAAGATTTATTTAATTATTATTTTTTTAAATTTGACAAGAGTCATTGAGTTACACAAAAAAATTTGGAAATTTTACCATGAAAATTATTTGTACACAATTATATAAAAAAACATAACAAAACAAATTCATTTATTGATACAAAATTTTTTTATTAAAAAATTAAAAAATTTTTATAATAATTTGATTTATTTTCTAATAAAGTTTGTATTTTTATTGTTTTATTAATTTTTTTAAGGCTTTTCAAGAAAAAAAAAATGCTCAAGGTGGGGGTCGAACCCACGACCGTTGGCTCATAAGACCAACGCTCTAACCAACTGAGCTACCTGAGCTTCACATTTATAAATATTTTGAAAATGTTAATCATTTAAACTAGAAATAATCCCATTTTAAATGGTTGATATAATATTTAATTTTAAAAAATATCTTAAATGTTGATTTATTACAAATATTTATTTTTTTGATAAAATTTTAAAAGTAAATTATTAAAAAAATATAGCTCCATAAAAAATAAAATATTTTGTAAAATTTAAAAATAAAGCAAAGCTTTTTATAATTTAGTAATTGTAAATAATAATAATAATAAAAATAATCCTATTTTAGTAAATAATTTATTTTAACAAAAATTATGTAATATTTTTTATATTTGTTTTTATATATTGATTTTGTTTAGCCAGCCAAGTATTAATACAAATATAACAAAAAAATATGAGCTATTTCAACAAAAAGAATGAAGATAACAAACCTGTTGAAATGAATTCTTACACTGCTCCTGCAAATGGAGGCGGATACACCTATAGCGGATTTAATTAAGATTAATTAGGAAATGTTCCAAGATTAAATGATTAATAAAATGGATATGGATAATATAATGTTAATGCCTAGTAGCAATACGATTAATAGTTCTAAGTTAAAATTAATACAGGTTAGTATTCAAATTAAGATCCTTTAATGAGTGACCCAGCAAATAGGAGTGATAATGTGACATATAATACAGTTATTGATGATAATTAGAATTAATAGCAACAAAATCCGTCATAATTAGATGTGTGTATAGAATAAATAAAATAAATGATGCGTATGGAAGGTAAAAGCCCTATCTGTAAACTGCTTACCTATATTAACATATTTTTAGGTATTTTGATATTTTATTTAATAGTTCGCTCTTTTTGAAATAACTAAACGTACTTACATATTTTCATAAATTACCAATTTAAATAACAAACATAAAAACTCAAATTTGATACAAACATATATATGTATTTACTTAAAAGTAATTAAATAAAAAAAAATTTAAACTGTTGATATTTGTTAATATAAGAAATACCAAATATTTTATTATTAAAATTCTTTATTATCTATTAAAAAATATATTCTGTTTAAAAATATTGTTTATGAAATATTTCATCTAAAATATTTATAATCTATTATCGAATTAGAATTAAATATAAGTATTACCTATAAACAATATACTATCTTAGTAAACATTTTAAAATAAATATAATATATGCAAAAAAAATGTATAAATGTTTAGAGTTTTTAATTCTATTAATTTAAGAAATTTTTATCATTTATTAATTTAAGAATTAAAAAAATATTTTCAATTATTTTTAGAATTCAATTATTAAAAAAGTGAGTTTTAAAAAATAATTGCTCCTGTGTTGTTCCAAAACAAAAAAGATAGTTAGTTGTTGATAAAAATGGGAATGTAAACAAAATTTTGATGATTACTATGTTAAATATTTAACACAATTTAAAAATATAATTTTTTACTCAAAGTATTTGCTTTGTTTTTTAGGAATATTCAGAAATAATGTTGGTTTAGAGAGCTTTCATTTAAGAAAATATTTTGATAAAACATTAAATAATTTTTTTAATGTGATAATTGATATTTTTTTTTTTTTGAGTATAAATTAAATTTCTGTTACTTTAGCTTTCTTATCAAACAACAAAATCTTTATGTAAATAATTTCAAACTAATTTTATAAAATTAATTTCTTTTTAATTTATATTTGTAATTGAAAGTAATTTTTGTTGTAGCATAAATAAAATAGTCAGCTATGAAATATTTATATTTTTATTTAAATCAATTCTTTAAGTATGATAAAATAAGAGATCAAAAATATAATATTTTATTTTTAAAAATAATAATTTTTATACATTTTAGGAAACCAATTAATATGTTGAGTATTAATTATATAATTAAAAAATTTAATGTTTAATTAGCTAATATAAACTTCTATTAGTCTATCATTATAAAATCTTAATTAATATTGAATACTGATATTAAAAGAAAATCGAGGAGATTGATTGCCTAATAACTCGTAAATTAGAAAATTATTAAAATCATTGTTAGTATTATGGCAAGTAAAGGAAAAGGGAAAGGAAAGGCATCTAAAATAGAGCAAAAAGCTACAAAGAAGAAGACAGCACCTCAACCACAATAAAGTTTAGCGCTTTAGTATGAAGGTGCGTTAGATAACGCTTGCTTTATTGATTGCATGCTAAAGAACGGAAGCAAGTTTATGAAAGCTAGAATATTAGGTATATTTTAAAATAAAAATTCATAAGAATCAGAATAAATTGCATCAAATAAAATGCCTATTTGTAAAAAAAGTTAATATATTTAATAAATTCTATTTTTATTGAAAAAGGTGCAAGGCTAAGATTTGGAATTGATCCAATGGCTCCAAAAAAGTAAAGAAATTTACATTCATATTAATAAAATTCAATCCTATATTATTGTTAAGAGTTTTCTATTTTTTAGAATGAAAATGGCTAAAATTTTATGTAAAAGCAATAAAAAAACAAACTAAATAACTTAAGAAAATAAAAATTTTTGAATAAAATTTAAAAAAGCAAAATTATAAGCCTTAAAAATGGGATTGTTTTGAGCTTTTTAGTTATTTAGATTTTTACTCATTTAATATTCAAATTTATTTTTAATTAATTAAAGAGAGGACTCATATGATTACTATGTACACTACGAAGGAGAGAATAGAAGATGGGATGAATGGGTAAATATAAGTCGTATTAAGATGACTGATGAACTCATACCAGAAGAGCCTAAGAAATAATAAAAAGTAAAATAAAATGATTTCAATGAGTACGATGAGCATGAAGGTTTTGATTAAGATGCACTTAACAGTCATTTAGAACACACTAAATTCAAGACAATTGAAAGTGTTAGATTGGGAAAAATTGATATGGAGTCATGGTATTATTCACCTTTTCCTTTAAATTACTAGAATGTAGAAAAGCTTTACTTTTGCGAGTACTGCATGAACTTTTACATTCTAGAATCAGAAATGTAAAGACATTAGAAATCCTGTATTTTAAGAAGTCCTCCTGGTGATGAAATCTACAGGGATGACACGGGACCTATAAGCATAAGCATGTATGAAGTAGATGGGAAAAAGAATTCAGTTTATGCAGAAAACCTTTCTTATTTTTCAAAGTTATTCCTTGATCACAAAAATTTATATTGGAATATGGATCCCTTCCTTTTTTATATTTTATGCGAAAATGATGATGAAGGTTCTCATATTGTAGGGTATTTCTCTAAGGATAAAGATAGTAAAGATAATTATAACTTATCTTGTATTTTAATCTTTCCTATCCATTAGAGGAAAGGATATGGTAAATTTCTGATAAGCTTCTCATACGAGCTGAGCTCTATAGAAGATAAAGTTGGTACTCCAGAGCGTCCTTTATCTGATTTAGGAAGAAAAAGCTATTTATCTTGGTGGTGCTAGAGAATAATATAATATATTGAAAGTAAACCAGAAGATTATTCATTTTCTGTTGAAGAAATATCAAGAGGCACCTATATACTAGAAAAAGACATTCTTTACACACTAGAATAAAAAGGGTTGGTAAAATACTAAGGAGGTAATTCAATTCTCCTAACGGATAGAAATTACTTGAAAAAAGTATTTAAAGAAGCTGGGCATCCAGGCATACCAGTAATTAGAGAGAATATACATTGGGTGCCTTACAAAGTAAACTGGAATAGAGAATATAATATACGTTAGCCAGAATATGATCCATTTAGAGGATCTAATTATACAAATGTATTTTTAAAACCATCTGCAATATCTCAAATGAATCCTAATTAAAATTTGGCATCAAGTTCAAAGAAAAAGACTCCATCTAAGAAAGTAGCTTAAAAATAAGCACAATCCTAGCTTTAAACACCTCAATCTAAAAACTTAAATGGATAAGATAACTAAGATGGAAATCAGGATGAACACTTGTCTTCTAATCAAGTTTGAATAAATCAATCAAAACCTAAAAATAAATATTACACTCATTTTACTATTAAATAACAAACTAATATTAACCATAAAAAATAATTCATTAGTTTTCATACAAATAATTGTTAATAAAATTTTGTTGATCAAAAGATTTAGAAATAATTCTATCATTTTCAAGTTATTTTAAATAATAAAAATGCTTTTAATTTATTTCTTATAACATTTATTTAGTTCTATTTTTTGAAAATAAAAAATATAATCGAATTTTTTTATCTTCAAATAAATAATGAAATTTATTTTTAATATTCAAATTTCTCATCAGAATTAAAATTCTTAAGTATGAGAATGTTATTCAAAGATTTAGTGTAAAAAGGTGAATCAAAACATTAATAAAATAAATTTGATCTCAAATAAAAATATTTTCAAATAAATCTTTCATCAAAATATAAAAAAAATAATAAATTTTTATTAATTTAAATTAGATTAAAAAAATAAAATTATAAAATAAATATTAAATTTTTTAATTTAATTAAAGATTTAATAAATAATTAAATTAGAATTTCATAAGTAATATTTATTATATTATATTTCTATTAATAGAGTGTTTTTTTATTGTATTTTGTATCTTTGTTATTTATCATTTTTTATTCAAAAACTTCTTTTTTTTTCTTTTTTATTATCTATTTTGATAAGATTTTTTTATTTTTAATAAAATTCAATAAAATTGATTTCGGAATAATAAAAGGGCATTATTTATTAGATTAAAATATTAAAATGTCGAATAGCACTTAAACTGAGTAGACTTTTCAAGAAAAGCTTAATAGATAATACATGACAGAGTATTTATTTAAGGGAAATAAGGAGAGCGTTAAAGGTAATTACGCTGAAGCTGCTGACTCTTACAAAAGAAGTTTAAGTTTCGGAGAGGATGTCAGTATTTATTATAATTTAGGATTGATGCAGTAAAAACTAGGTTAGACATCAGAATCTATTTCTACTTATCAAACATGTATTTAAAAATTCCCTAATGAAGCTTGCTGCTATTAGGGATTAGGATAATCTTAGCTAAATTTAGAGTAGCTTGAAAATGCAGTTTCTTAATTCGACTAATGCCTCTCTTTGGATGAGAAAAAAACAGAGTGCTTGAATGGAAAAGGAATTGCATTTTTAAAACAAAATAAATTAGTAGAGGCAGAATAATCTTTAAGAAAATGCATTTCCAAGAATTCTAGAAATGAAGATTGCTAAAACAATTTAGCTAAGATATATATTTAAAAGAAAGAATATGAACTTGCTTAAACACCTCTTAATGTTTGCTTGGATATAAATGGAAACTCAGATTAATGCTTGAATAATATGGGTCATGTATTTTTAAATTTAAATCAATCTAAACAGGCTATTAGATACTACTAAAAAGCTTCTTCATTAAAGCCTAAAAATGAATAATATTTGGTGGATCTCGGAAACGCATTTAAAAAGAGCAAAAACTTTGAAAATGCTCTTAATATATTTAACAGGCTAATTTAGATTGATCCTAGCAATGAGACTTACCACGAAATGAAAGGATTTATGTTTTACAACAAAGGCGATTTCGATAACGCAATACCTGCTTTTGAAGAATGCACTAAGTTGAAGGGAGAAAACGCATTTACTTGTCACAGACATTTAGCAAATTGCTACTATGAAAAAGAAAATTTTGACAATGCCATTTAAAATTACAAAGAATGTATTACTTTAAAACCTTAAAGAATAGAAAACTATTTATTTTTTACAAGTTCTGTTTTTTTAAAAACCAAATAACAATGCATTTATTACAAAAACACTACCTAGGAATTCTGCTTAAACTCCTACAATAATACTTACAATTATGTGACTGGCAATTATAACAGTGCTAAAGATTATTGCTAAAGCAATATAAACAATGCTAAAAATTATGTTGAAACAAATTATAATAATACAAGGGATTATGTTTAAGGTCATATTAGCAACTCTAAAGAGTATGTAAGTAATATTAATAACTCTACTTCAGAATATTTTAGTGATGTAACCAATAAGACAAAGTCATACTGGGGCGGAGTTTATGACTAAGCTATGCAGTATTACAACTCCTTATTCTCATGAAAATATTATTAAGTTACAATAATTTTTCTTTTTCACGTTATGAGATAGTTCAGCTTTAATAAATATATTTTTATACATTTTTAAATTTAATAGCTTGATCTATTAATTAATTTTTCAAGATTATTATAGTTAAATATACTGTTTATTTCTGATATATTTGATTCAATATTCTAATAAATTCACTCAATTCAATTATTTTTAAAAATATTTTTTTATTTTAATGTATTCTTTTTGAAAATCTTTTTTTCATTTTTTTCTATCATTATATCTATCTATCTTGTTTAATATTAAAGCTATTTAATTTTCTAAATATTAGAAAAGTTAATTATGTGATAAATATATTATTAGCTTATAAGAATTATTCATTCTTCCTATTTATATTCAAAAATTTTTCTAAATACCATAATCTATTAAAATTTATTTCTCATAATTTGTCTAGATTATTTTTTTTTTGGATGTTTAAAAAATTATTATCATCATTGTAATATTTTAGTTTTTCTCTGCATAAATAAGAAGTTATACAATACTTGTGTTTGATAATGTATGTTTTTTAATTTTGATTTAGAAATTAAATAATAGAATTTCATATTGTAATTATTTGTTATTTGTCTGTCTATATCATATTTTAGAAAAAAATTAATTCTAGATCTTTAGAAAAATTCTTAGAAAAATAGTTATATTTGTCTAAATATTATATAAATTGCTCATATAATAAAAATTAGAACATTTTTGATAAGATATTATAATTTATAAAATTATTTATACATGAAATAACTATCTCAAATTTTACTTTTATATTATAGATTATAAATTTCAGTCATATTATGTATGCTTCATATGTCTAAAATTTAGAATATTTATCGAATTTGCTATAATAAAATCTATATTTTCTGCTATATAAATATCTGAGCTTAAATAATAAACCTACAAGCTAATTAATTATTAGAATATACATCTTAATCAGAAAAAATAATAAGTGAAAATAAAAAATCATATAGAAAAAGATTGTTTTATTGATAAAAAAATAAATTTACTTTTTTGTAGAATCTAAATAAATATGAATAATTCATAATAGGACCAAGGAAATTTCTGCTCTTTTTGTTAAAAAAGAGTTTCAAACTACGAATTGCATGTAATCTAATGCCAAAAATAGAATAGATAAGCTTAGCAAAATCTTCAAAATAACATGAGTAGTAATTCTAATAAACCTCAATAGAGTTAGGATGCATTTATGAAATAGTCCCCTTCAAAAAATAGAGACACCCAATATTCTTATTAAGCAAACGAGGTTATTTCTGATAATCTGCGTGATGTGAACAATAGAAATATGTTTGGCCAATAAAATGTCTAATAGCAATCAAACCAGAGTTAAAGGCAAGGAAATAGTGGCTAATTTAATAATGAATATGACCCTTAAAATTTAAATTATCAACGTAATAATGGAAATATGTCATATTATCATCCTCTTGAATAAAGTTAGGATGAAACAGTAAAATGTCCCAATTGTGATACTATCTTAACCATCGAAATGGTATCCATTCATGTAGAAACCTGTCCTAATAAAGAAATCTAATGCTAATTCTGCAGATAGCTATTCCCTTAATGCATCATGAATGACCACTTAGATGTATGTGATTAGGCTTTAAATTAGTAATAATAGTAATCATAGCTAAGAAGAAATGGAAACTTTAGCTCTAATAATAATAGAAATCAAAATAGATAACCAATCTTTTAATAATAACATAGTAGAAATGATAATAATAATTAGAGATAATAATAAAGGTAAAATTCCTATTAAAATTAAGAAGAATAAGAAATGTCTTTCTAAAGGCAAGGTAGCAGCAATCCTCTATAGGCTGAAAGAGTACATCCATTAGAGCTTTTGTTCTTAGGATTAAGAGGGAATAGATCTAATAGAAGACAAGGTATTGGAAGTGATTTATTTTAAATATTGATACCTTTAATGCAACAATCATAAAACAGATAATTTTAGTACTTTTTAAGTCATGGTAATATGGAAGGCTTTGACTATTCTAATGACGGAGGTTTAAATGAAAATCAGCTTAAAGACTTCCCTGTTCATAAATTTTAGAAAAAACCTGGAATGAGCTAAGATTTGCTCAACTGCCCTGTTTGTCTCTGTGAATTTGAAGAAGGAGAAGAAGTTAAAATTCTTGATTGTTGTCATAGTTATCATTCTAACTGCATAGATGAGTGGCTTAAAAAGAATACTCATTGCCCAGTATGCAAATAAGATATGAAACAATTTGTTTGAATAAATTAATCGAATAATAATATATTAAAATACACAAAATATCCTTATTAAATAAAAAATATATTAGTTCTTTATACTTTAAAATAATTAATAAATTTAATTTTTTCAAACATTATTACAAAATATTACATAAATAAATAAATTATTCTTGTTAAAATAGTAAAAATTCTTTATAATGTTAAATTTTCAAACACCCAAAATTAATTAAATAACAAAAATATTTCAAAAACAAGTAAAATACTAATCTAAATATTTATACAATTAAATTTACATACCTAAAAATGTAATAATTAAGTGTATATTTTTATAAATAACACAATTAATAATTTACTACTCTCATAAATATTTGAGAAAAATTCATTTTTTTCTATTCTTAATACAAATATTATAATAAATATTTTTTGCTTTTATTATTAACTAAGTAAGTAAAATTATTTTAATAAATTTTTTTTTTACTTCAAACATTCAGAATTAAAATTCAAATAACAAAATTATTTCAAAAACAAAATAACATATAAATCCAAAGATTTATAAATTTAAATTTGCATACTTTATAGTTTAAAAAGAGATAGAATGATTAAGTATTTTTAAATTAAATAATTATTTATAACTTTCATATATATTTAAAATAAACATTAAAATATTTTTAAATAATTTATATTTAATTAGTACTTAAATTAAAAAATAATGTTAAAATTTACTTTGAATCTAAATATTTATATGTGATAACAAATGTAAAATTTAAATTATTCAATACTTGTTGTTAAATTAAAGATATAAAACTACATTTATTTAAAATATTTTTTTTGTTTTTTAAAAGTAAAACAATTTGCTTTATTAAATAAAAATGCTTGCTATTTATAAGTATAATACTGTAAATTTAAAAAATAAAGCAAGTAAGAATAAAAAAGTAGTATTTGAATTAAATAATTTACTAACAGATTAATTCATTTGAATTGAAATAAGGATTTTTAAAAAATAAAAAATTTTTTGGATATACCGTAAGTTCTCATTTAAAAAATCCGAACGAAATCCGAGAAATGATCAATTTTTATAGTCTTTAAAAATCACTTCTCGTTTTTCGGAAATGGCGTAATCCGAGGAACGAGGAAATGAGAACTTACGGTATTCTAATATATAATTTAATGAATTAATAAAAAAATTATCCAAAAATGTAATAAGACAATAATAATAATTCTTTAAATATGGAATGCATAATTACTCAAAATCTCATTGAGCAATAAGGTGACATAGAAATAAATAAAATGGTAATAGATGCTTTTATAGAAAGTAATAAAAATACCTTAAAATGTAAGTTGATAATTTGCAATTTCATTCATATTTTCTGCTTTTCAATGCTTGATCAGATTGAATTTTATAATTTTTCTCATCTTTATCAGAACAAACATGACTTCAAACAGTAAAAGCTTTTGTTTAATCTATGCTTCTAAATTCCTTTATTTATTGTTCTTCCAGTGATGCTAGGATATGCCCGTGACTTTGTTAAGCAAGTAGCAACTATAAAAATAACTTTTGCTATGATTTTTATTGGAATTATCTTTTAAAATTGCTCAATGTTTCTGCATCTCTATTAAGTAGAATTAATAGGATAATTCTTTTTTAATTTGGGTAAGGAGGTATTTTTTGTGGCTGGACTGTGTTTAATAAATGATTACTATCCACTTAATTCTGATTTTGCATAAATATTGGTTTCTTACTCTTAATTTGGATGGTGCCTTCCCCACTTCTTTACTAATTTGATTATGATTGTTTTGTCTTCTTGTGAATATTTGAATGGTAAAGTAGTTGAATATTTGAAGATCTTACTTTTAATCTTCTTTTTGTTGCTTATTTTTGAAATAACTTAGATATACTAAATATTGAAAATTTATTAAATCCTTGAATAAACGGAAGAATCTAATATAAGAAATAGCAACAATCCTTTGAAAAAACACAATATATTAATTGCTTTAAGCAAATACTTTAAAAACTATAAACTGATATTAATAATTCTTTCCATTTCTTGCGTGATCTCCAGCTAGAATTTTGGATACATTAATGCTTTTAATGTTAACTTATCAGAATTAATTAATGAAGGGAATAACTAAAGACCAACCAATATTTCTTATTTTCTTACATCATGTAAATAAATATTATTTATTATCCTTATTATTATAAAATTACTAAAAATTTTTAAAAATTATATTAAGTCCAAGTTATATCAGATTTTACTGCAAATGAATTTCTTAAAAAGTTCTACAAGAAAAAATACAAGTTAAGCAAAGTAGTTTAAAGTATTTAAACCTCTGGCTTTCTTGCAATCATTTTTTACACAGCTTTAATTTTTTTGGAAAATATTCCTGAAGAATATTTACCACTAAGCCTCATTTTAGTTTTTTGCAACATTCTATCTGGCTTAATTTCTGCATTTTCTTATTCCACAGTAGAGGTAATAGTATAGTACTTTTAAATAAATTATATGATTGGCACAGGATTTGGTTTAGCATCTTCCTTCATGAATTTGTTTGCAACGATTTCTGGTTTAATTCTACTTTTTTCATAAGACAATAGATAGTTCTTACAAAGCTTATTGCCAGCTTACTTGATGATTACGATTATTTCATTTACAATTTAGTATACAATTGGGAAAAAAATGTTTAAAACAGAAAGTGAATAATAAAAAAATATAAACAAACAAGAATCTTTGTGAAATAATAATAAGTTTTTAAAAAAAACTAAAACAAATAAAAAAAAAATAATTAATATTTAGATATATTTTATCTAAATCAAAATCCTATATAAAGAGATAAATATCTTAATTAGATTATATTAGTATGAAAAATTTATTAGTAAACCTAATAGATTTATTATTTTTTAATAAGTAAGTATAGCTAATTAATTTATTATTAAATTACTCAAATATTATTATATTATATTTAACATTTATTTTTTTAGGTGCATTTTTTAAAGAAATTAATTTTACTGATCAGTTTAAAAAGATGATATAAAATTTATTATATACTGAGTTATTATAAAATTAAGTTTATATGTTTTCAAGTTTAATAAATTTTTAAATACTATTAAGGCAGGTCCTTTACCAAGTATAAAATCTTGATGGATAGGCTTTAACTAATGAGGATTGACAGTATTTAACTCTTTATATATATTTTGAAGAAATCCTTAGCTTTTATCTTTCATTCTATGAATTCAAATAAAATAAATTATCATAATATAATGAATTATTTAAATAATTAAACTAAAATATATTCAAAATTGATAATTTTATAGGAGTATTCTGTAAATATATCTTTCCTAATTATTTTGAAGGAATTGATAATAGTTTATTAAAATTAATTTTTCGTAAATTATTAATTATTTAAATCAATTTAGAGTTATTTTATAAAAAATAGATAAAGATGCGCCTAGAATATGATTTTAACTATATTCAATAATAAAGTCGATAAGAATTAGTCTTAGAATTAAATACTGAAGCATATGTGCAACGCCAAGTTAAAAAGCTTATTAAATAGAATAAAAATAATTTGGTTAAAAACCTTAAAATTTGCAATTGCATTCATAATCTTTGCTTTTTCTTTTTAGAGCTTATATAAAATTAGTATGCAGGTCTTTTTTATCCAACATTAGCTAATACAAATACTTAGGATATTTAGTTTTATTATAGTTTTGCTTTCATTATTCCCTTAAATTTTTTTCTACCCATTCTCTTTGGCTATGCAAGAGATTTTGTAAATCAAGTAGTAACTATAAAAATATCTTTCGCCTTAGTGTGTTTAGGAATATTGCTTTAATATTTTTCATTGTGTTATGGCTTGATTTAGTCTTCCATGGTTGGTGTCTTTCTGTTTATGATAGGAAAAGAGGTGTTCTTTGTTGCAGGTTTAACTTTGATATATGATTATTATCCTAAAATAGAAAATTATTCAGTAGTTGTAAGTTCTTATTGTGCCTATGGATGGAGTTTACCTCGTATTTTGGCAAATATTTTAATGCTTTTAGTTAACTAGATCTAAGGAGCTCCTGAATTAATTTATCAATCCAGACATTTCATTTTCTTAAATACAATTTTACTACTATTCATAGAGAAAGCCTTTTTAAATTAGATTAATAATTCTCAACAATAATTAGAAGATACTGAAGAAATTAACATTAGAGATTATAAAAATCCTTTTAGAAAGCACAATTTGTTTTTAACTTTGAAAAAATATCTCTAAAGTTATGAATTCATGTATTCCATTTTTTCAGTTTCTATAATTATTGGCCTCCAAAATACTTAATTTGTAAGCATTTTTAGCTAAAACTTGATAAATTACCTAAAAAATCAAAATAACAACAATGATGAAACAATTGTCTCATCTTAGTACATTTTAAGTTTAAGTAAATTTATTAATTTATTTAAGCCATTATTTTTTTGAATCTTCAAATAAAATAAATAAATATATTTTATTCTTTTTTAAATTAAAATTATTATAAAAAAAAGCTTTGCTTGAATTTTAAATTTTATTTTTTTTACTAAAAAAAAGTTTAAGCAGCATCTCAGTTATTCTTTAGCCTTCATCTTGCAAAAATATTTAAAAGGAATTTTTCATTAAGCAAAGTTTTAAACGTTTATTTAGGATCTGGATTTTGTTCATTTGTATTTTTTTTAATAAGTTATATACAAATAAATGTTTTTAAAAATAATCCTTTTGTTTCTATTGGAATTTAAGCTGTAAACAACATATTTTCAGGAATAGCTTTAGCACAAAGTTTTATTACAATTGAAATTATAGTAGTTTATTATCATCAAGATTATATGATAGGAACAGGTTTTGGGCTAGCTTCTTCTTTTATTATGCTATTTTGGACGCTTTCTGTAACCTTAGCCAAGTATTTTAGCTATGAATACATATTATAATATACAGCTGTATTCTTAGGTGTCTCTTTTTACACTTTATTAGCCACTAACTTAATTGGAAGGTACATTACCTATAAATATTACATTAATATATCAAATTGAAAAGTATAAAGAGTTCTTGGTGAGATAATACAAAACAGAGGAACTCTTGTTAAAAATATTTTTTACTCTCATTATTTATTTGCTCAATTTTATCTCTATAAAATATTTAAAATAAGGGATATTTTTAAAGATATTAATTTAAACCTCTCTTATTTCAATAAATTATTTATAATATTACTATTTAATAAATATAATATTATTTATAAATAGATATGTAATAATATGTTTTCAATTTTATTTAAGAAAGTAATAAATTATTGATGAAAGTTAAACTAAAAAATTTGAAAAACTTTTAAAAAATAATAAATTAATATTTGATTTGTTTTAAAAACCATTTATACAATATCTAAAGCACGATATAATAAAAGATAAATATTTTTAAAATAAAAAAAATTTCTAATTAATTAAAAATAAAAAAGATTGAATTTAGATTTTTTCTGAAAAATAATTTTTACTTTAATTTTTATCATTTTTATTTTATAATTTATAACAATTTTTTTGATGATTTTCAATCCTTCTATCAATCTATCGATGACTTTTTAACATTAATTCTAATTAATTTGAATTTAAAACTTTTGGTACACAAAATTTAATTGGTTTAATCTTAATGATTATTTTATTAGCAAAATATAAAGTAAATAATTATGTAGCTAAAAATGAACATACTATAAAAATGAATTTATGTATTCATAATACTAATTTAAAGAGTAAATTTTTTATGTATATTTTATTTTCAAAATTGCAATTTATATATAAGTACAAACATTTTTTGCCTTTTAGTGTTTTTTAAAGAGGCAATTAGATATCATATTATTTATGAAAAAATTGGAAAATATGCAAAGATGTCAAAATTTTTATATTCTGCAAATCTTTAGAATTAAACTCACAAATACTGGTGCCACAAAAAGATAATAAACAATATAATTCCTAAAATTAGGACCTAATTGAATTACCTTTTCAAATTTTTCTATTCTTTGTTTAATTAGTACACTATTCCCTTTGTTGTAGGCACATATTCTTCTTCATATTGCTCATCTTCATCTTAAACCTTTTCTACGCAAGCTTATTATTCCTTTCTCCTATTATTTTAATAATAAATTGTATATATCTTACTTTGTTAATTCATATTTACTCAGTGATTTCCATTTCCATTTTATAAATCTACTTTTTGAAATTATGTTGATTTGATTTGTCAGTTATTATTAATACGCTTTATTTAGTAAATTTTTAGATCTTTCAATATTTTATTTATATCTATTATCAAATAGAAACATCAATATTTCTAAAAGTTATTGGCTCCAATTCTACCAAATTTATGAGGAATTAAAATTTAAAAAACAAAAATAATTCTTAAATATTTTCTAATTACTTTAATTCTTTTTTTCAATTGTATCAAATCAAATTTTATAAAAATAAAATTTACAACATATATTTAAATGATGTAATTTAATAACTAAAATAGCTGTAATATATATATTGTTGAATTAAGTATCTTTCAGCATTTATACACTTTGAATTTAAGTTAAAAACAAGTGCTAATAAATAATTTCCATTCTTTGAATGGCTAAAAGTTATAACTTATCACAACTGAGTGTTAATTTAAAATATTGTCATTAAAGGTATAAGTAACCTGGTTTTATTTAATATCAAATGCTGCTGTAATACTTAGTTATTTAATATTGCTTATGTTTATTTCTTTTTATTTAAGGTGGCAAATAAAACATAAACAGGGCATATCGTGATTGTATCCTATTGCATCTTTAAGTTCTGAGTCTATACAACCAATAAAGAAATGACACTTGTCTTCAAAGTTTTGATTATCTATAAATACTACTTTATAAATCGAAGAATTTTCAGAAAATGATTCACGAGGATACAGGATAGTATTTAAAGCATCAGGATAAGGTACTTTTGATCTAACAAGTTGAACAGGTTGCATACTATTTTGTTCAACTGATAATTTCTCGATGCTTAGTTAATTTATTATTTGCTGGTAATTGTCAAATTAGTGAATAAGCCTTTCATTTATAAAATTATATGCTCCTTACTAGAAGTTATTAATCTGCTATTTAATATCTTAACCTTCTTTAAGTTAACAGAGCTAATTAAAAGTCTGGTGCAATTCACTTTTCATAAATTCTATTTCTTAGTTATTTTCTAGCTTAGAACAATTCTACTTTAAAGCCTATTTAATGTGTTGAATTCCATAAGCATCAGTATAAAGTTATTTAATCTTATTAAGCATGTTTTGCTATAATTTTTCATTACTCTCTTAAAAATTTATAAGCTACGACTTAATCTCTTTAAGTTAATCAATCAATTGATCAATAAACTCTATCTCTTTAATAAATACCTTTTTATGCGAAGCCTACTTTTCATTAAGGAAATCTTTGATCTTTCTAGTAGCTTAATCGAAGGGGTATTCTTCTATCTGGTATTCATTTTTGTCATTTATGTCTTCAAATAATAAAAAATCATTATAAACTTTAGAATAAATGCTCATGCATTTTTAGCATATTTTCCAATCATTTTTCTCTTAATCTTTTAAAAAATTTTTGCTTAAACACACTCCGATAGTGTGATGGCTAGGGTGTCTTTAACAAAAGCTTACTTCTTACTAAATTTATTGCATTTTTAAATATACTATAACAGCAATTTTAATGTCTTAAAAAGAAAATGTAAAGTAAATTATTGTGAAATTTAGAAATATCCTTTGTGTTTTCTAGATGTAAAATAAATACAATTTAAAAATTTAAAATAAAAAAAAGGTATTTTTTTGTTTTTTTATACAAAATCAGACCATAGACACAATTCTAGAATTCAACATATTTTTACATTTTCAGAAAAAGCAAATAAATTATTTTTATTTTAAGTCAACTAGTAAATACAAAAACTAAAATAGATTTATTAAAAACTAATAAAATTGAAATTTGCCTTTCTTTAATAATTTATCCACTTGAAATTGATTCTTTAAAATTGGCAAATCTAATTTGAAAATCTTAATTAATTTTAAAAAATAATCTGAATTAGGTAAATTAAATTAAAACAGGTTCTAGTTTCTATATGTCCTTTTTTTGGTGTTTTTTATACATAATTCAACTATTTATTTTTAGTTTTTTAAGATATTTCAATATTTGTTTTTTGGAATTAAAAAACCAGCTTCCTGACTTATTATTAAAAAGAGTAAATTAAATAAAATTCAATGTAAAATATTGATTAGATACAATTTTATAAAAGAATAAAGTATTATGCAATGTGTAAAAGGCGATATTACATATTTAATTTGTTAAATTTTAGATAGTAAACTAGAAATTTTAATAAGATATAGGTAATTTAATTAATATAAGGAAAATTTATGTGAATTTTTATTAATTTTTTAAAGGATATTTCATTATTTCATGATTAGCTTAATCTTTTACTAGTTTAATGAGCTTCTGATGGGAGCTTACTTTTTTTGAGCTAATTTATAAGGTTACTTGATATAACTGATGATTTTGAGCTCTATTAAAATGTCTAAGTAGTTGACTATTTTGTTAAACCTCTTGATATTTTAGAGACTCTCGAGCTAAACATTTTGGCAAAATAATTAGGATTCCTTTAAGGAAGGGTGAAATTATCAAAGTCATTTTCTGTTGATTGGTTTTATGTGTTATTTTAACCTTATTTATCATCAATATCATCATCAACATCAATATCTTAACCTCCGCTACTACTACTCCCACCACTAGAATATTTATTAGAATTGTAACCATCTGAAGAATTTGAACTCTATCTAAAAAGAGATGAGTTTTCAATTTATGTTTTGAATAAAAAGTAGAGCAATACTATTGTTTGAACTACTGCAGTAAACAAACTTGAAAATTTCACTAGATTTACAACCTGAGGAAGATGATCCTCAATAGCAACTTATAGACAAGGTCTCTGCTCAGTTGGTGTTCCTCTATTAATCTTAATCAAAATAAAATTTAGTGATTTAAATTTATAATTCTTAATGAATCATTCATTTTAATTTTACAAAAATTATTGAAATATTATATTTTCCTTGCAAATTAATTGCTATTAAATTTAATTTTTGAGAATAATTAATGTCTTCTGATTTAAAGGAATTTAAGTAATTTACATCAGTGAAATAGTATAAGTTTAGAGGTGTGCATATTCCTGAGCAGCCCCAATAATTTTCAGCTTACTTGAGTTAATAATACAAGTCGTTCTTTTGAAAGCTTCCTGGACATTGTGAGATGTTGACTACCATTTGTGAGTTATTAATATAAGGAGTTATTTTGTTTTACAAGTCTTATGGCAATATAAAAGGAAATTTCATGTCACATAAACATGAAGATGTACACAAAGTGCTCTTTGCACTGTCATATAAATTAAGAGCTTCTCTTTACCAAATTTCTGTGTAATAGTTATTACAATCGTCAATCATATATCTGTATCCTCTAAATGATAAGCCTCCAATAATAAAAAATCCAGAATTTAATATGAACCAGATACCACAAATAACAAGCTTGTGCTTAAAAGGGATACTATCAATATATTTACGGCTGACATAAAGTTAAACTAGAATTAAATATATCATATTGACCAAAGTAACAACTAAAAGACCTATGAAAAGACCTTTTAAATAGCTTGGGATAGATCCATATATTATTTAATCTGTATCTGCTAGCCCAGTAATTGCTGCGCAAAGTGGAATAAGTAAAACTAAATAACAAATGTAAAGTGTTTGAGTCAAAGGTTATTTAACTGCAACCTTTTCTTCAGCCACAATATTTTCAGGATTATTTTAGCTTTTTACAATTTTTTCATTTTCTTAACTGAGCGGGATTTACTTAAGGTATTAAATATTCATAGTATTTTAAACATTATTTGTTTAATCAACCATCTCAATTTCTTAGATGTTGTTTTATCCTAGTTCGGAAGCATCTTATTACCTCTAAGTAAGCAATTATTAATAGTTATTTATTGAGTTATCGTTCATTTTTATAAGCCAAATAGCTTTAAGATTCAAAAATTATGCAAATTTATTTTAGTCTTCTTAATAAACAAAAACTTGTAATTAATTTTTTTTTTGTATTTATTTTTCTTTTAGAATTAGTAAATCGTATTAAGCAATCTCAAAGGTTAAAGAAAGATTTTAATTTTTTTAATGCAAAAATTGAGATGTAAAATTGAAAAATAAGGTTTATTTCAGAATATTACTTTTTAAGAAATTCAAAGCCATCCATTTTATTTATATGTTAGACGTGAGAAACCATTAATTAATTTACTAAAAATCTCTGAAATGAAATAGATTGATAAATATATTCTACATTGATTTACTGCTAACGAGCATATAAAATATATAATAGATACATTTAAAAACATATACCAATATTATTTTATTTAAAAAATATTTTTTTTATTTTCATAAAATTTTACAACAAGAAATGGTTCTTAAATAGATTGGGATATTTTAAAAAACTTTTTAAATGTTAATTTTGGTAATTTAAAAATAATAAAAATAAGTTTTATTCATTTTATGTAATCACTAATCATAATTATAACTTTAATAAATATTAAATAGAGTAAAATCTTCGCTTAAGTTAATTAATTTTTAAATTTAAAATATTATTTCATTTCTTAAAGAAAATTTTTTATTTCTTTTTTTTATTCTAAGTAATTTTGCAAAGAAATAAAGAAACTATCTTCTTTTGAAATTTAAATATTTATTGCTTTTTAAAATTGTAAGCTTGTGTTCTTCTATACCCCAATATTTTTTATCTAAACAAATAGTATGGGTGAGTCTCTCTCTTTAGTATTATAGTATTTTGTTTAGATGGTAAGAATCATCATAAAAATATGAAATTTTTATTACATTTTCGAAATTATTTGTCATTAAGTTAAGAAATTCACTAGCATTTAATATTATACTTTTAAAAATTTTTCTTTTTGCTTCTATATCTTATATGTGATAATTAGAAATTTTTATTTTTTTTCCTCTGTTATTATAGTATTTAGAAGTAAATAGATTGCCTTCAAAAGAAGAATATAAGTATTTTTTATTCATTAGTTTTCTATTTAAAGCATAGTAAAATATATCAAAATTTTTAATTGATACAAGTGGAGTGTTTTAGAAAAACAGTTATTAATTCATAAAGAATCTATATAATAACATTTATTTTTTTGGCTACACTTCAAAGTGGAAAAAGAAACTAAAAAACTAGATAGTCAAATTCTCTAATTAATTATTTGGGATCATAATTTCTAAAATTTCCTTCATTCCATTTAACAAACATTCTATTTCATTCTCATAAATACGTTAAACAGATTTTTTTCCTTTTTTTTAAGTCAAAAATAAATTACTAAAATCTATTTTTAAAGTTTTTATTCCTCTGATTCTCCTTATTTCAGCAAATTTAGAAAGAAAGTACTCATGCAATTTAGAACTTCTAAACATTTTATTTATAATGTTTCTTTTGTATTCTTTTTTTCTATCTATCTTATCACTAAATATTTCTAAAATGTTTTTGTTACGTTTAATACAGATTCTGAAAATGTTCAATTAAAATTTTAGTGAGTGATTTTAATCCAATAACTATTGAATTAATTCTAAAAATAAATCAACAATATCTCTTTCATATCCTCCATTTTCTAAGTAGTTAAATTGTAATCTTATATTGATAGCTTTTAGTTATGGAACATTTTATAAAGCTTTTGTAAATATATTTTCGATATCTTTTATATTTTGATGTCCAATAAATTCTTATAGATTTATATCTAGTTTATGGATTGATTGAGAAACATATTAAAGAGTATCCATCAACTTTACAAAGCTTTGCCAATTATTATTTAAAGATCTGATATCTAGTTTGAGAGAATTAGGCATAAAGTTCTTGATATCTTAACATACAAAAGGAACCACTACATTAGTTTTTATGAAATAGGATAGTTATCTTTTTTAGCTATTTCTTCTGTATTTAAATAGTTTATATTTAAAATCAATAATTGGTATTTTATTTAGTAAATTTAAAAGAGCAAAATCATATTGATTACTAATTTAAGATCTCCTTGAACATAAATTTATGATAACATTGTTAATGCACTTTTAAATTTATGATTCATTTTTACTTTAATTCATTATTTAGTTTGTTAAAATATTTTGTTTAAGCGATGAAAGCCCTTTAGTTGGCTAGAATGAATCTTTAATTTAGTTTTCATGGGTTTATTAGACTACTTTTAATATCTAATTAAACATTAAGTTTAAGTCTTGCTAGTTAAAATAGGTTAAAGATGGGATTAAAGAGGAAATATTCAATTTCTTCTTTAAAAAAAACTAAGATTTACATTAGCTAGCTTTCTTTATTTCAGTGCCCTCATCTTCTTTAGATTCTAGATTTAGGCTTTTATACAATAGATTATTAATATTTTTTTTGAAAATAGTGATCCTTTTTTCTTAGATATCATGGTAATCTTTACATCCTATTATTTTACAATCTAGTTTATTACATTTATTTTATTTGTAATAAGGGTCAGATTCGTATTTATAGTCTGGGTTTTTTAACTAGCTAATACTATGTGCAAAGGTGCATTTTTAATTCTCACATTAAGATTAATTTTTACAGAACTGAGTAAATTACCTTTATCTACTTTTGTTCTTTTTGATGATAATTCTGCTCTCTATTAATTATTTTTGCCTTTTGGTTTTTTATTTTTAATAAATACGTTTTTTAGTAAGAATAAATTTTTTCATTTGATATTTTTTTAAGAATTTTTAATACATTTAATAATTATTAAATAAGGGAAAGATTTTTAATCATTTAAATAGCATCAATTAATTCATTTTTTTATTATTAATTGGCCAAAAAGTAAAATAAGATATTTTTTTATTTCTTAAATAATAAAAGCTTTTTTAAATAAGTTACACATAAACTATAAATTCCTTTTCTAATGTAGAGAAATAAAATTATTACATCTATAACAAATGTTAAGCAATCGTGCAAAAAATATAACTTAAATTCAGCAACTAGACAAATATAAATATGTAGAAGCAATAATTTTAAATTGGAAATTCTAAAATAAAAAGAAGAATAGAAGGAAATGCTTTATAGTATTTATAATCATCATTTCTTCTTTTTATAATAAAGTAAATTTCTTAAATTCATAAACCTTAATTATTCATTATTCAAAACAACAGTCAGAAAGGATAAGTATCTTTGGTTTTAATAAAAAAGGATCAAAAATGAAAGGATTTTTAAAAAAATAATTCTATTAGAAATTCCATAAAATAAAGTAATCCTTTACAATAATTGATAGTTCTTAAATATGTAGATAGGGATATTTTAAAAATATCTAAATTTTAAATTCTAATTTTGATAATTTAAAAATATTTAAAAAAATTTTATTCATTTTATGGAATCACAACACATAATCAATCCACCTTTTCTATTATTATAATAATAACATCTATTAATATTAAAATCAGTAAAGTCTTAACTTAAGTTAATTAATTTTAAAATCTAAGATATTATTTCTTTTCTGAAAGAAAACTTTTTATTTCTTTTTTTTATTCTCAATAATTTTGCATAGAAATAAAGAAACTATCTTCTTTTGAAATCCAAATATTAATTGATGTTTAAAATTTTAAGCTTGTTTTCTTCTAAACATAACCAACTTTGTTTATATAAACAAATAGTATGGGTGAGTCTTTATCTTTAATATTAAAGTATTTTATTTAGATGATGAGAATCATGTTAAAAATATGAAATTTTTCTAACATTTTCAAAATTATTTGTCATTAAGTTAAGGAATTCACTAGCATTTTATATTACACTTTTAAAAATTGTTCTTTTTGTTTCTATATCTTTTATGTGATCATTAGCAATTTTTATTTCTTTTTTTCTGTTATTATAGTATTTAGAAGTAAATAGATTGCCATCAAAAGAGGAATATATGTATTTTTTATTCATTAATTTTCTATTTAAAACTCCACTAAAAATATCAAAATTTTTAATTGACACAAGTGGAGTGTTTTAGAAAAAGAGCTATAAATTCATAAAGAATCTATATAATAACATTTATTATTTTGGCTACACTTCAAAGTGGAAAAAGAAACTAAAAAATTAGATGGTTAAATTCTCTAAGTAATTATTTGGGATCATCCTATCTAAAATTTACTTAACTCCATTTAATAGACATTCTATTTCATTCTCATAAATATGTTAAACAGATTTTTTTCCTTTTTTTTAAGTCAAAAATAAATTACTAAAATCTATTTTTAAAGTTTTTATTCCTCTGATTCTCCTTATTTCAGAAAATTTAGAAAGAAAGTACTCATGCAATTTAGAACTTTTAAACATTTTATTTATAATGTTTCTTTTGTATTCTTTTTTTCTATCTATCTTATCACTAAATATTTCTAAACTATTTTTATTACGTTTGATACAGATTCTGAAAATGTTCAATTAAAATTTTAGTGAGCGATTTTAATCCAATAACTTTTCAATTAATTCTAAAAATAAATCAACAATATCCCTTTCATATCCTCCATTTTCTAAGTAGTTAAATTGTAATCTTATATTGATAGTTTACAGTTAGGGTACATTTTTTAATGCTTTTGTAAATATTTTTTCGATATCATTTACATCCTGAGGTCCAATAAATTCTTGTAGATTTATATCTAATTTATGGATTGATTGAGAGGTATTTTAAAGAGTCTCCATCAACTTTACAAAGCTTTGCCAATTTTTATTTAAAGATCTGATATCAAGTTTGAGAGAAGTAGGCTTAAAATTCTTGATATCTTCACATACAAAAGGAACCACTACATTAGTTTTTATGAAATAGGATAATTATCTTTTTTAGCTATTTCTTCTATATTTAAATAGTTTATATTTAAAATCAATAATGGGTATTTTATTTAGTAAATGTAAAAGAGCGTAATTATAATGGTTACTAATTAAAGATCTCCTTGAACATAAATTTATGATAACATTGTTAATGCACTTTTAAATATGTGGTTCATTTTTACTTTAAGTAATTATTTAATTTTTTTTTTAATTTTATTAAAGTGAAGAAAGTGCTTAAATAGGCTAGAATGAATCTATAATTTGATTTTCATTGATTTATTAGACTACTTTTAATATCTAATTAAACATTAAGTTTAAGTCTTGCTCGTTAAAATAGGTTAAAGATGGGATTAAAGAGGAAATATTTAATTTCTTCTTTATAAAAAATTAAGATTTACATTAGCTAATTTTATTTTCTTCAGTAAATTAATCTTCATTTGATTCTAGATTAAGGCTTTTATACACTAGTTTATGAATATTTTTTTTGAAAATGTTCATCCTTTTTTCTTAGATATCATGGTAATCTTTACATCCTTCTATTTTACAATTTAGTATATTACATTTATTTTCTTTGTAATAAGGATCAGATTCATATTTATAGTCTGGGTTTTTTAGCTCACTGATACTATGAGCAAAAGCGCATTTTTATCTTTAACATTCAGAATTTTTACAGAATTAAGTAAATTACTTGTTTTTATTGGTCTTTTTGAAGATAATAATGCGATCTTTTAATTATTTCAAGTTTCTAAATCTTGGTTAATAAATACGTTTTCTAGTAAGAAAAAATTTTTTCATAAGATATTTGTTGTTAAGAATTTTTTTATCAATTTAATTATTATTTTATAAGGAAAATTTTTTAAATCATTTAAAAACTATCAGTCATTTTTATTTATTTTTAATTTGCTACTTAAAAAAGAAAAATAAGAGATTTTTTTGATTTGTAAAACACTAATAGCTTTTTTAAATATTTTACACAATAATTTATTAATTTCATATCTCATATATAGAAATAAAAATACTACATTTGCAACAAAACTTAAAAAATGATTCTAAAAATATATTTAAAAGTTTAATTTTCATTTATTAAGCAGTATATAGATATAAACATGTAGAGGGAATAAATTTTAAATGGGAAATTCTAATAGAAAAAGAAGAAGAAAAAAATGCTATTGGTGTATAAACTATAAATAAATATAATCTAGAAAGAAGTATATTTCTTAAATTTAAAAACCTTAATTTCTCATTATTCATAACAAAAGTTAGAATAAGGATAAATATCTTCGGTTTTAATTATTTTTCTAGATTTGGAATAATATCTAAAATTACAGTTTCTTAAATTAGAAGATCTATAGTATATTATATTTAATTTTAGATTTTTATCTATCAAAGCTTAAATCTATTTTAGTAAAGTCTGATTTATTATTTGAATGATATTAACAGTACTTAATAGTTTTAACTCAAATTTGAGATGCAATCCTACTTAATAAATAAATAAAGAAGTAAACAAACAAATAAAACTTGAATTAGATAAATAATTGATTTCTTTTTTTCTAATACATATAAAATAAAGAAGGAAACTTAACAAATATTTTAAGATATAATATTAGAAGCAACAATTATATGATCTTTTTAATAATTTGATAAAAGATAAATATTAATTTTAAATACATTTTTTAAATGTAGACACATTAAAAGTTGTTATATAAATCTTAATATAAATTAAACACGTATAATCATACAAATGATTAGACACTTTTTTCAATAATTCAGATTTTTTAAAATTGATTATATTCATTTATTTATTTACTTTTCGGAAAAATATTTAGAATATGTTAAAAAAATATTTAAATTATTTGAATAAATAAATATATTTTGTAATATACCGTAATTAAAAGATTACTGTAATTTATTAGCTTAGGTAAGATTTTTATTTTTTTAAAACATAATTTAATTAAATAAACCTTTAAAGAAATAAAGATAAAAATAAATTATTGGAGAATCAATATGGTTTATTATTATTTTTGATTAAACAATTAATAGATAATATGAAAGATATTATTTAAAAATTGTTTTAAATAGAAATTTACTAACTAAAAAATAAATAATAAAAATTACATCAATTACTTAACACTTGAGAAACATTAAGATTTAATTATAATTAAATTAAATTCATAATTGACTAAATTATTTCTTTTCTCAAAATGAATTTGTTATTTTTCTTTAATATTTTTTTATATTTTGCATAGAAATATAAAAATTATCTTCTTTAAAAATCCAAAAATTTATTGATTTTTAAAATATTTTATTTTTATGGATAGATTTATCTCTACATTAGATTAGGATTTAATAAAATTGTGTGTGTGAGTTATTTTCTTTAATATAAAAGTATCTTATTTAAATGAAAACAATCACTTTCAAAATATGATATTTTCTTTACTTATTAAAATCTATTTGTAACTAAATTTAAAAACTCATGAGCTTTTTCAGTTGTTAGTTTTATAAATTTCTTTTTCCCTTAGATTTTATTTGCTTCATCACTCATAGCTTAAATTTTTTATTAATTCCTTTTCTTCTTATTCTTATAAAGTTTAGAAGTAAATAAGTTTCCTTCAAAGGATGAATAAACATATTTGCGCATAAGCTTCTTGTTAAGAAGCTCACTAAAAGGCTTAAAGCACCTGATAGACACAATAGGAGTATTTTAAAAGAATAGTTAAAAGTTCATTAAAAATTTAAATAACAGCATTTTTTGTTTTGGTGAGACTTCAAAGTTGAAAAAAAAACCAAAAAATTGCATATTCAAAGTCTACAAGCAATTATCATTAAGTTTCTCAATAATTTATGATATTCCTGACAGTAAACACTCAATTTCTTTTTCATAAATTGGTTTAGGAACCTTATCTTAACGTTTTTAAGTCATTAGCAAATTACTAAAGTTTATTTTGAGGGTTTATAGCGTGTCTATGTTAAAAATTTTTGAAAATTTAGCTAGGAAATATTCATGTAATTAAGAATTTTTGAACATTTTATTCACTGCATTTCTTTTGTATTCTTTTCTTCTGTCTGTCTGCTCACTAAATATTTCTAAATTATTTGCCTTATATTTGATAACAATTCTGAAAATGTTCAATTAAAACTATAGAGAGGGATTTTTGATGTATAGCTTTTGTAAAATTTCTAAAAATATGTCTACAATATCTCTTTCATAGTCACCATTCTCTAAATAATTAAACTGTAATCTTAAATTAATAGCTTTCAATTGAGGAAGAGATTACAATGTATTTCTGAAAATTTTTTCAATATCATTAGCATTCTTTGGTCCAATAAATTCTGAAAGATTGATGTCTAATTTATGAATTGTTTGAGAAGATTTTTAAATAGTCTACATTAATTTTTCAAATCCTTACCAATCATTATTTAAAGATTTTATTTCGAGCTTTAAAGACTTTGGCTATAGGTTTTTGATATCGTCACACACAAAAGGAACAACAACGTTTGTTTTTATGAAATAGGATAATTGTCCCTTTAAGTTGTTTCTTTCATATTTAAATAGTTTATATTTGAAACTAATGATTGGAATTTAATTTAATATATTTAAAAGAGCATAGTCATATTCATTGCTAATTTAAGATCTTCTTGAACATAAATTGATGATTACATTATTAATGCAGTTATATAGTTATGATTAATTTTGATTTTTAATCTCTAATTGGTTTTTTTATTTGTTTTAATTAACAGAAGAAAGTGATTAAATTGGTTAGAAATCTCCAAATTCTTTACTTTCATTCATTTATTTGATGACCTTTAATATATTGTTTAACAACTTGTTCAAATCTTACAAGTTAAAGTAGGTTAGAGATGGAACTAAAGGCGAAATATTTAATTTCTTTTTTACTATAACTATAGATTATTATTATTCCTTACTTTAATCTTAATTGGATTATGCTTCATAAGTTTGATTCATTAATTTATACATGTTACTCTCAAGAATATTAATCCTTTTTTCTTTGATGTCATGGTAATATTTACACTTTGGTCTTGTACAATTCAAATTTTTGCATTAGTACTCTTTGTATTTAGGATCAGATTCATATTTGTAGTCTTCATTTCTTAATTCGTTAATGTCATGTGCAAATTTACAAAATCTTGCTCTGCATTATGATGAGTGTTTACAATATGCAGTGTAAAATTTCTTAGTTGTTTTACTTATTCTGATATAAATTTTCTTGCCGTTTAATTATTTAGTTTTCCTAAAAGATAGTCTAGTAGTAGTAGGAAACCTTATTTTTTCTAACTACTCAAGCACTTTCATGATTTTGATTTAAGCTTAAGACTCTTAATTTTTTTAGATAATCTTTTTTATTATTTGATATTTAATTAGTTAGTTTGTGATATCAATAAATTAATATCCAAAAAGGAAAGATTTGTTTTTGGAAATTAAGATAAAAAACTATATTTATAAATATATAATCTTACGACATGCCTAAAAGAGTTACACTATTTTATATTTAAGTGCTCTCCTCATTTTTTAGAAAAAATAGACAAATTTAATTTTCAGAAAACATTTATAAACAAACACATAATAGATTTTTACATTTGGATATTTGTTTTTTCCATGCATTTATAATTTCATTAGACACTTTAAGCTAATAGTATTTTGTCTACTTTTTTAAATCAGTAAAATATTTAGATTGAATATTGATTGATTAATAGCTGTTAATATTAAGCAAATAAAAACTCAACTAAATATTTAGAACTAAAAAATAGATTAAGACTTTAAAAATCCAAAGAAAAAATTAATGTTTTTCGAATTTGATTTTTATTAGACACTTTAAGAAATTCTAGAGGCAATAAATAATAATTAGAAAATATTTAAATCATCTGTTCATTTTTTTAAAATGCTTCATAGACGATTTAAACTCAGTTAATAACCTGGATAAAGTTAATTAACATAAATTAAAGATAAGCTATGCTTTTGTTATTAGATTTTAAATGAACAGTATTAAATTTAATTTTACTGCAATACTTTAATAATTTATTGAAATATTTCAATATTTCACAGAAGAAAAAGATTATGCAATTAAATAGAATAAAATTAAAATTTTTGTAATTTAAATATTTAAAAACTTGATTTATTTTTAAAAATTTAAGGAATATTCAGATTTATATGACAGATAATTATTTTATGCTAAAATACATTTCATTAAATAAAAACTATCATCTCAATATTGCATTGTATTCTGTCTGATATTTAAAAATAGTTTCTAAAAGTATATAGATTAAATTATGTACTTATTTAAATAATTTACACCATTAAAGATAAATTTTACATATTTTATTATGATGAAAGAGCACCAAAATAAATATCAGACAGAACTTTAATTTGATAAAATAAGTCATAAAAAAAGTAGTTGTAATAATTTTTAAATTTCATTAAAAGTAAAACTGAAAATTTACAATCAAAGAGTTTTTATTAAAATATAATCATTAGATATTTGCTAAAAATTTAAATTGATTGACTTATTGCATATTTTAAGATATATATCTTTCTAATTAATTTGATTAAAAATTTCTTTAAAAGTTTATAATTATACTTTCAATAATTTATTTAAAATAAAAGTTTTATAATTATAAACCTACAAAAATAAGAATAATTTTTCTGTTTTAAGTATTAATAAAAATATCATTAAATGTATTTAATTTATTTAAATTACCTATTTTAGTTAAATTTTTTAAATAGTTTATCATAATAAATTTTTTAATAAATTATTTTTGGGTTTTTAAGATTTAAAATATTTTGAAATTAATTTGAGTTATTTGATTGATTATGGAATATACTGATTTATTTTTAATAAATTATTAACAATTAATTGAATGATAAAATAATAGAATTTTGATTAAAAATCCAAATATCTTAATAAAAAGTATCAGTTTTGGTTAATTATTTTTAAGATAAATTGGATATCTATTTAGCCATTTTTTTATTTAAATTATTATTCAAATTAATTCAAACTATACTCTATTTATTTTTGAAATTCAACATTTATTATGATTGAATTATTTTTTTAAGTTATTACAGAAATTAAGAATTTATCAATCTTAGTCCATTAATTTGTAAAAAAATTAAAAATTTTTTATAGTTAATTAAAAATCCCTTTTTTTTTCAGTAATAAATAATACATAATTGAATAGCATTTAAGTTAATATCATAAATAGTAAGTTCTACAAAATATTTATATTAACTTAAGTAGTAATAAATTTAACAATTTAAAAACTAATTGATTAAAAGCTAATTTATTTTTTGATATCCATTATTTTATAATCATTTGAATTAATGGGTTCTGGCTCCTCTAACGCATCAAGTATAATTTTTAAACTATGATTTTAAGTTAAATTGAAATATTGTTGTTAAATAATGAATATTAGAAGAAGAGAAATTAAACAAAGACTAATTTACTAATAGTAAAGATGAATTTAGGTAAAAATCACACAGCTAAATTACATATAGCGGGTACAATAGAGTTTCAAAAGACTTAAAAAACTAGAGCAAATAAAATAATTTTGAAAGATTTAGTAACTTATGCTTAAAAAAAGATGTTGCTGCTGATTAATAAGAATAATAAAAGCTGTAAAATAGCTCAGAAAATATTAATTTTAGTAGAGTGCAAGAGACATAAAACATAATAAATAACTAGAATGTTAAAAAAAAGAATAACAACTGTAGTAAATTATTTCGGGTTTCTAAAACTTTTAGCTACCCTGAAAACTGTGGTTAGAGCAAAATTAACAATAATGCTAGTCTTCGTTTAATTAAAAAAGACTTTAAAGATCACCTACTTGCTAATAAAGCTTCGTCTAATGAATAAAATTCTAATACATTATTATTTGATAATGTAAATTAAAACAACAAAGAAGTGTGTATAATTATTTTAAACAAAGTAGAATGACAATAAATTACTCTTTATCTTTAAAAATTAGAAGATGAGAATAAACATAGTGTTGAAGAAAATTCAAAAAATCAAAGTGAGTCTTAAAGCAGCTCAGATTCAGATAGTTAGATTAAGTTATCATAAGATAGCTTGGACAAAAAAGCTAGCTTATTTTTTTAGAATAAAATTAATTTAAAATCTATTGATACCAAGTTAAAAAAAGAGGAAGATGATAACTCTGGTGGATTGAGCTACTACTCTGAAAAAAGTGAAAACAGTTTGGAGGGATAGGATGATGCCAAAGGTATTTATTTATATTGATAGTTTAAATAATATTCAAAGAAGCAATTTGCATTAAAAAGTAATTCATAAAAGATAATTAATTTAATATCTATTTTTTTTAACAATAGAATAAAATGAAATTTAGAATATCAAAAATTAATAAAACGATAAATAGTTTATAAATGTGTATAAAAGCGATTAGGAAAACCAACATTCAAATAATATCCACAAAGAAATGAAAGGCTAACCAGATTAAAATAAAAAGTAAGGAATAAACTAAGAAGATGTAGATGCAAATGATTCATTCGACTTAACATAAGAAATTTATGAATTTAATTTTATTGAAGATTTAACACCATAACGTAAATTCATATTCAAAATATTTTGTTTTAATTCCAAATAAAAATCATCTGAAAATCATAGCATTTATTTATTTCAATTTAAACTTTTTGGATAATTGAAATTCTTTTTAAATTACTAAATTTGATAAATTAAAAAGTTAAAAATAAATTTAAATAATTTTATTTTATTTTATAAAAAATGTATCTGACTAAATTCAGCAAGGACATCTAATAAAGAGGATTATAAAGTATTTAGATCTATTTGCATTCTATTTTATACAAGTTTAAGCAAGTTTTTTTTATTTTAGAAATAAAGTCCTTATTAGAGTTCTGAAAAGAATTAATTTTAAATGTTTTCACAAAAATAATAGAGTTAAATAGAAAGCTTAAATCTTAACTCTCCATTTGTTTCAGTCAGTTAGGTTACAAAAAATAAAGGTAGAATATATCTAAGAACAACAGAATGCACTAATGAACAAAATAATGGAGAGGAAAGAAGCTATCATCTTGATCTTATTACTGATTAAACATAAGGAAAGTAAGCCTTTAAAACTAGATTAAATAATAAAGATATTTTATTGGATTATGGGATTTGTGTATTATCAAAAAAAGGAAATCAATTAGAAAATGCCCATAATATGTCAGATTATTTTGTTTACGTCGATGATCATATAAAATTGATTTCAGTTTTTATGGGGCATGGTGCATATGGAAATAAGATTTCTAATCTATCTTGTCGCTTATTATTTAAACACTTTTTTAAAGAACAGCTAATTAAATTATAACCGCAAATAGGATTTAAAAGACTATTTATGAATGTAGACAAGTACATCTCACAACATATAGCATATTATGATTTAGTAAATATTACAAATATTTTCCTTTTTTCTAAAATAAGTTTTTCTTTAATTGTTGATGATAATTTTAACACAAATAAAATACAATTTCTAAAATGATTCTTCACATAAAAAAAGCATTGAATTTTGTATAAATTTGCAAGATTTCAATGATTAACTCAGTAAAAATAAATTTTTTCATAACGTTAAATATTTATTGTTTAAATATATCTTTAGAATTCAAAAATTTGTAATCTTTCTCATTATAAATAAATGAGAGGAGAGGGTAGGATAATTTAAGTGTTAAAATTTATCAGAATATAATTCTATTTTTAATTTAGTTAAAGTTACAATTGAAATTTGGTATTTACAAATAGTTTCTTAATTTTATTTTATTTTGAAAAAATTGATTGGTAAAGTAGGATACACATAAATAAATAAGCTTACAAAATATTAAACGTTTAAGATATATCCAGACATTCAATAAAAAGAATGCATGTATAACTAAAATACTATGTCACATTTTTATTAATTCAATCAAAAATCTTATTATTTTATCAATAAAATTTCTTACAAATAAAAAATATTATGTATTAATATTTTCTATGCATAATAAACTTTTATTTTTATGCCATTAAAATATTTATGGACTATTTTTTAAAAAAAGGAATAAAAATTTAACTCCATGCTAAGTGGTGCTAGCTGTACTTTAGTACTTATATAATAAAATAAGATTTTTGTTGCCTATGTTGGAAATATTTAAGCAGTTATTTTTAGATAGTAATTTTGCTATAAATCTTAAAAATAAAATCAAGTTTAAATGTCGGGATTTCATATACCAGCTAACTAATATGAAAAAGAGAGAATATAGAAAAACACAGGAGAGATAAGATAATGGAAAAATGATTTTATTGATCGAGTTTTTGTTAGAGGAAGGACATTCCCAGGGATTGAAGTTACACGGTAATCAATATTTTTTAAAGTTAGGAAGAATTTAATATGATATCTTTTAGTGGGTAGTCAATTTGAGAAGGCATTTAATATTAGTATAATTAGGTTAAATAAACAAAAATTTATACAAATATAACAGGAGTTACTTTTGTTTGTATGTCTGTATTTTATTATTTTTTTAATTTTCAATTAGTTGCTTTGGGAATGACATAGCTAAAATGATTGGAGTGATAAATGAGCCAGATATTTATTATCACGAAATTAGTAAGTAAAATGATGCGTTTCTATTAGTAACAACTCCGAATTTCTTTGATTACATTTCATATGAAGAAGTTTATTAAATTTTAAATTCATTCAACTAGAAGACTGTAAAAAAAGCTTAAGATTTGCTTTAAAAAAGAATAAAAAATTTATACAGTTAGTAAATTGAGGTAATTACCGATTTAGCTTTCGTACTGTATTATTTCATTTGATGGCATTCGTTTTTTTCATCCTTAAAAACGGAGTTTTAATTGAGCTTATCATTTGATGGACTGATATATTTAACATCTATTTGCATATATTTAACTTAAAAAAATATATTTCAAAAATGAACTGTTTTTGTTATTTAATATTTGTGGTAAACATTATCTCTTCAATATTTTTATTTAATTATTTTGAAAAGAATTTAATCTATTTACAATTTGTTTCTTGGGAGAAATATTTAATTGCTCTATAAAATAATCAGTTAATATTTATGAAAAACATCTTTTTTTTCCTTAGCAAAAAATCATTTTAGCAAAAAAAATAAATTGTTATTTTAAATAATTTAATATGAAAAATAGAATATGGTGAGAAATTATAATTTGTAATAAAAATTTAAAAGAATTTTATAATGATTATAAATTGTGTAATTTATACCTAGTTTTTTATCAAAAATTAAATCAAAAAATCATTGTCTGTTAGACAAAAATTAAAATCAACAACACAAATTAATAATAAATCAAAAAAGTTTGTTGCAATATCAAATATGTCTAAAAGATATGATAAATGCTAAATACTAAAATTTAATTAAAAAAAGCAAAATATAAATAAATACATTTCAAGTAAATATTTAATAAAAATAACTTTTGTGCTATTAATTAATTTTTGTAATAGCAATTCAATTAATATTCAATTAGCGTTTAACTGAAGAAAGAAATTTACAAAAATAATAAGAATTTTTATTGCTACTTCATCGATAATAAATACAAATTATAAAATATTGAAAACTTAAATTGCTAATTAAAAGTAAATTTATTTATTTACTTATTATTCTTGGCATTTAAAATAAATTGAAAAATAAACAAATAAATGGAAAATACATGTAAAATAATATTTAATAGATAAACAATATTTATCATAGATTTTATCTAACTCATATCTAGCTGGTATGCCTGATCTGTTTTTTTAAGTAATTCAAGAAAGCTTTCCAAAAAACTGAAAGTTTTAATCAATAGAAATTATTTGTATCTGTACTATAATTACCATAGTATAGAAAAAAAATTTATTTAGATTATAATTAATATAAATCATTTAAGAAGCTCTATTTTTCGTTTATGTATCTGTTAAAATTTAAAATTATTCAGAATTTACTGTTGATTACTAAAAAAGTAGCTTTCATTATCAGTTTTTAAAAGAATTGTAAGACTTTATAGTAGTCATTAATTATTTATTTATTTACTTAATTATTTTTAAATGATATGAGAGGAAATCTATTCTTCATTTCGTTTATTTTTAAAAAAGAGATTTGAGAGATTGGGGAAATTAACTTTTATTAAAAGATTAGAATAAACTGTATGTATAAACGAAATATTTAAAAACTTGCTATTGATGGTGCATTTGATTTTAGACAGAGAAAAATATGCTTATATGTGTTAATTAGAAATAAAACCAAAAGGAAATGAAGAAATTAATAATAATATTTAGGCAGGTTGCTTTACAAAATGATGCAATTGCAAAAAAAAAAATGAATGATATTAGCAGATGAATACAACAAGGAATATTAAAACCTAATTAATGGATAGTTTTTTAATTAAAGTATCTAATTAACTATATATTATGTATAAAATGAGAAAGATATTATTCAATACTCTACATATTTTTTTGAAATAGAATTAAAATTTATTTGATTGGCGGGTTTATTTACAACTAACTACTGTTCGCGTGTATTTATGTATGTATATTGGAGGATGAAGCATATTACATAGTTCATTTAATAAAAATACTCTATATATTTAGACTAGCACTTATATATAAGTTAAGATTTATCTTTATTAAAGACTGATCTGGCACTAAAAAAGAAAGGCTAACTAAGATGAATTTATTTCAACATGCAATTCAAGGTCAAGTTTATTTGATATTTTTCTCGTAGTACAAATTGAAAAAGAAAGTATTCTTGATAGAATGGCGTATATATGGAACAAATTATATCATACAGAATATAGTAGCTTTAAATAAATAAGTAGTTAGTAAATGCCTGATTAATATAAAACATTATCCTTCCTGTATTCAATTAATCAAAGCAAATTTATTATATGTTGAAATAGTTTTCCCTTTACAAATTTTGCTGGCTTTCTAGTAGAATTCAGGGAGCCAAGCGATAACGCAGGTCAAAAAGATAAATAGATATTTCTCAAATAAATTTAGCAAAAGTGCAATAAATAGTTATGAGTTCTTTATTATTAGTATATATATTTTAACTTAAGTAATTTTTTATTAGATTATTGTAGCGATAGGTTTTTTATTTATTAATGGATTGATAAATGATTGAAGAAAGAAAGTATCTCCTTATTTATTCATTAGTAATGAGCTTTCTTCTTTTCGTGGCGCTTTAGTTCGTCTATGTATTTTATGTCAGAGAAACTTAAAAGAAGGAAATCTACCATTACAAAATGAGAGGCCAGATCATTTGCTTTGCAGGTTTTAGCCCATTCGTAGATAGGTCCTTTGAGGAAATACTGAAGGACTGGGCCGTAGTTAGGATGAAGAATAAGCAAGCGCATAGAGTAATGGTTAAAGTTTTTAGAATTGATGTATCTTTTAAATTTTTTTATAATCTCTGATAGGCTATCGCTCTCGTCAGATTTTGCGTTGTTATACAAATTGACTATGTTTTGGTTAACTTTGGGAGTATTTTTAAGCTCTGCTTCTAAGACAAAGTTCTTGAAGGCATTCATGATATTTTTGACAACATTCTTTTTGTTGCAGACCTTCATCTCTTCAATTTTTTTGAGGGTTTCTTGTTCGTCTGCCTGCTGGTGTTAGACATCGTGTTCTTCTTCGTTTTAAATAGCTGCGGAAGTAGATGTAAGGATATCTATTGATAGCTTCTAGCTAGGACTGCTTAGCTCTTTTGTTTAAGGCATAACTGTCTCTTCTTCATCAATCTGGTCATCAGTTTTTTCATCTTAGCTTTCTATCTTAACCAGATAATTTTTTTCCATGTTTTTTTTGTCTTGTTTTTTGGTTTTTGATTTGCCTGTTTACTATTTTATCATAAAATTAATTAATATTAACTTTAAAAAATTTAATTAATTATTTTGCTTTGATTTTATTTCAATTGCTAATTAAGAAAGTGCATTCATTCTTTATAAAATAATCTGATTTCTAAATAAATAATGCATATCAAAATTTATATTTGTAAACTTTTATAGAAAAAAATTGACAATTATTTGCAACTAAATATCAACTAATTGTTTGTTACCTTTTTGCTTAAATAAGTATTTGATCTGTTCTCAATGATTCTGTTACTCTGTAAATCTTGAAGGCCTAAATCAACAATATTTTCTTTGTTTACAATAGAAATCTAGGAATTGCTTCTTTTTAAAATGAATTTATCGGTCTCTGTACAAGTATCTTCTATATAATAATTCTATTTCTCAGTAGGCTCTTAGAAGGATTTATAATATTAATAATAATTAAATTTGCTTTCTATTTCGCTTTGTTCAATTATATTTTGATAATCGCATTAAATTTAATCTTTATAATAATTTTAATTTTATTTTTAAATTTCATTCTTTTGTTCAAATTGTTGTTATTAAAATTTAAATACTTCTTCCTTAATTTAATAATTATATTGAATATTAGATGCACATTCAATTGTTTAATTTTCTTAATTTTTGAATTCAGTAGTATATTATATTGATTAATTTTGTTAATCAAAAATTTAAGGGAATAATCCGTTAACATTTCTTTATGGGCATTCTTATGCAGACTAATAGCTGAGTGCTGCTTGATTTTGTTCTTCATACTTTTTTTCATAGTATTAGAATTACTCTAATGAATTTTAGTTGAAATTTTATGATTCGATTTGATTTTAATTACTAATTTTAGATTATAGGTTACTTTACTAATATTAATTACACTCTAAATTACGAGATTGGTTTTCTTCAATAAGATAATTTTTTATAACTCCATACTTGTTTTCACAGCTTGCATATTCAGCTTCATATTTGCAGTAGTTATTAATGAAGCTAAGATCTTACTCTTTATGATACTATTCTGCAATGGGTGACATAACATCATTATTTTCATTGAAATATTCTAAATATTTATTCTTCATTAATTGCTTGTCTTCACCTAAATTTTCTAAGTCTTAGTTAATTATATTATCGTTAACAGTATTTGCCTGCTAAATAAATACACTACTGGCTCTGCTAAATGATTCATGGTCTAAAAAATTACTCAAATTATCTTCTGCAGCTTAATCAAACTCAAAAGATGAGCTTGCAAAGAGGGATGAGCGAGTCTCATTTTCATTGCTAAATAGAGTGGAGCATTTAGTACGAGTATCGCTTTCTAAATGTTAAGAATTGAAGAAGTTATTTGAGATATCCTCATTTAGTAAATGAGTGTTAGAAAAGTAATTCACGTTCTTATTAGGGAACATAGGCATCTAAGCAGATTTAGGGTGGCAGTTAGAGGATTAGTTAGTATCAAAGTACATTTTAAAGGTTATAAAAGGTTTGTAGTAGTGGTAGTATTAAATTAAGAGGTTTGTGAGACTGAGTTTACTAAAAGGGCAGTGAAGTTTAGGATTAATAGAAATTAAATCACTAGATTATTGTGTTAGCAGAGTGTATTTTATTCAATATGACTTCTCTCGTTGTTTTTTGGGTTAAAGCAATCGTTAAGAGATTCTGTTAAATATTTATAGAGATAGTAATTTGATTTATTTTTAGTTCAAAATATTTGGTGAATCTTTTGATTGTTTTATTTGATTTAATATTAATAGATTTGATGTTAAGGTTGAAGTAAAGATTTATAATTGCATAATAATATAGATACAAAAGCATGCCTGTGATGCATTAAATTTTCGAATTAGACAGAATTTTGAATTGGGGGATTAGTAAATTATTAATGAATAATACCTAATTGAATATCTATTTGTTTGATATAAATTCTCAAAAATAGAAAAATTTACGCACTGATTGTAATCTGGCCAAATAATGGTTAGTTTTGATAAATAAATATATCTATCTTCATTTAATTCCAAAATTTTGATTAATTTTTAATCAGTGCGCTGTTTCAGTTTATCAAATTACTTAAAATAATCGTTAATCCCTTTAATTAATGCTAAAAGTCTTTTTAGATTTATTAATCTGCTAGATGTCGTATCATAGTCTTCTTTATTTCGTTCCAGTAACATTATTAGACATTTTATTTACACTTCTTTAATTTTACTTCCATATTTTATCGTTATGTTTAACTACACAATTCTTTTAATAATTCCAAGCGGAAATTGATCATTAATCAAAGTTTTTTTCATTTTTCTATTGAGTAAATTTTCATTTTTTGATATAAATTATTAATAGAAACACAAATAAACGTAATGATTATTAACACAAATTGATATTTTATCCAAAAAACATAGCTTATTAGTGCACATATTACAGCTTTCATAAAATATTTTAGCTAAATATTGAAGAGTTTTTGTATAATTAATAAATGTTAGAAGTAAGCAAAAGAATTAAACAAAATTTATTTTATAGATGATTAACAATTTAAAATTTCAAGTATTTTGAATTCACACAAATATCAAATATCACTATTATTTTCTTTTAATAATCTAAATATTAAATTAATGATATTAACGATCATCTATTTTATATTAATTTAAAATAGAAAACAAATAAAGATATTTAAACATATATAAAATGGTTATTTTTAACTAAAAATATTTCAAAAAAGCATTTATTAAATAAATATATTTGAAGAAAAACATATGAATTTATATTCATAGAACAGTAATAGTTTCTAATCAAAATTTTATGTAACATTCTAAAAACGCTAACAAATCCTCGTTTACTTACTTAAAGTAAATGGAAACTATGCTAAAAAATACAAAATTTTTAAAGACTTTTCAGTATTTGGTGTTAGTAAAATCTGCTATATTTTCTACTAAAATTGATAAATATTTCATCTAAAATTTTCGAAAATGAAAGCTAGTTTTTTTTGAATGTAAGCTTATTGTTCAATGTATATATAAAAAATGATCATTTAAATCAATAAAGCAATCTAAAATTTGAAGGGAAGATATCTTTACTCTACTGAAAATAGTATATGTCTTTTTTATAAAAGATACAGATAAAAAAATATCTATAAATATAAATACAGTTTGGGGATGTATTTCTGTAAAAATACTTTGTTTTTATTCATTTTATATTAGTACTAATTAATTAATGAATGTTTCAAAAGAAATTATATTTGAAGCTGAAATAAAATTATTTCTGATTAAGAAGTAAATATTCAGGGATTATTGATATCCACTCCTAAATTAACTAAACAAGCATCGATTTTTGAGCATCTGCTTTAAATTGTTTCAAAGGATTATAATTAACAATTTTTCTTTTTTAGTCCGAAAATTTTTGTTTTATATTACAAAGCAAAAGTATTAAAAATGGTTGGCTGAAATAATAATATGAAATTATACTCCAGGAAAGTACTGCTTGGTCATACTTTCGAGGTTTAAAAAATAAAGAGATTAATGACTCCTATCTATCTAGCTAAGTATTTATACTAAGTATGCATTACCATAGTATTTATATACACATTCAAAGCAGGAATAGACATTTTATAATCAATCAAAATACAAAAATAACTACTGTTCTTGAATTATTCATGCTTAAAAACTGTAAGGAATATTTTTAAGATAAAATGTAATATTAAATAGCAATGAAATTTAAAATTTATTACTTTTTTAAAATATTTTTAAGCAAACGCTTGTTGGTAAAAATAATTACTCATCCATTTTTTCTCTTCTTTGATTCGATAGCATGAATAATAAAATGCGTGTCAAGATATATTGTATAGACTATAATTTATTATTTTTTTCTAAATAATTATTTTTAAATCGTAATAGGACAGGCTGTATGTTACATTAGATAATATTATGTTTATGCTTTTTTTATAATTACAGTTGTAATAGATTATAGACTGACCAGTAATTAATGATGGCAGCTCTGTAAATTTTGCTATATTTTATTTCGTGATAATCTTATAAAAAATAATTTATGATCTATCAATTTTTATAGATTTTTGTGAAATTTGAGAAACCAAATCAGCTCAAATTTTATTTTGTAATGTAAAGAAAAGTTAATTCCATGTAAAAATACTACAATTAATCTGAAATTGGTAGCTGCAATGATTTTTAGTATTGTAATTATATATTTGTAAACTAAACGATTACTTAATTCATTTTTCAAATAGTATAATTTACAATAAATAGATATTAAAAGGAAAATAAGGTTGAAATTCCTAATAAAAATCAATTTGGTTATTAAAAAAAAAAATTTTTATTACAATAATTTATTTAGAAAAGACACATCAGAAATAAACAGAGAAGCTGCGCATAACGTGAAAGTAAATAAAGGTATTGTAAATATGACTAATTAATTATTTAATCAATTAATTATTTTTATTTAAATTATGCATTCAAAAAATTAGTTTTTTATTGCTTCTTTAAATAGAAATTATATATTTGAAGTCATTCATTCATTCTATTTTATTAAATAAAAAAATTTTCTTCTGAAATATAGATAAATTTTAAAAGGAGGGGGGAATTTCATCTGTCTATCTAATTGCCTCTATCATATATATATATTTACAACATTAAAATTCTTCAGTTTTAAATTTAGAGAAAGATGGAAGAAGATAAAAAATTTTGGTTGTTTCACTCTAAGATGCTAACTTTTTTTTATTTGATTTTAATAATTATTTAAGATTAAAATAAGTTTAAAATCTAAATTTGATTTAGTTTAAAATTTGTTGAATAAATAAAGGTAAATTTAACTAAAAGTAAGTGAAAATTTTATCTACTTTAATTAAATGTAATCGATTTAAAATAAATCTAGCTAAATGCTGAAAATAAGACTTTTTGCTGGGTTTTCTTTAATTAGAAATAGCATCTAAACTGGCTGGCTTTTAGATTCCTTTACAAATATAATCTAATTAATCGGATTTTAATTTGTGCAGAGGTTATAGATAATCTAATAAAGCGGGTAGGGTATTTTAATTAAAGTGGGAAAAGAAGAAGCTGGTTTTAATTTAATAAAAAAAATGGCAGAGAAACCAACTAAAAATTTTTTTATTTCTGATTATCATAATGAAAAAGCATTAAAAGGGTTGGCATCTTGTTCTAATCACACTCAAAAACGTATCTCGAAGCTCTATACTGCACCATCTTTCAAGAAGACATTTTAAGATAAGAAATCTTTTCATTAAATTTCAATAAAATTATCCCTTGATAATTATGAATCTTTTTAAATTAAAGGAAATAGAAGAAATTTTTATTGAAATTATATTGGAATATATATAAAGATTGACGCTTTTTTTATTTTTACTTACTTATCACAGTAATCGTTTGACATTCCAAAAAATTTAATTAAAAAATCCATCAGATATGCTTTTTAGTTTTTGAAAAGTACTTGATATTTATCAATGACTTGCCAAGGAATTTTCTTCCCTTAATACTGCTGAATATTTAGAGCGTTTAGAACACAGAAAAAAATTTTTAATAATATCCTATCATTTTTAAATCCAATTAAAAAATAAATAATTATGACATCACTTTTCGATTAAAATATTGAATGAATTCATTCTTTTAAGTATTTATTTATTTGGTATAATTGTTTTACAATGCTTTCTAAAGATGCTTTCATATAAAAAGTTAAGGTAGGTGGTGATAAAATATAAATTTCATAATATTTGAATTTAAATGCTATATTTACTAATATTTAACAAAGGTATTCATTTTATTTAGTATGTAATTTATGTGTGAAATTCAATAGCATTATGTTTTAAGACTTAAAAAATATTTAATTCAATGTAAGACAGTTTTATAGATCATTAGAATGTTTTAATTTTAATTTACATTTGTATTTAATTTATGAGTAGTTTAAAAGGCTACAATAGGGTTTGGGCATAGCAGGAAATACTTACTTATAAAATAAAAACACTTGGAAGAGGTAAATAAAAATATATTTAAAGCTTTTTACACTTATTACGCACTTAGAATGTGTTATGCGATCATCTTAATTTTAGCTCCTGCTTACCTATCAATCGTATTATAGTCTTTTTAACTAAATAACTTACTAACTAACTAATTAGCTAACTTAATAAATATTTTACTTAAAAAATTTTTTTAGAAAAGGAAGTATAAATAGTGTTAAAGTATGATGCAAATATAAAATATACGTAGATTTTAGGTAATAGATATATTATAAGAATGTGTGATTTTATATTAGAAATTTATTATAGTTGTTTTTATTATGAAAGTTATTTTTAATATATTTTGTATTTATTTAATCCTTGATTATTTTTCATGGTCTTCAGACAAATAGATTAAGAGTAATTAATTGAGATTCCGAAAATCAGTTTATAAATTTTTAAATAAAGTAAAATAGGCATATTTGCCTATTGTTAATTACTCTTTTTTGGCTTTAGCATGTGTTAATTAATCTGATGCATATGCCAAATTCCTACTTATCAATTTACCAAACAATTGTGTGGGTATTAATAAAATAATTATTGATAGATAAATAGGATCATTACTTCTTAGTGTCCATTTGTCTTGGGCATAAATTAATTATGATTTATTTGAACCTAAAATTCATAACTAAATAAGTAGTTCAAATAAATTTTAAGCATAAATTCCACTTCATGCTTTAAATTTGGTTGATTGAGTTAAATATTATTTGATTATTTTAAGATGGATAGATAGATATGATTTGTTATTTTGAGTTAATTAATGTGAGATAGCATTTTAAAAGAAAAAATTTTTATTTTTAAATTTTGGGATTAACTTTTGCGAATTTAAGGACTTTGTGTTAGTAATAATTTTCTCTTATCAAAATATTAAAAATTATTACTTGTTTTGCTATTCAAATTGCTTTTTTTGTTTATTTTAAATAAATTATGTATGATTATTATTATGGATTTATTAATTAATAAGGTGTAATATCTTTATTTTATGTGAGTTGTAGCATCATGTTTTATTTAATTAAATGAGTTGAGTATTAATTATCTATTGATTAAATAAAGCACCGCCTGCCTAATTTTTACATTTACTTTGAAATGAAGAGCTAGTCAGGCAATTTTAAATATTAAGTAACAAATTTCTCTCATGAAAATCTGCATTTTTTCTTAGGGTGGCGGCGAAGAGCATCTATTATCTTGATATCTTCGAAGCATGAGAGGAAGAATTGAATCATCTTTTAGTGGGATTCAGTATCTTTTATTTTACTATTTTCTAACCATTCGGTGGAGAATTTTTCTAGGAAGAATTTAAATATTGGTCCATAGTTTACATGTAAAATTAAAAGACGAAGAGAATAATGGTTGAAACTCTTTGAACCGATATATCTTTTAAATTTGCGTTAGATATCTTCGATTTCTTCGCAGCTGCTGTTTGAAGAGTTATAAATTTACTCAATAGCCTTTTTTTCACCCCATGTCAATACAAATGTTTTAAAGGCACTCATTATATTTTTTACAACATTCTTTTTGTTTTAAGTAAGCATTAAAAGCTCTTTAGAGATTGGGTAATTTTCTTAGCTATCATTATCACCACAATTATCTCCATCTTCATCATCTTCTTCATCGTCCTCACCTACGCTGCAAGTATCAATACTCAATTTTTTCTCGATCTTGACTTACTCTAACTTTAATCTTAGCTCTTTTTCCTCCTCATCTTCTTCTAAACCTACAGTTATATCCAAACTCTTCTTAGCCTTCTTTGGTGTGGGAGAGTTTTTGGGGGTTTATTTCAGTGAAATGGAGGAGTTTTACTTTTTAGGTAAAGGAGAGCGAATAATGTTAATTGTTTTAGCTCTGGCTCTTGCTGATTCTACAGTAATGTGTTTAGCAGATCCAGGAGAAGAGCATTCGTCTTAGGAATCTTCAAAGATGATTTCTTACTTTGTGTTTTTGAAATTGATAGAAATGATTTCCTTATTCATTAAAGTGTCTTGACTTTAATTACCAGATACTATAGTGTCAATACTTTCACGATGACGGCTGCTTATTTCAGATTGAGGCTAGTCATCAGTTTGTTACATTTAATTAATAGGTATCTATTCATTAGAAAACTTTCTTTGGCTTTAAATGTTGTTTTAAGGCTATGAAATTAACTTAATTTGTCTTTGGTCAACACCATTTATTTATTAACTTTTTAATCTATTAAATTCTGGTTAGAAATTATTAATGATATCTTATTCACTTTTATTGATTTGTGGGACAGTAGAAGAGACAGGTAAAGTGGTATTATTAAGAGCGTTGTAAAAAAGTCCATTATTGTTATGCTAGTCTTTTGGGGCTCCTTCATATTCTTGATTACTGATAAATTTTGCATGGCCTCCAGCAGGATAAGCAGCGTATGAAGGATTAAAATGATTTTAGAATGTAGACTAATATGAATGATGATGAATTTCCCCCTAATTACATTTACCCTCTAACTCAATATTTTATTCTTGATCGAAATTAGTTTCTGGATCAAAATGGCCTTGGTAATATTTATGAGAGTAATTTTAATTGTAAAAGCTGCTATTTTAGTTATTGTACTGAGCTCTAGAATAATTTGATTAAGTATTATGACCTTATACTTCATTTGATTTTTCTTAATTAAGTTTATATCCATAATGGGCTGGCTAAGAAAAATGGAAGTTATTATAATAGTTTTAGCCAAGGGCATTTTAAAAGGAAGAGTGGCTACTTCCATAGTAATATGCATTTCCTGAAAAATATGGGTGAGAAACACCTGTGTTAGCACTTCTGACATTTCCTAAAGCATGTCTTTCATAGTAGCATTGATTAAGATTACTAGAATATTAATATTATTGTGCATTTTCAACGTTTTTAAAGTTATCTTAGTTCTGATAGTCTTATTCATAGTATCTATTAAAATTACTTATCTATATTTTATCATTATTCTATTAATAATTTTTCATGGCGTGTGATTCAGCTCTTTCCCCATTTTAAGGCATCTAGAAAGCATTTTAACTATTTTCAACAAGACATTTTTTATGGTTAAAATGGTACTCCTCTAAAGAATGAGGATATGCAGCTCCATAGGAAGGATATTCAGCATCACTTATGTAAGGCATTTAGGAACTGGCAGCTTAATTGTTCAGATTTTAGGGATAGTAGCAACCTTGAGGATGGAAAGGGTCATCAGTTCTTGATTCTCCTCTGTTTTCTGCATTCATTTATATGTTATGCTAAACTGTAGGACAGCACAAAGAAATTGAAGAACAAGAAGAAGTTGATGAATTCTAATAAGGATCATATTAAATATTTTAACTCAAAGGCAAATGAGGAGATAAATCAGTGTAAGAACTTTTAGTTTGTTCTAAATTTTGCTTCATGTCTGAAATTGTTGAGTAGGTGACAGAATTTCCCATTTTATTTGATAATTTAATAGTAGAAGCTGAACATGTTTAATTTTCAGATTGGAAACTGTTTGAGCGAGTCTAAGCCTTTTAATAGAGAAAGAATATTACTATAAATAAATCTTATTTAAGTTTTATTATAATTCGTATGTTTTGAGTATGTATTATTTTTAAGAGAAAAAGTGGTGTCTCAAATTTAACAACATCTTTCTATACATTGATTCTCCATTCTGAAAATATAAAGGGAAATTTTGATTCTTCCCCTTCTATTAATTTTTGGGGATTAATATGATGTTTCAAAAAAAAAAAGATTATAATGAAATATTCTGGGATTTTCAAAATAAATACTGATTATGTGTAAATAATTTGCTAGATTTTTATCTAGTCTTATTTAATTTGAGTGAGGAAAGTTTAAAGCATATTTCAAAACATCGATTTTTCATTTTTTTGATTTTTAAGGTAATTAAAATTAATGTATTACATTTTGAATATCATTGCCTGAGTCTTAGTTTGAATAGAAAAATTAATCTTCCTTTGTTGGGAGAAGCTCTTGAATTGAAGATTATTTTGCATTTATTTTATTTGAAGTGGCAATAGGTTACTCAAAGGCAATTGAAGGGACTTCTCTTGATAGCAAATCAGTGCATTCGTTTTCACTGTGCTTTTAAAAAGAAATGTCATGGTAATTGGCATTTGTATGATTTTCGTATTATTCTTGCTGTAAGTGATAGGGCTCGTGAATACCAGCTTGAGAAACTGTGTGAAGTGGTTGAGAATTTTAAGAAGATTAATACCACATTTGTGCTGATGAATTGCCATTACTGTTTAAATGATTATTGGTGTTGAGGAGATAATAAGGATCAATTTAATCCAAATCTTAGAATGACTAGTAGTTGATAACGCTCATGTCTTTTGCAATATTGTCAAGAAAAGGTAATCAAAGTCTGTCTTGGCTTATTGAAGTGCACTTTGTTAGGAGTTATAAAATTATGTTTATTTGTAGAGATTAACGACTACTACCAGACTACTCTCTGTTGAGTTTAATTATTTTTAAGAATTTATTTTTTTTTAATTAAATTGATTTGTGATTAGGAATGCATCCTCAGTTCATTTAAAATATCAAATACCTTTTCTTAATTAAATAACAAATAATAGGACATTTGATCATAATTTATTTTTTTGATTATTTTTTCTATTCTTGAGATGATTAAATTTATACACAAAATCCCTACCCCCCAGCCGCTTTATCAAATATTTTTACCCAATTAATCTAAATCTGACTTGATATGTTTAATAAAAATATACATTTATAATTTGACTGATGACTTCAATACATTAAATTCCAAATGTTTTTTTTAATGCATTACATTTTTCAAACATCTTCATAAAGTAAAATTAAAAAAATAAAATGAAAAAGGGCTACCACCTTTGATCAATAGTACAACTTTTTCTCATCGTTTCGTTTGAAAGGCTAATTAAAACTCTCCAACATAATTTAATTCAAATTTTTCACCTAATCTAAATTTGGAACTTTATTTCCTATACGAATTTCTTTAGAATCTATTTAGCAAAAAAAATGAAGTTCTCATTTATGCTAAAAGAACACTCCAAATTAGGATCTTATTTTAAAATATCTATTTTATTTATAAATTTACCAAAAAAATATTTTTATACATTTGAATCCGCTGATCAATATTTAAATCAACTTGTTACTATTCTTAATTTAAATTAGTCAATTGTCGCTTTCAAAAATTAAAAAATGATATTAGCCACACATCTAACATACCACCCCTCTCATTGATTAGCTAAAATTAATTATTGAAATTAGCTAGTAAGAATTGTCCTCCCCCTTCCACATTCTGTTTTAAAATAAAAGACTTCGTTGTCTTACATATGTAAAATTTAACTTCAAATACAACGGTTCTCTGTTTGTCAACTTTACTATCATTGTTAAACATTTTTCAATGTTGTTAAGATATCCCAACTTTAATTATTTTCTCAGTTACATAAATTTTTGCTTGCAAGTACACTTTTTAAAAATTAATTCTTTTGTACTATGCAGTAAAAATGGATTGTTATAAGTTATATTCAATCTCTTCCAAATATTATTAAACTTTAACTCATGTGCAAGGTTTGGTAAACGTCAATACTTTACCTATTAACTTTTAGCTCTTATCCTATATTGAAAGAAAATAGATTCTTAAGTAATAGAATAATATGGAATTACATTCTTTATAAAATAAATTACATCTAATGGCATATAAAATTTATCAACAACAAACTAAAATCATTTTTTTAACAATATTTTTAACCTAAATAGGAAATACAATATCTAGATTTCATTTTACAAAGTTACTTCTAATTATTCTAATCTATTTTTCGAATGTATTTGTTCCTTTGCAATTGCATCAGATTCTCTTTAATTAAATCATGAATTTATATCATCCCCAGATTATTAAAAAAAAAGGACAAACAAATTTAATGAAATTATAAAATTTTATTTTTATCCATAAAAAATTGTTAAAGATTTTACATTAATCTCAGAATTACAAGTAGGTACTGTCCCTAAATTCGATTATTTTAATTATCATAGAAGATTAGGTAGTCTATTTTTAATTAATCATTGCGTAATCTCTGCCATATTGTAGTCCTCTCAGTCTACTCTGATATTTTCATCTACTCTCATATACCCCTACATTTTTGTTAAGCCTATCATTAATATCTTTAATTCATCATTATTTACCTACTGGTAGTTATTAAAGCTTTAAAATTTCGATTATATTTTATACCCTATTGTTTATTATCATTTCGTCATAAAATATCAGAAATTTGTTATATATACAAATATAATCTTTGTTTCATTCAAATAAGATACACACAAATATTCTTTAGAGTACATATAAAATTTTTACTTAAGCATGAGCATATAAAAACAGTAATACATAACTAAGTAATAGGTTTTGTAATGTTCAAAGTGTAAATTTGCTAATTTAACTAATTTACTATACTGTACATGATTCCAAAAAATTTAATTTGAATTGTATAATTTAGTTAAGTAGTTTCTTCAAATTTCTGTTAATTTTCTCTATTAAATGTGAAAAAGACAACCTTACAGATTTACTCAAATTCAGGAATTAATAGAAGGATAACAAGTAATATAACATCATAGTGGGTATTAATTTAAATAGCAATCTGACTAGCGTTACTAATTTTTTAAGATTTAAAATAATTTGAAAACTTACAATTATTACTTCACTCATAATCAAAAAAAAAAAATTTTTTTAAAGATTCTTTAAAAATAATAATATGTGCCAGACCTAATTAAATTAATAAACAAACAGCCAAAATCATCTGCACACAATTACATTAATAAAACTCTGAATATTTTCAAACAAAATTTTTCTAGTTCTAAAATTTACACTAGAGTTTTAGAACCACATATATTAATTCCAGCAATAAAAATAAATTTTATTTATTTACTTTTTTATTATAAAATAATCAATCTACTTTATCATTCTTAATATATAATAATTATGATATATGTAGAAATTAAAGATAAAAAATGGACTTATATAATAACTCTAGTAAATGTTTCTGACTATTTGTCAATTTAAAAGTAATATTTTTAGAGTTATGTTCAAATTATGATTTCAGGCTTTAATTGGGATTTTTTTATATTTGCGTTTTCGTTTTTTAAAACTGCTCTCACTTGAAAATTTACAAGAATATATTCAAATAACTCAAATTTTAGTAATAATGATTTTAGATTTTAATGGAACAATATTCATCTAGTTAAGTGTAATAAAAACTCTATTTATTTAATTTCAAATAATTTATATAAAACCAAAAGAATTCAAACTTACTCTTTACATCAATTAGAAATTTTGTATGGATTGTAAAATTTAAATATTACATGGATTTATTTTTTAGTACTTCTTGTCTAGATGTCATAATATCTAATATTATATCAAAGCCAATGATATTTACACCAAAATAAAAGAAAGACGAAAAGACTAACCAAAAAGATTTTGAAAATTAAATCAAAAATCTATGTAAACTTTATTTATTAAAAGAATAAATAAAAAATAACTCTTTACTTGTAGAATTACATTTTTAATTTCAATTAAATATCCAGAATTTAAAAAGAAAAAATTAATTATCTAAAAAAAAATACTTAATGTTCATTGAAATTAATTTTCCTTTAATCTTCTAATCTTTTTTATTTATTCATTTTCTCCAACCTCTAAAAAAGTTAGAGACTTTAAAAGTAGTAAATTTTTAACTATAAGAAGTTTTTATTAAATGAAAAAAACAAGCAAATAATGTACTAATTGATTCACAAAAGTAAGTATAGGTATATAAGTAATCAAATTTTTTTTCTTATATTTAAAGGTTCTAATTTTACTTCACTGATTCAATCTCGAAAATTAAAAAAAGATTCAATTGTTATTACAGAAAAAAATTTCAACAATTTTTTGAATAATTCAATAAAAATTTTTTAATTCAAGTACTTTTAGCAGTTAATTAAAAATGCTAACTGTGAAACCGATTTAAAATCTAAATTATTAAAAAATCTAAATATTTTATTGCAAATAAACACTCAAAAATTTGAATGTTTTAAATAATTTAATATAAATGTAAGCTTTTTTAATTACCAGAATCAGAAAACAAAATTTGTTCGTCTTTACTTTACAATAAGAAAATAGGAGATGAATACGGGATTAACTGTTAACTATTAATAGATTTTAATTAGTTCATTAAATTTCGTAGAGCCAATTTGAAAATAAGTATTATATAAATCTTTTATTTAATATTTATTTTTTCATTTAAGTATGAAAGGCCAATCTCATTGCCTAAAAGCAATAAATTTTAATTAAATATCTTTTTATAAATTGTTTTTTTCCTCTATTTTAAGTTGGTATTAATTTTTTTTTTACAATTAAGAAGTTAAAAAAATAACAATAAATTTCAAAAGAGTTAAACTGAAAAATTAAAAGATGAGCCATTTTTTTAACCAACTTTTTTATTTAAATAAATTTTAACTTAGAAAAAATCAAAATAAAACATATTTTTAAAATTAAACTTATTAAAGCTGAAAAAAACTTGACATTGAAATAATTGATTAAATTATAAACACATGAATATAATTTAAGAATTAAAAATAAAATTGCAGCTAAGAATAATGAACTCAAAAATTGAATTATCCTTTTTGTGTTATTTAATCTAGTTAATTATTGATTATCATTTATAATTTCTAAATGAAAAACATTAATCTTAATCTTATTTTTCCTCTATGTCATGATTGTAGTCTTCTTCATTTTAGCTCTATATCTAGTCTGTTAATAAACGTTTTACGCTTTGTAAACTGTTTTTCTCTGAACCTAGTTCTAATCCTGGTGAACTAATAGGATTAGTAATAGTAAGCAGCTAATTATTCTTTGTTTCTTTTATATATAAAATGAGATATTAAATGTTTTTTATAATTACAAATACCTTAATTTTGATTAAAATTTATGTCATATTTAGGAATTACATTATTAAAAATTAATTAAGATTTTTCTTCTTGCTACTTTTCTCTATTGTAGTTACATCTCTTTTCTATAAAAATAAATAGATGTAAGTTCATCAACTTAATAATAATTGAAGAAATAAATTACGCATCAATTCAGTATAGGTTTTAATAGCCAAATTCATTCTTTGTTGTGGGTTTAAAGATTTTAAGTTTAGTAATATTTTTTAAATTTTTTATTTTGTTTGTAGCTGTTTTGTCTAATCCTTTACGAAACTTACTTTTCTTTTTTGCTGGTATCTTTAAAAAAATTTTATTTTACTACTGATTTTTTCCAATAATTTGTGAAAAACAATTTTTATTTTCTATGTATAACCTAAGATTATATTTTTTACTATAATTATAATGAAGAGAGCGTTTAGAAAAATAATAGCAATAAAAGAAATTATCACCAAGTAATAGAAATCGTTTTAGTATATGAAGACTCCTAATAAAACTGATATTGAGCATACATTTGTAGAATAACGATCAAGATTATTAATATCAATGTTTTTATATGGTTTGATTAAGATTAAAGCTATAGAGTAAATAGTTATTGTAATGAAAACTAGTATACCTTTTGTTTTTATATCTTAGGAGTAAAAATTAAGAGAAAGTATAATTGATAGCTTTTAAGACATCTTTATAAACTCCCAATAGTAACATTTCTAAGTATATTCTTTATACAAAAAACCATATTTCTTTTTAATTTCTAAAATTTAAAGACTATTTTTAGACCTTTTTAGTAAGTAAAAAAGTACAAATGGAAAAAGAAACACAAAGACTAATAAAAAAGGTAATATCAGTCCTAAGCCCCACTTATAAAATTCATAAGTATAGCATTCAAATGAAACATTCGAAAGAATATACATAGAATTTCCTATTTACCTACAAGAAATAAGAGCAATCATTTATGAAACTAAATCAGGTTGAGAATAAATAAATAAAAATATTATAGCTGTGTATACTAAGTAAAAAGGAAACCTTCTTGATTTCTTAATTAATTTAAAGTAAATAAAAATCCCAATAATAAAAATTGTTAAATAGACTAAAGGCAATATTAATGAAAAGAGTAGTCTCAAATAAATGATTGGTATTGATGTTTTAATTTCTTTTAATGCGCAATCTAGAGAATTCATCGTTTTTTATAATGGTTGTCCAACAGTAGAGGAAAATTCAATAACACCTTTAACAAATAATAAAAAAAATTTTTAAATAAAAAAGTAGCTTTCTAAATACCTGATGGAACTTGCAAATTGAAGCTTGCCATAGAAGAAATAATTTACAAGTAATTAGTAAATATTTTAATATAAACACTAGTGTAGTCATCACAGTTGTTAGAATTTTGGTTTTTTATTTTCAAAGCTGATTTTTAAGCTATCCTTTAAAATAACTCTTATCTATAAATCTCAGTCTACTTTTTAGAATCACTTTTGATTGAAACTGCCATAGAAACTATGGTCCAAAATGCTACAAAAACAACTACATACATGTTATATTATATTTCGCTGCATTACGTGCAAGTATATTTGCCAGATTTCGTATAGCTCTGACCCCAATACACTCCATTAATCTAGTATAACAATTTATTAAAAAGTTGCATTTTAAAAAAGCATAAAATTTACATCACATTCTTCACATAGTGCTCCTATGTGTCCTCTATAACAAATTTAATTTCCAAATGAACCTCCTTAGCAATTTTCTTTCAAGTTTTCACATGATAAAATTTTATCATCATTTTCTTCTTTTCTCCAAAATCCTTTCTCTACAACAATTTTGCTTCCCCCTAAACAGTCAGCTCCGTTTGGACATTTGTAACATTCATTATAATCAAAAGAATATGTCCCTTATTCACATATTTTACACTCCTAAAATCCATTGTATTTATAAATTATTTATCCCATTTAGCAACCTAAAATTTCAACAAAGATTTCAAAATAGTAATTATCTGTTAGTTATATAGTATTAATATCTCTGATTAAGTTACTTTTTACCATTATCTTAGTTTTAGATTATGGCTTACCAATTAAATCTATATTTTTGAATTAAAAACTATTTGTTTCTTAATTGTAATAGGCTTTGGTTTCACCTCTTAAATAAAATTGCTGAAAAAATTATGTTTAAGGATCAATTTCTAAAAATATATAAGAACTTTATATGTCTTCAGTATTGGCAAATTTCATTATGTCATCATATTCATTCCTTAATGTAAATATCATTACAGGTAAACTTGCTCCACTCCTTTACATAGTAATAATTATTTTATCTATTTGAACTTAGATTTAATTATTCAATTTTTCTAATTCTAAACTGTTTTCTAAAAATAATCTAGTTGGGTAAGAGAATATATTCTATCCATATAAAAAAGCAGAGTTATTTTCAACTATATTATCTGACATTGTTGGGATAATACCTTCATATTTTATACCGCCTCCAATAAATGCTTTGTTGTTTAATATTTAATTTTTTACTATACTTAAATATCCCCTTTAAATTGAATTTTATGAGTAAAAATAAATTGAGCCTCCTTTTCCATTCTAAGCTAAGTTATTTAGGAAATAATTTTAGACTATTGACATATTGAATAGAGCCTTTAAGATAAAAAGAAATAAATACCTTTACAAAAAATATAAAATAATTACTTAAACTTAATTTGATTATATCAAAATAGCACCTCCATTTTAACTCGATGTATTATTTTAGAAAGTGTTGTTGCTTATAATTTAATTTAAATTAGGGTCTTGAATATATATAACACCTCCATTTTCAGACTATTAATTAAAATTTGAGTTTAAAAGATTTAAAATAATTTAAGCATTATTTACTTATATATCTGAAAAATTTGAATTTATTAGAGTTAGCTGTGATGAATCTAAAAATGCAAATCCACCTTAACAATTATATTAGCACTTTATATTACAGGAGTTAGTTTAATTTATTGTTAAGGTTACATTAATAAAACGTAAGCATGATAGATTTTTTTAATATTATAACACTCTTTTTAACATATTACGAGTTTAAAAAATAATATTATGCATCTAAAAATTTTGAATTTTTACTATATCTGATGTGAATTGAGATATACCTCCTAAATTCATTTTAATATCAGATATGGTGCAATTGGTTAATGAGATATCAGAATTTTAAGAATTGATAAATATTTGATGATCAGAGCTTAGTTAATAATTATCAGATATATTTGATATCGTTATATCATTAATAAAAATAAAACTTTTGAAAGAGCTAATAAATGTTGATGGTATAAAATTATTGAATTAGTTAAGAGGTATTATTTCATTAAATGTTATATTTTAATTACTAATATAATGTGATTTGGTTATATTTAATTATGAAAGAGCTAAAGAAAATATAGAAGATTGATCATTACCATAAATATCAGTAAAATTCACATTGTTTAGCGAAATTAAACTTTTATTCTCTGTATTTTTTCCTATTGTATCTTGGCTTTATATTATATTTTAATTATTAGAATATATCTTATTATTTACATTTGATAGTTTAAAAATAAAATAAATTAGAATAAAATTTTTAATGCTAAGAATTACTTTATGTAAAACAGAGATGCTTACCAATTAAGCAAAAAGATATTTTTAAACTAACAGGTTGATAATGTTAATTATACAAAAGAGCCTATACTATCTAAAAATAAGACACCTCCATTTAATTTTGTAAAAGAATTACTAAATTCACAATCCGATATACTAATTATCAAAGTTTTTGAATAGGAAGTAACAAAAATAAAACCTCCAGTATATGATAAAGATTTTTAAAAATTACTTTAGTTTATTTGTAGATTTTAAGTTTTGACATTAATAGATCCTCCTTTTATGCTTATAATGTTCTCACTATTATTAGATGCTTATCCTTAATCCTATTGATATAATGTGTTTTCAAAGATTGATAGATTTATTTAGATATTTGGAGATAGTGCATACAAAGCATTAATATCTGAATTTGAAGATAAATGTAGAAATTTTGAATTATTTATGACAAAATTTCCTACAATATTTATGATTTGTAATCCAGAGCTAGAAAGAGTTATTGAATTAGGTATACCATATAGCATATTATTAGAAAATGTGCAGTTTTCTATTATAATATTACTTTGATAAGAAGATTTTATTATTAGTGGGTTTGCTTGGTTATACTATTGGGATTGTACTAATATTATATTATTAAAGGAACTATTTTATATCAAAATATATGTTTGTTCTATTTTTTGATTTGTTATGTCAACTAAATTCGAATCATGAGCTACTTTTTAGAAAACATTTAAATTTGAAATATTTATATTAAATACTTCTTAAATACTAAGACATCCTGATGATGGATAATTTCTATTCTTCTCTTAGTAAGTATCAGAATAAGAGCAATTAAAGTTTTAAAGGTTAAAATTAATTGTTGACTGACTTAATATGAATTATATTTGATGATTATCAGTTATGTTAATATTGCTTAGCATAATATTTTAAATATTACTAGTTTAAACCATGTTTGATAAAAAGTACTAACTATTTTATATTTTTTAATTTTAAATTATTATATTATTATAAATTTATATGTTTGTTATTGCTATCTGATGGTCTGGTTAAGGTAAAAGCGAAAAAAGACAAGAAAAAAGCACACTTTGAGATAATGTTTTAAATGAATTATTGAAGACTTAAATTTCATTTAGATTAAATAATAGATTTTATATTGTGTTTTAAGCTACTGTTTAAATTATTTACATATTACAAAAGTAATTTTTTGAAATATTAACTTTACTAAATGAAATTTTTCCAGCTTAAAATAAAGATATTGCTTACTCTTAATTTTAAAAGCTTTAATTTAAGCACTAATTTTAATAAATAGTTAAATTATCAACTTCTAATAAAGTGTGAGATTACTCACTAAATATGCTAAATAAACCTAAAGTAGAATTTACCAAACTAAAATTTGACAATCTAACCTATAATTAAAAAGAGTAAAATTTTATTAAGAAAAAAAACTAAAATATTACTTTTGAAGATCCTATAGAAGTTATAAAAGTTAAATTCGCAAATTGTTTAGAATCAAGAATAGTATTTTATAGACTAAACTATGAATTGATTAATTTAATATTATTGCAATAATCTTTATTTTTAAGATCATTATTTTAAATCTAAATATTATCCAATACTACTTAATTTATTATTGAATTAAAATTTAAAGAACAATTTTAATTTTAAGTGATATTATAAATCAAAGTAATATTTCCTAAAAGAACAGATTAAAAATTGTTAAAAGAAAAATCTCCTTCTAAATACACTATAGATGGTTCAAAGCTGTCTTCAAAATAAGATAAAATTTATAACTATAAAATATTTTAGAAGTTAAATTGAAGAATGTATTATTATAGTTCTAAAGGGTATTTATTGCTAACATACAATACTGTTTTTATTTCCTAAACATTCACTAAAATTTTCTTGTATCTTTAGGTCTAATTATTAATTAATGTATTAAACTAAATTTAAATAATAATAAAAATAAATTACTATTAAAAATGACAGTAAAATACTTTAGTTTGTTGTGAAAGGATAAGATATTGTTCCCTAGCCATAGCTGTTTTAGGATAAATACTATTCTTAATTATTAACTATATAAAAAGAAAGAGAGCATTTCATACAAGATTGCATATTCTTTAGGCATTATTAAATATCAAAAAAAATACTAGCACTATCACCAGATATAAAAAGTAGGTTTGTTATTGGAGTCAAACTTATATCTAAGATTGTTTAATCTTACTATGCTTTCAGCTATATGAGCAACTTATATTAGCTTATTGATTAATCAAATTAAAATCCATACACATTACCAATTAATTACTCTCCTACAAAAACTAAATTAACCTAATCAATATATTTCATTGTGGTAAGAGCTGTTTTGAATTTGTAAATTGTTTAAATGGATGAATTTTATTCAGAAATTTGAATTAGGTTTTTATCAAAATCAAGAGCTATTATATATTTACTTGATTCTATTCTCAAAATTTATATTATTGGTATATTGCTTACTATTTTAAGTAATAAAAATAGATAGTTTAGTTTTAATTAAGAAGAAAAAACATAAATTACTTTTTTATTTAAATATTTAGGTTGTATTGAAATCCCATATATAGAGATCACCTATATAGCTAGTCGCATAAATTCGTTATTCGTTAACACTGTAAACAAATGGATAACTAAGTACACTTTTATCAGAAGGTTAATAAAATTTGGCCTATTATGTATTTAAATTTAGAACCAATATAGAATAGTTTCCTTATTAATAGAAAGCTGATACAAAAGCATAATGATCTGTGTTTTTTACTACCAAGTATTGTTGATATTATCCCCAACTTTAATTTTGTAGCACATTATAGTATTTAAACTATTTTTATAAAAATCTAAATTAAAATAAGAAAACATATATTTTATTTTTACTTGTTAGTTGTTAACATCGAATACCATTATTCCTCCATTCAAAAGCTTATATGATATCTCCTAGTCTTATGAATTACTAACAAGTTATGCACTAAAATAATTAGGATATATCGGATACTATTATTGTAAATAAAATAAAAAACTCGTTCCTGAATCGTTAGTTCCTGCTAAATGACCATCTATTGATGAAATGTATGCTTCTTGATTTTAATATGCAACACAGTATCTTATTGTGTTACCATACTAAGGCAAAACTATAATTAATTATAATGATTCAATATTGAAATTATAAACAAACTTTTGTAAAATAATAATGTTTATAAAATTAAATTAAAATAACTTTATAATTGTAAATTAATTACATAATAAAAGGTATCTGTAAGCATTATTTTCTTCGTAATAGTTAACGACATAAATTGCATACATTCCACTAATGTATAAGTTTAAGTTATTATCAGGCATGATAGCTTTTACAAATTTGACGTTGAATATTTCAACCATTTTTAATTAGAAGTTTTACTAATCATACTCTTTAGGTAATTAAAAAATTATTTAAAATCCATTTGAAAAGCCTAAAACTAAATAATCATGCGATAACTAGTTCTGTTAACTAATTATGATTTAAACTATTTAAGTTTAATTTTAGTTTTATGATCCAGTTTAATTATTTAAAATATCTAATGTTTCTATTAAAAAAACATTGAATTTCATATTATGAATAATCTTTTAATTAATATTTACCTAATGCGTAAACAGTAGTAAAATTGGAAGATTTATATTAATTTAAGTCAATTAAATTAAGCTATGTAGAGTTAAAGCTTGCAAATACGTAATAGCTGTTAGGGTATTAAGCAAAACAAGTTTGATTAATGGTTTAAACTAAATTTAAAATTTAAATTAATACATATTTTAAAATGTATTTTAAATGATATACCTACCTTATTAAATAAAATCATAGTTTCCATCATCAACATCCCATAAGAAGATATATGATGCATCATTCATTATTACTACATGTTCACCGTTTGGCAAGGTCAAGCATTTCAAATTCTAAACAGCACTATCTATTTTAAGAAAAGTATTAATTATTTAAATATTTTAATTACAAATCAGTTACTTACTTGAATAATAAGTGTTTATTATTTTTTTTTCTTTAATATCATAGGAAACTACAATATTTTTCTATGAAGCAATTACTGCTATTGAATTATCAATAAAATTATCAGCAGAATAAATTTAATCCACCACTTTACTTTATTATAAGATATTCATAGTGTATATATCAAAAACGTAAAAAGTAGAAGAGCTTATTCCTATAATAGCATTAAGGACAGGTACATACTTGATTAAGTAAATAGTAGTAGTTACTTTTTAATGTTTATTTAAATAAGTTAGTTAATAAATATTTAAAAATAAATTGAAATTTACATTCAACCACATTAATTATCTTATTTGTTTCAATATCTATATAATAGAATATAGCAGATTAGCTGTAATACTTATTATTAGTCAATGCAATTAAAATATTTGTTTATGGAATTGTAATTAAATCCATTACTTGTATTCCTTTCTCATACTAAAAACCTTTTAATATTGTATAATTATATTTAGTTAAATTTATCTTTAAATTTTAGTATACGATAGTATTCGTAGCTGAGTGGACAAGAGTCTTAACCATAAATAGTGTGGAAAAAATAATACAATAAAATAAAAAAAATCTTCATTTTTAAAAATTAATCAAGTAGAAATTAATTTTGCTTGTTTTTTTATTAAAATTTCCTTTGTTAATTAATTAAGTTTTTCAATCTTAAATGATAAAGGTTAATTATATGAACTATTTTTTTATAGAAAAACAATTAATAAAAAGATTTATTATTTTAAAAAAATTATATACCCTACATATTATTTTATTATGATTCATAGACTAATATTTAAATCAATTTATATATAATCTACTCATTCAAAATAAACATTTTAAATTAATTAAATTTTATAATATATTTTTTTAAAATTTATAGATACTTTAATATGAAATTTAAATAATTAAATGTTTTATCTATAAATTTTGAGCAATCAAAAATATAATTTAAAATCTTTGTGATTGATAATATAAAATTTAAAATACAATATATTCTCATACTTTAAGGTCTAATTAAATTAACAAAAAAAAAAATATTCATTTTTTAAATTTAGATTATTTTAATAGAATTTTAAATATATATAATTAATAAATACTTATATACCTTAATACCTTTTTAAGGACTAGATACGAATTATGAATTTCCTTCTTCAAATGATTATATTGTCTTGTAAGTAAGAATTATCTAGGTCGTCTTACGAATGACTGAAATTTCTATTCCTTTTATCTATATATTTATAGTGAAATCTATGAAAACTAAATTCAAGAAGATGAAGAAATGATTCCTATCAATTTATCAAAAGATAACAAAGATTTATACATAAAAAAAATTAGTTTTTTGACTCAATTAATTTAAAAAAATTAATTATGATTTAAGACTAGAAGTTTAATTAAATAAAATTTCTCCATTCATTTATTTCAGCACATATGCGGATAAAATGGAGTGTGAGAAAATTACAGTTTGTATTTGTATTACGCAAATTTGCATTTTAAATTTATTCTAAATTAAAAAATCTAAATAAAAGAATTTGTTAAATTTTTTGAAATATTTAAAAAAAAATATGTATCACATTTTATAATTTTTATTAAAATACAAATCAAAAAAATTTAAATAACAAATGATAAAATTATAATAAATAAGGTTAAATTATATTTATTTTTAATCACTTTTAGAATTTTTTAAAGTCTAATTCAATTTATGTATCTTTAATAGTTTTTTCTTCTATATCATATTAATAATCCTCTTCATTTTATTTATCTTTTTAAGTAGAGAGCAAAGATTTTTCACTTTATTAAAATTTTATTACTATATTTCGCGATGAAAATTGGGCCATAGTTTCCTTTTTAGCTATTTTATTTAATTAAATTGTTTAACTTTAAAAAAATTTATTAGAATAAATTAAATTAGATTACCTTATTCATCATTCAATTTTAAGCTAATTTCTTTTTCACTATTTTAATTATTTAGGTTTAATTACTGCAGTTCTTATTTGGTTAGTTTTTTATCTTTTATATCATAAATATATTAATTTTAAAATTAGAAATATATTTTATTTACCTATCATCTGAGTGTAAGCATCTATTGCTAACTATCTTTTTTATTGTATATTCATAGACTTCAAGTTTAGTAGTATTTTTTACACCTTTTATTTAATTAATATTCTTTTTGCTGATTTTTACTCATCTTTTTCTTTCTTTTTTTATAAATAATTTGAAATGAATCTAATTTTAGAACTAAGCTTATGTAGTAAATCTTAAAGCGGTTTCTCAAACTTTTAAGTATAGCCTAAAATGATATTCCTTATCATAAGTAGAATAAATAGAGCGTTGATTGCTATAATTACTGTAAATGAAATTACAACAAAATAGTAATAACTATTGCTATACAGGAATATACCAAGCAGTACAGAGATAGCACAAACATTTGTAGAATAATGGTCAAGTCTATTGATTTAAAGGCTTTTATAAGGATTAAATACCATTAAGGAGATAGAATAAAATGTAATGGTAATAAATACTAAAATTCCTTTAGTCTTTATATCTTAAGAATAGAAATTAAGAGATAATATTATTGATAGTTTTTATGCCATTTTTACAAACTCCCAATAATAGCACTTTTAAGTGTATTCTTTATATAAAATACTGTATTTTCTTTTAACTTTTAGCTCTTATAAGTTATTTTTAGAATTTTTTAATTATCTTAATAGGATGTAAGGGAATAAAAATATGAAAGCAAAAAGTAAGGGTAATATAAAGCCTAATCCCCACGAATAAAAATCTTATGTGTAGCATTTCATAGATACATTAGAAAGAATATATTTTTCATTCCCAATTTATCTGCATGAAAGTAAAGCTATCATTTAAGCTACTAAATCTGGTTAAGTATAAATCAATAAAAATATCAAAGCTGTATTAATCATATAATAAGGGAAGTTTTTTTGCTTATTAATTACTTTATAGTAAATGAGTAGACCAATCATGAAAATAAGTAAATATACTATAGGCATAATTATTGAGAAAACTAATCTTAGATATATTATGGGCATAGATGTAGTAAACTCTTTAAGAGCACAATCTAGCGAGTTAATTGTTTATTGTATTGGCTGGCCTACAGATTATGGAAACTCAATTATACCTATTATATATTTATTTTTCAAATAATTAATTATAATTCTAAAAGATATTGTTTAAAAATTTTACCAGAAGGAACTTACAAATTAAATGTTGCAATCGATGAAATAATTTAAAAATAATTCGTAAAAATTTTTATGTAAACACTTGTTTAATCTTATGGATTTGTTGAGTTTATTTATTTATTTTATGGTCTTTTTGATATTGTATTTCTCTTTCTAATTCTTTCAAAAATTTCTTTTTGATGTAATTGTTCTTATTCTTCTGTGTTATCTTTTATAGCAATGACCATTGAGATCAAAGTCCAAAGCGTAACAATAGTCACTATATACTAATTATTTGCTATCTTGCTACATTCACTACATTGATATTTTCCAGATTTTGCATAGCTTTCTCCCCAAACTTCACCATATATCTTTAGAAAGTAAATTATAAATAAAATTATTTATAGCTTAAAACAAATATTTACATCACACTCTTCACACAATCCACCGATATGCCCTCTGTAGCATATATTATTGCCATATGTTCCTCCAACACAATTTTCTTACAAATGCTCACAAAGAATTATGTCTTCATCATACTCACCACTTCTCCAATAGCCCTTATCTACAATTATTTGACTACCTCCTAAGCATTATGCTCCGTTAGGGCATTTATAACACTAAGTTTTGTCAAATGAATATGTTCCTTTTTCGCATATTGTACATTCTTTAAAGTTATTATACTAATAAGGGATTTAACCAATTTGGCAATCTTAAATATGAGCTTCTACTTCAAAGAAATAGTTATTAGTTAATTAGGTAGTATTAGAGTCTCTTATTAAATTGCTCTTTATCATTAATTTTACTTTTTTAAGTGGCTTTCCAATAAGATCTACGTTTTTAAATTAAAAAGAGTTTTCTTAAGAATTATAGCCTGCTTAAGGATCGCCTCTTAGGTAATATTAACTGAAAAAAGAACTTTATGGATCAATTTATATTGAGATGTAATTTTATTGTTGATAATCTGCAGTATCCACAAATTTCATTATGTCACCATAATCGTTCCTAAGAGTGAATGTCATATTAGGTAAAGATTGTCCACTTCTCTAATGATTTATTACAATTTTATTTTCATATACCTCAATATTATTATAACTATTTATAATTTCTTAAGCATTTTCTAACTAAAGTTTTGTAGGATACGAAAAAGTATTTTATCCATATAAAACAGCTTTATTATCTTATATGGTATTGTTAATCAACACAGGAACAATTCCTTCATATTTAATACCACCTCCGATATAAGCTACATTATTATTAATTAGATTATCTTATATAGTTAAAGAATTATCGCTTGTTGAATTTTGAGTATAAAAGTAGATAGCTCCTCCTTATCCCTATTAAGCTGTATTCTTTTGAAAAATGTTCTTATTAATAGAAATGTTGTTGGCCTTTTAAAATAAAATAAGAGTTATTTGATAATTTTTTTAAAAAGCTTTACCATAATTTAAGTTGAGGCTATTTGTAATGCACCACCATCCAAGTTAGATAAATTATCTTAAAAAATGCATTTGCTTATTAAAACATTTAATTTAGGATTTTATATTGTGATTGCTCCTCCGCTATATGACTTTAAAATATTTTTTTTTAAATTTGTGTTTATTTATTTCAATACAAAATTTACCTGAATGTTTGTGAAATTTGAATTTGAAATACTCAATTATGATGATTGTATCAAGGCAAAACCTCCAATACAGACATTCTAGCAAAAAATATTAGATAAATTTGATTAATTCATTGTTATAATAGAATTCGAAAACTGTAAGGATGTAATTTAATATAAGTAACTATTTAGAGGCTGTAATAATCTTTCATTTTTAGTTTGATATTTAATATTAGAAATCTGTAAATTATAAATATCAATTGAACACTGATCAAAGAAAGCTAAACCTCCTATGTTCATTTAGATATCTTTAATAACACAATTATACAGTTTGAAATTTGACTTTGAAACAGAAAAAAATATTTAATGATCTTATGATATTTGGTATTTATCCTAAATATTCTAAATGGTGACTTTATCCATATAAACATCACTTCTAGTCGAGCTAATGTAAGTTGATGGATATATTTAATTAAGTGAATCTAATGGTAAGATAGAGCTTTGAGAATTAGTTAAATTAACTTAATAAAAAGACTTATTAACATTTAGCTACGAAAGAGTTATCGAAAATATTGATGTAATGTCTTCTCCAAAAATATTTGTAAAATTTGTATTATTCAAGTAAATAAAGCTGTTTACTTTTGCATTTTTACCAACATTATCTTCACTTTTTGTTAAAATAAAATATTTTTATTCGCTTTTGAAGCTAAAATATATTAAATTTATTTTAATACTTAAAGTTTGAAAATAAGAGCATAAAAAAATATAGAAAAATTGACTTATCAAAATTTTCTTTCCAAAAAAAAGAAAAAGTAAGACAAATACAATCTTTAAAAAATTACACAAAAAAATAGTATTTCAAAATCAAACAATATGTGGAATTATTTTTAGAAAATTTAATTTAAATTTACTTTATATAAATCAGAGAGGACTAAAAATTCAGCTGATAGATATTTTCAAATGATGAATCTGATATAAATAGTTATGTTGTGGATCCAAGAGTATCTAAAAAGATTGCACCTCCATTCAGCTTTGTGAAGCAATCTTTAAATTAGGACTAACTGATATTTACATTCAAGGTTTAAGAATAAGAAGTAATGTAAATAAACCCTCCTGAGTGAGATTCTGAAGTTTTGAATACAGATTGAATAATTTGGACTGATTAGGATTTAATGTTTACTGACCCTCCTTTCAAATTAATTTATTAACTCAACTGATTTGAGCTTTAAATTTGATTTGTTTGTTAATATAACGTAGTATCAAAAGTTGAATTTATTATTACTGTATTCTAAGATAAAGCATAAAAACCATTTATGTCAGAATTCGAACTCAAGTTTTTAAATTATGTTTAATTTAGAGTAGCAGTTCCAACAATATTCATAATTTATATAGCAGAGCTTGATACTGCTATTGAATTAGGTATACCAAATAAAGTGTTATTGTAAAAGGTACAATTGTATATTAATATGTCGTTTTAGTAGGATGACCTTATTATTAAAGGGTTAGCTTACTTATATTGCTATGATTGAAACAATAATACATTACTAAATGAACTATTATAAAATTAGATCTAAGTTTAAGCTACCTTTTAATTGAGTATATCAACTAAGTTAGAATCAAATGCCAACTTTTACGAGACATTTAGGTTTTTTATTTAAATTTATTTTGTTTCTTATAAACTAAAACATCCAGATGAAGGATTTCCTAAATATTTTTAAAGATAACCATTTGAATAAGAACATTCAAAAGTATCAAGTTAAAAGCTAACTAAATCCTAACTCTAAATGAATGATAAGTATTAATTATCAGTAAGATTTACATTTTACAAAATTATGTTATTAATATTATTAGATTAAATTAGATTAGTAAAAAAATATTAGTTATTATCTAATTTATTATTTTGAATGATATTATTATTGAAAATAAATATGTTTGAAGCAGTAATTTAATGGTCTGGTTAGGGTAAAAGTGAAAACAAGCATGAAAAAAAAACACTTTGAGATACTGTTTAAAATTAGTTGTTCTAGAAAACTATATTGCTTAAAGAAAACAAAAGATTTAGGTAGTTAACTTAAACCATTATTTGCATGATGTTAGTATTTAGAAAATAGTTGCTATCAATCAAGGCTTGATCCAAAGATATTTATCCTGCAGAAAAAAATGATTAAGTTTATTTTTAATTTTAATTTTGTAGAGGCAAGTAATTATTTCCTAAGATATTTAATTTTTTAATCTCAAGAATTGTGTGAGATTATTAGTTAAAAATACTAAATATTCCAATTTAACAATTCGTCAAGTTAAAATTATAGAATTTCACCTTTTAATATAATAAAAATTATATTTATTTTTTATTAGTAAAATTTTATTTTAATTTCCAATCATTTTAATTTTTTTAATTTATGTTTATTTAAAATAAATATTAAATTATTATAGAAATATATATTTTCGTTGATTCAAAATAAAGAAAGAAAGAAAGAAAGAAAGAAGGAAGAATAGATGGATGGAAGGAAAAAGTAAGTAAGTTAGGAGGGAATGAAATAATAAATATATAAGTCAATAATCTAAAAAAGTAAGTTACTTTTTAAGTTCCTATTGATGTAATATAAGTTTGATTTTTAAAAGTTTTAGAATCCATTAATATGTTTTACAAAGTTAACTAAGAATTTATCAAATTAATTTTATTACAGTAATCTAGGTTGTTACTGTCACTGCTAAATATTTAAATATTATCTAATACTACTTAGTTTACTATCGAATTGAAGACTAAAGAGCAATTTGAATATTTGGTGACATCAAACAAAAAGGTAATATTTTAAATTTAAATAGATTGAAAGTTATTAAACTAAAAATCTCCAGATAATTTTATATAAGATAGTTAAAAATTGTTATTAGTAGCAATAGGCTAGAAAGAAAGCTAAATAACTTTTTAAAAATTAAATTACAGAATATATTACTCTAAATTTAAAGGATATTAACTGTCAGTAAATATTTAGGTCTAAATGTATTAAATGTTAGTCATAATTTTGGAATATCTTTACGCCTTTTTAAATAAAAAATTAATTCATGAAATATTATCAAAAAATACAAAAATTACTGTTAAGAATATTTAGATCATATTTTAATATGTTGTGAAGGGGTAATTTTGTAAGCCTTAGCCATAGCTATTATTTTACAAATATTACTATTAGCTATTAGAAATATAAAACTTTTAAGAACATGAAAGACATTATTAAACATCCTAGAGACATTAAGATATATCAAAGAAGCTATTAGAGTAGTCTGCTGAGATATACAACATTTTAGAGATAGGAGTATAAAACACGTCTAAAATTGACTAGCTTATTAGTGTTTTAAGTTAAATAAACAATTCTAAGTAAGAATTTTTATTTAATTTGAATCCATAAACTTTTCCTGAAATAGTTTCGCCAGCAAAAATTAAATCAATTTATTCTAAATATTTAAAAGTAGAAAGGGGATTAGAAAATTAATAAACAAATTTGGCTGTTTTTTCTGAATCTAAAATCTAATTTAACTATTAGTTATTATCTACAAAGGCAATAAGATTTTGCAATTTCAGCATTTAAATGACTTTGGAGTTCGAAACTTTTTATAATTTTTTAATTTAAGAATTTTTAATAATAATATAATAAAAAAACGATGAATTTAAAGTTTTTTTTTTAAATAATTTTTAATCTTAAAAGTGCTTTATTCAAAGTTAAAAAATTAATAGAAAGAAAATTGTAAATTAAAAAAAATATTTTTAATGCTTAATAATTGTTTTTTTAACTTACTATAAAAATTTCTAATAAAAAATATTAATACTTTATAGTTGTGACAAGTGATTGCCATTAAAATCCCAAATATGAAGCATGCCTTATTTATTAAATGCATAAATTTTCTATTCTTGAATATTATAAAGGAAAGCAGGTCCAAGTATAGTTTGATCAGGAGGATAAATGTAGGCAACTTATTAAGTTACAAGATCTAAGATCATTATAGATTTACCTTCATCTAAATGATTAACTTAAATAAAGGTGTAGCTATTAGCATTTTTTATTATTATATAATTTGAAATCTGCTTAAACCATGTGAAATTATTTAAGACACTATAATAGATGTACTAATTTTATATATTTGTTAAAATTATAAATTTAAATGAATAAATAAATAAATACTTATTAGTAGTTAACGTCATAGATTAATATTCCTCCAAAAATTATCTTATAAGATATTTCAGCAGAATTAGAATTTAATACAATTTAGGCACTATAAGTTAAAGGACTAAAAGCATAGGAGTAAGGGGTAAAGAGTAATTATTTCCCTGCTTAATCAAAACCTTATATGAATATATTTTGAGTTGGCATTCCCACATTTTCTTAAAATACAGAAATATAAATTTCTTAATTGTTATAATTTAAAAGAGGAAACATAGGAATTTATTGTACAGAAGGAAAATCTGTTATTTTTAATAAAAAATTATGTAAATTTATAATAAAATTATATATTTATTTTGATTTATGATTTTATAAATAAAACTTTTTAAATATAAATCTTATTTTTATTATAAATAATAAAATATTTTTATTTAAAAATTATTTTTTGTGAAATTTTTTTTTATATAAGGCAAGGTAAGGAAAGCAATAATAAGAAAATTACAAAGCAATTAGGAATACTAAGGCTGCATCTCATTAAAGAAATTTAATACGTAAATCATATATTGTCCACTTAGGTATAAGTTCAAACTATTTTGAGGCATTATCCAAGTTTAAAATTAAATATACTAAGTGTAGATAGGTTGTAGTTAAAAAGTTTTCTAATCAAATTATTTTGGCATTTTAAAAACAATTATGTGTTATGTGGAATGACTTACCACTAAATAATTGTATTGCAGTTAATCTTACATACTGATAGCGCAATACCTAATTATTATTTGATTAGGATCAAATACCTTGTTGTATTACTTTAAAGTATCTTAAGTATCTTTAGGATAAAATATTTAGCTTAGAAGAAGTTAAGAAGAAAAAAAAAATACCTATCGTGTATAACAAATTAGCTTTTCCTAGCTTATATTATGAGTAATCAAATAATTGTAACTTAGTAGAATTTACAACAAAAAAGACATAATAGGTGTTCTATAAATGCGAAAATAAACTGTTTTAATACGTTTACACTAATTTTGTTAAATACTTTAATATTATTTAGAATCAATTAAATATTTACCTTATTATAAACTAAAGTAAACTCCAGTATCTACATTCCAAATTACTATAGTAGAGTTATCATTCATGAAGACAAGATGCTCATTTTCTGCGAAGGTTATGCAGGAAAAATTTACTACTGTACTATCTAATATTAATATACTCATCAACATTGCTATAATAATTTATTAATTATATTTACTTGAGTAGTATGTATTAACAACTCTTTGTTATTGGATATTATACGCAACAACTATATTTTTATATGAAGAAATTACTGCAATAGCTGTGTCAATGAAGTTATCTGCTTGAGCACCTTAATCAATTACTTTGGCCTATAAGATGATTGACATTGTATAAATATCAAATACATAAAATGTTGAGGCATTTATGCCTATTATCGATTTTATTGCTGGGACATATCTTATATAATAAACAGGGTTGACCACTTATTTTAAATTAATGTTTTAAACCTTTTAGCTTTTTTAAAATATAAATTTACTTTCTACAACATTTGTTACTTTATTAGTCTCTGTATCAACAACATAATAAACACTAGGCTACGAGTTATAATTGTCATTTGATAATACGATTAATATATTAGTTTATGGAATTAAAAGTAGCTAAAATGGTAACATTCCTTTTTCGTACATTATTCCTATATGAAAAAATGAACATAATATTACGAAAATAAGCTAAAAAAAGATCTATTTACTGTTATATTCATAACTTTAAGGGCAAGTATTTTAGCTACAAATAAATCTTATTAGCATTTATAAAAATGCTAAGGTATAAAAGCATTTTACTTTCATATTTAAGTAATTATTCTTAACAAAAACCTTTCTTTACTCTCTTTATCCTATTTTGCTAAATCTTAACATTAAAATTTTTAATTTATCTTAATCAAAATTTAATCACAATTCTATTCATTAAAATGAGTTGAATTACATTTGCTTTATGCTAAATAAGTACAATATTAATAAAATCTATGTTGTAGAAAAAATCATAGACTACTTCATTAAATCTACATATTCATTTAATACTAAGTAAACAAATTGATACCTTAAATTTTAGGAGATTAATACAATCATATTCTTTAGATTTTATTAATATTTCCTTCATTTAATATAATTATATAATTGTAAGTAATTTCAAATATTTCCTTTACGTCATTAAATATAAATATTTGTATTTTATATTGCTATTAAATATTCATTCAGTTTTCTATATGTAATGCAATTAAAAAATCAACTTTTTTCTTATGATATTTTGGCAATTATTAACAAAATCTTTTTAAATTTATAATGAAGAAATAAAATTTAAAATAAAAATAAATATTAATTTTGTAGAATAATGAATATTTTTTACAAATATTATATTTTCAATTTAGTTTTTTAAATAATTTATTTTTTTTTTGAATTCTAAAAATTAGCTAAATATAAAAATTTTGATGTAAAAAAATTATTAATTTTTAAAATAACAATAAATTAAATTATTAAAAAAAATAAAATAAAAATCAGATTTTTTAATAAATATCTAAAAATCTATTTCATAGAAAGTGGCATGCAAGCCAATAAATTTTTTTATGGCATCTTGCTATAAATTAATTTTGTTAAAGGAAAAGATTTCTTCTTCTTTTTAAATTATTAATATCAAATTTTAATATTTTTTAAAATAAAAATAATTCAAATTCTTGACAACTGTATGTAGGATATATTTATTTTAAAAAGCTAAAATGTTTTTTCAAAATATAAAATAAATATAAAAAGAAGTAAGAATTTGATTTTTAAAATCATTAATTTTTAAATTTAATTAAATCATAAAATCACTCAGGCGCATTTGTTAAGTAAATAAAATTATCCACCTTTATAAATTAAAATCTTGCCATCATTTAATTATTTTTTTATAAAATAATGTAAATCCCAACAAACCTATAATTCAATAGGATAATAATAACAAAATTCTTAGCTTCTGGTATTAAAAAATTCTTTTGAATTAGATTATTTATTACGAATGATCATTATATAATGATTTCTGGACTAATTACCAATATCTTCAATAACATATTTAAAATATATTTTTGTTTAACAGATTTTTCTAATTTCAAACCTCTTGTTTCTGTCAAAAACAATCTACTTATTTTTATAACTACTTTTAAGTATCAATTTGTTTTTATTTGTACTTAATTTAAAATAAGAATATTATTATTTATGCATATTAATAAATTTAAATTTAAGTTAAATCATATCAAATGAATAAAAAGCTAAAAAAGAATTATTTTCAAAAATTTCAAATATTAAAATAAATTCTTTTTTATCCTCATAATAATTAGATAGTATTGTCTGAGTATACTATGATAAACGAGTTGATTCTTTTATTATTTATTTATTATTTAAATTATATATTCCAAAATATTTTTTTTTATCTTCATAAAATAGCATTGGAAGGAAAATATTATTTTGGTTATCTTTTTCAACTTATGAATATTCTAGTATGTCTTCTTTAATTAGTTTAAGTTTATTTTCTTAGTCCAATTAAAGAATATATAAATTATACAGGTATTCATCTAAATCTTCATAATAATATTCAAATAGCAAAATAAATTCTTTTTTTTCTTCATTCAAATAAGATAATCTTAAATATTGATCTTTAAGGATTAAGATCTTTTCATTTATAAATTATTTGATATTTACATCATATATTCCAAAGTATAATTATTCATCTTCTTTATAAGTCATAGGTAAGTATAAATTATTATAGGAATCTTTTTCAAATTTTGAGTATGACATAATATATTTTTTAATCTCTAAAACTTTATTAAATTTGTTATCATCTTCTTCAGGTTTTTCTTTAGGTAAAATTGAATATAAATTAAAATATGAAGGTCCTATAAAATCTTTATCATCTTCAATAAAAATTATCTCAGATTTATAATCATTATATATGTATTCATTAATACGTTTATCTTATCTTTCACAATATTCATAAGAAATAGTTTTTTTAATTTTTTAATCTATCAACTAAAAAACAATAGATTAATTTGTCCTCCTTATTATAGAATATTCTAAATTAGGTGTTTATGATACTTATTCATTAAAATTTTACAATTTTTCTAAATAGTAAGAATCTTATCTGTTAAACCACAAAAAGTTTAAATTGTAGCTTATAATTTCTTTATAATTATTTTTTATAGTCAAGCATGGGTAAACAATTTATTTTTTTAACAATATTGGAGGATAATATTACAAAACCTTATAATGTTAAGAAATTTAATTAAAATCTTAGTAAATAAAGTTGAAACTATAATTATAGTTCTTTTTTCCTTTTATCTTTGATATCACCAAATTAAAAGTACTAGTGTTTTATATATATCTATTTGAATTTCTCAATTAAATTAATGTTTCTTTTTTATTAACCAATATTTTATGTATAATACAACATTTCATAAAAGATTTTATACCACTCTAATCAGAATTATCGTCAGTTGACATTTAATTTTAAAATAAATCCTTTTCTCTCCAATCAACCAAATTCATATTACTATCTTTTGCTTTTATTATAAATGTCCAACAAGAAAATAATTTATTCTATCTACTCTTTAATTAAATAGGTAATACAAAAGCTTGTATAAAATTTGTTGACTTTTTTAAATTATCTATGTAAGGATTTTTGGTTTCTCTAATAATTGCTAGATTAAATATGTTTAGTTAAATAATTTTTGTTCCTAAAACAACAAATAAAATTAATTTGTTTTATTCATATTTTGAATAGCCTAATAAGCTGTTCTTATCACTACTTTTAAAATAGTAATTAAACTCACTTTAAGTAATATAGAGTAATCTCAATAGTAAACAAGATTATTATTAAAATATTTTTTATTCCACAAATCTTTGATTGATGTCTATTTTAAAAAGTACTTATTGACATTGATAGTAAATTATTTTATCCTAAAAATAATCTATACTATTTTCGAATTCGCCTAGATATTCTTCAGGCATGTGATTATCAACATCATACCCTTAATCTTTAATATAGAACGAGTCTTTGAAATTATGCTTCATAATTAATGTTAGATCTAGGTTAAGGACATGTAATTCAACTTCACTAGCTGACTGTAGTGATAATAAAATATATTTACCCCCTAAAACTCCAGCTTTAAAATTGATTTTAGATTAAGCATCCAAAATCTTGAACTCATAGGATATCAAAGTCTATGATGCATTGCTTATATCTAAAAGACAAATATAAGATGTTTCCCCTTAGATTCCGTATTTATACATACAATTTAATAAGTTAATTTAATCTCCTCGAATACTTATTTCATATAAGTCATTTTAATAGAAATGAGTTGGCATAAATAAGATTCTACAATAATCTTATTTAGATAATTTTATTTTATTTACAGAAATAGTTTCAGGTTAATAATCTTACTGTTTAAAAAGATTAGGTCTATTTACTTATTCTAATTCTATAGATTGTAAATATTCTTCATACTTGTTTTATTACATTAAGCTATTTGAATTCATTTTTTTTGATTGATAGATGATTAATGCGTTTTTAATAATTTTTTATTGATATTAGATTTATAAAAAGAATATATATAGAATGTTTAAAGATAAATTTAAGGAGATAATATTAAAATTAGAATAATGATCTCATTAAAAAATAAAATAAAATTATTAAATAACTAACTATTTCAATATAAAATATAAAATCAGATTTCCTAGTTTATTTATATTTTAACTGATATTAAAAAAATAGCATCATATTATTGAGTTTAGATTATATTTAATTTTTTTTGAAATTTATTCTATTTTATCTTCAGATACAAATTAACAAATAATAATAAAAAAAATAATTTAATTTAATTCATTTTAAGTTTTAAAGAAAAAATAAATAAAATGTAATTTATTTCAAATAGATTTTTAAATTCTAAGATATTTTTAATTCATTAATTATTTCCAAAAAAATCTTTATAAAATGATTTACTTTTAATATCATAATTATCAATTTTTTATTCTACATCCATATTTAATATTTATATTTCTTTTTATTTTAAATCCTTAATTTACATATAATCTCTCTATGATTAAATTATAAATTTTCATTTTCTTCTTTTAATTTTTCTGTGATTATTAATTTGTTTTATTTTATCTTTAGAATCATATCAATTTGATTTTATATTTATCCTTCAGTTTTTTTATTTTTATTTAATTCAATTTTACTATTATGCTGTAATCAAAAATTATACTTAATAAATAGCAATATAAAAATAAAATAACATTAAAATTATAAATTAATTTATTTATTATTTTTTATAAGTAGTTTGTTAGCTACAGAAAAAATATGCAGCATATAGTAATAATCACTTTTAAAATTTTTTAAAGTCTAATTCAATTTATGTATCTTTTAAAGTTTTTTCTTCAATATCATGTTAATAATCCTCTTCATTTTATTTATCTTTTTAAGTAGAGAGCAAAGATTTTTCACTTTATTAAAACTTTATTATTATATTTCGTGATGAAAATACTGTCATGGATTCCTTTTTAGCTATTTTATTTAATTAAATTGTTTAACTTTAAAAATGTTTTTAGAATAAATTAAATCAGATTACCTTATTCATCATTCATTATGCTAATTTATTTTTCACTATTTTAATTATTTAGATTCAATTATTGCAGTTCTTATTTGGTTAGCTTTTTATCTTTTATATCATAAATACTTTAATTTAAAAATTAGAAATATATTTTATTTACCTATCATCTGAGTGAAAGCATCTATTGCTAACTATCTTTTTTATTATATATTCATAGATTTGAAGATTAGAAGTATTTTTTACACTTTTTATTTAATTAATATTCTTTTTGCTGCTTATTACTCATCTTTTTCTTTCTTTCTTTATAAATAATTTGAAATGAATTTAATTTTAGAACTAAGCTTATGTAGTATATCTTAAAGTGGTTTCTCAAACTTTTAAGTATAGCCTAAAATGATATTCCTTATCATAAGTAGAATAAATAAAGCGTTGATTACTATTATTACTGTAAATGAAATTATTACGAAATATTAATAACTATTGCTATACAAGAAAATACCAAGAAGTACAGAGATAGCACAAACATTTGTAGAATAATGATCAAGTTTATTTATTTAAAGGCTTTTATAAGGATTAAATACCATTAAGGAGATAGAATAAAATGTAATGGTAATAAATACTAAAATTCCTTTAGTCTTTATATCTTAAGAATAGAAATTAAGAGATAATATTATTGATAGTTTTTATGCCATTTTTACAAACTCCCAATAATAGCACTTTTAAGTGTATTCTTTATATAAAATACTGTATTTTCTTTTCACTTTTAGCTCTTATAAGTTATTTTTAGAATTTTTTAATTGTCTTAGTAGGATATAGGGGAATAAAAATACGAAAGCAAATAGTAAAGGTAATATAAAGCCTAATCCCCACTAATAAAAATCCTATGTGTAACATTTAAAAGATACATTAGAAAGAATATATTTTTCATTCCCAATTTATCTGCACGAAAGTAAAGCTATCATTTAAGCTACTAAATCTGGTTAAGTATAAATCAATAAAAATATCAAAGCTGTATTAATCATATAATAAGGGAAGTTTTTTTGCTTATTAATTACTTTATAGTAAATGAGTAGACCAATCATGAAAATAAGTAAATATACTATAGGCATAATTATTGAGAAAACTAATCTTAGATATATTATGGGCATAGATGTAGTAAACTCTTTAAGAGCACAATCTAGCGAGTTAATTGTTTTTTGTATTGGTTGGCCTACAGATTATGGAAACTCAATTATACCTATTATATATTTATTTTTCAAATAATTAATTATAATTCTAAAAGATATTGCTTAAAAATTTTACCAGAAGGAACTTACAAATTAAATGTTGCAATCGATGAAATAATTTAAAAATAATTCGTAAAAATTTTTATGTAAACACTTGTTTAATCTTATGGATTTGTTGAGTTTATTTATTTATTTTATGGCCTTTTTGATATTGTATTTCTCTTTCTAATTCTTTCAAAAATTTCTTTTTGATGTAATTGTTCTTATTCTTCTGTGTTATCTTTTATAGCAATGACCATTGAGATCAAAGTCCAAAGCGTAACAACAGTCACTATATACTAATTATTTGCTATCTTGCTACATTCACTACATTGATATTTTCCAGATTTTGCATAGCTTTCTCCCCAAACTTCACCATATATCTTTAAAAGTAAAATTATAAATAAAATTATTTATAGCTTAAAACAAATACTTACATCACACTCTTCACACAATCCACCGATATGCCCTCTGTAGCATATATTATTGCCATATGATCCTCCAACACAATTTTCTTACAAATGCTCACAAAGAATTATGTCTTCATCATACTCACCACTTCTCCAATATCCCTTATCTACAATTATTTGACTACCTCCTAAGCATTCTGCTCCGTTAGGGCATTTATAACACTAAGTTTTATCAAACGAATATGTTCCTTTTTCGCATATTGTACATTCTTAAAAGTTATTATACTAATAAGGGATTTAACCAATTTGGCAATCTTAAATATGAGCTTCTACTTCAAAGAAATAGTTATTAGATAATTAGGTAGTATTAGAGTCTCTTATTAAATTGCTCTTTATCATTAATTTTACTTTTGTAAGTGGCTTTCCAATTAAATCTATGTTTTTAAATTAAAAAGAGTTTTCTTATGAATTATAGCCTGCTTAAGGATCGCCTCTTATGTAATATTAACTGAAAAAAGAACTTTATGGATCAATTTATATTGAGATGTAATTTTGTTGTTGATAATCTGCAGTATCCACAAATTTCATTATGTCACCATAATCGTTCCTAAGAGTGAATGTCATATTAGGTAAAGATTCTCCACTCCTCTAATGATTTATTACAATTTTATTTTCATATACCTCAATATTATTATAACTATTTATAATTTCTTAAGCATTTTCTAACTAAAGTTTTGTAGGATAAGAAAAAGTATTTTATCCATATAAAACAGCTTTATTATCTTAAATGGTATTGTTAATCAATACAGGAACAATTCCTTCATATTTAATACCACCTCCGATATAAGCTACATTATTATTAATTAGATTATCTTATATAGTTAAAGAATTATCGCTTGTTGAATTTTGAGTATAAAAGTAGATAGCTCCTCCTTATCCCTATTAAGCTGTATTCTTTTGAAAAATGTTCTTATTAATAGAAATGTTGTTGGCCTTTTAAAATAAAATAAGAGTTATTTGGTAATTTTTTTTAAAAGCTTTACCATAATTTAAGTTGAGGCTATTTGTAATGCACCACCATCAAAGTTAGATAAATTATCTTAAAAATTGCATTTGCTTATTAAAACATTTAACTTAGGATTTTATATTGTAATTGCTCCTCCGCTATATGACTTTAAAATAATTATTTTTAATTTCAGTTTATTTATTGTAATATAAAATTTAAAATTTACCTGAATGTTTGTGAAATTTGAATTTGAAATAATCAATTAAGATGATTTTATCAAAGCAAAACCTCCAATACAGACATTCTAGCAAAAAATATTAGATAAATTTGATTAATTCATTGTTATAATAGAATTCGAAAACTGTAAGGATGTAATTTAATATAAGTAACTATTTAGAGGCTGTAATAATCTTTCATTTTTAGTTTGATATTTAATATTAGAAATCTGTAAATTTTAAATATCAATTGAACCCTGATCAAAGAAAGCTAAACCTCCTATGTTCATTTAGATATCTTTAATAACACAATTATACAATTTGAAATTTGACTTTGAAACAGCAAAAAATATTTAATGATCTTATGATATTTGGTATTTATCCTAAATATTCTAAATGGTGACTTTATCCATATAAACATCACTTCTAATCGAGCTAATGTAAGTTGATGGGTATATTTAATTAAGTGAATCTAATGGTAAGATAGAGCTTTGAGAATTAGTTAAATTAACTTAATAAAAAGACTTATTAACATTTAGCTACGAAAGAGTTATCGAAAATATTGATGTAATGTCTTCTCCAAAAATATTTGTAAAATTTGTATTATTCAAGTAAATAAAGCTGTTTACTTTCGCATTTTTACCTACATTATCTTCACTTTTTATTAAAATAAAATATTTTTTTCTGCTTTTGAAGTTAAAATATTATAAACAATTTATTTAGATTTCTAAAATATATTAAATTTATTTTACTACTTAAAGTTTGAAATTTATTTTATAAAAAATATTGAAAAATTGGCTTATCAAAATTATTTTTCAAAAAAGAAAAAAAAGTTAGATAAAACTTGCAAAATTACACAGAAAAATAGTTTTCAATATCAAACAATATGTAGACTAATATATCAAGTTTAATTATCAAATCAAAAAAGAATAATTAATAAATAAATGTAATGTTTTAATTCTAATTTTTAGAAAATTTAATTTAAAATTACTTTATATAAATCAGAGAGGATTAAAAATTCAGCTGATAGATATTTTCAAATGATGAATCTGATATAAATAGCTGTGTTGTGGATCCAAGAGTATCTAAAAAGATTGCACCTCCATTCAGCTTTGTTAAACCATTTTTAAATTAGGACTAACTGATATTTACATTCAAGGTTTAAGAATAAGAAGTAATGTAAATAAACCCTCCTGAGTGAGATTCTGAAGTTTTGAATACAGATTGAATAATTTGGACTGATTAGGATTTAATGTTTACTGACCCTCCTTTCAAATTAATTTATTAACTCAACTGATTTGAGCTTTAAATTTGATTTGTTTGTTAATATAACGTAGTATCAAAAATTGAATTTATTATTACTGTATTCTAAGATAAAGCATAAAAACCATTTATGTCAGAATTTGAACTTAGGTTTTTAAAGTATGTTTAATTTAGAGTAGCAGTTCCAACAATATTCATAATTTATATAGCAGAGCTTGATACTGCTATTGAATTAGGTATACCAAATAAAGTGTTATTATAAAAGGTACAATTTTAAATTAATATGTCGTTTTAGTAGGATGACCTTATTATCAAAGGGTTAGCTTACTTATATTGCTATGATTGAAATAACAATATATTACTAAATGAGCTATTATAAAATTTGATGTAAGTTTAAGCTACCTTTTAATTGAGGATATCAATTAAATTAGAATCAAATGCCAACTTTTATGATATGTTTAGGTTTGTTATTTAAATTTACTTTGTTTCTTATAAACTAATACATCCAGATGAAGGATTTCGTAAATATTTTTACAGATATTCATTTGTATAAGAACACTCAAAAGTATCAAGTTAAAAGTTAAATAAATCCTAGCTCTAAATGAAGGATAAGTATTAATTATTAGTAAGGTTTACATTTTACAAACTTGTGTTATTAATGTTATTAGATTAAATTAGATTAGTAAAAAAATATTAGTTATTCTCTAATTTATTATTTTGAACAATATCATTATTGAAAACAAATATGTTTGAAGCAATAATTTAATGGTCTGGTTAGGGTAAAAGTGAAAACAAGCATGAAAAAAAAACGCTTTGAGATACTGTTTAAAATTAGTTGTTCTACAAAATTATATTGCTTAAAGAGAACAAAAGATTTGGGTAGTTAACTTAAGCTATTACTTGCATAATATTAGTATTTAGAAAATAGTTGTTATCAATCAAGGCATGATCCAAAGATATTTATCCTGCAGAAAAAAATGATTAAGTTTATTTTTAATTTTAATTTTGTAGAGGCAAGTACTTATTTCCTAAGATATTTAGATTTTTAATCTCAAGAATTGTGTGAGATTGTTAATTAAAAATACTAAATATTCCAATTTAACAATTCGTCAAGTTAAAATTATTAAATTTCACCTTTTAATAGAAAAAAAATTAATTTGATTTTTTATCAAGTAAAATTTTATTTAGATTTCCAATTATTTTAATTTTTTTATTATCTAAAAATTAATACTATTAACTACTTTAGAAATAAATTTTTATGTTGATTCAAAATATAGAAAGAAATAAGTAAGTAAGTAAGTAAGTAAGTAAGTAAGTAAGTAAGTAAGTAAGTAAGTAAGTAAGTAAGTAAGTAAGTAAGTAAGTAAGTAAGTAAGTAAGTAAGTAAGTAAGTAAAGTAAGTAAGTAAGTAAGTAAGTAAGTAAGTAAGTAAGTAAGTAAGTAAGTAAGTAAGTAAGTAAGTAAGTAAGTAAGTAAGTAAGTAAGTAAGTAAGTAAGTAAGTAAGTAAGTAAGTAAGTAAGTAAGTAAGTAAGTAAGTAAGTAAGTAAGTAAGTAAGTAAGTAAGTAAGTAAGTAAGTAAGTAAGTAAGTAAGTAAGTAAGTAAGTAACTAACTAACTAACTAAAAAGGAAGGAAGGAAAGAGGGAATAAAACAATAAATAAATATTCTAAATAAATTACTTTTTAAGTTCCTATTGATGTAACATAAGTTTAATTTTTAAAAGTTTTAGAATCCATTAATATGTTTTACATAGTTAACTAAGAATTTATTAAATTAATTTTATTACAGTAATCTAAATTGTTATTATCACTGCTTAGCATTTAAATATTATCTAATACTACTTAGCTTATTATAGAATTGAAGACTAAAGAACAATTAGAATATTAGGTTACATCAAACAAAATGGTAATATTTTAAATTTAAATAGATTAGAAGTTATTAAATTAAAAGTCTCCAGATAATTTTATAGAAGATAGTTAAGAACTGCTACCAATAGCAATAGGCTAGAAAGAAAGCTAAATTACATTTTAAAAATTAAATTATAGAATATATTATTCTAAATTTAAGGTATATTAACTGTCAGTATATATTTAAGTCTAAATATTTTAAATATTTGTCATAATTTTGGAATATCTTTATGCCTTTTTAAATAAAATTAATTAATAAAATATTATCAAAAAATAAAAAATTACTATTAAGAATACTGAGATCATATTTTAATATGTTGTGTAGGGGTAATTTTGTAAGCCTTAGCCATAGCTATTACTTTACCTATATTACTATTAGCTGTTAGAAATGTAAAACTTTTAAGAGCATGAAAGACACTATTAAACATCCAAGAGGCATTAGGATATATCAAAGAAACTATTAGAGTATTGTGCTGAAATATACAACATTTTAGAGATAGGAGTATAAAATATTCCATAAATTGACTAGCTTATCAGTGTTTTAAATTAAATAAACAATTCTAAGTAAGAATTTTTATTTAATTTGAATCCATAAACTTTTCCTGAAATAGTTTCGCCAGCAAAAATTAAATCAATTTATTCTAAATATTTGAAAGTAGAGAGAGAATTGGAAAATTAATAAACAAATTTAGCAGTTGTTTCTGAATCTAAAATCTAATTCAAGTTGTAGTTTATATCAACAAAAGCAATAAGATTTTTTAACTTTAACATTTAAATGACTTGAGTGTTAGAAACTATTTATAATTTTTAATTAAAGAGTGAATGATTTATTAGAATAAGATTTTTTTTAAATGAAAGTAAAATATAGTTTTAAAATATATTATTAATCTTAAAAGGGATTAATCAAATTGAAAGAAAGAAAATTGTTTATTTATTTAATAAAATATTTTTAATGTTAAATAATTATTTATTTATTTATTTTCTTAACTACTTTAAAGAAATATTTCTAATGAAAATAAAAAAAATATATACTTTATTGCTGAGACAAATGATTGCCATCAAAATCCCAAATATGAAGAGTGCCTTATTGATTAAATGCATAGATTTTTTAATCTTGAGTATTATAAATAAAGGCATGTCCTAGTATAGTTTGATCAGGAGGATAAATGTAGGCAGCTTATTAAGTATTAAGATCTAAGATCATTATAGATTTACCTTCATCTAAATGATTAACTGAAATAAAGGTGTAGCTATTAGTATTTTTAATTACGAAATAATCTGAAATTTGATCTATCCATCTATAATTATTTAAGATATTGAAATCGATGTACTAATTTTATAAATTGATTAAAATTATAAATTTAAATGAATGAATAAATAAAAAATACTTTTTATTAGTTAACATCATAGATTAATATTCGTCCAGAAATTATCTTATAAGATACTTCAGCAGAGTTAGAATTTAATACAATTTAGGCACTATAAGCTAAAGGACTAAATGCATCGAAGTAAGGGGTTAATAATAATTATTTCCCAGTTTAGTCTAAACCTTAAATGAAAACATATAAATTTGGCATTCCCACATTATCTTAAAATACTGAAATGTAAATTTCTTAATTATTTTGATTTAAAATAGGAATCATAGGTATTGATTGTACAGAAGGAAAATCTATTATTTTTAAATAAAATTATTTTTTTTATTTATGATTTTACAATAAAAATCTTATTTTTATAAAAATAACAAAATATTTTTATTTAAAACTTATTTTTCTTGCATGAAATCAATCTTCTTTTTAAGTCTAGAAAAGTAATAATAAGAAAATTACATAACAATTAGGAATACTAAGGTTGAATCTCGTTATAGAAATTTATTACCTAAATCATATATTGTAGACATAAGTACAAGCTCAAACTATTTTGAGGCATTATCCAAGAATAAAATTAAATTTACTATGCGTAGATAGGCTGTAGTTAAAAAGTATTCTATTCAAATTATTTTGGCATTTTAAAGATAATTATTTGTTACGTGGAATGACTTACCACTAAATAATTATATTGCAGTTAATCTTGCATACTGATAGCCAAAGACTTAACTATTATTTGATTGGGATCGAATGGCATGTTATATTGCTTTAGAGTATCTTAAGTATCTTTAGGATAAAATATTTATGTTAGAAGAAGTTAAGTAAGGGTAAAAAAAATACCTATTGTGTATAACGAATTAGCGTTTCCTAGTTTATATTCAGAGTAATCAATTAATTATAACTAAGTAGACTCTGCAACAAAAAATACATAATAGGTGTTCTATAAATGCGCAAATAAACTGTTTTACATGGTTTACACTATTTTGTTAAGAATATCTTAAGATTATTTAGAATTAATTAAATATTTACCTTATTATACACTAATGTAAACTCCAGTATCTACATTCCAAATTACTATAACAGAGTTATCATTCATGAAGACTAGATGCTCATTTTCTGGAAAGGTTAGGCACGAAAAACTTAATACTGGGCTTGCTAATATTAAAATATTAATCAACCACCTTATAATAATTTGTAAATAATATTTACTTGAGTAGTAAGTATTAGCAACTCTTTGTTGTTGGATATTATATGCAACAACTATATTTTTATACGAAGAAATTACTGCAATAGCTGTATCTATAAAGTTATCTGCTTGAGCTCCTTAATCAACTACTTTCGCTTATTAGATAATCGACATTGTATATATATCAAATACATAAAATGTCGAAGCGTTTATTCCTATTATCGATTTTATTGCTGGAACGTATCTTATATAATAAATGGGGTTGACCACTTATTTTAAATAAGTGTTTAAGCTTTTTAGTATTTTAAAAATAAAATATTACTTTCTACGACGTTTGTTACTTTATTAGTCTCTGTATCAACAACGTAATAAACGCTAGGCCATGAATTATATTAATCATTTGATAATACGATTAGTATATTAGTTTATGGGATCAAAAGTAGCTAAAGTGGTGCCATTCCTTTTTCGTACATTATTCCTATATGAAAAAATGAATGAACAATTATTATTACTAATAGGTTAAAAAAAAAAAATTTATTAACTGTTATATTCATAACTTTAAGGGCAAGTATTTTAGCTACAAATATATCCTATTAGCACTTATAAAAATACCAAGGTATAAAAGCACTTTACTTTCATATTTAAGTAATTTTTTTTTATCAAACTTTGCTCTGCTTTCTCTTATTATTTTACTAAATCTTTTTCATACAATTTTTAATTTATCTATCTTAATCAAAATTTAAGCACAACTTTTTTCAGTAAATTCAGTAGATTTTTATTTCTTTTTTGTTTAATAAGCATAATCTAAGTAAATATATCATCATTAAAATCTAATTTAAAAAAAAAGCAACTTTAATTAAGTTCGAATTAATTAATATCCACATATTCATTTAATACAAAGGAAACAAATTAATTCCATAAATTTTAGAAATTTAATAAAATCATGTTCATCAGATTTGTATTAGCATTTTTGTTTCACTTAGTTATATTGTAATAAATAATTTAGATATTTTTTTTGCGTAAGAAAATGAAATGTTTTTTATTTTATTATGTTATTTACATATAGTTTTTTATGTATAATACAGTTAAAAAATAAGCTTTTTTCTAATAATATTTTGATAATTTCTTTACAATCTTTTTATATTTATTATTCAGATATTTTGCTATCACATAGATAATTAGTTAGTCAATTTTTCTTAAAATATCTAAATAACTATTTTTTTTTTCAATAAAAATAATTAATGTGCAAAACAAACATTTTTATGAAATCTTTTTAAAAAATATGAATAAAATATCCTCTATATATACCTTAAAAAATGCTATTATAATCAAAATTTGAGAAAATTCATTAACTATTAAAAAAAATTTTTTCAAATTTAAATTATTTTTAATATAAAAATAATTTGGATTCTTGATAAATGAAGTATCACATTATATAATATTTCATACTTAGGATATTTTTATTTATTTTAAAAAGTTAAAACATTTTTTTAAAATAATACTTCTAAAAATAAAATATAAAAATAAGTAAGAATTCGATTTTTAAAATCATTAATTTTAACTTTAATTAAATCATACATTTATTTGAGCACATTTATTAAGTAAATAAAATTATCTATCCTTATAAATTAAAATCTTGCCATCATTTAATTATGTTTTTATGTAATAATATAAATTCCAATCAACCTATAATTCATTACGATAATAATTATAAAATTCTTAGCTTCTGGTATTAAAAAATTATTTATAATTAAATTTTTAATTATGAATAATCATAATTTAATGATATCTTGACTAATTACCAAGATATTCAGTAACCATTTTAAAATATATTTTTGGTTAGCAGATTTTTCTTATTTCAAACCTTTTATTTCTGTTAAAAACAATCTATTCATTTTTATAAATATTGTTAAGTGTCAATTTGTTTTTATTTGTACTTAATGTAAATAAATGAAATTATTTTTTATGCATATTAATAAATTTAAATTTAAGTTAAATCATATCAAATGAATAAAAAGCTAAAAAAGATTTATTTTCAAAAATTTCAAATAGTAAAATAAATTCTTTTTTATCCTCATAATAATTAGAGTGTATTGTGTGCGTATATTATGATAAGCGAGTTGATTCTTTAATTATTTATTTCTTATTTAAATCAAATATTCCAAAATATTTTTTTTTGTCTTCATAAAATAGCATTGGAAGGAAAATATTATTTTGGTTATCTTTTTCAACTTATGAATATTCTATTATGTTGTCTTTAATTAGTTTAAGCTTATTTTCTTTTTGATCTAATTAAAGAATATATAAATTATACAGGTATTCATCTAAATCTTCATAATAATATTTAAATAGCAAAATAAATTCTTTTTTTTCTTCATTCAAATAAGATAATCTTAAATCTGGATCATTTAAGATTAGGATCTTTTCATTTATAAATTACTTGCTATTTACATCATATATTCCAAAATATAATTATTCATCTTCTTTATAAGTCATAGGTAAGTATAAATTATTATAGGAATCTTTTTCAAATTTTGAGTATGACATAATATATGTTTTTAACTCTAAAACTTTATTATATAAGCCATCATCTTATTCTTTTGGTAAAATTGAACATAAATTATAGTATGAAGGTCCTCCATAATCTTAATCATCTTCAATAAAAATTATCTCAGATTTATTATCATTATATAGGTAATTTTTGATACGTTTATCAAATGATTTTCCTAATTTGCCATTACATCTAACAGGATATAAATAAGAAATAGTTTTTTTAATTTTTTAATCTATCAACTAAAAAACAATAGATTAATTTGTCCTCCTTATTATAGAATATTCTAAATTAGGTGTTTATGATATTTGATCATTACAATTTTACAATTTTTCTAAATAGTAAGATCCTTATCTATTAAACCACAAAAAGTTTAAATCGTAGCTTATAATTTATCTATATTCATTTTTTATAGTCAAACATGGGTAAACAATTGAGTTTTTTAACAATATTGGAGGATAATAGTGCAATACCTTATAATATTAAGAAATTTAATTAAAATCTTAGTAAATAAAGTTGAAACTATAATCATAGTTCTTTTTTCCTTTTATCTTTGATATCACCATATTAAAAGTACTAGTGTATTATATATATCTATTTGAATCTCTCAATTAAATTAAAATTTCTTTTTTATTAACTAATATTTTATGTATAATACAACATTTCATAAAAGATTTTATACCACTCTAATCAGAATTATCGTCAGTTGACATTTAATTTTAAAATAAATCCTTTTCTCTCCAATCAACCAAATTCATATTACTATCTTTTGCTTTTATTATAAACGTCCAACTAGAAAATAATTTATTCTATCTACTCTTTAATTAAATAGGTAATACAAAAGCTTGTATAATTTTTTTTTACTTTTTTGATGAAACTATGTAAGGATTTTTTGTTTCTCTAATTATTGCTAGATTAAATATGTTTAATTAAAAAATTTTTGTTTCCAAAACTACAAATAAAATTAATTTGTTTTATTCATTTTTTGAATAGCCTGATAAGCTGTTCTTATCACTACTTTTGAAATAGTAATTAAACTCACTCTAAGTAATAGGGAGTAGTCTCAATAGTAAACAAGATTATTGTTAAAATATTTTCTATTCCACAAATCTTTGATTGATGTCTATTTTAAAAAGTACTTATTGACATTGATAGTAAATTATTTTATCCTAAAAATAATCTATACTATTTTCAAATTCGCCTAGATCTTCTTCAGGCATGTGATTATCAAAAATATATTCTTAATCTTTTATATAGAAAGAGTCTTTGAAATTATGCTTCATAATTAATGTTAGATCAAGGTTAAGAATATGTAATTCAACTTCAGTAGCTGACTATAGTGATAATAAAATATATTTACCTCCTAAAACTCCAGCTTTAAAATTGATTTTAGATTAAGCATCCTAAATCTTGAACTCATAGGATATCAAAGTCTCTGGTTTATTGCTTATATCTAAAAGAGAAATATAAGATATTTCCCCTTAGATTCCGTATTTATACATACAATTTAATAAGTTAATTTAATCTCCTCGAAAATTTATTTCATATAAGTCATTTTTATAGAGACGAGTTGGTATAAATAAGACTCTACAATAATCTTATTTAGATAATTTTATTTTATTTACAGAAATAGTTTCAGGTTAATAATCTTGGTGTTTAAAGAGATTAGGTCTAGTTACTTATTCTAATTCTACAGATTGTAAATATTCTTCATACTTACTTTATTCAATTAAGCTTTTAGAGTTCATTTTTTTTTGACTGATAGATAGTTAATGTGTTTTTAATAATTTATTATTGATATTAAATTATAAAAAGAATATATATATAGAGTGATTAAACATAGATTTAAGGAGATCATATTAAAATTTGTATAATGATCTCATTAAATAATAATATCTAATTATTAAAAAAGTAACTATAGAATCATATAATTGAGTTTGAAAGATATTATATTTAATTTTTTTTGAAATTTATTCTATTTATTTTTATCATCAGATACAAATTAATAAATAATAATAAAAAAATAAAGTAATTTAAAATAGATTTTTATATTTAAAGATTTTATTAATTTTTTAATTACTTGCAAAAAATTATAAAAAATTTTTTATAAAGACACTATATTCTTGATATAATAAGTATTTCTTTTAAAGACTATTTGAGAAAAAGAATATTTTATCAGAAAAAAAGTTAAAGTATTAACAATTCTTGTTATTTTTATTTTAAAATCAATCTATTTTAATTTTGAAAAGAATTTATTTAATTTTCTTAAAGTTTCTGATATAAGAATAATTATAGCCCCTAAAGATAAAATTCTAATCTTTTTTTTGATCTCTTACTCTGATTATGAAAGTCTAAAAAATAAAATACGGTTGTGATAAATACTAAAATAATAAATTTTATATAAAAATATAGTGAATAAAATTTTTATATTCTTCAATTTTTCTTTTGTTTTTTTATCTAAAATAAACAGTTTTTTTATTTTTGTCTGAGTTTAAATATCTAATTGAGTGAATCGATTTATATGAAGAATTGAGGTAAGTATGAGAGAGAAAAGTATTAATAGAAATAAAGAATGAGTAATAATTTATATATTTTATAAGATTAAGATATTTTAAATGAATATTTAAGATAAATGAGAGAGAATATATATTTTTTAAATTTAAATTCTTGATAAATGTAGTATCACATTAGGTGATATTTCACATGTAGGATATTTTTATTTTAAAAAGCTAAAATGTTTTTTTAAAATAATACTTCAAAAAATAAAATATAAAAATAAGTAAGAATTCGATTTTTAAACTTTAATTAATTCATTTATTTATTTGAGCACATTTATTAAGTAAATAAAATTATCTATCCTTATAAATTAAAATCTTGCCATCATTTAATTATGTTTTTATATAATAATGTAAATCCCAACCAACCTATAATTCATTAAGATAATAATTATAAAATTCTTAGCTTCTGGTATTAAAAAATTATTTATAATTAAATTTTTAATTATGAATAATCATAATTTAATGATATCTTGACTAAGTACCAAGATCTTATTTAGCCTATTTAAAATATATTTTTGGTTAGCAGATTTTTCTAATTTCAAACCTCTTGTTTCTGTCAAAAATAATAATCTGCCTATTTTTATCACTACTTTTAAGTATCAATTTGTTTTTATTTGTACTTAATGTAAAATAAATGTTTTATATTTTATGCATATTTATAAATTTAAATTTAAGTTAAATCATATCAAATGAATAAAAAGCTAAAAAAGAATTTTTTCCAAAAATTTCAAATAGTAAAATAAATTCTTTTTTATCCTCATAATAATTAGAGTGTATTGTGTGCGTATATTATGATAAGCGAGTTGATTCTTTAATTATTTATTTCTTATTTAAATCAAATATTCCAAAATATTTTTTTTTGTCTTCATAAAATAGCATTGGAAGGAAAATATTATTTTGGTTATCTTTTTCAACTTATGAATATTCTAGTATGTCGTCTTTAATTAGTTTAAGCTTATTTTCTTTTTGATTTTCTTAATCCAATTAAAGAATGTATAAATTATACAGGCATTCATTTAAATCTTCATTATAACATGAAAATAGCAAAATAAATTCTTTTTTTTCTTCATTCAAATAAGATAATTTTAAATATTGATCTTTTAGGATTAGGATCTTTTCATTTATAAATTACTTGCTATTTACATCATATATTCCAAAGTATAATTATTCATCTTCTTTATAAATCATAGGTAAGTATAAATTTTTATGAGAATCTTTTAAAAATTTTGAGTAAGACATAATATATGTTTTTAACTCTAAAACTTCATTATAAAAGCCATCATCTTATTCTTTTGGTAAAATTGAACATAAATTATAGTATGAAGGTCCTTCATAATCTCTACCATGTTCAATAAAAATTATCTCAGATTTATTATCATTATATAGGTATTCATAGATATGTTTATCAGTTGTGTCAGGATATTCATAATAAATAATTGTTTTAATTTTTTAATCTATTAACTAAAAAACAATAGATTAATTTGTCCTCCTTATTATAGAATATTCTAAATTAGGTGTATATGATATTTGATCATTACAATTTTACAATTTTTCTAAATAGTAAGATCCTTATCTATTAAACCACAAAAAGTTTAAATCGTAGCTTATAATTTATCTATATTCATTTTTTATAGTCAAACATGGGTAAACAATTGAGTTTTTTAACAATATAGGAGGATAATAGTGCAATACCTTATAATATTAAGAAATTTAATTAAAATCTTAGTAAATAAAGTTGAAACTATAATCATAGTTCTTTTTTCCTTTTATCTTTGATATCACCAAATTAAAAGTACTAGTATTTTAATGATATCTATTTGAATCTCTCAATTAAATTAAAATTTCTTTTTTATTAAATAATATTTTATGTATAATACTAAATTTCATAAAAGATTTTAAACGACTGTTATCTGAATTATCATTAATTGAATTTTTTTTTTTTTTAAATAAATCTTTTTCTCTCCAATCAAACAAATTCATATTACTACCTTTTACTTTTATTATAAATGTCCAACTAGAAAATAATTTATTCTATCTACTCTTTAATTAAATAGGTAATACAAAAGCTTGTATTATTTTTTTTTACTTTTTTGATGAAACTATGTAAGGATTTTTTGTTTCTCTAATTATTGCTAGATTAAATATGTTTAATTAAAAAATTTTTGTTTCCAAAACTACAAATAAAATTAATTTGTTTTATTCATTTTTTGAATAGCCTGATAAGCTGTTCTTATCACTACTTTTGAAATAGTAATTAAACTCACTCTAAGTAATAGGGAGTAGTCTCAATAGTAAACAAGATTATCCTTAAAATATTTTCTATTCCACAAATCTTTGATTGATGTCTATTTTAAAAAGTACTTATTGACATTGATAGTAAATTATTTTATCCTAAAAATAATCTATACTATTTTCAAATTCGCCTAGATCTTCTTCAGGCATTTCATTATCAAAAATATATTCTTAATCTTTTATATAGAAAGAGTCTTTGAAATTATGTTTCATAATTAATGTTAGATCAAGGTTAAGAATATGTAATTCAACTTCAGTAGCTGACTATAGTGATAATAAAATATATTTACCTCCTAAAACTCCAGCTTTAAAATTGATTTTAGATTAATCTTCCTAAATCTTGAACTCATAGGATATCAAAGTCTCTGGTTTTTTGCTTATATCTAAAAGAGAAATATAAGATATTTCCCCTTAGATTCCGTATTTATACATACAATTTAATAAGTTAATTTAATCTCCTCGAAAATTTATTTCATATTAGTCATTTTAATAGAGATGAGTTGGTATAAATAAGACTCTACAATAATCTTATTTAGATAATTTTATTTTATTTACAGAAATAGTTTCAGGTTAATAATCTTGCTGTTTAAAGAGATTAGGTCTAGTTACTTATTCTAATTCTACAGATTGTAAATATTCTTCATACTTACTTTATGCTATTAAGCTATTAGAGTTCATTTTTTCTTGATTGATAGATAGTTAATGTGTTTTTAATAATTTTTTATTGATATTAGATTTTTAAAAGAAATATATATATAGAGTGTTTAAGCATAGGTTTAAGGAGATCATATTAAAGTTTGAATAAAGATCTCATTAAAAAATAATATCAACTTATTATTTAACTAACTATTGCTATATAAAACATAAAATCAGACTTTTAGTTATTTAATTTTTAACTGAAATTAAAAAAATAAATAACATCATATTATTGAGTTTGGAAGATATAAAATTCAAATTTTTTTGAAAATATTTCTATTTTTACTTTTTTATTGCTGTAAATTAACAAATAATAATAAATAATTTTAATAAATTAATTTAAAATTGATTTTTAAATTCAAAGGTGTTGTTAATATATTAATTATTTGCAAACAATTAAAAACTATTTTTTATATTCTTTTAAAATAAGTATTATTATTAAATACTATTTGAGGGAAGAATATTTTATCAGAAAAAAAGTTAAAATATTAACAATTAATTCTTGCTATTTTTATGCTTTAATCAATCTATTTTAATTTTGAAAAGAATTTATATAATTTTCTTTAAGTTTCTGATACAAGAATAATTATTGTTCCTAAAAGATAAGAATCATATCTTTTTTCTCTCTTACTCTGATTATCTAAAGTCTCAAAAAAAAAAATGGTTGAGTATATAAATGAAAAATCAACTTTATCTTAAAAGTTAATTAATAATTTTTTTATATACCTCAATTTTTCATTTCTTTTATATCAAATATAGCAAGATGCCATTCAAAAATTTCGTCGTTTATTGATAAAAATAATAAAATAAAATATCTTTTTTAAGAAATAAATAAATAAAGATATATAGTATATTTTTAAATATAATTTGAGTTTTACACAAAACCAAAGATGTATTGTAAATCTTGCCATTAATTTTAAATTAGGAAATAAGGTTTTATAGTTATCATTTTTATAAATTTTTAGTTTTATTTTTTAAATTAAAAAATGTTTTAAAATACTAAAAAAATTTTATTATATTTACTGAATAATTTATCTTCAAAGAGATCATTAATCCTATAAATTTATCAACTAAAGAAATGAAAAGAATAGTATAAATAATAAATAAAACATATTGCTCTCAAAATTAGAATCTAGCAAAAATAATTTCTTTAGATATCTAAAAAACTCCTTTGTTAGATTAATAACTAAGAAATAAGTTACTTTTAAGACAAGTCTTTACTAACTAAGAAAAAACACACTTCTTTTTAAATAACTAAGTCAAGTAGGATAATTAGATTTTTAAAATAACAGGAAATAGTTTTTTTGATGCTTTTTATGCTGCTTACTGCTTACATGGAGAAGTTATGATTTCTGCAAGTGATATATGGCTTTCAATTTGTCATAAGTTAGGATAAGACATAAACAGAGATTAATAAAAATTTGAAAAATTTTTTAATACCTCTGAAGGGATAAATATGCCTACTATTTAGATTGAATCTTCTGTTTTAGGCTAAAAGGTGTTCCCATGCAAAGAAAATAGATGGGATCTCATTTTAGATATATTTAATTATTAATTCTAAAGGCGTGTTCAAGGATAAATAGGATTACTAATTAAAAATGATTTTGATCTTTTTTCTTCAAATTTGGTAGAACAAACATCAGCTAACATCTTTTTATTATCTTAAATGGAAAGCAATTTACGCTTTTAATCTTGCTCTGTATGCGGAATTTAAAAAATTCATTTTATAGGAGGAATTGAAGATTTTGAACATTTGGCTTTTAAGATTAAGTGTTTAATAGAAAATAATTTTGCTGATTGGTACTTTAATAGCTTCTTTTTAGAACCAATCTTCAAAATTGTAAATAAGTTTATTGATTAAATGAAGCATCCTAAAGACATAGATATTTAGTTTTGGAATAATGTATTCAATCAAAAGAGTGTTGATGAAGAATATTGTGGCAAAATAATTAGTGAGAAGCAAATTTTTGATGGTTGGATAAAATATTTCTTTAGAAGTGAACTTTAAAAAGAAAAGATTCCAAATTTTCTATCATTTACATTTGTTCCTTTTAAAGATACCACATAAAATAAAGATTTTAAGCTGAAATTTTCAACTGGAATGATAGGAATTGAAGAAGTAAATCATAATGTTTTTCGCCCAACTACTTTCGTTAAAATTAGTGAGGTTATAGAAAATTGAATCAAACAATTGTTAGCAATAAACATTCATAGAATTAAACTCAAACTAATTATGGTTGTCATTCAGGATTTTTATAATATCGTTAACATGTAATTTAAAGATTGATTCCTATTAAAAGAAATTAATACATATTTATGGTATTTTAATAAATAACAATATACAATATAAATAAATTGAATAATTTATTAAATTAAATAAATAATTTAAAATTTTTAAATGATTGCTTTAAAAATAATTTAACTTTTTCTAATAGTAAAACTTTAATAATTATTTCTTGGTTATTTCCATTTTTACAAAAATTATTATTGTTGCTTTAGTTAAAATTCCTCAAAGATTTTCTTATTTTTCCTCCATGTCTTTATGGTAATTTTCTTCGATTGTATTTTGATTTCTATCAGTTGATATCTACTTAAGCATATATGAATCTCTTCCAGTATTCGGTGATGAAAATAATAATATATTTTCTTAATCTTTAAGATTAAAATAATTTAATGTAATAATTAATTTAAATTTATATATTAATTACTTTATTCACAACTTTAAAGTGATTGCATTTTTTTTGTTTCAGATTATCTTTCTTTCATTAAATCCAATTTAGTTGTAATATTTTTTTAAGAATAGTCTTTATATTTTAATTCTGAAAATATAAAATGATTAATTAAATATATTTTATACTTTAATTTTAAATTTTACAAATGTCACTGAATTATGTTTAAAAGGAGATTAGTTTTTTTTGTTGCTAACACAAAGAATGAAACTTTAATAAAAGATTTTATATCTTTTGTTTTAACTAAAGCTTCTTTAGCTATTTAAGTGTTTGTCTTTCTTATTACTTTTAATTATATTTTGAAACAAAATTTATTTTAGTTCCTAGTTTTTCTAGAATTCTTCGAATTGGTTTTTTAAATTTTTAAAAAAAACCAAATGAAATGTTCTTCACCATTAAAATAATATAGAGAGAATTAATTATGACTATAACGATATAAGCAATAATAACAAGATAATTATACTAATTGCTGTATATAAACACTCCCATCAATACAGTCACAGCACATACTGAAGTAGTTATATGATCCAAGTTGTTTAACTAAATCCTTTTGTATGGCTTATAAATTATTAACATTATTGAATATAAGCTTATTATAACAAATACAATAATTCCTTTAGTTTTAATATCCTAAGAGTAGAAATTCAAAGATAAGATTATTGATATTTTTTAAGCCATCTTTACAAATTCCCAATAAAAGCATTTATTAGTATATTCTTTATACAAATATCCAAACTTTCTCTACACAATTAATGACATGAGTTTATTTTAATATTTTTTTAATTAAAAGAATAAAAGACAAGGGAATAGTAGAACATAAGCAAATAAAAATGGTAAAACCAAAGTAAGTCCCCATTAATAATAACTCTCAGTGTAACACTCATATGTAACATTTTTTAGTATATAGTCTTAACTTCCTATTTTTCTGCATGATAAAAGAGAAATAAGTTATGAAACCAAATCAGGCTGAGAGTAGATCAGTTAAAATATCATAGCTGTATACATCATTTTCAAAGGTATTTTCTTCAACTTCATTATCTCTGAATATATTAAAATTCCCAAAAAAAGAAGGAAGAGATATACTATAGGCATTGCTAATGAAAATATTAGCTTTTAATACATAATAGGAACTGGACTATTAAATTTTTTGATAGCACAGTCTAGCGAATTCGTAGTTTAAGAAATAGGTGCACCAAAATACTAAAAAAAATTTACTAAGCCTTATATTATTTATTATTTATTAAAATTATCGAATTGCAAAAATTTAAGAAATAAAATCTAATATGTAAAGAAATTTAAAAATAAATTTAAGAAACTAGTTTTAATTTTAAAATAAGAAGCTTGATTACCTATAGGAACAGTAAGATTAAAAGTTGAGATACAAGATATAATTTAAAAATAAGTTGTGAATATTTTAATATAAACACTTACAGGATTCTTTTCTTATTTATAAGCCTTTTGTTACATAACTGCTAGATCAACATATTATTTTTTGAGCTTTAAAAAAAAACTTAAATAACATTTCTTAGCAATCTAATAATCATTGGATTTGATTGATATAAACATAGATATAAGTGTCCATGCTGATATAAAAACTATAACTAAATAATTTTAAGAAATCTCATCACATTTTACACAAGAATACTTTCCTACTTTTGAATAGCTGCTCTTCCAAAATTTGCCATTTATCTATTTTTACAAAATTTAAATTTCTACTTCTAAATATTTATGCATAAATGTTTTAAATATATTAACAACATTTTTTCTATTTTATTAAATTATTTTTTCATGAAATAACTAAAAAAAAATGTGAATATATAGTAATCATAAATGTTGAGATTTATTCATATTAATACTCTAAATTACTTTTAATCAATCTTAATGTTGGGTATGAATATAAAAATTTTTAATTGTTTAAGTTAAAAAAAATGTTTATAGGTGAATATTTAAGTTAATAAGAATATAAGAAAATTTGCAGTATTAAAAAATTTTTAATTTTTAGAATTTATTTAATTTAATTTTTAAAATTAAATTTCCTTTCAATATATTTAAAAAATATTAATAAAATCAATTCTTACTAAAAATTAATCATAAAATTATCTTTTTTTATCTGTAAAAATGAGTGGAGGATTTTTGCTTTTATTTTTGTAAATAAATTATTTTTCCAAATAAAAAAAAATATTTATTTAAAATTAAATAAATTAATTATTTTTTTCTTCATTTTACATCACACTCTTCGCAAAGTGGTCCAATGTGTCCTTCAAAACAAATTTTATCTCCATATGGTCCTCCATTGCAATTTGCTAATAAATTACTACAGGAAATAATATTATCATCATAGATTTCTTTTCTCCAAAACCCTTAATCTAATATCATTTAGCTTCCGCCTAAGCATTCTGCTCCTTCAGGACATTTATGGCATGACACTTTATCAAAGGAATAAGTACCTTTATCACATATAGTGCATTCTTCGTATCCATTATATTTTTACTTAATTTCACCAATTTAACAATCCTAAATTTAGACCTCTACTTGAAAGGAATAATTATTATTTTAATCTATAGATTCAAGCTTTATTTAATCACTGGTAATCAATAATGTGACATTAGTTAACGGTTTGCCAATTAAATATATGTTTTTAAATGAGAAGAAACTGTTTGCGATATTATAAATAGCTTTAGTCTCTCCTTTAAAGTAATATTCTGAAAAATTTTATGTTTCTAAATCAACTTGTAATTTTAGATAAGTGGTTTGTATTTAATCTGGATTATCAAATTTCATCAAATCCATTTGGTCATTTCTTAAACTAAATGTCATATCAGGTAATAAAGCTCCACTTCGGTGTTTTGTGATAATAATTTTATTTGATTAATTTTAAATATTAGATAAATTATTAGTTAAATCACTTATTTCTTCTAAAATAAGTTTTGTTGGATAAGAAAAAACATTTTAACCATATAAAAAAGCTGTATTATTTTATATTTAATTATTTAAAAGGATAGGTATAATTCCATCATATTTAATACCACCACCTATTTTTGCTGTGTTGTTGACTATAATGTTATTATATAAAATTAGTTAATCGTTTTAAGTTGTCTATTAACTAGTAAAATATATAGCTCCACCTTTTCCCTTATCAGCTTTGTTTCTGTAAAACTTATTTTCTACAATTGAAAAGTTATAAACCTAATTAGATAATTTTTTTGTTTAATAAATTGTAATTAAAATTGAAAATGTCTGAAAAATTTTATTTACACCCATTTAATTTTGCTAAATAGAAAAAACTCCTCCATTTTATCCTGAAATATTGTCTAAGAACATACACCCTTTTACTTTTGTTTCAGAAGTTGGGTTTATCATTTGTATAACTCCTCCTTCTTTTGACTTTTTAGAATTTAAAAAAAATAAAATAAATTTAGTTAAAATTTATTTAGTTTTTTACTTATATATTTGTAAAATTAGATTCAAAAAGAGTAAGTTAAGAAGATTGTAAAAGTCCAAACCCACCATAGCAGTTTTGTAAACATTAAATATAAGAAAAATTAGATGATTCTATTTAGACAACAGATTCAACAAAGTTAAAAAACGATATATTCTAATTAATTGTAGAATGTTATTGCAGCATCCTAAAGCTCTTAGGTGAATTTTAAAATTAAATATTATGAGATGAAAGGTTTTTGATAAATACAGAGCTTTAATCGAAATATGCAACACCACCTATATTCATTTTTAATTACTAGATTTAGCAATTAAGAATTTTAAAATCAGATTAATAAGATTTAATTAGCATTTAATGATCGTTTGATTCTGAGTGGTTATCAATAATATCTTTTATGATTAATCTATCCATAACTATTTTACTATACTAAGCATATAAATATGTTGAAGGAGTTTAATAAAGTAATGTATTCGCTAGTAACAAGGAATTTGGGGTTGACGAGGAATTTGTTGTATAATAAGATCCATTTACTTCCAATTATGAGAAGCCAACTGACAACAAATAGCTAATATCTTATCCAAAAATGTTTGTAAAGTTAACATTAATTAACCAAATATTTGTATTTATCATATTTTGTTTACCAATATCGTCTTAACTATTTTTAAAATTAAAAAAATTTATCCAAAATTATTTTTTATAAAATTAAATGAAAATTTTATGATTTAAGAATAAAATATTAAAATAAAATTCTGTTTTCAGCATTTAATTTTTAATTAAATAAAAAATTTCCTAAATAAGCATTCAATTTAAAATTAAAAGACATATAAAATTAATAAAGTATGTCATTTAAAAGTGTAAAATTAAAGATTTTTGGCTTTACTTAATGTAGATTAAAGATGATTGTGTTTTTAATTGATATATATTTTCAAAAGAGCTATCTTGAATAGATAATAGCAAGTTAGTCCCATAAAAGTCAAAAAATAAAGCTCCTCCATTCAATTTTGTAAGCGAATCTTTGAAAGTTGATTGTGTTATGTTAACAATTAAATTATCAGCAAATGAAGAAATATAAATAAAACCTCCTATATGCGATTATGAAACTAAGAAAGTTGATTATAAAATTTATATTTATTTAGATTTTGCAAATATAGAACCTCCTTTTAGGCTAATTTTATCTAATATTTAATTGGGAAGTATATTTTATTAAGAAAAATAAAGCATCGTATCAAATATGCAATCATTAACTTATATGTTTTGTGTTACCAAATAGAGAGCGTTTGAATCTGAGTTTGAAACTAAGCTAGTAAATTAACTTTTATTTATAATAATATCTCCTACAGTATTTGAAACTTACAGTGCTGTGCTTGAGGTTACTATAGAATTAGGGATTCCGAGTAACTTATTATTTTTGAATTAGCAATTTTAAATTAAGTAGGTGTTTTTATATGAAGCAATTATAAAAATAGGATTAGCTTATTTGTATTCCTTTGATTGAATTAACAAAATATTTTAAAAGGTGCTATTTGTTATATTGATAATAGCTTGGTTTGTTTTTAAATTTGAAATATCAATCAAATTTGAATCATAAGCAATTTTTTAATTTATTGTTAAATTAGATATTGTAATGTTTTGAGTTTCTTAAATAGAAATACAACTTGATGAAGGCTTATTTTAATACTGATTAGCAAAGCTGTTTGAATAAGAACAATTAAAAACTGAAGCTTAGAATTGATAGGATTAATCACAATTTATAAAGGAAAAATAGTGATTATCAATAAATTATATGTTTTAAATAGAAATGTTTAAAATATTATTTGTTGTTAATAGATTTGTAAAGAAATATTAATCTTCATACTATTGATTGCTTTAAGCTATGCTATTATTTTAAACTGTAAAATTTGTTGCTATTATTTAATGATCTGGTGAAGGCAAACTTGAAAATAAAGATGAAAAAAATAAATTTTATGATATTGTTGTAAAGGAGTTATTTACTAAAACTATTTAGCTCATGTAAAAACTTAAATTTTAGTACTCTTCTTATGCTTCAATTTAAAACAAATTAGCATTACAAAAAGTATTTCCAGCTATGTTTACGTTTGTAATATTTATTTCACCAGCATAAAATAGAGATGTTGTATATTATTTTTTGAGAATTCTTTTCATCGAGCAATAATTATTTAAAATATTCAATCCATTAATTTACAAGTAAGTATGAGTAATTTGAGTAAATAAAACTAAATCGCCTATGTCTGAATTAGTTATATTTAAATTCTAAATCGTTACCTTTTAACAAAGAAGAAGTTATTAATTATTGTAAATAGGAAAATTTTACATTTTTAGCTCCATTTGATGTTATAAAATGCTTGTTTCTAGTAAAAGAGTTTGTATCAAGAGTTGTATTTTGTATAATTAAGTCAGAATTTATTAACTAAATCCTGTTGCAATCTTATTTTTCCTAATTAATACTCTGCATTTTTATATTTGTTAATTGAACTTGGTTTAAAATGGAATTAAATGTGAGAGAGCAATTAGGAATTTCAGTGGTGTTAAATTAAAGAATTATATTGTCTATCGAAATAAATGAAAAGTTGCTGAATACAAAATCTCCTAATAATATTATTGTTGCAGGTTACTAGTTTGCATCTGTAGAGTAAGAATTAAATGAGATTTGCAAGATATCTAAAATGAGCAAATTGAAAAAATATTCAAACAAATTCAAAGGGTATTTGTAATTTGTATAAATTGTAGTCTTAATGCTTTTAGTACTCTGTATAAATCTTTGGTATCTTTGATTCTTATAATTTTAAAAATAATTTGAATTATATTTTATTTTCAAAATAAGAAATTACCACCAAAAATGAGTATGCAATGCTTTAATAAGAAGTAAAAGGGTAGTCTTTAGTACCTTAACCAAAACTGTTGTTTTATGTGTATGGTGATTAGCTATTTAGAAAATAGAATTCAAAAGAACAAGATAAGCACATTTCAACATTTTAAAGGCATTTAGAAATATCAAAAAATAAATTGGAATAATCAGCATAAATAAACAGCTATTTCTAAACAGGAGTTAAGGAAATATCTTAGATTGTTTATTGATATTGAGTCTTAACCATTAAAAATTACTCATAGAATTTTGTTTAATTATTAAATTTAAAGATGTAAACGTTTCCTTATAGCTAAACTCCAGCAACAATTAAATTAATTTACTCAATATACTTAAGGACTGTTATAAAGGGAACTACTTACAAAATTTATTTTATAGAATAATCTGTTTCAGAGAATTGGCTAATGATATTATTACAATCTTAGAAAACTATCATTTTAGATATACTTATTTTGATCATTTTTAGAATGCTGCATTTGCTTACTTTTAACAATATTTTAAAAATTAAAACTAAAATTTGATAATATTTTATAAAGCAAATTAAAAAATGATTTTTAAGGCAGTGAAGATTTATTTTTTTAAGAATTTTTTGAAAATTAAGCTTAATTTTAAAAATATTAATTTAAAATTTATTTTTAATTTTTATTATCAGCTATTGAAATAAAATCTATTTTGAAATATTTAATTGCTATTATATTTTAATTTAAAGTGCTTGAAAATATTAGTAAAGTATCTTCTCTGTTTTATTGTTGAAAAGATTTATGTTAAAATTAAAATTTCAATCAGTTTTATTTTTGAATTTTATTTAATTAGCATTTTAAGAAATTTTAAATAAATAAATTCTACTTTAGTATTGGTATATGAAAGTTGTGTTAAAGTCCCAGACATACATTTTTCCTATTGCTGATGCAGAATATACTTTTTGGTCATTTAGATCGTATATATGACTAAATTATAAAGCAGAACCATCTGGTGCAAAATAGCTTAGATATGTTTAAGTGTTCAAATTGATTGCTATTACAGAAGTAGGTGAGCTATAAGAATTAATAGATACATATAAATAGTGATCAGGATATTGTATAAGTGTATAAGAATAAGAACCAAACCAATTCATATTGCCCAATACACTAAAATATGAAAACTTAAAATAAAATATTTATTTAATAATTTATTTAGTTAAAATATTAGAAGAATTTACTTTTAGGGTATCTGTACTAAATATCATTATATTCCCATTTTCTAGCTTATAAGCAACTTAAGTATTATTTGAGTTTATCACAACTTGAGTGCTTGTTTAATCTTAATAAATCCCAGATTAGTAATTATAGTAAGTCTGATATCCTCCTGACTAGTTTGATGTTTCAAGAAAGTAAGAATTAGTCTACTAAAAAATAGAAACATAAATATCCTATTAATTCAAAGAGAGACATAGTCTTGGAATTTTTTATGTTACACTATAATCTATAAAGTAAGTATATAAAATTAATTATTAGTTAATAAAAAGTAAAATAAATTAATTAAATTAAATTAAATTAAAAAATTTTAACATTAATTTATAGTTCGTCAAAAATAAAAAAAAATTTCTTTAACAATTAATTTTGATTTTTTATCGTTAATAATGCATAAAAATTGTATATTGATATAATAAAATTAAAATTTACATAGTAAAAGGCTTTGTTATGGATTATTTTCCTACTTAAAATTATATATTTAAATATAATCTTTTGTTAAGAGGTACAGGTTAGAATCGTTATTGATCATAAAAGTATTCAAGTATGGAGAAAAAAATTATTTTATGAAAGCCAATTAAAACTTTGAAGGATCAACTGATTTAGGTATTTAATAGAGATTTAAGTTAAAAGAAGTATAGCAAACTAATAAATAGTTATAAATTAAGCTATCCTATTAGCTAATGATCAGGTTTGTAATAATTTGGCCAACGTTTGATTCGCTTTAAGAAATGGCTTTATATTAAGTAAATAAATTATATTTAATTTTGTTTATTTAATATGGATTGAAATTATCTTACTTAGTTGGTATATAAACTTAATTTAGTTTTCTTAATAATTTGTCATGTCCATTAAAATTACATTTAAATTTTAGCTTATAAACACATAATAAGAGTTTAGATATTGAGTTATTACATTACTTAGCCAATACTGTATTTCTGAATCAATAAAATAACAAATATTAATGCTTTGATAAAACAAAAATTCAATTTACATGGAAGGTCTACATTATAAATTAAGCCATCATCAGCATCCCATAGTTAACAACTATAATCGTATTTAATTAAAACTATATGTTTCTTATTAGGAAATGTTAGGCATTTGAGGTAGGATATACTTTGATCTATTTTTTTAGAAAATTAAATATGTTCAACATGAAATGAACTAATTTTTTTTGCTTAGAAAATAACAAATTACTTACTTATTTAATATGTTTTTGTAACATTTTATAATTGTAAATCATATGCGATTATTACATTTTGCAAAGAATACAAAACAACCACTGAGTTATCACTAAAGGCATCTCCCATTTATATTTATTAAACAATAGAAATCTACTAATTTACTCTCAAAGAGTATATATCTAATAAGTAAAACGAGTTAGAATTCAATCCAACTATAGAATTTATGCTAGGAATATACATAATCTACTAAATAGCAAAATTCACTTTTAAAATAAAATATTTGTTAAATAAAAAGATCATTTTAGGAGAGTAAAACTTTACACTCTACAGCATTTAAGACCTTTTGGGTTTCTTTGTCAACATAGTAAAATAAACTTCTCACAGATGTTTAATCAGTAACTTTGATTATTAAAATGTTGGTATTTGGTATCATAAGAATGCTTTATGGACTCATGTTATTTTCGCTTTGTATTCCTTTTATTTAACATAAAATAACTTATTTACTCATAAATACAATTTTATTACTGTGATATTCGTATATATCAGGGCAATAGCTTTAGCCATTTACTTTTATGTTATTTATCTAAAGAATAATAAAAAGTAATGTAAATTTAAGATATTTTAGATCAATTGAAATCATTCTGATAATTTTTTTAATTAACTAACTTATTTTACTAAATTTTTTCTTTTTTCTTTTTTAATTAATTTTTTCAATTAAACATTTACCATATATGTATGTATTGTAGGATGATTATTTTCATAGTAAATTTAGCATTTAAAATCAGTTTTTGTTCTATATATAAAACTATAAAGAAATCTAGATTTATAATTTTTAAAATTGTAAACATTTGATTTTTCACCTCATATTACTTATTAAAAGAGACTTTGAAATCAAAATATTAGCCATTACTTTAAAAATAAGTATAAATATTGAGATAATTACCCAAATAATTTATTGATAAATAATTCGGATTCTACTAATTTACTAATTTTAAAATAAATAGCAAATAATTAAAAGAAGTAATATAATAAATAATTAGATTTCTTAAATTAAGAAGTTTATGAAAACTAGAAAACCCTTATTTTTTTCAAAATGAATGTATGCATAATTATAAAATAAAATAAAATCTAAGGTAAGTAACAAAGTAGGATATATGTTATATTTTATATTTTAATATAAAATATATTTTATTTTATATAAGGTTACTACTAAAATAAATTAATTAGATCAGTGAATTAAATTGCTAATTCAAATATTAAGGAGAAATGTAGAAATGATTTAATACACGATAGTTAATTAATATATTTTAAAAACAATATAAATCATTTAAAGGTTTTTAAACATGTAAGTAATTCAGAATTTAATTTGCTTTAGGATTTATATTTTTTTTGATCATTTCAATTAATTTAAACAAATTAACAATATTTATTTTTTAAATATTGTTAGAAATATATTTTTTTCAAAAATATAAAGTGACTAAGATAAATAAATCGCTATATTTAATTTAAGTAGAAAAAATCAACTTATTATTAATTACTTAATTTGTTAATATTTTAAGATAATATAAAGAGGAGAACTAATTACTCCATTTAAGTTTGATTCTTTCTATAAAATTTATAAGGATTTTGGATATATATTTAGTTATTTGGAATGGGAGATTAAGCAGAGTCAGTCAACCTTTTAGGAAAAGAGTAGATGTCTAGTTTAAATTAGTTTACAGTAAATATGAAGACAATATTCTATGAATATCTTTACACAATATTGAGAAATGATGATCAATCAATACTAATAAATTTTAGTTTAACCTTAATTCAATACTTCTAAATATACTACTTCGCATTTCATCCTGCTGTAATATTTTTACTAATTACACAATTAACATACATTATTTTTAATACATAATTACCTGCTTATTTAATTCTTTTTGAGTATTTTTTACTTATGGTAATCCAATTAAATTGAAATATTGCTCAAATAAACCCAAAGTAGGATTTTAGTAAATAAAGTTAAAATTAAAAAATAGGTCATAAGTATATGGAACTAATCAAATGCAAGTAAAATATCATCTGCGTTTGGATTTCCTGGTATTATTCATATTTATAGAAGTACTTCAGTTATGGTTTACTAAGCTTTCTTCTACATAGCAATGATAACTGTGATTCTATTCTTCTTTATCTTTTTATACTCATTCATTACTTTGGCTAGGTAAAGGACAGTAGGAACACTGCTTCTAAATATTTAATAGCTAATTATAAATTGCTTTTTAACTATTTTGTATGTCCCTTTCATGGATATATTTATCTCTTTTCTAAATTGTGAAAGTGTGAACGGTGTATTATCTCTAAACATTTACAGTAGCATATAATGTTGGAATGGTATGCATATCTTCTATGCAACTGGATCAATTATAGCTTTAGTTATTTTAGAAATATTTTCATATGTTTTTAGCATCCTCTATTTCGATGGAATATAAAACGATCAAAAGGTAATTAAAATATCTTAAATTATATTAAATTTATTGAGAAATAACTAGTTAATTAATTAATTAATTAAAACAGGTTAATAGCGTTAAAAATTCTAGACATGTTATTTGTATTCACATAGTATAATTTATTCTAGTTTTAACATATAATTTTATGAATACACAACAATATAATGGTGTTTTGAATACAATATATTTTGTTTGTGCACTCCTGGTCTTTTATATGATTCATAGCAGACTACCTTTCAATCATCCTATAGTTTAGCGCTACTAGTCACTTTTTTGTACTGTATTTGTATGGACTGCTATGATGATGGCATTAGCATAAGTAAAAAATTAGATAAAGCTTTAATTATTCAAAAAACCTTTTTTAATAAAAGCTAACTGAAAAAACTGTTTTTTAAGGCTTAATGTATGCCTGGGCAATCGGATTACCTTTAATAATATTTACTGTGTTTTGGATTCCACTTGAAAAAAATCGCAAAGACTTCACAATGAATGTTAATACTAACAAATTTTCATCTCCTGAAGAAGTAATTAATTAGTATTTTGTTTTATTAGGTATTTATTTATCTCAAATAATTAGGTTATCGAGCATGCAAATTATGTATAGAAGTTAATTAGAAATGATATGAAGAAGACATCTACTTCACACTTGCTTAATGGTTATATAGAGTTTCATAACAAGACATGCTTGAATTCAGCTTGTCCTCTTAAGAAAATAAAGTTTTCTTAAAACAGCCAAAAAAAAAATTCAGGAAAAGTGCTGTAAAATAAATAATAAGCTTCTAATAACATATTTAACTAGAAGAAATAAGACAAGAGATATTTATTTTGTTATGAAATGATATCAAAGCTCTTTGAAGCAGCTATAGCCACTTATCCTTAGGATGTGTCATTAAGAATTTAATATTCAATTTTCCTAATGAAGGTAATGAAAAGTAAGTAGCATGCTATCAACGAAGTAGTTGAAGCAGAAAATCTAAAATGCTCAATAGACGATAGATTTACTCTTTATTATATAAAGTATTTTTAAAAATTCACTTTTATTAATGATGATATTCAAATGAAATTTAATATACAAAAGGAGAAATATAGAAAATGAGATAAATGAAATGAGTAAAGAAACAAATGGAGAATATACTGAATAGAGAAATTTAGAAGGTAAGATTCAGCATTTTAGAGCTGCCATGGAGTAGACAGTAACACTTTTAATGGAGTTTTGGAGCTAATTTTCAGACGATAAGCCTGATCTTATAAAGCTTTATGACATTGGCTCAAAGCTGTTTCCTCTAAAACTTCTAGTTGATGAGATGTGGAAAAAAATATCAAGGACGAAAGGAGAATAGATTCCAAAATTGCTTAGAATATATTCAAAGTATCTTTTAGATATCTTCAATGATAAAAAATAAGGAATGGAATTGCTAGAAAAAGCAGCTAAGCTTGAAAATTCATACCACAATAAAAAAGATTTATCAGTTAATTATGCCTCAGATTTGAACATAGATGGATAAGAAGATGGAATGATTTTTATGACAATGGAAGAAGTAAATAAATAAATACATTCAAAATTGTTGCTAATTTTTACAATTAAATTAATTTAGGATAAAATAGGCTAAATATTAACATTGAATTTGTCTTGTTCAAGCATGTTTGGGTATTCAAAGACAGAACTTTTAAACAAAAATGTTAATATACTGATGCCTTAAATATATTAAAAACATCACGAAGACATTCTAAAAAGATATGTTGAAACTAACGAAAGCACATTTATTAATAAAGACAAGTAGGTTTATGGGAAGAATAAATCAGGATACATTTTTCCTGTTATAATTCATATCAAGCCTATTTTTCATGCTCTTAAAGATGGCATGGAGTTTCTTGGTATATTTAGAAAAGAAAAAAATGTCAAAAACTTTGCATACGCATTAGCAACTTACGATAATTAAATAAGAGATATTTCTTCATGTAAGATTAATAATTTGTTAAACAGATTGTAAATTTAAATAATTATAAAAGCATGTCTGAATATACTTGGTATCGATCATAAGACTATCTCATTGCAAACTGTTAACCTCTAAAACATAGTAATAAATTTATTTAAATTAGGAATATTTTACTTATTCATTCATAAATTTTGTATAGATCACAGATATTCTAAGCGAAAAAGAGCAATATATGTAAAAAGTAGGGAAGCAGAAGGAGTACACATTTCCAAAAATAAGCGAAGATTAAGTCATATTCAATAAAGGGTCGTTAACAGTAAAGCTGAATGTATGGCTCTAAGAGGTATCTTTTAAGGTAAAGTCAAATGCTGGTTACATTCTGAAAGTTGAATCTGTTTAGAAAAAAGCAAATAAACCTCAAGAATCATAACTCAATTAGTAATCTAAAATGAATAGGACTAAGTAAAAGAATTTGAATACAAGTTAGAATGTAATAAGATAGTAAGATAACTTATAAAAAGAAGTATCTTTCTTATTCAAGCTTGTCATCGAAGACTACTCCATTTAATATGAAGGAGAATATATAGAAGGTGTAAAAGGTGATAATCCTAATAATTTAAATAATACAGCTCAGTTTAACGACACTGAATAAGAGTCTAATCTAAATTCAAATAATCCTTATTCAAATAACAGCCATATAGTGATGAATAAGCAATCTGCAATTTTTAGTAGATAAGATCAAGATAATTATGACAAATCTAACAATTTACTTTAAGAAGCGATTTCCAACAAAGTAGACTACGGATTAGGGTAAACTATTTTTTTAAAATATAAAAATCTAAAAAAAAAAATAAATACAACTAATTATTTATTTTAAATTTTTTAGAGAATATTTAATAGAGAGAACAACTTTTTTCATAAATAGATAAATAAATAATTTATTTCTTTTAAATAATAAAATAATTTTAAAAATCTTTTTTACTCATTCTTTTATTTAAAAAATATTGGATATTCTTTGATTGGTTAATTCATAATTATTTATTTAATTATTTGAAAAAAAAAAATTTTAGGATTAAGATAATGAGATTAAAAGGAAATGTGATAGTGGATATTGATAGAGATATGACTGATGAAGAATAAAGCGAATAGGAAAACAAATCAGAGAATGAAGAAAATGAAAAGTAAGCAAGAATGAATAAAAATAGGGTAGAAGAATATGGTCATGAATATGAAGGAGGTTCAAACTAAATGAAAGAGTTAAATTAAGAGCTATAAAAATAAAGTGAAAGTACTGTTGTTAGCACTTTAAAGAATTTTTCTGTTTTTGTCATATTGACTATGATAGCTATTTCAATAATTGACTTTGTTGTTAAGAACTCTTCAATTAACTCATAAAGCTCAAACTTTACTCTAATTAAGTAAACTGCTAACAGAATATCCGACTTAAATTTGATTATATCAGATATTTTAGAATTAACATACTTACAAGCAGGTAATAATAAATATTATATCAATAAGCAAACTAAATAAATAAATATTAAAAAAAATTGCAAAAATAAATTTATTTTTGATAAAGAAACAAAGAATAAAATCCAATTATTTCATATTTATTATAATAATTCATCGTTTGTTAAATAAATAATATAGGTGTAAGAGATCCTCAATTTAACTCAGTTTCATAAAATCCAACTATTTAATCTGATACTGACTTCCTTAAAAATAGCATTTAAAATACAATTTAAGAGTATGAAAATCTAACGATATCTATTTAGAATAATGGAAATACAGACACGTCAAATACAAAAATATATTTTGATTAATCTTTTGTTGTAAAATAATATCGAATTAATTTATAACTTATTTATGATTTAATTTTAAATTTAATAGCCATCAACATTTTAAGTTTCATAAGCTTCTTAGTAGATGATTAGTAAATCTCATAACATAGTTCAGTTAGATATAAGCTAAATTCTACAAACTTAATCTGATGTATTTTTTGTTATTTTTAATGGTTTAAATGATTATATTAATCAGCTAACTTTAAGCTATTATGATATTGCTTAAAAGCAATCATCTGAAATAAGCAATATTTAAAACAAATCTTTAATATACTTAATTGTATCTATCTCTGCAATGGTTGTCTTTTCTATTATATTGACCATTTTCCTAGGAAGAACTATATTTGCAAAATAACTTATACTAAGTGTTTTTCTTGAAATTCCTGAAAAAACAGCTAAGTATCTATACTCAAAGTGTGAAAACTTCCTTGCTTAGCTTGGATCTGGCGAAGAAGAAGAAGTGCATTCGGAAGTAGATTTATTTATAGAAGACAAAGAGCTAAACGATGAAGGAAAAACTACCTTGTTTGGTAAAAGAAAAAAAAAATTCAAAAATTCTGATAATGGCAGTATTGGGTTTTTAATTAAAATGCTTATCATAGCAGTCATAGTAGAAGTTTACTTTGTGGTTAACTATATTTTAGGTATAACTTATAAATACTTTATTTTAAATAAAAAAAATTAATCATGAAAAAGCTAATTTAAATATCAAAGATATTTCTTAAAATTAAACTTTTCAATTTATAATGGAAATTATGAAATTAAGGATATTTATTTATCATTAATAGATTTTTTGAATAAATAAATTGTAATTTAAAATTAGGTGGAAATTAAATAGTTGTAATAAATGGACTTCTCCTTGAATATAATACAACTTGTTTTGCTTTAGGGTATTATTCTCAGGTTTCAAATTCTGAAAAGCAACTAATTTATAATAGTAACTGGAATCTTCTTAATTCTAATTCATAACAAACAGTTTCTACTATGCTCAACAATTTATATACAGTTGACTCATTAATACATGAAGTAACAAATAATTTTTTTTGCTTAGTTTACACTATAAATTTGCTTTATTTTAATTAAGGAGCATGCTTCAAATACTGAATATCATTAAGTTGAAGGAAGTTATTTGTCTATTTTTGAAAGTGTTATGTTCTAAGATGCTTGTGTTGTTTTATTGGCTTAGCAAGCTGTATCATAAAGTGTATGTACCAATTTTTCAAATGGTATTGTTTAGCAGGTAAGTTTTTTTACTAAAACATCAAAAAATTAATTCTTACAATTTAATTTTAACAAGGGAATGATTGCAGTAGTGATCAGATACTTTTAATTACTTAGATATTAATATGATAAATATACATGGATTATTACTAATCCTAATCAGGCGTATCCTTATAATTATACTAGTACAGATCCTAATTGGGTAGTTAAATCTATATCTTAAAATGTAACTCTAAATAATTTGTACAATCTACTTAGAACCCCAGATACATATGAATTGAGTAATAACTTTTTTTAGATTTTGTCTTGTTGTATTAATAATTTTTTTACCTATATATAGCTCTCATATAAACTTTATACATAGAAAATGCCTTTAAATATCTCTAAGATCAATTTTTGCATGAATTCTCTTTGCTTTTGGATAATTATAAAGTACAAAGAATACTATTCTTAGCACTATTTATACTTTTGCTTATTACAGCATCAATTACTTGCTGGCTTCCTTTCCTTTCAAATTTAAACAAAGAGGTAAATTAATTTTAGAAAATAAAATATTTTATTTAATATTTTAATAATTTTTCAGATATGGTCAACAAAATGCCTACTTTCTTTCATACCTGTCGATGAAGTAAATAAAATTAGAGCCATTTCTAATTTTATTAAGGATTATATTCTTGAAAGAAGAATTTGATTATACCAATGAAATTTAAATGCAAATGAACAAAAAAAACAAATAAACAAATAAATACATTAATTATATAAACCAATTTACTATCTATATATATTTATAAAATTAACATATTTGTAATGCATTCTTTTCATAAATATAATAAGTTTATAATATTATAAGTTCTCATTAATTAAGGTTCAATTTTTTAAAATTTTAGAAAACCTTCAAAATTTATTTTTCATCAGTTAAATTTAAATTTATCCCTCTCAAAAATTAATGAAAAAAACTTTAGTTATAATATTTTTTTAATTAAATTAATTTTAATTTATCTCATTCTAAAATAAATGAAAAAAAATTAAATTAAAATATTTTTTACCTTAACGAGATCAATTCTCTTCTCTCTCTTTTTTATATTTTTAAGAATGTGGCAAAAATAATGAAAACTAAAAAATTTTAGCTCATTTAGGTAATATTTTACCTCATTCCACAATTGCCTCTCATTCATTAGGCACCCAACTAAAGGCTGGATTTTCATTTTTTAATTTAAAAAATTAATACTGATTTCTATTTTACCATAAAATATTAATTACATTTTTATTTACTTCATTATAAAAAATATTCAAAAGTAATTATCGATTTGTACAATAACATAAACAAATAAATATTTATATTTATTTTTTTACATTTTTATGACTTCACGTAGTTATTTATTTAAAAAAATGAGCATAAAATATTATTTTAAATTAAAAGATAATTTATAAAATTGATTTTTCATTAGAATCAGAAAAATGTTTAAACTATTTAACCTAAATTTAAGAATGCAGTTATTAAAATAAATCCAAAATTTTGTAATAAATTTGATAAAAAATAATTTTGAAAAAGAATAAATTTTTAATTGAGTGATTTCTATTTGGCTGCACATTTAAAAAATTAATCTCTTAAATGCATGTTTAATAGGAAATTTAAAGTTATTTTTCGATAGATGCTCGAAAAAACTCTAAATGATAATATTAAAATTAAATACATAAATTCGTTTTAGTTGTATAAATAGTTATCTTATTAATTTAAATAAAGAAATAGAAATTCAATTTTGTTAAGTAGAAACCAATAAGCAAGAAAAAGGAAGCCTTTTAGAAAGACATGAAGCTATAAAATAAATTTAATAACTATATCGGAAAAGTGTATAATATAGATAAGAATATTTAAAAGTCTAAAAATAATGTGCATAAGAAAAAACCAAGTGATGAAATTTTATACAGCTCGTTAACATAGATTGATGATAAGATGAATTAATTTAGAACGGAATATTAACTATCTCTAAATTAATCTAATAAACTACATATTATAAAAAAAAGGCAAGCTGTTAATTTAAAATCTACTGATGCTTCTATGCTAGCTACTTCAATATAAGCATTTTTATGTGCGTAAAAATAATTTAATCATAATACTTCACATAAAAAGAGTAGCCAATTTGATAATCAGCAAAGTATAATTTCCGAAAGATAGTAAAATTAAAGTAAATAACACAGAGAAAAGAAACTAGTCAATATTTAGAATACAAGTTATTCAAAAGATAAAGAATACAATTGTTATTCTAGCAGATCTCTCCTAAAATCTCCTAAAAATGATATAATGCATTCCCACTCTTACACAAGTAGAGTTAATGACAGAAGTTCTACTTTGATTTAAAATTCTTTTTTTGGTAGTCCTAAAACCTAAGTTTAAATAACTTCAAAAGTTTAGATAAATAGGCCAAGCACTTCCATGAATAGAAGCTAATAAAAATTAAATTAAACATACCAGTAAGTTTAATAATCAAATATTTTATAGAATTAGTAATAAGTAGAAGAAAATACTCGAAAGTTTTCTGATTACTTAATTAAAACGAAATAACAGTAGGACGAAGTAATTCAAAAAACATCTAATTTTAAAGATAACTCAAGTAATTAGCAAAGCCCCTAAAACAAAAACAGATCTATTAGTTTGCAGGACAATAATGAAGATTGCAATGAGCAGTCTTTGACCTAGCTCTTTGGGAATGTAAAATAAAGTTTAAAAAATAAATTATTATTTTTATTTTTATGACTTATTTTTTTAAAATGATAAATAGCAACTAATATCCTCTTTATTATAATCTCTTGTAATCAATTAAATTAATAAAATTTTTGGAATTTAATATAATGTGTAAACTGGAGTTTCTATAAGTTAGCAAATAATTAATTTATTTGATGTAGATATTAAAACCCTCAAAACATTCAAAAGGTATTCTGAGATTAAAAATAATTTTAATTCTAATAAATAAATAAATAAATAAATAAATAAATAAATAAATAAATAAATAAATAAACAAAAATTGTTTGATTCTAAAAATATATTTTTAAATGAATATAGCTTTTCAGAAAGATAGGACTACTTGATAAAAAAAATGGAAGAAAAAATAGATTAATTGCTGGAGCAGCAAGAAAGAAGATCGTATGAGAGACAAAACATCCTTAATGAATAAACTTATAAATATGAGCTATAAAATGAAAATAAAAATAGATAAAATTAAGATAACTTCTAATGGTTGAAATTAAAATCTAAATACGATGCCTTTAAAAAGAAATTAAAGACAATCATGATCGAGAAAATAAGTCTGGTAAGTTAATTTTATATAAAGAATAATTTTATTATAATATTTTATTAATTAATTTATTTATTTATTTTAGTATCAGAATCAAGTTTAAATTGTTGAGTTAATAGAAAAAGAAATGTAAAATTCTTAGAAATAGAAGAAAAATTAAAATGAGTCTAATAATGAACCAATTCAAAAAGAAAACAAAAAAACTCATGGTAGAGAAAAAATTGATAATTTAAACCAATTAAATATTATAGATGCAAGGTCAATCATTCATAAGCTTAATGCTATTCAAGACTTTTCATACAAAAATGGAGACAGAAATCATTAAATAAAATATTTTTCTAACATCAAAATGCTAGCAGATATTTAGAAAGACAAAAAGCTTTGCCTTCAAACTTAATCATATGCAAATTAATTTTAAAATTATCTAAACGGTGGATGGGATGAAGAAAAAGAAAAGTTATACTAAGCTTGCAAGACTTAAGCTGTATAGAAATATCTCAATACAAGTTTTGATATTAGTAATGTAAACTAACTAATGCTTTAACCATTCGTTTAATAAATTTAGAAATCTATACCTTAATAGTTTAACAGAGAAGAGCTAATTGAATAGTAATTAATTAATTAATTTAATATTTAGAAAATTAATTAATTATTCATTTTATTTTATTAATTAAATTAATTTTTGAAAAAATAAGGTACCGTAGTGGTGTTAATTTAAAAAAAGAAGAATATGAATTTATTGCAAGTACTAGCAAATTGTTAAATTTATGTATAGATAAGTAATTTACTCAAAAAGCAGTTGATTTATTAAGTGGCAATATAGTTGATTATTTAGAGAGAGATTTAGCTGAAGATATCATAATGAAGCACGAAATAATAGTAGATAATCTAAAGAGATTTAGAAATGATTATTTTAAAGCTAAAAATAATGTATTGCAAAAGAAATTTAAAGAGTAAAAAAAACAATAAATGGAAAAAGAAATGAATTAGAAAAGATAAATAGAATAAAAAAAATTTTTAAGAATAGTTAAAAATAGATTGACTAAGCTAATTGATTAAAATCCCATAAAGTAATTATTTATTTTTTTCAATTTTTAAATGATTGTCACAAACAAGATTTTATTTTATTTAAATTTAATTTATTTTTTTATTTTAGGTAAGCATCTTATAAGAATTTTTTTATAATATTGTTTGCTCACAAGTTAAAATAAAGATTGCAATATGCCAAAACTCATAAAAAAGTATATGCATCAAGATTTAATCCAGATGCAATTGAGTAGATGGCTAAGTTAAAGGAAAAAGAGCTTGTTAAATAAAAACAATAAGAATTCATTAAAAAGATTTCTCCTTCAAAAGATGTGATAGAAAAAATGAAGCAGCAAAATTCAAAAATGCATAATGTACATCCTCCATCGATATTATCTTACTTCAAGCCAATTGACAAACACTCAGATTAATGTAACATTTTATAATTAACAATTATTTAATTTATTAAATTAAATTAATTAATAGATTACTTAGAATACTAACAGCAAGAGAAACTATTATAGCACATGAAACCTTAAATAGATAACTTCAAATTGAAAATGAAGGATGAAAGAGATTAGGAAAAGTTTCTTAAATTTTATTCTGGAGGACCAAGTCAAAATATAAATTTTAATGCTAAAGTAATTTAAATTATAATTTGTTTATTCAAAAAATTTAAGAAATACTACCTTAAAAGCTTAATTAATTTTAATCAGCTAAAGTAAACTTTGATAAGAAAATAAAAATTTACTATTATATTCAGCTATCCATTTAATATATATTATTAATTTCCAACCTTATCCAACATTTATTTATTTTGAAAAATTTAATCATTTATTTTATTAAAATTAAAATGATATTTTATTGTTTTAATTTTATTTTAACTACCTTGAGATATCTGTTTCTAATTTATATAAATTTTAAATAAAAACTATAAATTAAATAATTTAGTTATACAAATTACAAGTAATTTTGTTTTTAAATCATTTATTGATATTTTTAAAATAGAAAATATTTTCTTCATATTAAATTTATAATCATAATTATTTAAAATTTAAGAATTACAAATCTATGAATATCTCAAATAAATTTATCTATTAAAAGTTATAATTTAAATTTTATTAATATTTCTTTATTTTATAGCTTTATTCATTTATTTATTTTTACAATTTATTATTTTTGATAATAAAACCTTTTGTTGTTTTTAATAAATTAGATAAAAAAATTTTTTTAATATAAAAATTTAGGATAAGTATGAAAATTTATATTAATAGCATATTGATAAGATAATTAAGATACAGAAATTAATTAGAAAAAAAAGAATCCTAAATGTCATCAAAAATATTAAGGAATAGGAATTTCATAAAAAAGTAGAAGAGCATGAGTAGAAACTATATGAATTTTTAGGTAAAACTTAAAAAATCAAATTCTAATCAATCAATAACTTATAAAATGAATATGTATTAAATTAGGAAAATATTCTCCATACTAAAAGACCATGAGAATAATTTATACTTCTCTTAAAATAAAAGAGCAGCAAAAGAAAAAATAAGATGAAAAATTAAACAAGCAGTTTGTTTTAAACTTATCTATTTAAAAGAGCAGATCAATTTCTGAAAGTGACTCAGTTACTTCTCCTAAATCTAGATTTAACATTCAAAACACTATTGAGAAAGAATAATAATTGAAACGCATTTCAAATGCCTTAACAATTTATACTAATGATACTGATGACATAAAACAATCTAATAGTTAAATAGAAGAGAATAATTCTAATTGCAATTTAGCTAAACAAATAACTAGCAAAAAACCTAAATTATTTGTTCCTAAGCCTCATTCAAATTTAGCTTAAATGAAATTGCAACTTTAATAAAATAGATATGAAAAATCTAAAAAAAAAGAAGATAGTTTAAATGAAACCGTATCAACAAGAAGAAATACTTTATTTTCTAAAGAATCTTCTCAAATTAATCCTAATACATAGTCCCCTAGGTAAGTTAAATATTAAATTTAATTAAATTAATTAATTAAATACTAAATAAACAAACAAATAAATAAATAGATTAATAAAAACATTCTCGGGAGTTGTAAAGTAAGACTTTCTTTTAAAGTAGTAAAAACTGATACAAAGTGCTAAGTCGAACTTTTTCATAGCAATAAAAAATTGTGGTTTTATTTTTTCACCCTCAGATACTATGATAAAAGATGAAGAAGGTAATAGTCCACTTTATTATGCAGTTTTAAATCAAAATGAAGAATTTGTTAACTGGTTACTAAAAAAAGGTGCTTCTCCTAATTAAATATGCTCTCAAGGTATAATTATAAAATAATAAAATAAAATAATTCCCTCCGTCCACTTTACAAATTATTTTTTATTTAATAAAGATATAATTTTATATAAAAAAGAGGGTATTTATAATTTAAATGTAATTTATTTATTTATTTATTTAATATATTTTGATTTATAAAACTAAAGGAAACACTCCAGTTCACATAGCTTTTAACCATAAAAATTTCCAAGTTAAACAATACTTATTTTTTAAATGTTTTCAATATCTTATTCTTAAATTAAAAATAGATAATTCAGAGTTTACTTAACTATGGAGCGGACATAAATAAAGTGAACATATAAGGATTTACTCCAATTGCCAATTGCCCTTAGTACATGATTGATAAATTAGATTTATCTAAATGTGTTGTTTATTCTTCCAAATAAAAATTTGAAAGAAATATCACTAATTTTGATAATTCATAATATTTTTACCATAATTAATAACAAGAGTTCTAAATTGAGCGCTTACAACTAGAAAATTTTTATCCTTTAGACTAATCTGTAAATAGGACAATATTATTGAAAGAAAATAAAAGTGAATGAATGAATAAATGATAAATATATTTGCACACTTTTTTGATACATAAATTCTCATCAATTTAATAACTTAAAAATAAATATATTCAAATATAAATATTAACTTTATTTTTTTAACATTTTTTAATTCTAAAATAAAAAAGAAACTTTTATAAAATATTAAATCAAATATTATTTCTTTGATACTACAAATTAAAATTTACTAAAAATTAAAAGCTAAAATAAATAGAAAGTATTTTGCACATAAAAAATATTTTCTCATTTAGTACTTGAAATAATTTTTAAATTGACATTTACAAATCTAGGAAAGTTAGTTAAATTTTTATTTAAGTTAAATTAAATATTATATTAATTCTTGAGATTTAATTAAATAATTCACATTTTTTTTTCTTTGTTTTAAGTTAATTAATTTTTACTCAAAAGCAATAAAATAAAATTAATTAATACTTTAATTAAAATGAAATTTTAAACAATAAAACTTTTTTTTATTAAATAATAAATATATTTTTCGTTTCATAATTATTTATTTTTCTCAAAAAAATATATTTTTGATATTGAATAATTGAAAAACATATTTTTATTTACTTTAAATATAAAATTATAAATGTAATATATAAATAAGAATAAATTTGAAATTTTTAAAATAAATAAATAAATTAATTAATTATATATAAATATAATGAATGTTATATATTATAAATATAATTATTAAAAAACTTTAAATTTATATAAAGAGTAAATAAAACTTACAAAATGAATAACAAATAATATTATATGTTTTAAATATATTTATATAAAACTTTAAAATTAAACATAATTAATTAATTAATTTTCTTTTTTTCTTTTCTTTTTTTTTCTTTTGTTTTTTCTTTGTTTTTTAATTTTTTTTTTTTTATTATTATAAATTATTTTCATATAATTAAGGTTGAAATGAATTATTAATCTAAGTTGTTTAAATACCCTATTAGTATTATTACTATGTTATGTATCAGGTATTCTAAACACTTAGATTTAAGAGGCACTTGATAAAAGATTGGCTGGTTTTCCAGCAAATTGTATAGATTTAGAATTACTATTTAGTAATTAGTTTAATCTATACAGCCATCATAGAGAGAAGTCCTTTGGTTATAGAATATTTCTATTAATAGAGCTGCGTAAAATAAAATATTTGTGCAAAATTATTAATATTTTTGCAGCAGCACTGGTATAACTTTGGCTGATAAGGCCAAGATCTTTCTGGAGTTTTATTGCTTTTACAAAATGAGCTCTATAAGCTACTCATTTTCTTGTTCTAAAAGGTACTTCAATTTATTAATTTTTTCTTAATCTTCTTATTTATTGTTTAAAAAGCTTTATTCTATTTGCTCAGGTATACTTTCGATAAAGCTTAGAAAACTGTATAGCAAAGATAAAGAGTAGAAGCCAAAATGCTTCTAAATCATTAAGCTATTTCTTAGCTTTTCTTATTTTTTAACTGTGTTTAGGTGCTGATTGTAAAGGGCATCAATTAGCTCAAAAGCAATAGGATATTTTCTAACTGGGAATTCAATATTTTGCTTATTCTTTTCTTGGTTTTCATCAGATCTTAATGATTAAGGAATAAGACTATTAGATACTGATTTATTCTAAGTAAATAAATTTTTTTGGATATTCTTTTGTTAATCATTATTCATAATAAAATTAGTTGATTCACCTTAATTACTTATTTTAGGTGTCAACTTCATTATTTCATCAATTATTTTCTTTTATGTTGATTAACTTTGTGAGTCTTAAAATTACTGGTTTTCTTGGTTAAGATTAATAAAACTACTTGAGTATTAAGCTTATTACGAAAAGCAAGATGCTTAAAGCTGTTGTTAATACTAATTGCTGAATCCACCTTAGCTGCTTAAGTAGTTAGTTGTTGTTGAATATTGCTCATTTGAGCTTATTTTTCTTAATGAGTGCTTAGAATCATAGAAAATTTGTTCTCCAGTTTGCAAAGAGGCAAACTAATTTCTCTGATTTTATTATTAGTAAGTTGGGATAAAGTCTTTAGATTCTTTAAAATTATTTAATACTTAATCCTACTAATTAAATGCTAAGTATTTAGGATCTTGGTAGACATTTTCATTATTGTAATTATTGTGCTAATTGCCTAAATAGTAATTGTCTTCAAAATTATATGAGTCTTAGATTTGATTTGCAGGTAAATTCTTATATTTTAGTTTATTTTCTTGAAATTCTTCATCAAAATCTTTATTGAAATTATAATAGAAGTAGCTATTTTCTAGATCAAAATTAAAATCATTCAATTATTCTATTCCATATTTATCAAATATTCTGTTATTAGAATATAAATGCTGAATGATACAATTTGTTGGTTCTTTTTTTATCATAAATTAGTCTTATCCAAAATTTTCTATTTAAACTTAAATTGATTTTTCTTTCTGAATTAAATTTTTTTCCTAAAAATTTTAGTAATATTTTGATTAATCATCAGTTTAGCTCTATTCTGTGTATTCTTATTTTAAATATGGATATTTATTATTATTGTTGTTGAATTATTAATCAAATTCAAATCCCTTAGATAATTGGTCTTATTTAATGAACATTTAATTATGAATATCTTAGCTTTTTTAATTATCTTAACAGTTAAAATGTGTTGGATTGATCTCATTTAGATTAGCGTTTTTCTAGTTAAAGCTCTGGTAATAAGAAATTTCCATATTGCTGTAGTCATCATAATTATTTAAAACATTATTAAAATTAAACTCGCTTATGATATTTTAGCTTTAATCTCTTGATTAGCTATTAATAAAATTATTCTATTCATTTTAAGGAAAGAGTCCAAAGCGATATTCATTAGAAGTTTCTTCTTGCATATTCTGAATTTCGTGTTTAAAGCATTTTTAGTTATAGGTCTCTAAATTATTCAAGTTGATTTAGTCATTTTAGCTGAAAAAATTGTTATTTTAATTTATTAAATTTGTTTCTTATCTAACCATAGCTAATTTCTAGTTGGCTTCTCTCTACAAAGCAAGAAACGAATCATCCTACAAGTTATGGAGATTTGTTGAAGATCCGGTAATAGTTCTATTTTTATCACTCAATTATAATGCTTTCTGATAATCTTCATTTATGATCTTGTCATTTAAATTCTCTTGGTTAGCTTGATTTAGTTTTTCTTGTCCATTAGGAAGCTCTTCAACAATCTGTTATTTCATACCATCTTTAAAAGGAATACAATCATGTAATTCTAATTCAATATCAAACAGAGTGTTTATTTTATCAAAATTTAGGTCGCTTTGCGAGTATTTAGAATTAAGGTTCCAGTTAGATATTTCTTGATGCTCAAATCTATCAAAAGGATTTATTAAAGGACTGTATATACTATTATCCATAAGATGATTATTTTAAAAATGACTGTAGCAGTTTGAGTCTAAGTAATAATTTTAGTTTGCGCTTGTATGAGAAGTTGACATTGTTTTTTTTTTTTACGATTTATTTATTAAGACTGTATTTTTTTTTCAAATTAAAATTATTTATGATTAATTCTAAAAACAATCAATATTTCTATAAAATTTTTGGCAAATATTATTATTATTATTATAATTATTATAAAATAGATAATTATTAGAAGGAACAAAAAATATTTTTCATTATTAATTCAACAAAAGAAGAAGCTTTTCCCACCAGAGCAGACAGACAGATGAGTTATTATATTCTAACTTTAATATCCATCCTATATATTAAATTATATTTACTTGAAAGAAAAATTTATCTTTCCTCAATCGTTTATTCGATAATTATCTTTTGTTTTTCTATAAAATCTTTTCTTCACCTGAATTTTAAATACGTCTGCATCTTTCTCACTTTTTGAGATGATCCCACATATTTTTAAAATATATTACGTAAATTCTTAAAATTTATGAACCAACTTAATACGTTTCTTCTATATTAAATTTAAAAACCTTATCCCCTACTTTACATCAATATAAAAATAAATTTTTTAATCAACTCAAAAAAGTAAAAAACAGAAAAAACTAAATTGTCTTCATTGTAAAATAATTTTCTTTGTATAAAAAAACTCATTGTATATTTTTAGCCCATAAAATATTCCTTACATACAGCTAGAAAAGCTTAAAAAACCGCTTAAACAAATAAAATTTGATTTGATTATAAAATAATTATCATAAAAAGAAACAAACATTAATTATTATAAAAAAATCAAATTTGTTATTAACTTTGGATAGAAAATCTTTTTTTATAATTAATAAAAAATACTCCCCAAAGCCTTTTAGTATTTTGTATTTAAAATTGTTAACTCAGTTTTACTTAACTTTGTTAACTCAGTTTTATTTAACTTTGAAATATATTTCAATATAAATCTTCTTAATCATTAAAATAAAGAATAAATTAGAATTCTATTTCACTTAATATCTGTAAAAATCATTTGTTAATATCAATTAAAATTTTTTTAAATCCTTTCTAAATTTATGCAAAAAACAATTTTGTAAAGTGAGTTTGTGTGGTATCTAAAAGGACTTTAAAAATAAACTTCAAAATTTTCTAACAAATAATATTGAAGAATATCTATCTATGTATGTATATAGTTACTTTGATTAATAACCAATTCCTTAAAATTAAAATTATTCAAAATTAAGATATTCATTTATTTGTATTTATATTGAAACAATATGGACCAACAATCAAAATAGAACAACAACATTCAAAAGGATTTAGGGGAAATTAAACAGACGCTTTAGCATAAAATTGATATGACCTATGTGAAAAGCTAAGGAAGTATTTCAAAGGAAAAAGCTTAGTGCAAAATTTGCAAATTTTTAGTTCGTTAACAAATATTAGAGTGTTCAAAATGCAAATCATACGGCTGCGCTGTTTGTGTTTAATCTAAATTAAATGAGAATCTTATATAAAAAGTAAATAAATGTCCTTTTGATAATGATTGCTCTCAAAATGACGAATACAAAAAAGTAAATAATTCTCAGCTTGATTCACTTCTTTCTACGATTAAAATTACTTGCCCTGGTACATCTTTAAAAGGCTAAGATAAATGCACTGAAGTAGAGAGCCTCAGTTATGCAAACTGTGAGTCTCACTTTGCAAAATGCCTCTTTATTTTACGTCCTTGCAAAATTTGTGGGATGGAAATACCTAAAAAGTTCATGCCTTAGCACTTGAGTAGCGAGTGCTAGTAAAGTCTTGTGAACTGTGATGATTGCAAATAAAAGATATTAAGAAAGGAATTTGAAAATCATCAAACTTAATGCCTTGCCAAAATCTAAGTCGTTTGCAGAGGTTGCCGTAAGAGTTTTCCTAAAATTGATATTGATAAGCATGAAAAAGATTGTGAAGAAATCTCAACAGTTTGCTAGAAGTGCTAGCTGCCAATAGCTAAAAAGGATGAAGAAGTACACACTCCTTCTACTTGCTTTCTTCTTAAGAACTTTTAATTGTTTAAATAAGAGATTCTTTAATAAGTCTCTAAATAATAGCAATAATATAAAGATTCACAAAGCCAAAAGAGTAATTTAGCAGGCGGAAGAGTTCCATAAGTTAAGTAGCAAGCATCTCAATAAAATTAGGATTAAGCTTCAAGTCATAATTAATTAGATGACACAAGTAAAGAAGACATGAAGTCTATCTTAAATGAAGTAGAAAAAACTTCTCATAGCCAACAGGCCATTTGTATGTAAATGCAATCTTTAAGAGAAGAAATGCTAACTGAAATTAAAAAAATGAATTCTTTTCATTCAAGGCAGATAGATAGTATCAAACAGTAACAATAAAATGATTAGGAATTATTTAGAAAAAATTTTGAAGTTGAAATGCATTTCTTAAGAGACGAAATGTCTTAAATTCACAACTAAATTAATACTAAAACAAAGACAAATTAGTCTACCTTGATAAATTAAGATCACAATTAAAATTATTTTCATCAACAAACCAGTTTTTAAAAGCAGCCTACAATTAATTTGAATGACAGTTAAACATTCCTTTACAATGACTATGGTTCAGTTTATCAATCCACTAAAAATTTAAGTGGTAACACACCTAAATCTTCTAGATACCATACTTCATACCTAAATCCCTTTGTAGTAAAAAACTATCAACCTTCCTAAACAAATTACAACTAATCTTAATTTCAAGATAATCCACTCTCACAAAGTCACAGATACCCTCATAAGGAAAATCTTCTTTAGAATAGAAGAGGAAGTAAAACATACAGCCAATCGCAAAAGAAGAATGATTAAGAGCAATTATCAAATTCGCCTGAATAAAATTTGAAATTAAATACTCTTAGAGGATTTTCATAGAAGTACCTAAATAAATTGATTAAAAAAATTATATAAAAATTTATTTTAAAATGAAAATTCTTAGCAATAAAGAAGAAGGTTATAGACTACCAACAAAACCAGAAAAAAAGATATAAATACAAGATCAAAATGAAAATTTACCATCTATAAATTTGAGTCAAAAAACACCTACCCAACTGAAAAGAAAAATATCATTTACTAAAACCTAGCTTGCAGTAAATTGCTTATATTATTAAAATGTTTAAGATTCATTTTTTTTATAGAATATTAGCATGGACTCCAAGGCTTTTGAAGAGCTTTAAGTAGATAATTTAATAAGTACTTTATTATTAAAAAATAAAATAATTTAAATAGAAAATAAAGCAAAATGCTGTGGATGAAGCTAATTTAAGATGTTTGGTAAATTTTATAAATAAAATTAATACAACCTAAATTGTTATTTAAATAGAAAAAGGGCATAGTAAAATAATTACAAATTTTACAAAAAAATATTTTTTTTATTTACATCTAAAGTGGAACAACGTAAAATTAAATATTTAATTAATTTAAGATTAAATAAATATTTTATAAAAATTAGTGGGATAATGTAAATTAATTACAAATTTAATCTATTAAGATGACATTTATAAAAAATAGTTAGTAAAATTTTAATTTATTATCATAAAAATGTTTGAATAATGCTGAAATATTTATTTAAATTGTAGGAAGTAAATTATTGTTTAATATTTCAATAAATTAAATCACTTATTTGGAAAAAGAAAGTAAACATGTATTTGAGTTTAATTTATATCTAATCTATTTTAAAATTAAAATAATAGTGCGCAGTAATATTTCTTATATTAATTATATGGATTCTAAATGATAAAATAATTATAAAACAGGGAGTAAGTTGTTAGTTATTTGATATTATTAAATATTTTAAATTTTTAATTAAATTATTTAGGGAGTAAATTTTGTTCATAATAATTAGTTTTTAAAGAATTTTTCAATTGATTTTAGCATGTAAATTTATTTTAAATATTAATTAAATAATTTACATATTTTTTAAATCTTTTATTTAGGAAGATGAAGTATTATCATTTTTATTATAGCTACACAAAATATTAAATATTGGTTATTTTAATAAGCATGGAAAGGTATTTTTGTTTTCACTATCTAGCTATTTACCTTATTGTTAACTTTTTTAAAATTAACAATTCCACATAGAAAGTAAAATTAATTGTTATAAAAGTAATTGTCTAATGTATTTTATAATAATTAGTTTGTAAAATTAGTTCATAAAAATATACAAATTTAAAAGATATTTTCTTTTTGAATTGAATAGCATCCGGTAAATATTTTCATTTAAAAAATTATTATATTAAGGTTTTTAATAAAATAGACAGTAAATTACTTTGAAGAATTCATTATTTATATTTTTATGATCACGTTTTGACATAAAGTTTGGAGTACTTAAATAATTTTATTTTAGCATTAAATTTAATATTTCAATTAAAATTAGGAAGGAGTAAATCATTTAAGTGTAAAAGTATTTTTATCAATGATAATCTGATATTTAAAATAGAATGTAAAAAAATTAATTAATGACAAAGTTTAATTTTAAATATTTCAAATAGTGTTTTAGCTGTTATGAAATCATGGTCAAATATAGAAAGATATTAAGGGAACAATCTCAGAATAAATAAATTAATGTAATTCCTTTTTTTATCAATTTTAATCAGTAAAAATACTTTTTTTAACAGTTATGTAAAAAGCTATTTGGTTAAAAATAAATAAGTTAATATTTTTATTTAATAGCCAAAAAATGAAAATATAAAATATAATAATAACTATTAATACTTCAATATCTTACAAAACAATGAAATTGATATTTATGATAAGAATTTTTTTAAAAATTAAATTAAGATAAATTTTATAAATAAATAAAGTTATTAAAAATGAATATAAATATTTATTTATATTTTTATTATTATCGTTATTAAATTAAATTCTACAGCCTATTCACTTTAAAATTTTGAAATGAATTTCTATAAAATTTAAACCTTCCTCAAAATTAAATATAATGTTAGGTAGGCACTCTTTTTTAGCCTTAAATTAATTAAAAATTATACCTTTTAAATAACAGAAAATATTTTTTTAGCTATTATAAATTAATTAAAACTAAAATAATTTATTTATTTATTTAAAAATAAATGGTCTTTTGAAAGAAATGAAAGAATATAAAAAAAATTTTTTATTTTATTTTCTGACAATTAAATATTCATATTAAATTATTTTAAAAAATCAATAAATTTAAGTTTGATTGTCCAAATTTAAATTGGAAATATATTGAATTTTATTTTTTAATTTTACACAATATGTTAAATAAAATAGACTGAATTAACAGATTAATGAGGATTCAAGAGAAAAATGGCTCATTTATGAAGATAATGAATTTAATACTTTTAGAAATATTTTGAAGTAGGTAATTGTATTTTAACTTTTATTTTAATTTATTTAAAATTTTATTTAAAACTAATAAATTATATGTTTATAAATTAAATTAAATAAAAATTTAATAAATATTTTAATATAATATTTATTGTAAATTATATATTTATATATTTAGTAACTAACTATCTAACTACTATAATAATTTCTTTATTCTTAATTTAATTGTTTCACTTTATAAAATATTTTTTCTTTTTATTTTATTAGAAATGGATTTTATCTTATTTTTAAGAATTTTTTAAATAGCTTTTCATTTAGCTTTAAAAAAGACAGTATTTAATCAATTTATTAGTTCCCTTGAATGGTTGGTGAGAATAGTTTTTAATTTATAATGAATTCTTTTTTTTAATATTTTTTATGATTGTCTTATTTAAGTTTGCTATATCTACTTTACTTTGTGACTTGTTAAAGAGTTAAAAATAAATCTAATTAGATCTATCGATTAAAAACAATAAGAAATACGATTTATTTGATAATTTATTTAATTAAATATCAAAAATATCTTATTATTTTATTTGTTTTTCTTTGTTACTTAGATTTATTTGTTTTCAAAATGAAAAAAGTTAGCACAATTGAAGAAGCTTCAAAAATTTCTAATAAGGCTCAAATAACTGACGTAGTCTTTAAGGGTCAAAAAATAAGTATGTTTGATTTCAGTGCTTTTAGCAAGGTTTAAAGAATAGATTGCAGTGATAACTAAATTGATGACATTTCAGTAAAAATAAATTTATTTATTAATAATTGCGATGATTAAAAAATTATTTAACATAAATAAGTCTTTAGCAAAGCTTAAAGAAATGACAAATGTCAATTTTAGCAAGAACTCAATTACTAAAATGCCTGAATTTGTCTCAGTATAATAATTGGTCGTTTTAAATCTTGGTTACAATTAAGTAGAAATTTAATTTTTATCACAATATAAAAAATTATTATCAAAATGTAAATAAAAGATCAAACAAATCGAAGGATTAGATAAGCTTGTAAATTTAAAGGCATTGATTTTAAATAATAACGAAATTACTTCTATTACAGGAATATCTAAATTGGCTAATTTGAATACTTTAAGTAATTTATTTGCTTTAAATTATATGAAAGTTCACAAATAAAACATATTTTTTTAAAACTAATAAATAGTTCTATCAAATAACAAGATTAAAAAAATAGAAAATCTTATTCATCCTTAATTAGAAAAAGTTAATCTTTCTCATAATTAGATTAAGGTAGATTAGTTTTTTATAAAAGTGTTAAAATATTCACATACATTTTCATAAAAAGGCAATTGAAGGATTCGAAAAGCTTTAACAACTTAAGGAAGTTAAATTAAATGAAAATCAAATCAAAGAAATCCCTGAAAATGCGTTTTAAAACAACAGCAAGCTTCGTATTCTTGATCTTGGAAAGAATCTTATTTCGAAATAAGAGTAAATAAATAAATATTCATTATAAATTAAACTATTGATAATATTTTTTGAATTAAAAAGAAACTTAGAAGGTTTGCAATAATTAAAATGTTTGTCTAACTTTAGTTTATTGAGTAATCCTATCTTAGAAAATATTACTCCTGAAGAAATCCATGAAATAGTTCCATCTCTCGAAATATTTAACAATAAAAAATTGGTAGAAAAGGTTACTCAAGTAGAAAAAAGAGGTCATTTAACTAAGGAAGAAAAAATTAAAAAGAAATTTGAAAAGAGACATGAAAAGAGATAGCAACTTGGGCTTCCAGAACCTGAATAAAAGTAGGGAGCTGATGAAACTGTTAAAAAATAAAAAGGAAATGATGGTAAAGAATATAAAAAGGACTTTAAGAAGGACTTTAAAAAGAATACAAATGACTCTAAAGGATACATGAAAAAGAATTCTTAAATTGATGAATAAGAAGAACTCAAAAAAATATCTTAAAAGTATTTCAAATAAGATAATGAAGATGAACCTCAAAAACCTCTATTTAAACATGAGCAATTAAGCAAAAAAGAAGCCAAAATCTAAGAAAAGCACTAAGAAAAAATAAGAAAGAATAGCAACTAATCATTTAAAAATGAAGATGAAGAAAATGACGAAAACGAGCTAGACGATCTTGAAAATCTCCAAAAATAAATACAAAAAGCATAAAAAAATCAAGAGAAAAAGAACTTTAAAAATGTAAGAAAATATATTTAATAGAAAATATTTTAAATCAAATATATAAAATAGGACAAAAAAGAAGGTCAAGAAGGATAACATAAAAAGAAGACAGCTATTCAAAAAATTGAATTCAACTCAGCAGCTATTAAAAAGCAATCACATATCAAGTAATATTCTCATGTCTAGAAGAAAGAATAAAAGAAGAAAGAAAAGTTAAAATAAGCATTAGGATTTGATGACGGTAATAAAAAGGCATCAACATGGGATGATTGATTTCTATCTTGAAAATCAAAAAATTAAATTGTTTCACTTGATAAACAAATAAAATTATAAATATTATTGTACAAAAAATGTATATCATTATTTATAAATGCAATAAAAATTGTTATAAGTAGGTATTCAATTTACAAGAAATAAGTTTAATTTTTACTAATTAATTAAATTAAATTTTGGAAAAATTAAAAACTATTTATTAATTAATTTGTTAAGTTTACAATATAAATTTATATAATTTTAGTTTGTTTTTATTAAAAATTAAATATTTTTATTACCAATATTTAATAATATAACTTTTAGAAAATTAAATTTCAATATAATTAAGAAATTTTTTAGATAGATCAATCAAAACATTCTTTATTTTTTTTTATACTTTTCATATTTAAATCTTATCATGTTTTAATGCGTTAATTCTATTTAAGAAGATTTTTTTATGAAATAATTATCTATATCACATTTATCCTATTTTGCTTTTCTCATTTATTAAATATTTGTAATAATTTATTGAATCAGAGCTATTAATAAATATAAAGGTTGCAATCCAATAACTATAAATATAGTGATTAGAAATGATTAGCAAACTGTATCTAAATTATCTACAAAGCTACTGCTAAATTCATTCTTTTAGATATAAAAGTTTATAATTAAATATTATATATAGAATACTAACCAAACAAAACTATTTATTATAGAATATAGGTTAGTTAACATTGATAGAAAGGGCCTATAATAAATGAAAATGATTAATTCTATAGATGTAATTGTTATAGATAATATCAAAGCAATTAACCAAAAAGAGCTCAGTTAAATAATTACCGTTGGAAATAATATATTTTCCAAGAAGAAACAAACATAATAAACATTTCTTCTTATCTTACAATCAAAAATAGCACCATTTAATAATTTTTCTCTATTTATCTCATCAAAACTAAGATTATCATAATCTTTCTTTTTAATTTTATTTAACACCTAAATTTACTAAGAAAACAAAATTATAGAGAGATAAGCCAGTAAGATTACCAAAATGACTTTTTATAATAATAATCCAATAGACTCACTAATAAGAAAAAAAGATTTTATTTATTGATTAATACCTACTACAAGCATAGTAATTACCAGTTAACAGAATTAGATAATAATGTTGCTGATTAATCTTTGATAGACGATCTTTGATTTTTACTGGATTGTATTTTGGTCATTTAACTTTTCTACAAGCAAATAAAATGAAATAAAGACAAATAAACAGATTCCAAAAACGAATAAGGTATGTCCACATGATTATAATATGTTAAATGAAAGGTTGACAAGTTTATATCTAGAATCTTAAAATTAAGTGTCACTTTGATCCAATATGCTTTCATAAGCATTTAGGTATTTATATTACATGGATGGAAATGAAGATTTAAATTCAATAAACACTTTAGATATTTAAGCAGGTAATTTTGTATTTATAAGGATATGATAGCTAACTTTTTAAGAATTTAAGCCGGTAGCAACTAAACTAAAGCTTGATGATGATATCATAGATAGAATTATGCTTGAAGTTATAGAGCTTGCAAAAGAAATTTAACCTCCTGTTTGAAAATATTATTAGGTCTATTCAATCTTCTAATTACTGAAGTAATTTGAATGATAAGTATCATATTATTACTCGCAAAAGCTTTAAAAGAGTTAAGAGTTTTCAGTGCAACTTAAGCATTGATTCTTATTTTCTCCAAAGCATGTTTAGCAAGTTTGATCACAAGGTAGGCATTATATATTTTTTTTAAAATAACCTTTACTTGTTAAGCAAGTACGGCAAGTGTTATCTGTAAATAAATATTTCTAATCAGGACAAGTTAAGCAGTCAGTGATCAAAGAGCCTTTACATGTTTTGCATCCAGGATTGCAAGGAATGCATTTAGTATTTCTAATAAAGAAACCATCTTAAGTATTACAATATTAACAAGAATAATCTGGTAATAAAAATTTCCCAACTGGGCATGTTAGGCAATCATTAGGTAGAGGTCCTGAACAACTTGAGCATTTACCAAAGCATTTATTGCATTTTATACCATCTATAAAGTATCCATTAAAGGTATCGCAATCTTAGCAAGATCGATCTGATTGTAAATATTTCCCTAAAGGACAAGTTAAACAGTCGGTAGGTAGAGGGCCTTTGCAACTTTAGCATAGAGCATTACATTTTAAACATTTCATTCCACTTATAAAGAATCCATTTTTTGTATTGCAATTTTAGCAAGAGTTATCTGCAAACAAGTATTCACCTTTCGGGTATGTTAGGCAATTAGTAGGTAGAGGTCCTTGGCAATTATAGCATTGAGGATTACATTACAAGCACTTAAGCCCATCTATATAGAACCTATTTAAGGTGTCACAGTTATTACAAGAGTTATCTGCGAACATATATTTACCTGAGGGGCATGTGAGGCAATCAGTTGGTTGATTTCCTTTACAACTTTAACATTTAGGATTGCACGTCTAACAAGAATTATCTTAAAAAAGATATTTACCAGTTTAACAAGCTAAACAATTAGTTGATAAAGGACCTTTACAAGTCAAGCAACCAGCATCGCATTTTAAGCACTGCTTGCAAATCATAGTCTAAGGGTCTATTAAAAAAAATATTGTTTAGTATTAAATAAGAAAAATTAATCTGGCAGTTAATACATTGGGCTAATAAAATAAAAATATTTTTATGTACAAATTCAATAATAATTTAATCTTAGTACTTCCACTAACAAAAGTATTAGAAGGGCAACTTGCTAAGCACTAATTCTAATACAAAAAAACTCCAGCATTACATGTTTGACAATTATTATTAGATCCTTTTAATGTTATTTAATAAAAAATATGTTTAATTTTGCAAAATAATTAAAACAAATTTACCTCCAAAACAAGTCAAGCAACTTGAATCACATTTTTAACATTTAGTACCATCACTGTAATAATTTGTAGCAGGACAATTACTTACACAGGTCCAACCACCATTATTATATAGTAATTTTCCAGGTGGGCAAGTAATACAATCAGTATTATCTAATAATTAATTAATTTGTTTATTTATCGATTTCAATATAAAAACTAAAGAAATTTACTTGGGCCACCACAAGTAGCACAAGAAGCATCACAATCATGACATTCTCTATTTTAATCTATGTATGTAGTTGTTGGACAAGTTACATAACAAGATCCTTTGTATAAATAGTGTGTGATATCACATTACAAGCATGCTGTTGGATTGCACGATATACACCATTAACTACACTTTAGTTTGAAATAAAAATGAGTTTTTATTGGCATTTAATAATAATAATTTTGATTTTTACTTGGATTAAAATTACAAATAAATTTCTCAGACCATAAGATTTTTATGATGAATTTAAAGAAAGTGTGGCCTTTATTTCTAAATTAAGAGTAGGACTTGTATGTATTGCAGTTTTGTCTACATAAAAAACCAAATCCATAAATTTTTCTAATCCGCACAATTTATCTATAGTAATGGCTTCATTTACCATGAAATTGGAAGCCTATTAACCATCATAATTAATGTAAATGTATTCTTTATCCCAATTATCTATAGCTACGAATGTAAAACCAACTCTTATTTAAGAATGAGGAGGCCTAAAAATGTTTAAATTAAAAATTAAAAATATCATTATTAATATAAATAAAATTTTATTTTTACAGTTAAGTAAAAGTTCTTTTAAATGATGCATTACTTGCAGCTAACATATAGCCACCAATATAATAAACTCCATTACAGACAGATGTATAAGCTCCAGAACTTGTTACTGTACCGTATCCGTTTCCTTCTAAACCAGTAACTGTTAGTCCACCAGCAGCGATTTCACTTTCAGAAACAAAAGTTTAAAATAGAGCTTTAAGTAGATACATCCCATCTAAAATAAGAATAGTTAATTTTTTGGATAATTTTTTTTAAAAATTACTTGATGGCAGTATATCTTAGCAAACATTTCCTTATTTAATAGTATAAGTAGGGCAGGTAGCTACGCATTAATTATATAGTAAATAAAAACCAGATTTGCAAGAAGTGCATGATTTTGTTGTATTGTCACACGTAGCACAAACAGATGCATCACAATAATCTTAAACACATATTAATAAAGTAGGTTCTCCTCTTGATCCAGAAGGACAGGTAGGTACACAAGATGTTTAGTAAGCAAAACCTGTTGTACATTAACATTAACCATTATTAGCAACAGCTCCTGTTATACATGTGAGACATTAATTCTGTATTATAAAAATTATAAAGTTGAATTTAATAGTAATTTATTTTATTTATGTTATCAATAAGTTATATATAATTTTAGCATGATTTTGCCACATTTCTCAAAGAGTAAAAATTTAAAGTTAAAGGATAGCAATTAGAAAGAAATATTATAAAATACAATCAATTACTAGGAAAATAAATATATTAGTTAATTCCTTATACTAAAAAAATTTTTATTTTCAAATTAATAATATTTTTTGAGCTTTTATTTTTAAGAAAAGAAATATTAAGCTCATTCAGCATGAAAGATATTCCTAATTTTTTTTTGTAATTTGATTTTTTTAGGTATTTTTTATAAAAAAAAAATTTTGTTTAATTTTATTTAACCCTTAAAATTAAATAAAATAATTTATGGTTTAAAATTTTAATTAAATTATATTTTATATTTTATAAATGCTGCATATGTTTATTAATATTTAAATGAAATTAGATCTATATTAGAATTTAATTATTTTATATTAAAATGTACATTTGCAGGTCCAGAGCAAGTTTAGCATCCAGGATAACAAGTATCTATTTCAATATATAGCTCACTTAATGCAAATCCTCCTGTTGATGCATAAGTAGAAATAGATGATTAAAATGCTAAGGTAAATGTATTTGCTGAATGAGTAATATTTTTATAAAATTAATAAAGGTAATCATATTTTGTTAGGCAAAGTATTTTTCCAAGATTTTAATTGGCTGCTTTTTGATATTAACCCTACATAGTTCCATCCATAAACACTTAGATGTTATCACTAGCTGCAAAATTCCTTATTGTGTAGATATTTACTCTTACAGACAAACTCGAATGTGGTTAAGTAATGGTGTAAGTCTTTTGAATGTTTTAGTTATTCATTTTATCAATAATACCATACATCAACTATTTGTTTCTGTTAACATAATCTAATGATGTACATTTAATTGTGAGACTAGGCCATCCTTAGATAGAGGATGCAGTCATTTCTAACTGAAATTCATCACTTATTAATAAACCATCTATATAAAATGCTAATTTTAGTATAATTTTTACAAAATAAATTACCAGAATAAATATCCCGCAGGAAAAAAAAGATGATTAGTAGAATTTAAAGTTGAATTTTCATTTTGTCTAAGTAATTCTTAAATCTAAAGTAATTTCAGAAAATTAAATTAATTATCCTTTTTATTCGAACTTTTGTTCTATTTCTATTAACACAAATAAAATGTAAATTATCAATTTGTATTAATAAAAAAAGTATCTTTATAAAAATAGTCGATAAATATACACAAAATATTAACCACTGAATTATAAAAAAATGTATAAATAAACTTTGATGTTTTAAGCTGATTTCGTATTATTCGTATTAAAAAATTAATTTTTTGTTGTTAAAAGTCTATTCCTAATAAATCAATTAAAGCCTATTTAATCTTTACATTGTTTTTAGCAAGCCTCTAAAAAAATATAAAATTCATAGTAAAGCAAATAAAAATCATTTATTAAAATAAAAAATATAATTTAATATCATTTTAATAGCTAAACATCTAAAATCAATTTGATTTATTTAATATAAAATATTAATAAAATAAGCTAAATTTTATGAATTGAATGTTAAATTATTAAAATATGAATTTAAACAATTTGACACAATAAAGTAATATTGAAATATTTATTAAGATTTTTCTATTTTAGATGGAATCTTATTTAATATAAATTTAAATAATACAAAATATTCCCTTTACTTTAATTAAATAAATTATCTTTTAATTGGTTCGATTTAATTATATCCACAAATAAATTTAAAATTTTGACTAAATAAACTAATTTAGTTAATAGAAAACCTCAATTATTCTGACTATTATTAGTCTAAATTTAAATCAGAGTTATTAAATTCCTCAGAACCTCTTTAATTTATGTGAATTGCAAATTATGAGATAAGAGGGAATATAGTTAATTACTTTTAATAATTAATGTCTATTGATAATTTAATTTCATATTTATCTAATTTACAATTATATGATTAATTACCTGCTTCTTAAATTTTCATGAATTGCAAAGAAGTTAATATTATCAATAGATTATGAGAAAAGTACAATTATGATCTGTAATGTATAGATATTAATAATAGGATCTATATTCTGTAATTTTGATTATTTCTAATACACACTTTTTCAAAATTAATTATTATAAAAAATGTTTAAAATAATACAACAGCCACAAACCTTAATTTATTTATTACCAAATCTATTATTTAATCAGTAAATGCTAAGGCTATTCAAGTTTATATTATCTATAAAAAAAGAAATATATTTAATTTACCATTTTTTTCTTATTTTTTATTTTCTATCAAAAAAAAAAAATTTAAAATGTGTTTTAGTCAAAATTATGATTGAAATAGATTTGGATATAACAATTATCATTTCCAACTCCTTTTACCAATAGGTAATTTTATTTTGATAAAATGTTAGAAAAATAATTTATATTAATTGATAGAAGTGTACTTAAGTAATATTAAGAATTTTAACAATTATTGCTTGTAAGTGCTATCTTATATAATCAATAATTTTTAAGGGTAAATTATATATTAATATAAATTTTAAACTAATTAATATAAGGTAATTTGCTTAATTTGTAGTTTATTTAATAAAAAATTCATTTTTTTTAGTTTTAAAAAATATTTTACAGTTAAAAACTTCTTACTTTTATATTGTCTAAAAGGAAATTAAAGCAAGTTTGAATTTAACTAAGTATGGTTGTTTGACTGGCATTAAGAGTTTAATTTATAAATTATTTAATTTCTTAGTTTATATGAAGCTTTTTAATATATGCTAACTACTGATATTCTAAAGAAATATTTTACTAGTATTTCATGTGTGAATAATTTTATGAATATCAATAAAACATTTTAAATTTTTTATAATTCGAGGAATTTTTGTAAATTAATATAATTTCATCAAAAAATAATTAGAGCTATTCTTGCATAATAATTTTGTGGATAAGAAAAATATAATTAGTAGAACAATAAATATTGTTTTATAAATAAAGAAAATTTAAAAGAAATAAATAAAAAATATGTCTTTAAGCAGTTTAGAATCTGATGGAAGAAAAAAAATAAAAAATTGTTTAATTTAAGATTTAATTTGCTTTTTAATGAAGAAATCTATATTTTTATATCAAACATTTAATCTTGAATTAATTTTTTTTAACTGAAAATAAAAAATTTCTTTTTTGATAGGCTCACTTAAAATCAGAAAATTTAATAAAAAAATATTTTTCAACAAAAATTCATTTTTTAAATAAAAAAATTCGTATTTGTTGTATATTTTGATAATCATAAGAAAAATATAAATTAATTTTTGAAAATATTAAAAACTATTTATTAATGAATTTGTTAAGATGACAATATAAATTTATTTAATTTTAGTTTATTTTTATTACTAAATTAAATATTTTTATTATATTTTTGTTACTAATCTTTATTAAGATTACTTTTTTGAAAATTAAATTTCAATATAATTAAGAAATTTTTTAAATTAATCATAACATGCTTTATTTTTTTTAATTATATTTATATTTTTTATATTTAAATCTTATCATGTTTTTTTGAGTTAATTCTATTTAGGAAGATTCTTTTATGTAATAATTATCTATATCATTTTTATCCTATTTCATTTTTCTCATTTATTAAATAATAGTTATAATTTCGAGGATCAGGTTTATTAATATATATAAAGGTTACAATGCAATAACTATAAATAAAGTGATTAGAAACGATTAGCAAATTGTATCTAAATTATTTATAAAGCTACTGCTAAACTCATTCTTTTAGATATAGAAGTTTATAATTGAGTATTATATGTAGAGTGCTAACCATATAAAACTGTTTAATATGGAATATATGTTCGTTAACACTGATATAAAGGGCCTATAATAAATAAATATGATTAATTCTATAGAAGTAATTGTTATAGATATTACCCAAGCACTTAACCACTAAGAGCTCAGTTAAATAATAACTGTTGGAAATAATATATATTCGAAGAAGAATGAAATAAAATAAACATTTCTTCTTATCTTACAATCAAAAATAGCACCATTTAATAATTTTTCTCTATTTATCTTATCAAAGCTAAGTTTATCATAATCTTTCCTCTTAAATTTGTTTAACATCTAAATTTACTATTAAAACAAAAATATAGAAAGAGAGGCGAGTAGGATTACCAATAGGACTTTTGTTAATATTAATCCAATAGACTCACTTACTAGAAAAAAAGATTTTATTTATTGATTAATACCTACTACAAACATAGTAATTACCAGTTAAAAGAATTAGATAATAATGTTGCTGATTAGTCTTTCGTAGATAGCCCTTGAATTTTACTGTATTTTATTTTGGTCATTTAATTTTTCTACAAGAAAATAAAATATAATATAGACAAATAAACAGATTGCAAAAATGAATAAGGTATGTCCACATGACTATAAAATGTTAAATGAAAGGTTGACAAGTTTGTATCTAGAATCTTAAAATTAAGTATCACTTTGATCCAATATGCTTTCATAAGCATTTAGGTATTTATATTGCATTGATGGGAATTAAGATTTAAATTGAATAAGCACTTTATATATTTAAGCAGGTAATTTTGTATCGATAAGGATATGAAAACTAACTTTTTAAGAATTAAGACCATTAGCAACTAAGCTAAAGCTTGATGATGATATCGTAGTCAAAAGTATGCTTGAAATTATAGTGCTTGCAAATGAAACTTATATTCCTGTTTGAAATTGTTATGAGGTCTATTTTATCTTCTAATCATTGAAGTAATTTGAATGATAAGTATCGTATTATTACTCACAAAGATTTTAAAACAGTTAAGAGTTTTCATTGCAGCTTAAACATTGATTCTTATTTTCTCCAAAGCAAGTTTAGCAAGCTTTATCACAAGGAAGGCACTATATATTTTTTTTAAAATAACCTTTACTTGTTAAGCAAGTACGGCAAGTGTTATCTGTAAATAAATACTTCTAATCAGGACAAGTTAAGCAGTCAGTGATCAAAGGGCCTTTGCATGTTTTACACCCAGGATTGCAAGGAATACATTTAGTATTTCTAATAAAGAAACCATCTTAAGTATTACAATATTAACAAGAATAATCTGGTAATAAAAATTTCCCAACTGGGCATGTTAGGCAATCATTAGGTAGAGGTCCTGAACAACTTGAGCATTTACCAAAGCATTTAATGCACTTCATACCATCTATAAAGTATCCATTAAAGGTATCGCAATCTTAGCAAGATCGATCTGATTGTAAATATTTCCCTAAAGGACAAGTTAAACAGTCGGTAGGTAGAGGGCCTTTGCAACTTTAGCATAGAGCATTACATTTTAAACACTTCATTCCACTTATAAAGAATCCATTTTTTGTATTGCAATTTTAGCAAGAGTTATCTGCAAACAAGTATTTACCTTTCGGGCATGTTAGACAATCAGTCTCTAGTGGTCCTTAGCAATTTGAGCATTAAGCATTACATTTTAAGCATTTTATACCACTTATAAAGTATCCATTTAATATATTACAAAATTAGCAAGAATTATCTGGAAATAAATATTTATCTTTAGGACAAGATGTGCAATTTGTATGAAGGGATCCTAAACAATTTGAACATTAAGGATGGCATTTTATGCATAAATTATCTTTGATAAAAAATCCATTTAGAGTATCACAATTTGAGCAGGATTTATCAATAAATAAATATTTGCCTGCAGGGCATGTAAGGCAATTAGTAGGTAGAGGTCCTTGGCAATTATAGCATTGAGGATTACATTACAAGCACTTAAGCCCATCTATATAGAACTTATTTAAGGTGTCACATTTATTACAAGAGTTATCTGCAAACATGTATTTACCTGAGGGGCATGTAAGGCAATCAGTTGGTTGATTTCCTTTACAGCTTTAACATTGAGAATTACACTATTTACAATTAATACCGTCTATGAAATATCGATTATTAGTGTCACAATTATTGCATGATTTATTTTCAAATAAATAAAGACCTGTTTTGCAAGTTAAGCAATTATTATATGAAGATCCATCACAGGTTTAACAATTTGCACTACATAGAACACATTTTTAACCTTGTATAAAATATCCGTTTGTATCACATGACTAGCATGAATTATCTGGATGCAGATATAATCCATCAATACAGGTTAGACAATTATTTAAATTAGGACCATTACATGTTTTGCAGCTAGAACTGCATTAAGAGCATTAATTACCATTTTAATAATAGTTACTTTTACAAATACATTATGATCCTTATTGAATTTATCCAGATTAATCACAAGTTAAGCAAGAATTATCTTAAAAAAGATATTTACCAGTTTAACATGTTAAACAATTAGTTGATAAAGGACCGTTACAAGTCAAGCAACCAGCATTGCATTTTAAGCACTACCCTTAACTTACATAATAGCCAGTTTAGCAAATGCATGATTTGCTATCAGCGGATTGAGTAAACCCATAAGAGCAAGTACAAGAGTTTGCTTAAGGTGAATAAACAGCATTTGAGTCACAATAGCATTTATTTTTAGAATTATCAAGATATGAAAAGGAAGGGCAATTAGAGTTACTACATGTAAAATCTAATTGAATATGTTAACCTGATACGCAATTAAAGTTCATTGCATCTCGGATATCTAGGAGATAATTTGCTGATTTATCTTTATTCAAAAATATTGTATAACCTTGCTAGAAATTTAAATTGTAAAAGGGTTCGTTAACTAGTAAGTATTCATGGTTTTAAGTGACGGTTTTTTCATAACCTATTACTGAATTGGTTTACGGAGCGTAAGCTATATTCCAAACATATCCTTTGCTTGGATACATTATATTTTAATATTATATTATAGTCTACGAATTTGTATTATCTTCAAAACTACTAAAACCCCTATTTATCATTTGTAAGTTTGTAACATCAAATACTTCATATTTAATATATAAACTACTTTTTTTATCAAGAATCCTAGTAAAAATTAGCTATTTTCTGTTGGACTCAAAAACTTTTGTTAATATCAAATTTGTTTTATCAGAACCAACAAAATAACTGTATTTGCATGAAAATGTCTAAGTATCAACTGCTAAATTAGCTATGCAAAATGTTGAGTAGTCAAGAAGAAATAAATCATAATTTAGATCAATCAATTTATAAATTGTATAAGGCAAAGAAACAAACTTTGTAAATATATTTCCTTTGTAACATAGGACATAAGGATATAGCATAATATAATCTTAGGTCATGTCTAATTAGCTGTAAGATTAACTTGCTTTTGATGCTTATAATTAAGCTATTGATTATTCGTAAAAAAAAATCTTGGGATTTGAACAAATATAAAAGTAGTATGACCCATATTTTCTGATCATATTAACTTATGTGCATTAACTGTTCAAAATAACAGAATTTATCTATAAATAATCAGGTTTCTAGCTAGTAAGTTTAGTTAAATCTATAATTTAGAAATTTAGATTGTTTTATGTATAGAAGTTGAGAAAATTATTTTATTCAATGAAATACAAAGACTAAGCTAAATCTTAAAACCCATTCAAGATATATGTTTATGTTATAGATCCAGACAAGTCATAAGTGCTATATCTCCATTTATCTTCAGGGAGCTTTTTATAAACTATTGCAGATTATTCTTAAATCTAATAGACATTCCCATCTACTTAAATGGGTAATATGTCTGGATCTGCTGTTACAGTAAGAATTAAATTTAGAATTGTTAAAAAATAAAAAAACTTGGCTGATTAACAAGTTTCTGTCATTATTATTTTCTTTTTCTCTTCAATTTTAGATTATTTTTTGAAAAAATTTCTTTTATAGCAAATTAAATTAGAAATTTTATATTTCTGAAGGAAATACAAATTATTTTTGCTAAATATTAATAAATATTTGTTTGTATTCATCTCTTGATTATACTAGATGAGGAATATGGATGAATAGAAAATAATTAAAAATTTTTCAGAATAAATACGAAATTCAATTTATATATTTGAACAAATGTAATAAGTGTAAACTGTTGTAAACAATACTATCCATAATTTGATTTAAATATAATTATTGATTTAATAATTTCTTTTACAAAATATTTATGGAGGGAGTGTAGAATTTTATTTTATTAAGATTTGATTAACTTTAGAAACCAATTACTCAATTCATATTTTTATTGTGATTGCAATTTTTGCTTTTAAAATCCCCACCAAATAATAAGCACAAATGAAATTATTTGATAAAAGCAATTCAGTATATAATCTTTATTGACGTCAATCATTTTTTAACTTTTCAATAAAAAGCTGTAAACATACAAATAAGTAAAAACCAATAAAAAAATAACTTCCTTTTAAATTTATGTTTGTCCAAAAAAACTTCTATTATAATTCTTGCTCATTTTATATGAATTCATCTTGAACTTAAGGATAATTTTTAATTTATTGTATAGATTTCACAAATTTGCTCATTTTAATAAAAAATTTACAATTTGTACAAAATTTACTAATTTATATTTACTTTTTTTTATTAATCATCATAAAAAAGATACTATTTATCAGAATGAAAAGTAGTAATTTTTTAAGTAATAACATCAATAATTAAATTTAAATAACTATTTATATGTATAAAATTTTATTTTATTATAGAAACCTTTAGTATTTGTCTATCTTTAAGAATTACAATTAATTATTGGTTCATTAAACTTATAAGAGTTTAAAATTAATTAATAAAAAAGAAATTATGAAATTTAACATTTAAATCCAAGATGAAATATCAAAAAAAAAACTTATTAGTTATAATAATTTACTATTAATTTGTTTCTTATTTCAAATCAAAAATAAAAATTGTCATTTTGTATTAATTTTTGATATTTCAATAAAAAAGAATTTTCTCATTTAAATATAATTTATAGATGCTTAAAATTTTCAAATATTTTGGTAAGTGAATAGTGTCTTCAAGCAAAGAGGTAATTAATTAATTTTATTTGATATAAAGATAATTCAATTGAACTAAAGATAGATAGTGATTTCTTAGCATTTAACAATAATAATTTCAACCTATTAAAGACTTCAATTACTAATTAAAATACAAAACAAACAAAAAATATTCAAAAGTAAGTATTCTCTGTTTACATAAAATTAATATTTATATTGGCTAAAAATTGGCATAAAAATAATATTAATTTCTAGGAAAAATTAAAAATTATAAAGTTAAATAAAAATAAGTATTATATAAATGTCAATTAGGTAATTCTTTTATTTTTGTTTAATTGTTATTTGAGTAAAAATTTATATCAAATAGTATTACCATGAATAACAAAATGCAATAAATTTTTATTAGTTAAATTTCATTTACACAATAGTAGGTTTTTAATTTAAATTTCAATTAATTAGTTTTTATTCTAATTTTTTCAAAAAATTAAAGGACCAACATTTTTTATTAGTAGAGCTTTTTAAATTAACCCTCCACCATAAAAGATAAAAAGAATTCAAATAACCAAAAAACTGAAATGTTTTTTTTGATCTTTTGTTAGTTTTATAATTATCTATAAAACTCATTTTAGCTTAAGTTGTGAAATAATAATTATATTAATTAAGAATATCTTACTTGTTTTAGTATTTATGAATGATAAATTTGTTTTCAATCAAAACATATAATTTAAAAAAGGAAAGCTTAACCATATAATAAATATTTTACTTATGGTAAATAATCATAATCAGAAATAAATAGCATTTTTAAAAGAATTATTAATAATTTAGAAAATTCTTGACTTCAAAAGATAAAATTTAAAAGATTTGATTATAATGTAAAATGATAAAAAAATAGATTTAATAAACTACTCTTAGGTTTTTAACAATAATAATACATTTAATAATATAATTCATGAATTTGTTTATTTTATTTTAAAATTACAATAATAATGCATTTATTATTTTATTTTTAATAAATTAAAATGTTAAAACAAAAAAAACTTTACAATTAAAACAATAAAATTTAATGAATTAGAAAAATAAATTACTCAACATTGTAAAAATAAATATAAATATTTTGATGAAAATAAAATAATTGCTAATATTTATTATTTTTGAAAGATATCACTAAATAAATCCAATTAAGATGAGAAATAAATATCTAATTTCTAATTTTTAAAAAATACATTCTTCTTTTTATTTTGTCAGAAAAAATAAATGGATTTGAGTAGGTAGATTGAATAAATTTTAATCTAAAGTAAAGAATAAGAAAAGAGAGTTTTTTAAGGGAATAAATAATATTTTTATTTAAGTTTGCTAAAAATTAAATTAGATGATTGTCATTATAATTCTTTAAGTAGCAATAAATATACAACAACATAATCATAATAGATAGCTAATTAATTGATGAATGAATGATAATAGTCAAATAAAATATTTAAAGGAAGAGAAGAAATATATATGACTATCATGCAAACAAGATATATAAAAATGAATTATTAATTAATTAACTAATAATCAATCAATTTAATCAAATTAACATTAATAGTTTTGTTATAGTAAAATAATTAAAAAAAGTTAAATAACCTTTAATTGTTTTTTAATAAAGAGGTAGGTAGGTTTAAGTAAATAATTAGATAGCATGCAGCAAAATTCTAATTTTAAAGATGAAAAATTAGAAGACTAAATTCAGCAAAAAGAAAATAAGGTGATACAAAAGCTCCAATATAATTAAAGCCTAGTCTAAGTAGAAACTCTACTACATAGTTAAGTATCTAACTAGCAATCAGATGAAAAGATTATGAGCTTAAACATAAAAATTTCTCCTCAAAATACAATATCTTTTAATTCGATTTTACCAAACGACTCTTTACTTAGTTTGCTTTTAAGGCCAAATGTCACAATATTGGAAATATTCACACATGCAGATTTTGTTTAAACATTAGAATAATCTAACAATTCGCTAATTGAGAAGTATAGCAACTTTTCATATTTTAAGTGATTCTGAATTGATGTTTTTAGTTTTAAACTCATTAATGCTTTTGCCGAAGATTATGAGGAATATATATTAACTAATTACAAATTCACAAACAATTTAAATAGGATAAAATATTTTATTTAATTATCTTTTCTATTTTATTTTAATTAGAATATGTGCTCATATGAAGGAAATCATAGACTTTATAAAGGTAGAAGATTAGTCTAAGGATGAACGAAATTCAGCTAATAAAACTTGTCAATCAGAATATGTTAACTATTTCTTGTAATCATTAATTACTAATTTAAGTCAAGCATAGCAATTATCGTTAAAAAAGCTCATTTCATTTTACAAAATAAACATCTTATTTAAAAAAATCTAGCCAATAAAGTTAAAAGTGCCAAAATAAACAAAAAATTAATTTAAAAAAAGGTTGTCTCACCATGCAGCCGATGTTATTAGCTCTGATTAAAAGGAAATCTCCTACATGTTTTTCCCACCAAAAGATAAAGTTGCAAAAAATAAAGGGGCAGAAACCTTTTATAATTTGTATTCATATAAAGATTAACTGCTGGTACATGCAACATCTGCTAATGAGAGTGACAATTCTTATCCTTCTCCTATTTTAAATTCTTTCAGTGAATAAGGAAATAAGTATATTAAATAATCAAGCTTTTTAGAAGATGTGTCAGTAGAACCAAACATTTAGAAGCGAAATTATTAAAAATCTCAATAATACTTATAAACATTAAATTTATCATCATCTCAACAAAGCAATTTGTAACTATTGTGTGATGGGGATGATGAAGAAAAACATTAAGTTGATTTCCTTTTGTATTTCTTGAGTCTGTTATTTGATTTTAAAACAACTTCAAACTCTATTTCTATTTCCTACTTCTACTAAGTCTTCCTTAATTTCTTCAACAGAAACATGAAAGAAGTACACATTTTAGTTTTAAATTTCTAAAAGTTATATTTTTTTCTTTATAAATATAGATGGAATATTACATATTTGAGAAAATTCCTTCGTTCTGTGATCGACTAGTTTGTATGGTAGACGACCAAACAATAATGGATTTAATTTTACTTATTATAAATTAACCTAAATAGTTATTTGAGGTAGATGCACCGAGTCAAAGTGCTCTGCCTAAAGATCTTCTTTAAGAAAAGAAGTAAGATGAAGAAGAAATTAGAATTTAATTTCATTTTCAAAAAAAATGCGAATTGATTGAAGGGATTTTTGATAATTTATAAAATAATTTTTAAAACTAATAAATAATAAAAAATTCTGGCAATAATATTAGTACTAATGCAGATGCTTCTTCTGCTTTGCCTGAGTCATAAAATATAGATGAAAAATAGAAGCAGAAATCTGAAAGCATCTGCTAAGAATAGAATTTAGAGTAAGATATTTTATTTTGGAAGATGAAAAATAGTAGCATGATAATTTGTGAAATCCTTGACCATTTTTAAGATATCAATAGAGGCGAGGATTTAGGTTTTTATATATTAAATTACCATTCATAAAAAGTATTTTAGTCACTTTCAAGCAATGTAAATAAATGATTAAAAACTGAATGTTTTCTTTAAGAAAATTCATTTTTATAGAATATAGATGAAATTAGCTTCAATAGTGATGTTGCTTAGCATCTTCTCGCTTTTCTCTAGAATGAGGACATTTAATTTCGCATAGAATTTGGTATTTAATTACAATTTTTATGAATAGCCCTAATTATTAATCAAAAATTAGAAACAATTAAAGGAAATAAAATCGTGGAGAAGTATTTCAAAGAATCCATTATCTCAATAAAAAGAGAATTGAATTTAGCACAAGTAAGCTTAAGATTACGAATTAATAATTAAAATAAAAATAATTTTATTTGAAACATAAACAATTTTATTATTCTAAAAGTAAAAAAAAATTGATTCATTTGATGGGCAGTTTGGTGAAAAAATTGCAATGTTTTAAGCTCATAGACTAAAGCTAATTAAATTAATAGAACTTGCTTTCTCATTTAAAATAAAGGAAGTTGTTTAGGAAATATTTGACTAAGAGATACTATAAATTATAATTGTAAAAATTTTTAGAGTGATTAATTAATAATTTACAAAATTATTTATTTATTTATATGGATTTTTATTCTTAATTTGTTTTAATTTTATTTCTTAAAAAAAGGTCTTATTTTTTTAGTATGAGTGGAACAATCAACTTCATTTAAATGTCTTACATTTGTTTGAAACTATTATTGAAGTTGCTTAACAAAATGATAACCCTTCTTGGATATTTTATGTAAATATTATTTATTTTTTTTGGATTTAAAGTGACAATTATAATTAAAAAGATTATCAAAAGAGTTAAACTAGTGAATTATATTATTTCAAATTCAGAAGTCACTACTAGGAGAATTACTAACCCTGTAACTCATGTAACAAAAGTAATACAAAAATCATATATTGGGCACTTGAAGAAACTAGCAGAAAGTGTTGTTAAATGTATTGAATAAAACAGTCACTATGAATGTTGGATAGAGGATTGTAATTTTTAAAAATTTTGAGTAAAATTTATTTTAAATTTAAATTTATTAAGAAAATAAATGGGCAGACTTAAATAAAATGGTCTAAGTACAGTAGAAAATATTGAAAGGAAAATTAGGAGAGGAAGAATAACCTAGCAAATAAAAATTTTAATTGAATTGTAATGCTAAATAATCACTTCTCAACAGAAGAAAATAGCTTATTGAAGGTAAAAAGGAATCAGAAAAATAAAACAATACTGGTAATTCTTCAAAAAATTAAGATGTCTTTTAGCGTTTGAATAGTCCTATCAAAAAAACTATAACGCTTTAAGTAGGAACTCCTAAATAAGTAAATTAAATTATTTTTCAATCATTTAATACTAATTTGAACATTTAAAATTGTTTTCAAAAACAATTAATTGTTTAAGATTATAATGATTTTATTATTTTTTAATTAAAATAAACTAAAAGAAACCAAACTAAGTGGATGAGGAAGAACGAGGAGAATCAGTAAGTTCTCTTTAATCAAAGAAAGAACAATAGCAATAAGTACTTTAGAAGTTATAACTTGATTCACCTATGCTAAAAAGTAAAAATCATACTCCCAAACTTGGAAGCAGTAGCAGTTTGTTAAGCTCACAGTCTTTAGGAATACGTACTCCAAAGACTCCTGTTTTATCAACCCCGACTAGAGCAATTTAAAATGCTCCTGCAACACCAAATATGAAGAAGATATTTCTTAGTTCACCAATGAAAAAACCAGATAATTAATTAAAGAGTTTAGAAATGTTAGATTAAATAAAACTAAGTAATGATGAAAATATCTAAAATAACAATGAAAAAAGAGGAAGGAAAAAAAATAGAAACTGGAATACCAATGTCGATGAATATAGTAATGAGGATGAATTGGACAGCTTAAATAGCAGTAACAGTAGTGTTTCATCAGCTGATTCCTAAAAGAGTAGATCTTCATCAAATGGGAACTCAGAAAAAAATTATGGATGGAAATTCAAACCTAAAGAGTTTCATACATATTTGTTGAAAGATTTAGATCAAATTACTTTTGAAGATTAAAGCTAAGTTCTTACTCAAAAACACTCGATAAAGATTAATGAAGTAGGGTTTTCATTTTTAAATAAAAAAGAAAAGAAACTTTTTGATTGGAATTAAAAAGCAGAAGATGAAGAGGAAGAACTAAAGTAAATGCAGAGATAAGAAGAATGTTTTAAAGAATTACTTTAAGATTCTGTAAAGTAACCAAGTATTCATAATTTATTTAATTTAGAAGCAGCAGCAGCTATTCAATAGAAAAGAGAATTTTTTAGCAGTATGATCAATTTTTCCTATTAAAACCTTGAAAGTAGCAAAAACTCTGCGTGCTCTTCACCAAACAAAAGCAATCAAACTCCTAAAATAATTTAAGAAAATTATAAAAAGAATTCTATTGATGAAATATCATCTCCAAGAGTTCTTAAAGAAAGCCCTTATTAGACAAGTAAAGCAGAAAATACTATTTATCGATCTCCAAATCTTCGCAAAAGGAGTTTTAATGATTCTCCCTGCATAGAAGTTAACAAATAATATTTTGGGTACTTGGTTAGAGATAAAATTAGGAAATTTTCATATGACACTTAAGTGGATCCTAAAATTAAGTAAGTTTAAACACAAGCAGCTAGCTAAGTAAAATCTTGTCCTCAAAGTCAAGCCCATTAGAAATTATCCCTATTTAGTGATGAAATTAATAAAAAGAAAAGTAATTTGATATCTTTCCTTAATATGAAAGAAATATAGAGAAGTAGAGAATCAAGACATTCTTTTGATTTAAATTTTCTTTAAATAAATGGCTAAATAAAATCTAACAAAAGCTCAATATATAAAAACGATCTTGTAAAAAGTGTTGACAGCTTAAGTTATTAAAAAAAAAATTAAGTAAACTCAAAACTAATAAAACAAGTGAGAGATAATTTGGATAATAGCGATGATAGCTAGAGCTTATAAAAGAGCAGAGAGTGTTTAAGCGATGAGAAGTTATCATTAAAAAATTTAGAAAAGGCAAATATAGGATGCTTTCAATCAGAAATCAGTTCTGAAGATGAAAAAGTTTAACAAAGGACATAATTTCTTGGACGTAAGTAAGTAAAAAAGAAAAGTACATTTTATTAATAGATGAAAGAAATCAAAATCATGGACTTGAGTAATTTAGCAAATCAAAAAATTGAAGAAGAATTATAGTTGGGTAGCAATCAATTAATGAGTGATGAACCTCACAATAACGTTAAGTCTATGTTCAGCAAGAAAAACATATTCAGCTAGTAAAGCTCAGAAGAAAAAATTCTCAATAAAAGTAATTAAATGATTTATTTTTCAATTATAAAAATTTTTTTTAAGAAATAAAAACTAAAGTGCATAACATGAATATAGAAAACTAAGATAAAGAATCCTATGGGGATTTAGAAGATACTTCACCACTAATAAAAAGATCAACTACTACCAAATTAAATATAGGGTCAGAAAAAAAAGTTTTATCAAATAAAAGCAATAAATCTCATAAATCATAGGTTAATGAATAAAATAACATATCATCCCAAACATCAATTTAAGATAGATTGGAAGGTATTCATAAAGATGATCATCAAGAAATCAGCCTATTAAAAGCAAACGAAGATGTTATATTTTTAAATTTGATTTCTGGAGATGAAGAAATAGCCTAAAAAAATGGAAATTGGTAAATCACTATTGCAAACACGATTATGCAAAAAAGCCAAAGAATGCAAAAGTCATTTTTTAGCAAAAATTCAAATTCCCAATTAAACAGTCCAAATATACAAAAAAGTGATGAATAATCATAATATTTTATGTTCAATAGCGAAAATAACTAGCAAAGGCTAAGTTCATCTTCTTCCTCATATATATCTCTATCAATACAAAATAATAAATCCGAACTAGGCTCTAATTTTTGTAGCAATTTACAACAAGATAATAAGTCTGAAATAGCTTTTGAAAAAATACCTAGATCTAACTCAAATACAAATATAGTTGCTAATTACTCAAATGAAAAAGAGGATTTAGGAGATCCAAATGAAGAAGACTTAATTTTAAAAATATTATTAAAATAACAAAATAATCACAACAGCAGTCTCTCTATTGCTTAAACATTACGAAACTCTGATTAATTATCAAGTATATCAAACATAAACAATAATATCTCTTAATAAGAATAAAAAAATTCTTAATCTCATTAATGAATCTGTGAATTATTAATAAAAAAATAAATAATAACTTAAATTTCAAACAAATTTAACTAAAACAATATAAATAAATAAATAATTTTAACAACGCTACTCAATAACATGTAAATTAAATTAATTTAAAAACTAAATAATAACTATTAATAATAAAATAAATAAATAACTACTAAATAACTAATAAAATTGTTAATAAATTTAATTACTTTCAAATAAATAATAGGTTAAATTTAAAATTAAATTATTTCATCAAATCCACCAAAATATATGTTAAATGCCTTAATATAATTTCTTAAAATTATATTACTTGCTGTAATTTTGCATCAATCAACCTTAGCTTAATCTATCTAGTATAAAATTATAAATTTAAAAACTAATTAAAAAATTTTATATTATGTTTTTTTACGTAAAAGACTAAGTTAAAATGAAAAAATATTATATATTATTTCAAAGATTCAAAAAAAGTGATTTATTAAATTTAAATTAAGAAATTGAATTAATTCATTGAAAATTAATTAAATTAACAAAAAAAGTATAAAATTATTAAAATTATTATATCAATATAAAAAATATCTTGTCCATTCAAATAATTTTTAAATTATTTATAAAATTTCACTTTTAGTTTTTAGTTATGATTCTTAAAAATTTATTTAAAAGAAAACCAATTTTATACTCCTTACCTTTTTTAATTTCTTACCCTTAGTTTAGTAATTACGCTAAAACTTAATAGAAACATTAGAATTAAGAAGAATAATTAAAGAATTTATGGGATGGTGATGATGAATTTTAGAAGGAATGGTATAGCAAAGGTAACTAGTATTGGTAAACTTGCGAAAGTAATTACGATGGAGTGATGGGAGGCTATGGACATTTGAATGATTTAGATATTAAATTTAGTAGATATTTCTTATAATAGCTTTAAGAGAAATTTCCTTAATTGAGTTAAAATTTCAACAGAGCGCTAGACTGTGGAGCTGGAATTGGGAGAGTTACTAAAGAATTACTTATGAATGTATTTTAAAAAGTTGATCTGCTAGAATAATGTGATAAATACATTTTTGAAGCTAAGAATTAGCTGAAATAGTATCCAAACGTTGAAGATTTTTATTAAATGGGTTTATAAGAATTTTAATTTTAAAAGCAGTATGATTGTATTTGGATTTAATGGGTTTCAAATTAAATAAAAGATGATGATTATGTCAGATTTTTATAAAAATGCTCAAACTCACTAAGCTAAGATGGATTTATTATTGTAAAAGAAAATATCAGTGAAGAAGGGTTTATTCTTGACTCTTAAGATTATTCTATTACTAGATCTGATTCTATGTACAAACAGCTATTCAGTAAAGCAAATTTAGATATTATTCTAGAAAAGAAATAACCTGAATTTCCTGATGAGTTATTTGATGTTAAAATGTATGCATTAAAAAGAATTTCTGAAAATAAAAATAGTATCTAATAGTGAAAAAATTGTGTAGCCTTATGATAATTACATTTATATTACCTTAAATTCTAATGGCTAATTAATTGTTCTAATTTAAATATTATTTTTAATATAAAATAAATACTAAAAACAAATAGTTTTATATTAGTTTTTATAGTTTGTTTATACTTTTGTCTTACTTTTAACAAAATGTTCAAATTATTAAAATATTTAATTTTATTTTAAATTGAGTTTATATAAAAATTTATTAATGATTGTTTTCTTATTTATTTTTGAGTAAACATTTTTCTAAATTAAAGTAATATAAAATTTTCTAAACCCCCATTTTAATCTAACATTTGTATTGAAACTATTTAAAAATTTTAAATTATTTTTAAAGTTAATAATTAATTAGTTTGAAATAATTTTTGTATATACAAGACTGGAAATTAAATTAAATTATATTTTAATTTTTAGTATTTAAATTTGTTTCATAAATATTTTTATTTATTTATTTTAATGTTTTTTTGCTTTGATTTTTAATTTTCAATATTTTAATGTATCAATAATCAATCAATCTTTTTAATCTTTATCATATTACTTCATCAAACTTGGTAAACGTCTGGGAATTTTTTTCTTTTTACTCATTAATTTTTGGATGAAAGGGTTGTTATGAATAGATTTATTAGAAATAAATGGCTTTCTTGAGCGTAGACAATCTGTGAGAACTCTTTTATAATTGTGTTAAGGATAATACTTTTTGTATTCTTTCATAGAATCAAAGTCATAAATAAAGAAGTCAGCATTTGAAACACTTTCATATTCAACCATCTCTTCATCATATTAATCTTCTGGAAAATTAGTCTAGCTGTCAGGTTTAGGTTGGCCATTGTTCATATTATTATTATTGTAGTTGTTGTTGTTAACGCTTGCCCATGAAGTCATTCTAGCACGATTATAGTTATTGCTATTGTGTGCAAAAGATGTATGATTAGAGTTACTTGCACTATTTACTTACCCATAAGTAGAACTACTAAATTATTATCCCTTTCCAAATCTTGTACCTATTCCTGATTATTTTTTTTTAGGTGTGTTATAGCCACCGTTAGTGGTGTTAGGATTGTTATCATATAAGGGTTGATTATTGACAAACGATTAGTTAACTTAAATGCTATTCCTAGATTTCAGAAGTTATTTATTTTAAATATATTTCTAGTGATACATTACCTACTAAGAAAAACTATCAGCAACAGGAGGGTAGGCTGCATTTTTCTTAGTTGAACTAACCTAATGTGAGGGGCTATTTAGCTGATTTTGACTTTAAACTGAGCTCATCTTTCTATTCTTGATAGCTTATAGAGGTTAAATTTATTTATTTATGTGATTCATTGGCGCTTATCCATAATTGTTAATTCCATACAATGCTGCACCTTAAACCTAATCATCTTGCATCTAGAAATACTATTTTGAGTTAGCTCTATTATATGCAATTAATTTTCTCATGTCGTTTGTGTTAAAATTGCCTGGTATGAAAGAAAGAGAGTTTTATCTCATAATTTTATTCATTTATTATCCTTCTTTTTAGATAAAGTTGCTTATTAATGGGTTTTGCTAATTATTTTTATTAATTGGAGAAGAGTAAGAACTTTAAACATTATCATTTTTAGCGGCTTAGTTATTATTGATAATTACCGTATTTGCCTTCTTAGGCGTAATCTGAGATTACTCAATGCTATTCTCATTTATTAATTATAAATTATTTCTATTTAATAAATAGTCTTTCTAATTTAAATGATTTTTAATTTCTTCTTTTTCTGGATTTTAAGATATTGATTTTTTCATTTAAATTAGCAAAGGAGAATTATTCTTTAATTAATCACTTCTTGAAGAAAATCTTCTCATATCTTCATTATTTTAACCTGGTGATGTATTTTCATCATCCTGCGAATTTTTTGTAAGTATTTCTTAAACAGTAGCTAATTCTCCTAAACCAATATTTAAGAAGTTATTTTTACTTTTAAAACTTCCCTGCTACTATTTCAATTTATCTGTTTTATCAAATTAATAGTTTTCTAACAAAATATCTTAGTTCTCATTTTCATCAGTATTTCTTTTGTTTTGGCTGCAAGTACCTAAATCATCCTAATTACTTTCTTGAGTATCAAAAGGGATATTGTTTCCAAATATCTTTTCTGCTTAAATCGTTATCCTTCTATGAGTTGGAGTTTTAACAGGTGAATTTTTAATATCTATTTCAGACTTTTCTGTATTGGTATGATAAGAATTGCTAAGTTTAAAATTATCTTCTTGAGTTTAAACTTTATTTTCCACGTTTTAAGGTGAATCCAAGCTGATTTTAGGTTAAGGAGAGTAATTTACAGCTTCTAATTCCTAGCTGTGCTATTCACTTCCTGTATTTTACTTGTTAAAGCCAAAAAAGTTAGAATTTCTGTATTGTTTATGCTAAAAGCTTGGGGAAGAGCTGCTTTCGTATTATTGTAAAGAATTGATATCTATTTTCAAGCTCTACTTTTATTCTTCTAAAATATTAGTATTGCTGGGGTTAGACTATGGATTTTAAGATTAATTTACTGTGTTGTTGCTTTTCTGGTTTTACAAAAATTAGTGGTTAACTAAGGTTAAAGAAGATGCTTCCACATCATACATGCTCTATTCACTTTTTCTCTCAAGTATTCTCTCTCCTTATTAATAACTTACTAATTTTTTATTTATCTTTTCTTGAATAGATGATTAAGATTGCTACTGTTATATTGTGTCTTCGATATTGTTTTAATTAAGTTGACCATCTTAATTGAAATTAGAATTTTTATGGTGAAGATGGCTGTCTTTGTGATTTTATGGGCTGCTCGAAAACTAGCTAATTTTAATATTTTAAATACTATTTTTTATTTCTTGAATATTTTCTGAAGACTGCTCATTTATTTCTAGCTTTTCTTCAATTAAATCTTTGTTTGGAAAATTTTCATGTATAAAAGGTTTTGTCTTTACTACATTTTGCTCAACATCACCATCATCATCATCTTCTTCTTCTTCAAGATAACTTTCGCTTGAGGATTTTTCTTTATCTAAAATCTTTCCTTAAATTTAGATGCTGACCTATTTTTTTCTTGTCCTAGGAATTGATTTTTTTTAATTTTTCTTTTACTTCTCATTAAGCATTTAGAGTTTTTCTTTAACTTGTTAAAGCTATTAGTGTGTTAGCTTTTTTTGTTCACTTGAGTGCTAATTAGCTTATGCAGCGGTTGATTAATTCTTATTTTCATCCAGACTTTAGTCAAAAGATTATTTTTAAGGAGTACTCTCTACTGTGTTCGTAGCAGCAGCAATATTTTATTAGGTCAAATAGCCACTACCTATAGCACTACTTCCACCAGCTTATCGAGGAGTTGCATTTATATTAACACTGTTCACATTACTTGTGTTTTCGTATGGCCCTTATGTATAAAAATTCTAAGACCTCTCTGTATTGGTATCAAAATTATTTTGTTGATCTTAATTATAATTTTAACCATATTATCCTCCAGCAATAGTATGCGGCAATTGGGAAGTAGATCCCTATCCTTTGGAAAGTACATCGGCAGCATCATCTCTATTAATATCAGAAGATAAGGCAGCAAGTGATTCCATTCTAAATAGACTTTGCTTTTAAACAACACTATTCTATCTTAGGTATGGATTATAGTTATTCTTGATGATACTTAATTGTTTTTATTCTTTTCTTTGAACAACTATTTCAGGAACTGAATCATTTTAGCTAATGCCACTTTCTCTTAGTTATAGTGTTTGTTGGCTACCAAACTGGTTTTGCTAGTCAGTAACGAGAGATTAATTATCATCTGTCATGCAATTATGGGTATTCTCACTTTCATAATTGACTATTTCGCCATCGACATACCTAAATTGCATTTTTTACTTTAAAAAATACTCTTTATCATCCATTTACTGATTTTATTTTATTTAATCATATTCTTCACTGAACTCATTTTCATCACTAACTTCGTCTATTTCTTCAGATTATAAAAATTTTAGAGCCAAGTTATTCCTCACTTTCTTTAAATCATCTCTAACATTCTATAAATTAAATCATTAATATAAAATTAAAACTCTAATTTATTTAATTACATAATTTTTTTAAAGTGAGTTAAACTTATTTCTTTCTCTAATAAGAGCCTATCTATTCTAAATTACAGGATAAATATATTTAATCATAATTCTAAATCTATTAAAATGAGGAGTGACCAAACTGCAATCAACTATAGTATGATCATAAGATCCACAAGAACTACATTTCGTACTTAGCTTTTTGTCTTTGAAGTTGATCTCATCTTTCATCATATAATATTTTTCCTTTTGTTTGAATTAATAAAATCCTATTAGATCTGCTTGACTAATTAAAAAAAGAATTTTCAATAATGCTAAATTATGTTTACATAATCTTCTTAATAATTTTTTATAACAGAAATAAAGTCCTCATTCTCTAAATAAACTAAATGCGTAATATCACGACATTTAACAGCTATTTCTCTAGGTTTGCATCCAAAAAACCCAAACTGACCAAAATACTATCCTTTCTTTAATAAGAATTATTTTTAAATTTATTTAAAACAAAATCAAAAATCTTAATTTCATTAAAATAAATTAAAACATTTATATCTAACTAATGAACAGTTTTTTTTTTCAAAAATTAAAAAATTGCTTTAACTTGAAAAATAAATTAGATTTGAAAATTTTAATCTTAAATAAAGTGAAAGATTTATTTCGAAATATCAAACAAACTTACTGATAACTTTGCCATTTCAAAGATTTCACCACCATCTTTTTCTAAAAAGAGGGATACTTCTCCAGTTTGTATAAAAAATATTTTATAGTCAAGCTCTCCTTTGTGAAATATAACTTCTCCTGGACCATACATGATTTCTTTGAGTTTCAAAGATAATGCTCTTAAACAATCTTATGAGAAATTGTTTTTAAAAATTCGAGTGTTTTATAAAATATTTCCAAAATACTCAAGTTAAACTTCTTCTCTAAGATTTTTAGCTATTGTATTTAATATCATTTATCCTTTAAGAGGTCCATCTGCTTGTCTTGAATGAGTGTAATCTAAATACTTAATAACTTTAAGTTGCAGCTTTTAGTTGATGTTTCTTTTAGCCATATAATCTGAGATATTGTTCTTTTACTACTTTATAGCTGCTTCCTTGTTAGAAATTTCTTAGAATATAGAACCAATTGTATTAACAATATAACTAAAGAAGCAAGAACCAAGAACTGCTACTGATGTACAGTATAGTTTCTCAATAGTTGTTACTGGCGCTATATCACCATATCCAATTGTAACAATTGAAATAGTTGTAAAATAAAAAGAATTTATGTATTTAATCCACCAATAATCATCAATTAATTGTTGTTTTATCATCCAGCTATTCATTCCAGATTCGTATTCCAAACGACCAATGTAATGAAATTAGCAACCCCAGAAATGGGCTAACGCTATAATCATAAAAAATAGCTTTGTCAAGGTCCAACCAGTGGGAAAACGATACCAAATTCTAAAATGATCATTTAAATCCTATGATAAGCGACTTATCTTAATACATCTCAAAACAAAAAATATTAAAGATAGTATGTAATTGTTGAAGATGATTAAAATGCTTATTAAAATAATTAAATCTATCCAAAAATATTAAATTCGGCTATAATTTTTAAATATCGATTCTCTACTAAATATTATAATTCCTTCTTTATAAATAGCTGTATTCATACGAATCAAAATTTCTATTAAATAAAGTGCTCCACATACATTGCGTAAAATTTAGTAGCCAGGCGTCACTATTTCATACCCTTAAAAGCCATTAAAACTGCTAATTATCAATTCAAAAAATGCAGTTAAAATAGTTAACCCCAAAATAATCACATCATAAAATACAAGCAGCCAAATATTATCAGGCTAATAAACCTTTATTGCTGAAGAAAATTTCTTCATCACTGGTATAATAAACTTCTAGCATTTATTCAAAATTGTATTGTTTCTAAGTCTATCTTTTTCATCTTTATCGATATTCGCTTTATCACCTATCATTTAGTAATGCATTAACTTCAGATTATGAAAATTGTAGTAAATAGAAGATCGTTTGAGTTATTTCATAAATCGTAAAATAATCAACACTTTTCCTAATACATTCCATCCGCCTTGTGATTTTTCACTAAGTGTTTTTTTCTTCTTCAAAATAGAGGGTTAAGATTGCATAGTACTCATAAACTTTACTAAACCATCTTTAGTATTTGAACTCCGAATAAGGTTGTTAGTGTCTTTTGTTCCAAAAGGTATTATAGTTCCAGATTTACTAATATTAGACTTATGTGCATTGAAGAGAGAAGCAAAATGTGATTTTTGCTAATTATTATTTAATACATTTGTACTGCTTTTTATTCCTACAGGCGATAATAGGGGATTCAAATTCTATGCTGATAAAAGTGACATAGATACTGCATGATTATTATTGTTATTATTATTATCATTGTCTTTTGAAGATAAAAGATTTTCAGATACAGCCGCACTATTTTGCTATAACAATAAAGCCTTTTTCTACTCTATGTTAAAGCTGCTAGATGCTGCATGATTATCTAAACTTCTTGAATCTTAATAGGCTTCTTCGATATGACTATTATGCATTTTACTGATAGACCTTTAAATCTTTATATTTCTACTTTTTTAACTTATTTTATCAAAAATCAACAATGATCCTCCAATACTCTTGGTCTCACCTAATATTAATTTTTCACTTTCATTGCAATTCTCATTTATTTTATTTAAATCTTCTTCAAATTCTACTTTTTTTTATGTTTGATTTTGCTTTTCCTCCCTTTAACTAATTAATGATTTATTATTTCTCACTAATCCTTCTTCTTCATTTGATGAAATTTCTTCATCTTCTAAATTCCTTGATACTGGAGCTAAATCATGAGTGGCGCTTGACCTTTTCAGCTTACTTAAGCTAGGGGCTCTAGGCATCACTTAATTTTTCTTAATGCCCTTCATATATGTTTAGTATAAATTAGAAGTATTGATAATTGTAAATGAAAATTTATCTAAACTCCAATTAATAAATAAGCCAATTTAATAATAATGATAAAAGAAGAGTTTTAATTATATTGATTATTTTCTTAAGTGCAAGAACTCTAAGTATCAAAATAAGTTAACATCAAATATAGTATTCAGTTTTAATAACTTAATTAACAAATAATAATAAAATATTACCATAAAAAAATAGATAGATAGATATAATTCCATATGAAAATTCAGCAATTTGATTATTAATTTTTATATTCATTCATCTCAACTTACATTTTTTACTTCTTTAAAAAACTCAATTTTTAACTCTGATATAAATTAACTATATAACAAGCTAGAAAAATTACAATTTTTTTTTTCTTCTTTAATCAGTCTCTTCTAGTATTTAGCAAATAATTAATTTTATTTTTTTGAATTAGTATTTTCTTATTAAAAATTTCTTTAAATTTTATTTCGCTGAATTTTTTATTTTTCAAGTGAAACCTTTTAATTTAAAGACTTTGATTTATACATTAACCGATAAAATTTTCTATTTTATTTATTAGATTATTTTTTAAATTAATTAATCATACTAATATCACTATTAATATATTTGATGATTCTTTAGATTATTTTAGTTTATTTTTAATGTATGCTGAAAATATAAAAAAGTTAATTTATTCATTCATTTATTTTTATTAGAATTCAAAACAATTAAAGTATTTTTTTTTTAGTCAATAAAGTTATTTGTTTCAGGTTGTGATATTTTTGAATATAAAAATGAATTTAAAATAAATTATTAATTTACTTTTTTAATTTATTTAATAATCTTAAAGTTAATTAAAACAGATATTTTAGATTTTAATATCGCTCTGCTATATTAAATAAATTATGATCTAAATCATTTTTATATTTTTTTAGTTTATACTTTAAAAAAATATGTCTATGTAATGTAAGTTGTTATAAATTTATCTCTAAAAATTTATCTGTAAATATTATACAATTTCAAAAACAATATTTTTTGCATTAAATATTTTTTATTTAAATGTAATGTAAATAACAGAGAGTTTAAAGTATTTAAAATGTAATATTGATTATAAATATTAAAGGGGGAATTTTTAAGTTTTTAATTAAATTTAAATTATTTTGAATTTAATAATTTTAATTCGAAGTTTTAAGCTAAGTTTATATATTAAAAAATCTTTTTAAAGAAATATTTATTATTAAAAATAAAAAATAAATATTTTTTCATGAAAATATTTAATTCAATTATTATTTAAGATTTAAATTTAATAATTATAATTTAAATTTAATGATATAAAAGGACATAATAAATAATTTTTAAAATTGAATTTTAACACTTTAGCGGAGAAAAATCAGCGCGAAAGAGGATTAAATTGGATTTTTGTGAAATTAATTAGTAATTAAAGCAAATAAACTTTTTGAATTGTTATTTTCTTTCTTTGTTAGCGAAAGTAAAAGATAGAGCCAATCAATCATTATATTTTTAGTACTAAAGCATATTAAAAAAAATAATTTAATTTTATTAATCAGCTCAAGCTTTAAATTCACATACATTTAATGATTATGGAGGAAGAAAGATAATAGATTTTAAGTAGTGCTAGCAATTCTAGATAGATGAATATTGAGTGTTAAGGCGACAGTCCTGCTTAAACGTTAAATTAATCTCAAAATAATGTTTAGTAAAGTGCAGTAGAAGTAAATAGCCAAAACGTTTAAGAAAATATAGAGCAAGCAAAAGTCTTGAATAACTAATAAAATGGCTAATCTAACATAAGTGAATAATACTGGCAGAGCAAAAAAAATGGTTTTATTTAAGAATTAAATAAACTGTTAATCCAAGGAATTGATTTATCTGAATAAATCATGTTTGCTATGCCATAAGAAATTTTATCGTAAAAAATATAGGATTACTTTTCAGCAATCAACGATCAATCTAGCACTGAGTAAATAGCTGATTTGTAAAGGAAACTTATCAAAGAAAGCTGCCTGTGGATTGTAGAAGGTAAAAATTGCAATGATTTCGATTTAATAAAACTCTGTACGGTTTTACAAGAATACACTAAATAATGCTTGGCTTAAATTTCTGATATATCCCAAAAGGATTTTGACTTTTATCGTGACATAATTGGCGAATGGGCTGAAAAAAAGAATTATGGATTGAAGCTCACGAAAGATATATAAACTCTGCTATTAAAATAATAGAATGAAGGAAATTTAAGCGATTAGCAAGTAAGTGCTTTAAAAATAGGATTGCATGAAATTTGGGAAGTAAAAGAAATTTAGTGTCTGTCTAATAATACAAAGATTGAAGAGTTAGACTATATTAGAAAAAAGCGTCGCTAGCACCAAGCATTGCTTAGAGGACTAGAAAAACTCATCAAAGCTATAGAAAAAGGTAAAGGAGAAGATGAGGCGTTCAGTGCTTATCAAAAGACAGTGATGAATCCTCCTAAAATGAAAGTTTAGACTAAAATTAATGGAAAGAGTAATTCATAAAAATAAAATTAAGTAGATAAAAGTATAGAAGATAATTTGAAAAAAATGAAGATTGATAGTGGAAAAGTAACTCCAATTGATGTTGGGGAGATGCAAAACGAAACTAATTAATAGGAAAACAGTTAATTAATACAGCAAGAAGCTAAGCCAAAGAAGAAGACCGCTAAAAAGTCTAATAAAAAAGCAGCTGAAGGTAGTGATTAGCAAATTGAATAAAACGAAGATACACAAAAATAAAGTATTTGTGAATCCTCTGTTAATAATAATTCAATAACACAAGAATAATCAAAATAAATTAGTTCAAAAAAAAATTAAAACGAATCTAAAAAAAGTGGGAACCAATAATAGTAATAATCAGCATCTAATACCTAAAAAGATAATAATTAAAAGAATTTACTCAGCTTCTTTGCTAAAAAGAATATTAATAATAACGCAAATGTGGCTAATCAAAACAATAATGATATTAATTCAAATAATTTTAATTCTTTACAATAAACTTAAACTAAAGATAATTTAAATAATATCAATGATTTATCAGAAAAAAATACTGAAATTAATTAAATGGAAATTAAAACTGACCAATAATAACCTGCTAAACCTGTTAAAAGTTTATTACGAAGAATAGGAGGAGCAGACCCTCGTCCAAGTCATCTCTAAACTACAGACTTAATTAAGGATACTACTAAAAACTAGGAAGTATTCTAAATTATTAAATAAGAATGCAAAAAGTAGTGGAATTTGATTTAAAAAAAAAAATAAAATTAAAACAATAGTCAAACAGAGGTAAAAGGATTAAATAAAGCAGATAAATTTGGTAGGAGAAAGATTTTAGTTCTTATCCATGATTTTGTGCGCTAATACAGAAATGTGTATTTTGATTAATAGAGCAAAATCATTAATCCACGTAATTTCTTGTCTAAAGACGAGGACTTAATATAGTATGATTTGGATAGTGAAGATGAAGAGCAAGAATTAAACGCTGAAAACATTGAAAACGAAGAAGATGATATAGACGAAGAAGACCAAGATGATGATGATTCTGCCAAATAGTTTGTTGTACCAGATGGGTATTTATCTGATGAAGGATTTGATAGTGATAAAGAAGATATCTTTGATTAAAAAAAGCTCACTTTCTAAAATTATAACTTCGTTGAAAATGCTAATAAGCAGGGATTTATCTTTCAAGAAAAAGACAAAGCAGGTGATGTCTAAAACTTTTTGATAAATTATAAAATAAAAAAATACGATGAATAAGAAAATTTTCCTCTCTGTTTGAAAAAAAAGACAAATACCTCAGATGGATAAGCCCAACCAACTGCAGTCATTGTTTGGACTAATGAAAGATTGAAATAATTTATAAGAGCAGCTCATGGATCTTACTAACCTAAGAAGGCACTCCTTGAACAAATATCGAAGATCGATATAATGAAAGATGTTTCAAAAAATCGTTTAGAAAAGAAATTTAAAGAAATAATTTAAAAAGATGATAAGCAAGACGGTGAAGCTATTAAAAGATGGTGTGTCCATTAAGCAATAATAGAGTCACTAGAATTTGAAGAAAATGAGATGGAGGAACTTAAAAAATAGCGTTAGGAGGAATATAAAAGCACAAGACAAAGCAAAAAGGATGAGAAAATTACCAATTAATAATAAAATTCTGCTTTGAATTTGAATAATTTAAATAATAATTAATAAAACGGTGGGGTTTAATAATAAATCAAACCAATAGTCGGATTAAATATTTTTTCATCAGCTGCACCTCTTAAAAAGAATATGAATATTACTCCTATTAAATCAGTACTAAAATCAGATGATGAAGAAGAAAAATAGGAGCTTGAAATCGCAGAAAAGAAGTAAAAGGAAAGAATGATTGAAGAAGCAGCAGCTGCTGCTAGCAAGAAATAAGAAGAAGAAAAAATATAGTAATCAAAAGTAGAAAAAAAAGTTATTTAACTTTAAAGGAAAAAAGAGGATTTAAAGCCACCTAGTGTTATAACAGCTGAAGAAAACTCTCAAAATCAAATTTAAAATAGCCAACAAAATGAATAACCATCACGAAAGAATTCAAATAGCATTAATGAGAATAGCAATACAAGCTAAAAAAAATAAAAAATGCTTTAATTAACTCTTCAATTTAATAAAAAATCTTGATTTGAATAGCATGAATAAAATAACTAACTACCAAACAAACAAACTAAATAACTTAAAAACACTAGACCTACCTTTATTAATCAACAACTAATTTAAATTTAGAAAAAATGTAATTCATCAACAAATTAAATTAAATTTATATTTTTATAATGCCCATTACACATACAAAAATATTATTCATTAAAATCATTTGTTTCTTTTCTTAATTGTCAGACTTAATTCAATTTATTTTATTTAACATTTACTATCGCAATTTAGGTTTATTTTAAACAATTTTTTAAATATTTCTTATTCAATAAGTATTTATACATCTATTCATACCTACATCAATTTATTCATAGATTAAATCATAAATTTATATGCATTCATTTGCATTCATATTTTATATTCATTCATTAAGATCTCAATAATTATTTTCACTCTTAATTTGTTTATAAGAAAATAATAAAAATAAAATTTTTAACATCTATCTATCTTAATCTAATTTTAGAGGTTTTCTATGATAACTTAAAAATCATGATAAAAATTATTAATTAAGATTAAATGAAAAATCAGAAAATAGCTTTTTGTTAGATTAACTATTTAAATGTTTTTTAAATAATTTGTTATAAATATTTGAATATCACATTTACATACAACAAATTAATTTAGAAAAATAAAAAAAATGGATTAAATGGATTCATTCTTATTTTTTATAATAATTGGAAAACTTTTTTTACTCATTCATTCAATTGTAATGAATAATACTATAATTAATTTGAAGAAAAAGAAAAATTTAATTTATTAAATTAACAAATAAATAATTTCCAAAACAAAAATTAACAGCATTAATTTAGAAATTATTAAATAGTTTATTAGAAAGGTAGGTACGTAGGTAGAATCAATAATACATTAGACAAAAAAATGAAACAAAATTAGAAGCTATAAAAATTAAATATCTACTTAATAGACAATAGACTTTTAAGGTTATTGTATAATTTTTATATTGAAAAGCTACATGACCTTTAGTCATCCTACTAGCGATCTTACAAGCTTTGCATTTTACTCAACTTAATAAAAGCATGCTATATACTAATGATGCTTTTTAATAATTCTTCACTATAAGACATTAATAGCTCTGGATCAGGATTCGAATTTTATACTTTCCTTGATGCAGAAGCTTATTTAGATAGAATTTAAGGCAGTTTAATTTACTTATAAGTAACAGTTCTAAGTATAAATTCTGTTCTGATGATTTATATATTCATTAAATTCTTATAGTTTGCAGCAAATTCTATTAATAATATGAAGCTTAGTCATCTAGAAGGGGCAAATATAAATACAGGAGAGATATAGGTGAAATAAGATATTTACCATGAGATTATTTTCTCTTTTATTTTTCAAACATATGAATATATTATTATTATTCCTGCAATTTATATATCGTGCATTCTAAGAAATGCTATATCTATCCCTGCTTTGGTATTAGCTATTCTAAATGGTAAATTATTAGAAAAATTATTTTATACTTTTATATCATCTGCAATTATTTGTTTTTAATTTTATGAAATACATATTATATATGAATTATAAAAAGGATTAATAATTAAGGATTCAGATTATAATTACTTAATTTCAAGTAAAGATTTCCTTTCTAAAAGGTATATATGGTCTGATAAGATACTATATCTATTATAGTGTCTCTTGTTATCAATTTATGCTTTAGAAAAAGGAATTTTTGGTTTATGGATGATAATACTATATGTATTTTTAGAGCTTGCTTTTATAATATATAAAAGACCATACTTCTCAAAGCATATGGAAGGAATAATTATGTGGATTAAAATTTTTATCTTAATGCTTTATATTTCGTGCATCAGCTTAAGATCAAATATTGACTAAGGTCCCAGCTTATTTTTTGTTTTACTAGCTCTATCAGTTCCTATTTCACTTAAAATTACAAGGATAATAATTAATTAATAGTTAACTATGATAGAAAATGAATTAGAGAGGTTAATGAATAGTACTACTTTATCATAAGAAGATAATAATAGTAAACATATTGATTAAATAATTAGAATGATCATATATCCAGAGAGAGTTTTTCTTAGTAATCAATAAAATTTCCTATTTAATTTAATTATCCCTCATGTTCATAAGAGTGATGCATAAATCAAAAGAGATATTTTCAAAGCAAATTTACTTCGCACATTTTAAGTAAAATTATTTAGAGAAATAGACTATGAACTGAATGAGTTAAAAAAACTATAAGCTGGATAAAATATTGGTGAGAGAGGTAAGACAAAAAAGCTTGGGAGATCTTAAAATTAATCTGGTAATGAAAGTAATTACGATCAAGATGAAATGGCATAAAACTAGCTGGATGCTTATAATGAAGCAAAGCAAGAAATTCTTGCATAACAATATGCATTAAATGAAAAATAGATACATGGTAAAATTTATATTGAAAAAGCATAGGTGTATGGAGATGATAAAGTCATGGAGGAGAATCTGTAATCGTATTTTCATAGAGTAATTCAAAATACTAAAGATAAACAAGAATTTACAGAGATTGATGTTATACATCTTGTATATATTTTAGAAATTTTAAATAATGAAAAACTATTTGAATTAAAATTCTTTCAGAATAAGAAAAAAATGTCAATCAAGCATTAACAAATAGTCAAATCTTTGTTTTCCGAGTCATACGAAAAGAAAAATATGCATATAAAAGAGTATGGAAAAGAGAGTATATTCCATACTGAGCTTTAAGAAGCCTTGAGCTATGACAGTCTTATCAACTTATTGCAGTTTTGGATAGACGAAACGATAGAAAAGAAACTTCTTATCCTAAGTGTTATGCGATAGAGACACATTATACTTGACGAGCTTAGAAAAATGCTAGAAGATGTTCAATTTAGGCGCAGCTAAATTATCAAAACAATATCCCATTTAGTATAACTAAATGATAAAAATAGCAAACTTCATTCTCTTTACATTTGTTATTTAGAAAATCTTTCTTTTACAGATAAAGACATCAACCTAAACAAATTTAAAAAGCAGTAATAAATAAACTCAGTCTAAAGAAACTATTTAGCTAAGCTTGATAAAAGTGATTCATGTGTTGTTTTTGCTAGTGTAGGCAAGTCAAATAAAGGATTTTTAATAAAGAAAATTACATAAACTTTTGAAAGAATTTTTAATTACAAACCTGTTGAGATTATAAATGCTTCTATAGAGAAGTTAATGCCTTATCCTTACTAAAAGCCTCATGCTAAACTGATCAAGGATTTCTTCAGCGATAATATGTAAAATGAAAAAGGAAATGTCCCTCTTGCTTTTGGTTTAAGTCAAAAAGGATATATTATACCTTTAGAGATAAGCATTAGAATAAATAATTTTCAAGGTGATTTTGGACTGTCAGCATATCTATAAGTTTTAGATAAAAACTAATTAGTCAATGAATATCAACAATAGTATTATAATTATTTATCTAAAGAATACCTAATATACGATGAAAGCAATTTAAAAGTAATATCCATGACATTTGCCCTTCATAGTCTACTCTTTTACAGATTTAAAAGTATTCATTCTATTTACTTAAGAGGCTTTTTCCCCTTTCTCAGAAAAATTTTCTAAAACCACTCGATGAGGTCATCTAACACAGGAAGAAGCAAGAGCGCTAAATCCTCAAATAGCTTGCTTTAATCAAGTAGGTACTTAAACTCTAACCGCAGTATTACAAGTTAAAGAAGAAGAGCATAAAATATGATGAAAGAATTAGATAAAAAAAAAAAAGATGTAAATGGATCTTAAGCATCTATAAGCAGTGATAAAAAGCACAAATAAAAAAAAATTTAGAAAGAAAAAGAAAGATTAAGCAGCTTATACTCAAGAACTTTAACTAAAAATGTAGAAGAAATGGATTTTTTAATGATTGTTCAAAAAGGTGAATCTATTTCTGATGATGACAGTCCTTAATACATTGAAAGTAATTTTTAATTCTTTACTATGTATGTTCAAATTTGTGAAGACAGGATAGGATAAAACAATCAGCCTATTCGTTACTTAGAAATAACTAAAATATAAGAAGTAAATGCCTTTAATAACTCAGGCTTTTTGCTGAATGTGTTTGATGATTAAATAAATATGCTAACAAATAAATAATTTTTTACGTAATAAGTTTAAAATAAAATTATTTAACATTTAGAAAAATTTTACTTTTTCTAATAACTGATTTAAAATGGTGAAATTAACATTTCGGACTTAAAAGTTAATGAAAATAAATTAAGTTTAAAAAATTTATAAAGAAGTAGTTATATGAGTCCAAAAAAAGGCAAATACTCAAATAATGAAATATATAAATACTATATATCTTATGGATATAGCCAACTTCCTGAAGTAATTAATGAATTTGAGTATGAAAAAGAAGAATCTACATTAGACAATAAAAGGTTTACTTTTTCCAATTAGCAAGAGTAAAAAGCTGAATAAGCTAAATTGCATGACAACCCAGATAATATTAATTATGAATAGTTAGATAAATTTTTCAACAATAGAGAACCAGAAAAAGCACATAGAGGAAATGTCAACAGCCAATCAAAAGAAAAGTAGCCTAGATTAAGCTAACTTGCAAACATAGCTAAGTATAAATTCAATACCTAAGAATATGTCAAAAAGCCAAATTATAAAAGTGAAGTAATCAATTTTTTTTCTAATTCCTCAATCTATATTTTATTGATTTTAAATTTTATGTTACTAAAACTTTATGTTTGAAATTAAATAATATAATAAGAAAATAATTAAAATAACCTTGAAATATATTAAGAAATAAGAGGGTATAAAGAAAAATTTCAATTTTTTATTTACCAAAATATACTAATACAAAGCAATTTATTTTGTTCAATTAAAAAAAAAAAATTTTTTTTATACCCACTGCATTAAATTAAAATATTTATTTTTTATTAAAAATATCTTAATAGCTTAATGAAGATTAGAAATAAAATCACATTTCAATTTTTCAAGGTAGACAAGTTAAGTTAGCGAAGCAGTAATCAGAAGATTTGAGTTTTGTGAGTAGTTAGATAGATTTGTAAGAAAGTCCTCGAAAAAAGTAAGATGGTCAAATTAAACTAAAAAATTTAGATTAAGCTTAAACATCACAAAAACAGTCAGAAAATTAAGTGAAAAAGATAGAAGCCACTGAAACTATTTCTCCAGTGAAAAATTAAATCAATTTTCCTTATTCTCCTTCTCAGTCATTAAGTTTTCATTAAGCGAGTAACCAAAAAGGATAAGAGCTTCTAAGTCCAAGCTAGCAAAACGTTATTCCATAATTTAATATGGATGATATAAATTTTCAAAATACACCTTTGAACTCCAAAGTACAGCATGCTGTATTTGGTGAGGCTGCAAATCAAAATCATAACATATACTAAAACAATCAATATTATTCATTAAATTATGATAATTCTATGCAGTATCTAGCAGGTGATAATAGTAAATAAAATAATATTGATTCCTAAGTAATGAGCCCTCAAGCAGCTGTAGCTACAACTTTTTATTAAGATAATTAGCTGAATAATTATCTTTCTCAAAGCTAAATACTAACTCCTAGTAACAGCTAAGGAATTATTCCATAACAATATGGGCTATTAGGACCTTAATTAGATTAAAATATATTTTAAAATCCAAGTTAAAGTAGCTTAATGAATATAAGCAACTTAAATATAACAAATGTTAATAATAATTTTATATATGACAATAAATAAATTTAAAACTAAAAGAGCTCGAAATTTTTTAGTTCTAAATTAAACTAAATGTCACAGTTGAAAAGTCTACGCAGTAAAGTCAGTTCAAATACACAGCCTAATTTCATTTAACAGTTTTCTACCTTAAATCCTGGAAGTAATGACCCTTCTAAAGAATTTTCAGGATAATCATAAAGCAAGGATATTGAAGATACGAAAACAAAAAAAAAATAATACATAAATATCTAAGATGCAGTTGAATCTTCTTCTACTCACTCAAAATTGTCTAACATATCTTCTTAAAAAAAGCAAGTTAATCACATAATTTTTAGCACAAAAGATCTAAATGCAATGAAAATCATTAATATTTTTGGTTTCCTGAGTATATCAGTAATTATATTTGTTACACTCTTTTAGTATTATCAAATAATAACTACATTTTAAGACTTTGAATCAGATTGTAATATATCTGATGTGCCTACAAGGTATGTTTCTAATATGGCATATATAGTTTATGGAAAGAGTTTTCAATTTCTGCTTTAAAACAATTTCTTCACCTTAACTGATATTTAAGTTTAACAAGAATTATCTAATATAAAGTAAGTGTATAATAACACATTCACTTAATAGCTGTCTATGCTAATTTCTTTAAGTATCCCATAGCCAACAAACCAATTAGTATTTTATCTGATCGATGGCTAATATATTGCTAATTTATCTTCTCTTTATGGAACGGATAGCAGTCTTGTTGGAGTTAACAGCAATGATTTAAATAATTACAAAACATATAATTATGCTACTAATGTATTTTATGGTTGCATTTTAACCTTCTAATACTTTTTTCGCTTTGTTTATGGGTCAGGTAATCCAAGATCTACTTATATTGCATTATCAAATCAAGACAGATTGTAAGTAGAGCTACTAAATTTATTTAATTAATCAGAACAGGATCAGCTAGATTCAATAACTGTAAATCGTGATTTAGTTACAAAGCTAATGGTTTTGATTTTAATTATATGTCCTTTATGTGTATCAATTGTCTTACCTCTTTATGCATACATATAAACCAAAAGACAGGAGATTTTAATGCTGTTTGGAACATTCAGTATATAGCGTCTAGATTAGTGCATGCAAGATACCAAATTCACCACTTTCTACTTATTTGATATTAGCTCTAATTAGGCCGCAAGTTAAAAATAAAATGTTTAAAGGTAGTTGCTAAATAGTAAAGAGACATAAAAAAAATAAACACTAAGTTCATCAACTCCCTTACCAAAAATATCATTAGTCCTTGTTTTCTTAAGTATAGTAATAATTCTCTTCACATTACCTTATCCTATAGCAAATTAATAAATATCTTTCAGATTTATAGATTAAGACAGTTTAACACTTTAGCTTAAGCGTATATTTTATTAATTTTCAATTTTTGAATAATAAAATATCTTTTTTAAAAAGTCGAATTATCATAGCTTCGTATGAATATTCTAGAATCAGTAAGCAGTGCCTATTACTCTTTCTATTTAAAGATTCATCCAGAATTATAGAAATAATATAATATAACCTATTATATGACAAAACTTTAAAACTCAACCTCAAATATTGGATAAACGCAGCTACAAATTTAATCTTTATTTAATTAAATCTCCTTATAAAACATGTAAATTTGTTAATTATTATAAATTTTACTCATTTACTATTAATTATTTTTCAACAATATGCTGAAAAATAAAATTTAACTACATTTAAAAGCTTAACCAATAGATAGTGCCTAAGTGATAAAACAAATTTATGAATTTTGTTGTCACATGAATAAGGCATAATAAAATTTATGATATTTTATATACAGATTCAATTAAAATATTGAATTTTTAGTAAAAATAATTTTTTTAAAGTGTTAACAAAAATTTCTCATTTTTTATAAATTTTAATGCTTAAAAATCTCCCTTAAATAAAAATTAAATTAATTAATTAATGTAATCCCTTAAACAATTTTAGGTTATCTGCAAATTATCTTTTACAAAAAATAATTTAAAACATTTAAAAAATTTTGAAATTTTGATGAAATTATTTTAATTAATAAATGCAGTTTTTGTTGTGAATATAATTTATTTTAAAAATTATTTTATTTTAAAGTTAAATATTTTTAAATAATTAAGTGAAAACAAACTTTAATAAAAAATAGGTTTTAGCAAGATTTTTATAATAATTTCATTCCTAGCTACTTTGAAAAAAGCTTATGTGGCAGTTATGTTTAATCTTCATATGTTGTATAACTTACTGATTTAAATCAATAAATATGTGACTAGCTTCATAATGGAATTTTGAATTAAGGAGCTTTCTTTATTTTAAAAACAACTATCTAAATATTAAATGATTACTATGAAATGGCTTAGATATAATCTATATCAGATTTTTAGAATGCATATTAATAATATGAATAATCTTTTTCAACTATGGACTTTAATTAAATGTTTAATATATTAGCTGATACATTAGATGCTATGACAGATGGTATTGACAAATAAATGACTAGTTATTTTGATTATATAAAAGTAATATCTATTATTTTGATGGTCTATCAATTTTTGGTTGTTGGAGTAATTTTGATTATAAGTTGGATTTTCTTCTATATTTCTCTTGGAAGGTAGCTCAATGAAACCAAACAGCTTTTATCTGTAATAGACATTTATTCTATAGTTAACAATCCCTATATACATAACTTCTTAATATAAAATTTAAGGAGCTGATTAATAATGTTAAATATTCTATTTATATTTGTTAGATAATAGAGATTTACTTTTAATTTAGTCAAATTTTTTATGTTTTAAATCAAAAGAAATAACAAAAAAAGTATTAATAGGTATTTCAATAAGATACACTTAAATTTTTGTTAAAAACAAGCTAAAGAAGTATTAAAAATACATCATAAATATTAAAAAAATATTTAAATTTTTTTCTTCATTTAGATTACAAATTTTATATTAAATAGAATGAAAAAGAAGTTTATATAAAATGATTGTATTTTAATTGTGTTAAATCAATAAGCTTCTTAAAGAATGAAAGCTTAATTCATAGAGTCTGTTAGTTTAATATTAAAAAACTTAATGTTTAACTAGTAATAATCAGTACATTAAATTTTATTTATTCCTGATTAATATGAAAAACATTTTAGTTAGAAAACAAGTGAACCAAATTTTACCTAAGTATTATTCAAGGACATTAGAAATTTTCAGGATAAAGCGAAAGAATTCATTGAAAATGTTGATGTTTAGGAAAAAATAAGTTTTATAGAAGTACTTTATAATTCTAGAAATGAATTAACTGCCTTTGCAAAATACAAGCAATTGAATAAAAAATTATTTTTTTTTATGGGAGAAACTGAATCCTTTTTCTTTGGTTAAAGCAAAATGTTTTAACTTTAGGAATTCATTATGCACCTTAAAAGAGTAAGAAAATAAATATTTTTGCATTTGAAAATTATTTTAATAGTTTTATTTGTAATAATAGGACTAAATTAAAATAACTCTTATAGGAGAAGAAATAATGAAAAATTTAAGAGAAGATTCAGTAACAGATTGGAAGGATAATTAAAATATAGAATTTCTTATTAAATTGAAGAACCAAATTTCGAAAAAAAATATTCAATTTCTAACATCAGAAGAAGCTTTATAGATATCACTCAGGATAAAACCTAAGCAGATTCTCTAGAGACCTAAATATAATGGCACATTTTAAATCAGAAATGAATTAACTGCTGATGTAGTAGTTTTTACTAAAACATTGGAAAAGCATTTATTAAATTTGAAGACCTATTCCAATATAACAGAATGGAATCCAAGTACTTAAAGATAAATGGTTGAATAATAAATATAATATTATTAGGTAGATGATATATTACTTGAAAATCCTGTGTAGGACATATCTAAATACTATAAATATGGTACATTATATATATTGTTGGTAAATTAATTGTAGTTTAAAACAATTTTTATTATTTAGGAAATTAACTTGTTAAAATGAGTGAATTATTTTTGAATTAAATAAATCTCTTTACACTAAAGGAAATTAAGTTAATTGGATCAGTTTAAAAGTCGTCGATACCAAGATAATCATTTATGTCTGGCTGTGATATTTTATTTGCTAAGCAAGATTCAAAACGATCTAGATATATAATTGCAAGTTTAATAAAAGCATGCTTTGAAGAATAAAGGTATCTTGTAGCTAGATTTGTTCTAAGGTAGAACAGCATTCCAAAGCTAGTAGTTTTGATTCCACATCTTAAAAAAAACTGTGAGTATTTTTATATCATAGAATTGCCAACTGTAGAATCTATTAGAGATTATTCCTTTAACAGTCTAATAAGATCTACTCCAGAACAATAAAAACTTATGAGCTAATTGATAGACGAATTAGATTTAGATTAGGATGAAAAAAACTAAAATTAATTTAAGATCGGATCACAACCAAATGAGACCATTGCTAAAATTAATGATCTAATATTGATGAGGTTATTATTATCATTATTAATTAATTTAAATTATTTAAAAATTTTTATTTAAATTGGCTTTAACAAAATTTATTATTTTGAAATTAATTTTGAACAATAAATCATGAATATGATATTAAATAATCTATTATTAAATTTTCTATTCAATTTTAATAACACTAAAATTTAGTTTAATAAGTTTATGCTTTGATAATTAGTTAAATATAAAAATCTTAATTTTGAAATAAGAAGAAATATGAGTGATAATTAATTAAATAAAACTTGAATGAATATTCTTTTTTAAATGTTAAAATTTTAAGTTTAATTTAAATAAATTTAAAATTTACTTATTTTATTTTTATAATTAAAGAGGAATGAATGTGAATGAAGAAGAAATTAATAAAAAGTTATTTACAAAAGAATATTAACAAACATTTAAATCAGCTAGTTAAAAACTTCTGAGTAATATTAATGAATAATTTAATTTAAAAATCATTAATTAGTAATTGTATCATGATAGTTTTAACTAAAAGATTTATTGGAAAAATTTAATAAGTTAAAAAGATGATAAATTATTTAATGATTTAAAAGATATATTTGGCTCAATCGAAAAATAGAATTATAAAGATTTAACAAAAAAAGCATATTAATAAATTGATTTTAGTATGCCATAGTCAAAAATTATTTCAATTCTATCTTAACCTCTATTTGATATTAGAGAATTTTAAGAATATATTCAAATTGTGTAAAATTTAATATACAAAACTATGGATACATTTATAAAAGGATATACTAGTAATATTATTATTGAACTAATTCTTTTAATCAGAAATAAATCTATCTAGTTTGAATAATATGAGGTAATCTATTATTTTAAATTTGATCAAATTACTTTAAAAATTAATTAAAATAAATTATATTTTAAAATTAAATTAAAAATAATCAATTTTATTGATTTTAAATTACTCTTAATTTGTTTAAATCTAGTTTAATAAAGTAATAGAATCATTACAAAATTTATTTAAAATAAATCATAATATTTTAATCATATAAATAGGCATTTAATTAGTTTTTACTCAAATTTTATGAGAAGTTTCAAAATGATTAATTTATTTCAGAGATTGTTAGTAGTGAGATAAACTTAATTTCAACAGAAAACCATTAAAATTCAGTCATATTGACTTAAATCGAAGAGGAATTTTTAAGATAAAATCTCTTATAAAAGGAAATGTCATCACTCAGAGTATCAAGTAAAAATTAAGAGAATATATGCCAAAATTAAACTTCTAAGATGAAAAAAATTTTAGTGAATAGCTTAAAAAATAATCAAAATAATGATGAAGAGATATATTATTCTGATGAATCAGAAACAAATCAAGCAAGAAGGCAAAAAGAAAATGATAATTCTCTTCCATAGGATAATCATGAAAATTAATAAAATTTTAATACTTAATAATAAAAGAAATAAAATAAATAATTAGTTTCATTCACTTAATTAAGCAGCTATAATTCAATTTATTCAGAATCTGAGACTTCTTAGCATGAAGATTAAATCATTTAAAATAATTAAGATCTAAATTCTTCTATTGAAGAATCAGGAGAAGAAGAATAAAAATAAGACTTAAAAAGAAACAAAGGAAATTTTTCCAAAAAGCTTAATTTAAATGATGTTAATTTTAAACTATGCTCAGATAATAAACTTTTAAAAGAAACTCTCATAAATATCGACCTCACATATAGAAAACCTTAAGTATTCATTAAATGATTTATATAAATTTAAATAATAATTTTATCTTAAAAAATAGGTAAAAAATATACCTTTAGAGTCAACTCCAGTTTAAATTTTTCAAAAATTGTGGTCTGATGAAATTTGGAAATTAATTACAGATGAGACAAATAAATATTCTAAACAAAGCTTTGATTTAAATTAATACAATTTAGACAGTTAAAGTCTAAAAAAATAAAAAATTTGCTTTTTTAGTTAAGACTAAATAAAAAGATTTATAATTTGTGAGATTCTAATGGGAATATAAAGACTTCCCAGCTTTAGTGACTATTTTAGTTCAGACCCATTATTGTCTGGAGGTTTGAACAGGATTTTAGGAAGAGAAAATTATTAACTGCTGACTAGATATTTGCATATTTCTGATAATTAAAGTAGAATGGTTCATGTAGATGATCATACAAAATTTAAATAGTTTTAATCGATTTTAAATCGAAACTATTAATAATTTTATGTTCCTTCAAACTATCTTGCAATAGATGAGGGCATTATACCATTTAAAGGTAATTTATATATTCTTAAATTTTAAAGTCTAAACAATTTCATAAAAAAAGGAAAAACAAAATTTAAAGTGTATTGTCCCTAAAAGCCTGTTAAATTTGGAATTAAAGAGTATTTATTTTGTGATTACAGTGGTTACACTCTCAACTTAATAATTCATTCACCTCATGAAAAATAAAATATCAGAGACATTTATCAACCCTAAACTCTTTAAACTCAAGACATTGTAAATGAGTTGATCAAAGACTATTAGCCACTTTCTGGAAGTATTTTAATCATGGATAATTATTATAATTCATTAAATTTAATACATGATCTTAACTAACAAAATATCGGAGTCCTAGGAACTGTTAGGTAAAATATTTAATTTTTATATTATAAATTTAATTCAATAATTAAAATTAACAAATAAATAAATATTTTTTTAGCATATAATAATTTTTTGAATTCTATTTTTTCAAAAAAAATAAAATACAACAAAAGGTCAAATGAATTTTAAATACTAAACTAAAATTTTTTCAAAAACACTTTTTATTTACAACAAAAATTGATTTTTTATCTTATTCATAATAAATAATTAAATTAAAGTATCTTTTAGGAAAAAAAGAAGTTTAAACAAAGAAAAATATTTAAAATACAGACTGGATAATTTCATTTAATTTTATTTTAATGATTAAAACTTACAATTTAACTAAGTTAATTTTTACTGAGAAATATTTACTTTTGATTAAAAATTAAGAAAAATTAAAATTTATTTTAATTATTTTTTAAATTGAATTTATTCTTTAAAAATATTACTAAAAATTCCTTAAAATTTTTAACTTAAAATGAAATAAAAAAATAAATTCACTTTGATTTTATATTTATTTAACGACAAATTTAAAATTTAAAAATAAAATAATTTATTTAAAAAGGCCGGATAGAATGAATTTTACTGAAGAATAAAAAAAAATGATGAAAATTTAAAATTTTAACAAAGGAGAGACAAAATCTTTAACTAAGGATAACATTCATATATTCCTTTGGAGAGATAAAGATAAGCTTGTTAAAATGATTACTAACTTTTTAGATAATAGAAAAATTGTGAAAAGTATGAAAAAAACAGGCTAAATTAAGACTATTCCTTTAATGGTAAATAATAAAGTTTTAAATTACCATTTAAATACTAAAATATATTAATTAGGTTGATATTTACAATAAATATGCCCACTCGGTAGACAAGAGAAACTAAATATGCTAAAATTATAGAATACACAAAAGATCCTAAAAGTGGTGGAAATGTGTTTTTTATCGTTTATTAGATACAACACTTTGCAATGCTTACATAATTTATAAGATATTAAATGAAGGAAAAAAGAGCCTCTTAACACATAAAGACTTTAGAATTAAAATAGTAGAAGAGTTAATTCAAAGTTTAAATGAATCAACAGCTCAACTCACTAAATCTTTATCCCATAATAGAGGTATTATCTACTCTCTAATCGATATAAATAAAGTTAGAAAGTAAGGTGTACAACAAGAAATTATAGCTCATTTTCTAGAAAGGTAAAACTAAGTCGGATTATGCTCACTTTGCAAACAAGCTACTTTTTTTACCTGTGAATCATGTAATTACGGTAATAAAAAGATTGCCTTATGCCCTGTGAATTGTCATAAAGAACATATGAAAAAAGTTTATAATCTTATAGATAAGTGATATTAATAGAAAATATTTTATTCTAAGCAAAAGTAAAACATCATTATGTAAAATAGTAAACTGAATTAAAAAGCCAAAATAAAAAAATTTAATTTTGAATAACTGTATTTTATTTGTAGCGAATTAAAAGTCAACTAAATAAATTTGTTAACTTATTAATAATAAAATTTATTTTAATTTCATTATTTATTAAAAAATATTTATTTTAATATAATTTAATTACATTCACATTTATTTATATAAATAAATATATAAATAAATAAATGTGACTGTATTTTATTTTACAAATTAGAATAAAAGACTATCTATCTATTTTTGAAATTATTTCGTTAAATTTCTATTAACTAACGAAAGAAGTATCAAATATTAAATCTTGCTTGTTTTTAGAGTGTAGATATCATATATAAATATGCAAATAAAAAGATTCATTCATTCATTTATTGATTTATTTTTTTAATTTTTTGTAATTTTTTACTGTTTTCTTTTGAATTATTAGATCAAATAAATAAATTACAAATAAAATTAATTAAGTAGAGAAATCTTATAAAATAAATTCATTATTGATAAGTAAATAATAAATAGATAAGTAAGTAGTATTTATTTTATATTGAGCTATTAATTAAATGTCAGATAAGGGTGTAATAAATCCAGATTTTATAAGGCAAACTGTTCAAGATGAGCAGTATTATTGGAATAATATTGAAGTGATTTGCCAAAGTGTTTTAGGAGATAAAAAAAAGTATTAACTCATTATTAAACTACCATTCATTTATATCTAAAATTTATAGAGAAACTTATGCGCCAATTTTATAAGTGGTTTAGGAAGTCTTAGTGGATGACGGTTAAAGTGGAGTTGTTAAACTTTTAACAATAAGAGTATTATTATTTATAAATAGTAATTTAAATATAATTTTAAATAAATAAAAGCTCTTAGGTACATTGGTTTATCCTTAGTCAGCATAATTTGAACAGTATTAAACTAATACTAATTTTGTTTCCAGATTGCTTAAATCCAATGATATTTTAAACGTTTTATATGAAATTTGTTTGTATAAAGCTGAAGTATAAGATGATAATAGAGGTGAAAGTATGTTTAAATCTGAAGGTAATCACTTTATTGATTTTACACATTTTTGAACATTTATTAAAAATTATGAAGGAAAGGAAATAGGAAAGGAATTTCTAAAATATTGCCTCGAATTTGTAAGATTTTTAGCAACTACATGGGAAAATTCTAAAACAAATAGCGGAGATATAGTGCAAACACAATTTAGTATTATCTATTAGAACTTGTAATAAAGTGGTGTTAAATTCCCAGATAAAAATTCTTATTTTGGTGAAATTAAGAAGAAAAAATCATCAAAAACCTAATAATCTCAAGCTGCAACTTAATAACCTTCTTCTAAAGTTCAAAAATAGGCTGCTGGTGATTCAGCTTGTAAAATTAAATACTTTTTGATAAAATAATAGGACAGAGAATATTTTTAATAGTTTTTAAATAAAATGAAACTTAGTTTCGCATAATAAATATTTTTATATCAAAAATTAATTATTTAAATATTAAATTAGCAGATAAATTAATTGCAGATTGTTTATCCCATGTTGAACCTCTTCTCAATATGGTTAACTCAAATGCAAGCATTATTCCAGCAATTTAGGATAGTAAATATTCATTAAAATTATACAGAAACTTATTTTTACTTTCATAGAAATTGAGAACGATTAGGTGATTTATGTTTCTTATGTTTAGAAGTTATAAGAATCTATGGAGGATGCTAAAGATTTTGAGACTCTCTGGGCTTTCCTTGAATTTTTTAATGAATTAACTCAGGAAATTGAAAAAATAAAGCAAAATAATTATTCTAAAAAAGCTTATATTTCGTTCAGAAAAAGAGTATTAGAAGTAGGTAAACTAGATATTTTACTTTTTAAGATGAGATCACATTTTTATTTTTTATTTTAGCTTAATAAAAATTAGAAAAATTTTGGTAACCTTCTTCTGCCTAAGCTTAAGCTTAATCAGTAGCTGAATCTCAAAAGTAGCCAGAGAAAGTGAAGTAAGTTGAGCAAAGCCAAAAGTAATAACCTCAAGAAACAAATACCGGAGGAGGTGGAGGATTTGATAATTGGGGAGGAGATTTTAACTAAGGATTTGATTTTAATGCATAAAATCAAGGAGGAGGAGGAGGCTTTGACTTTAATGCATAAAATTAAGCTGGAGGATTTGGATTTGACGGTGGGTTTTAAAATTTTAATTTTGAGGAGCAGAAAAAGGCAGAAGAATTAGAAGAATAAACACGCTTGCAAAAAATTTAGCAAGAATAGTAGTCTCAAGTTTAAAAATAACAAGAAGAGTCAAAAGATCAATAAAAATAATCCTAAAAAAATAACAATTTCTTTGATTAAGAGCAACATGAATTGGACAAATAGTTTAATAAAGGAGGATTTGATTAAGGTTTTGGAAATAACTTTGATAATGGTGGATTTGGTGATTTTGGCAATAATAATGACTAGGGATTTGGAGGAAATTTTGGTTAAAATAATTAAGGATTTGGCAACGAATTTGAATAAAATAACTAAGGGTTTGGTAATGAATTTGGAAAGAATGATTAAGGATTTGGCAATGAGTTTGGATAGCATGATTAAGGATTTGGTAATGAATTTGGTACTTTCCAAGAAAAGCATTAGAATAAGGATGCAAATAACTTTGATTAGGGATTTGGAGGATTCTGGGATAACAATTAGCAATAAGAACCTAACAGAAAACAATCTTAAGATAAATCTCCTCAATTTACAAACAATTAATTTTTCGATAACTAAGATACAATCAAAGAACGTCCTCCAGCATAACCAAATAATTAAGATTTCACTGGATTCGGTGGGTTCGGAGACCCTCAACAAAGCCAAAACTAGCAAGGGTTTTAGAATTAAAACTAAACAATGAAAAAGTAATAATAAAATAATAGAGCCTCTCCTTAAAATCAGAATCAGAACACATTTTATAATTTTGATGGCTCAGGTGATAAAAGTCATAGTTATGCATACAACATGCAATAAAACCAAGATAATAGAAGTAAATTTTAGCCTAATTTTTAATAAAATACTTATTTAAACATAAATAAATTTAATTAAATTAGGAGGTGATTTCAGAGATAGTTTTGTTGAGTTTTCAGAATTAAGTAAAAAAAATTTATTCATTTAAAATCCATTTAAACAATTTAAATACTTTTATTATAGGCAAAAGTGACATTTCAGCTAGAGACTTCCCTTTAAGAAACACCATAATTAATGTAAAAGAAGTTAGGGGCACACTTCATACTTTCAATAAAGAGACATTTTAAGTCTTACAAGATTATAATGTTACTTAGTAAATAGTTAGAAGATTTAAAATAGCTAACTTAAAAGTGAAGAGTCCACTTATTGAATCTCAAGATTTTTAAGTAGGTGTAATTTCAGAAAGGATTTTTGATTAAAACTCTTCTCGTTATTTAATAAAATGTGACTTATTTTTCGGGAATAAGGTAATTTATTTACTATTTTTTTTTAAATGTTTAAATATGATTTTTTTCATGATATTAGACAAGCTATAATGTGGAGAATTTCAACATAGAATTCGAAGGAGATTACAGTAAAATATTTAACATTAAAAAATAATATTAAAATTCTTATTTTTATAAATAATACAATAGCTTCTCATCTCTACATCAAAAATGACAAATTTCCAGATATAATTGAACCTAAGAAGTAATACAAATTAAACTCGATGTTGAGTTACACAAAGACTCCTTATAGCTTGATAAACGCAAATGTTCAAGGAACTATAAATGGAAATGAATTTTACTTTACCATATTTGTACCCAACTTGCTTCCAAGATATGTTCATTTTTATGAACCCTCGAACAATATGCTATATTTCAGATAAAAATGGAGATAAAAAAGAGACCAAATCATTAAAAGTGACCAATTTGCTCTCAATAAGAGAGTAATCAGAACTCCTATTTATTTCAAAAGATACTTCCCTCAATTTTCCGAGAATATGTCTCTTGATGATTTTATATATCATAATAAGAGTAATACAAATGTGTTAAACTATAAGCTAAGAGGTACAGTAGAATTAGACATACCAAGTATAGAATACATGGTTAAGTTTATAGTTAGGCCTAATTTTACTGCCGTTATTCAAGTTATTCCTTACAGTGGATATTTAAATACTGCAAAAGCTTTAATAGATCATTTCGTTTTCATTTTTGGTTAGCAATGATTCTCTTTGAGATTTAAATTAATGATTAATATAATGTACATTTTTATATGTATAAATAAATAAATTCTATTGTACCCCAAAGATAAATTTATTAAATTGCTTATTTGTGTAAGATTTTCATTTTTAATCAAAAATATATCAAAATGAATTGTTAAATAATCAATTAATTAAATATTTATTAAAAAAATTAAATAAATATTATAAATTATCAAAAAAATATTAATTTAAAAAAACTAATTTGTTTAATTTTACTATTCAAAATACTAAAAAAATACTTTACATTTAATCATTTTAGTAATTTGCATAAAACTATTAACATATGTAATACTATTTTCTTTTTTCTAATTAAAAGCCAAAAAAATTTGATCAAAAAATGAATAGAAAAATAATCAAAACATTCTAAAATAATTTCTGTATTGAAGTATATGAAATATTTACTATTTAATTTTACAGATATAATTAATTAATAATAAATGACAATAATAGATTAAACATAGATTTTAATAAAATATGGAGGAAATCTGACTGTTACTGATTTTATTCTATTTAGTAAAAGTGATCTATTTATTTTATCTTTTTCATTACTGTCAGTCAATAAAATATTTTAAAATAAATTTGTTTTTACAAAAAGAATAGTAAACTCATACTTCATCAACTTATTAATACTTAACTAACTGTTCAAAGTTCTAAATTTTTTATTTAAAAAATAATTATTTGATAATCTCTACATGTTATTCTTTTCTATTTTAAATCAGAATTTATCACAAATACCTTTGCTTTAAAATCAAGCAGAGTATTTTAATTTTTATGAATAAAATTTTTTAATACAATTAATTCATAAAATATAATTAAACAAACTTTAATTAAAATTTTGAAATTAATAAAAATCAAACCAAAAAGAAGGTTTAAGTTCATATTTCACTCAAATATACACAAACTGCAAAACCTTCTTATTTAGTTAAGAATTTTTGTTTTGTAAAATTTCAAATCAAACTTATTTACTGTAAAAACAATTTTTTTACTCTAAAATTTAGAAAAAAGCTTTATGTATTTTTATTAATTTTAGTAAACTTTAAAAATGAATATAATCAATAAATAATAATCACTTGAAATATCACAAATTATGATATCATGGTAGGTGGTGATATTTCAAATCAAAGAACAGCTATAAGTAAAACTAAAGTTAACAAATTGCAAAATAGTCACTCAAATAAGGTGTCTAATACAACTAGCCTTCTCATCTTTAAGGCTTGTCTATAATGGGATAGTTAATTATAGTAAGAAAAACAAAGCCTGATATTTAGCTCTAACACTTTAATGTTTTAAGAATTGAGTAACTATTTACATTTCAAATATTTTTCATCTTCATAAAAGATGCACCTCAAAGTTAATAATTTAGGTAATTAACTTAAAGTATTTCCCATTCTTAAATTTTCTTCACCGCTAATATGATTTTAGATGAAATTAAATTTGAAATCTTAGAGATTTACACATTTACCTATTGCATCGCTTAAAGCTTAAGCACCTGAATCACCAATAGAGTTACCCCATAAATATAAGCATAAATTTGTAATTTAAGGGCATTTGCTCAACCCATTTGCAATTAAAATTGCTCCTTCGTTTGCAAGATTATTTAAGTATAAGTAAAAATTTAATTTTGTAAGATTTTAGCAGTTCACTAACCATAGATTTATCTCTGCTAATCCTTATTATTTAAACTTGTTTCCTGAAAAATTGAAGTTTAAATCTGTAAGTTTTGTACAACAACTAAATCCAGTTCCTATATTTGATATACCTTCTTACTATTGTTGGAAGTACATCAATAAGTTAAGCTTTACTAAATCCTTGCATTATTTTAATCCCTAACCAATAGCAACAACCCCTTATTAGCTAATTCTGTTTTCACTAAGAAGTAAAACCAAATTTTATAACTTAGAACATTTACTCAAACCTGCTCCGATACCAGATGCTCCAACATCTTCTATAACATTTTATAATATTTCAAGCTCTAAATCTAATATATTTTAGCAGGAACTTAAACCTTAACCTATTGCTACAGCTCCTTTATCTCCAATTTAATTTTAGTTTAAATACAATAATAGATATGTGAGATTTTATAAATTGCCTAACCCTTTCCCAATACCGATTGATCCTTCATCACTGATTTTATTTTATTAAAGATATAATTTCAATATGTTTAGGTTTTGACAGCTTTTTAACCCTTCACCTATTGCAGAAGCCCCTAAATCACCAATTAAATTATTAGATAAAATAAGTCTTAACTCTACTAAAAGAGTGCATTTTGTTAATAATTTATTTAGAGTAAATACTCCTTCATCCCCAATATAGTTGTGGTATAACCCTAATTCTAGAAAAGTAAGATTTTAGCAATTACTTAATTCTTCAAAAAAGGCTGAAGCTCCATCGTCTTGAACTTAATTTTCCTCTAAAGTAACACTTAAGTGAACTATATTTTAACATTAGCCCAGCGTATTGCCTAAAGCCTTTGCCCCTTACTCTCCCAGATCATTGTTGCCAACTTGAAGATGGAGCTTTTGAATCTTATTAAGCTCTCTAAAAATTTTTGCTATATCTATCTGATAAGCTTTAAAATTCCATATCACATTTTTCCAATATTAGAGTTAAATTTGAAATATTTTAACACTTTTATAAAAATGATTATATCATATTTGAGACTTTTTATTTGATATCATTTTAGCTAAAGTTAAGTTTTAAAATTTCTATATTCCTAAATTCTTATAAATTCTTGAATAGTAAAGTGGCCTTGTGATCATTCATTTTAATGTTATCAAAATATAATCTTATATTCTAAGCATCTTTGAATTAATTTAAGCATAAATTAATTAAATCAATATATTATTCAGAAATGTCGAAGCCGCTTAATTACAGATTAAGATTAGTGTCACCATTTATGTGAGATTAAACAAAATCTTACAGCTTTTAGAATGCATTTTAGTATTACAACATATTATTTCTTCTAAATAAGAGTATCTTGATAAAAATCCTATAAATTCGTTTTAGCTTTACTATTTTAAATTGCTTTAATTATATTTTAATTAATTGTAGATAATAATATTAATTCCTAAAATAAATAGGTTTAAAAAATACCTTTAATTATTCAAAGCGAATTCATACATAGTATAATTGTTATTGCAATAAAAAAATGCAAAGTAATAATTAAACCTTTAAGAATTAGATTAGATTTTTATTTATAAATCTAAATCCACAAGGTCCTTAAAAATTTAGATAATAATTCAATTAATTAAAAATAAAATCTTTTTTTATTTTATTAAAATTTATTATTTTATATGAATTTAATCATAAAATCTATATTCAAATTAAGAATCTATTTAATTGGAAATAAAAAAAATTGATCTGTTGATCAAGAAAGAAAAAAAATAAAAACATCATAAATTAATAAGAATTAAATAGAATAATTAAAATATGAAGTATTTTTTTCAATTTTTAAATAAAAGATAGGCAATAACTAGATAGATGATTAGGAAAAAATAAATTAAACAAGCTATTTATTTAATAAAATAAATTTTTATTTTATAACGAGTAATTTTAATTAATTAATATAAAATTCAATTAAATTTTTTTATAAAAAAGTCCATCAATTATTAAAGCAAAATTTAACAAAAAAATCTTTAAAAAATAAAAATAAAAGAAATAATAAATCTTAAAGAATAAATTACAATATAGAAAAAAGTATTTAGAGATAAAGGACTTAGCCTTAAATTTTTAATTTAATATTAATATGACAATTAAAAAGATTAATTAGAATTAAAATATAATAAATAGATAAAATTTAGAAAAAATACTTTTACAATTACAGTAAAACCTTGGCCAACGACTCACTTAAACATTTTTTAGATAGATCATACGAAAGACCATTAAAACGGAAAAAAATATTAAAAGTAATTTTCAAATTTAAATTTAAACTTCCATAACTACAGTATCTATTTTAAATTATACATGAAATCCTTCCTAAATATCCTTTAATTTATTAAAATAAAAAAGAAACAAAATTAAAGCTAATCTCTGTTGTAGAAAATGAATACATACACAAACAATTTCTAAAAAGAAAATAATAATGAGAAAAGCAAAAAAAATAAGATTTTAAAATAATTAATTAAATAGTTCAAAATTAGAAATAATTATAGAATGATTTATAATAACCAGCTAAAAATAAAATAAAGTGACCTATTACACTTAGAGAAATGCTTTAATTTTCATAGATGCAGCACGGCTGTTAATATTCTGTTATTATAAGTGAATAGATTAGGTAAATTTAATAATAAATAAACTTTTGAATATAGGTTTATGAATAATGTAAGCTGAGTAAAAGAAATATAAAGTCATAAAATACAAAGTTAAAAATTTACAATTTATTCATAATATATATTATAATAAATCTTTTCCATGTTGTCAATAACTTTGTTAAAGCAAGAATTTATCTAGACTTATGTAGTTTGCTTCCAAAAAGTCAATAAGCATTTTGCTATTTGTTTAAAATTTTCATTTAAATAAAATTATTTTGAATTTTTATTTTAATATATTCCATATATATTTTATAGATTTCTAATCTGGGCAGTTTTATTTTTCTTTTGAGGATTAGAAATCTTCTTTTGACTAGTTTTGATAAATTATTACTCATTTTATTCTTCAATTTGTGTTTATTCTTTTATGTATTGTGTGATTATTCTGACTATTATTGAGAGCTTGATAATTCAGAAATTTGACTATTATCACATGATTTTAATAGTTTAATTGATCTAGTTATTGAGCTCTAAGAAATTTAATATTTATCACACAACTAACTATTTCTATGAAATGTTATTTTTATCAGATATAAACTGATTCAATAAATCTTTGTTATTTAATATCTTCTTCATCAAAAAAAAAATTTGCTTATATAAAAATAAAGAAAAAATAAAAATGAAATTAGAAAAATAATCATTTAATTCATGAATAAGATATAAACTAGATTAATGTAGTAAATCAAAAATTATTAGATTTATTCATTTAAGCCATTTTTTATTTTGTTCAAAAATAGTGATAGAATATCACTAAATTTTAGAATGGCTATTAGCTATATAAACATATTTACATCCATACATTATTCCTATCAATAAATTAGATACATTTTAAAAAGTAGAATAATCATGAAAGAAGTAGAGCAACAAAATCTTTATTGTTAAATATTTTTATTTAAATTTACTTCTAAATCATTTTTAAAACAAATCAATAAAAAATTGTTAAAAAGTTTAAAAAAACAATATTTTAAATCTTTTATAACAAATAATCTCTATTAATGATTATGAACTTAGTTTTAAATTTTGAACCTAAAAAAGTTAAGAATTGATTTAATGAATTGATAGTAAAGTATAATTATTGAAAGATATTTATTTTTACAATTTTAATTAATTGATTTTTTTATTATAAGTAAGTAAGTAAGTAAGAAATTAGAGATATAAAATATAAATAAATATTTACATTAAATAAAATATTACTTTTGAAACTAAATTAAAGCTATTTCTAATTTATTGAAATAAATAATTAAATTTTTATTATAATAGTTAATTGATACAAATGAATTATAAATTTTTAAAAATAAATTTCAAATATTCGGATAATCAGGCAAAGCATAGAAATCTTTTTAGTTAGAGTCTTATTCTTTTAAATTTGCTTCTGTTGTTTGTTTGTATTAGGAATTGTTAAGATTTTCTAAATCAACATCATAGACAAATAATGATTAATTTAATGAAATTTGTGCTAAATTATTTTTAAAACTTTTTGACAAGTCGTAGCCTGACTAGTTTTAAGATTTTAGTTTAGGCTATTCTAATTGATTATCTTATCTGGAACTTTACTTTTCCATGCATATTTATAGGTCAAGATCTTTCTTTTGGTTGTTGTACTGTGAATTAGATAAATTTGAATCAAGGAATTCTTCTTATATGTTATCTATTTTAGGTTTTTATTTTTAGGAAGACTTTGTTTATTAATTGGATGCATGGCTTTTATCTTCAGAGGATTTTGATTTACTTTTAGAGCTATCACTATCTTCGCTACTTTCAGAATCACTGTATGATTGTTTCTCTTCGATTGGCTAATTGGAATCCTGTGTATAAGCTCCTTTCATATTATTGAAAATAGATAATCTTCCTGGTTTATTTGTAGATGAACTTGTAAAAATATAAGGATTCTTTTAATGAGATGTTATATTTTCATCAATTGGCTTTTCTTCTGGAGATAAGCACTCGTTAACAAACTGATTTTTTGACGGTAGTTTTGGTGCACTGCTGTAAATGCCATCACATAAATGTAAGCTATTTTTAGAGTTTTATTTTTGCTTCATAATTTAATTTAAATCTAAATCTTCTAAGTGCTTAGATCCAACATTTTCATACTATGTCTTCGAAGCATTTCTAATTGGAGTTGATTTAGGTGTATTGTCTGATTGTCCTTCTATAATTTTTGATAGTTCAAATATTTCTCTCAGTTCAGTTCCTAATTCCTTGACCAATTACCTACTAACTCTTTTTAAATTGTATGGAATCTTAAGAAACTTAGTTTTTTTAAATTAATTTTACTTATCTTGCAAATGGTAAGGTCTAATATTTTCATAAGCTTTGTGTAATTTCTAATTTAAATAATAAATAAATATTAGCCTATAATTTTTTGCATTAAAGAGATTTCTATTAAATAAAAAATTCAGAATAATCTAAAAATGATTAATTAATTAATTACTTCATATGCTTCAATGTTGTCATACTAAAGTTTTTTACAAAAGAGAGACTCTTATTAGGATGCTGTATTATTTATTGAATTCATCTTATTTCTATTTGATAGTGTTTCAGATTTTCGATGCTTAATTTACAAATTTCGTAGACTTAGGGTTTAAAGGAAATCGTCATTTTTTTATATTAAAGGCTTCTGGCTAAAATTAAAAAGAATTAGCTGATTTTCATCAAGTAAAATTTTCTTTATCTTCTCAATTTCTTATAATTTATCAAGTATTATATAAATATCTAAATCTTTTTGTGCATACTCTCTCGCTTTCTCTATCAGAAAATTCTCTTCTGTATTGAAGCATTTACCGCAAGTGATGAGCCTCAAAAAATACCATATTTTAGCAGTTATTTTCTTGCTTCTGTTTATGATAATTCTGAATTATTCAACCAAGAAGTCCTTTTTATTTTTGAAGCCAATCTCTTTAAAATAAACTAAATTTTATATGATGTTTGATGATTAAATGAAAGTGGGTTTGTTCATTATTGAATCTTAATGCTTGAATATGTTTTCATTCCCGTTTTTGTTCACAATAGGGCTCTCTCCTATTTCTTACAATTCATTCTGCTAATTATTTACAGCATTGCAATTATTAAAAACAGATTGTTTTTTTTTCTTAATATTTGTGTAGTACTAATTTTGTATATTTTCTTAGAATAATTAGAGTTATTTCACTGAATCTTTTCTTTAGTGTTAAAATTTCTAAGCTATACGTTAAATTAATGGATCTTCTTTAACTATTTTACTCTTTGCTTCAAAATTTAAATTAATATTTATTTGCTGTTTTTAAACCTATTCATCTCCTATTTTATCGCCATTCCCATTTACTTATAATTTGGATTGCTTTTAATCATTACTTTATTATTGTGCATTATCTTCAATATCCTGAATATTTTTGAGAGATCTAGGTGTGATTTTTGGGGATTCGCTTTTTTAGTTTGGTTATTTTTGAGATATTGCTTTAAATATTGATCTCTCGTTTTCTATGATTTGTGATGCTTATTTACTTTCCTTTTCATAAATTAGATCTTATTTTAAGGCAACCATCTGTATTGATTATTTCTTAATTTTAAAATGTTCTTTTGGATTTTAAATAATACTTTGTTAAGTCTTCTTATTATCCATTAATTCCTGTTAAGATTTCACATTTTTTAAATTACTGCTAAAGTTAAAATTATATAATTTGTTAGCAATTTCTATTGTAAATTAAAAACTATTATATTTAGTTACAAAAAACCCTGCTACTGTAATAACAAATTTGATTAGACCACCAAACTAAATCATTACATTTGAAAATTTTTAATATTATCTCTTCATACTAATAGTTTCGGGACTCCTCCTAATATAGGAAATTTAATATTCTTTATTTGTACTATCCAAAATAAAGTTTTCTTTAACATCTTAGTAATCCTAAATAATCAAATCTATATTATCATAAGACTAATTTATCAAGCTATTATCATCACTTTGTATATGTACAGGTTTAAAAAATACATCATTTTATTTAAATACTTTCTATGGAACAAATGAGAATGAAAGTTCTTCACTCAAGTATTTATAATAAAATGTTCCCATCTTATTTAAATTAATAGAGTAATTAGTATGATAAATAGTCACTTTGAATTGTTAATTATTAGCTTAAAATTAACTCAATTCTGCGCTTGTTGCGCATCTATCAAAATCCCAAGCTTTATTATTTTCATCGCATTATATTACGCTAATTTTTAGGAACTCAAAAATTTGGCTTGTCTATTATCCTTACAATGTAATTTTAAAATTAGTGCTATTTTAGTTAAAAATTAAATTAATAAATAAACATTTTAAAAGTTAAGTATAAAATCTTATTTAAAATATATCAAAACTATCAATCAATAATCATAATTGTCATTATTATATCATGGTCATCACTAAAATTGATTAAATAAAATGCTTAAGATTTTGACAAACCAAATTCAAAAACTCTCTTTTCAGATTAATAAATCTATGGCGTTTTAGTTAGCTCATGATGAAAAATAAAGTAAGATTATTTTACCATAAATTTTTTAATTATAAAAATTGGTTATTTATTTTTTATTTAGAATGCAAAAGTTAAATTAAATCATTTAAATACGCAAACTATTTTGAATAAGTACTAAAAATTTGTTAATTATGCTGTTTTTAGATTTTTCTACAAAAATAATTGATTTTGAATATTTACATTTGGTAATAGTAATCAAAGTAAATAAAAGATAAATATTTTTAACTTAATATTTATAGTGGAAGAACCAATAGACAATAACTAACTAAGAAGATTGAATTTATAGGTTTTTTATAGACCTTATTGTAACTTAATAAATACAGCTAATCAAAATAATAAAATGTTTAAATATTTACCTCGGACATATCAAATTCTGAATACCAATACTATTTATTGTGTTAATAACATCTTAATCTAAGTTTTTTAAATCTTACTATTAGCATTTCTACATAGTAATAACGCTAAATTATTAATTCTTACTTTGACTTGTGTTTTATACATGACTTATAAAAAAAATATTTAGATTTATAATTTTAGTAAAGAATTTCGAAACTAATTTTTATTTAAATACCAACATTTTTTCATTTGTTTTGCAACTTTGAAAGAAGAATATGAATAATTACTAATTTTAAATACTATTTACCCCTATTCAACTTGGATTGCGAAATAAGGAACACTAGCAAATGAAAGATTATCATTCTATTAAATATTAACAGCAAAAAAAAAGTTATCCTAATTGAGCTCTAGCATGCTAGGATTTGGATTATATTCATTTTGTGTATTAATCAGCAAGTTAGCCTGGTTCAAATAATCGATAAAGACTATTATTGTATAATATAAAAGAATTATAGACATTTCTACTAAAATGTAATTTGTAATAAAAAATAATAATATTACTATTCCAACATAGAGTTGTAATCAATAGCAAACTTAAAATACTTATGATAGCTCCCAGGTAAGATTGGTAATGAGTCTTTTTATCTAAATTCAGACTTATAGGAGTACCAAATAAATCAAATTATTTAATTAGTTTGCCCGATTTTTAGAAGAAAGTCATTATGCTTTGCTTGCTAATTTATCTACTTTTTGCTCAAACTAATAAACAAAATTATTAAATTTAATTATTGGCTATATAATTAAAAATAATATAGTTGTTCTTTCTTTAGTTATTTCAAAATAACCAATGAATTCAACTAAAAGATACTTAACTCTCTACATCGTTCATAAAGTCAATTATTTTATGATAGTAAGTAAAATTATAGATTCGATTTTTTGAAAATAAAAAGAAGTAGAAATTAATTAAAAATAGCTTTTGATCAACAAATCAAATTTACATTCATTTATTCATATTAATTTATTAAAATAATCATCCTTCAATTTGTTAATTAAGATATTTTAGCATCTTAATGAATATTTAACTATTGATAAAAAGAAAATTAGTTATTAATAATTTCAAAAACTAAATAATAATTCACTTCCTCATAAAATTAATTAAGTTCTTTTTAAATCTAATTCTAATTACTGCTTACTAGCAAAAATAATATATATTTGATAACATCCTTTTCAATAGTAACTACTCTTTTTTCTAGTCTTATTTTTTAAATATTTTTATTTTAAAGATTTATTATTTAAAATTTAATATTAAATTTTTGAGATTTAGGGTAAGTCATAATGCTAATCGATAGACTAATTATTTAAGTGAGAATCATTAAATTTATTATCCTTATTACAATCAACCCTTTCTTACACTAGAAAAATGTATTTAATTATATATTTGCTTCTCCTTAATTTAAAGGAATTACTAAATTTTAGTATTAAAAATTTATTTTTTTAAATTGATTATCTTTAAATCATCTATTTTATTAAATAAAAGTATTTACTTAATAAATTCAACTCATATTTCTTTTTGAAATAATAGTTTATAAAGCCAATTAATTATTTTAAAACTTCAAATTTAATCCATATTTTGCTTCATAAAATGTCCAATTAAAAAAGGATGAATACTTTTTTAATTTAATGAAAATATTTTATTTAATAATTTAAAATTTGGTTTTTTTATTGCAAATGATCTATTTAAATAAAGTAATATTTATTCTATTAAATTAAAATACATATTTTAATAAATTACTAATTTTATAAAATTAATTCATCCATCAATATATTTATTTCAGCAAATAATCCAAAGCATTTAAAAATAAATTATTTTATAGAATTTAACTTTTTATCATCAAAATATTTTAGTTTTCTAAATTTAGTTGTTTTTTTTAAAGATTAAAAAGATTGAAGAAATAGATTATTTTTGTAAATTAATTTAGATACGATCGATATATGTAATAAATTTAAAAAAATACTAAATAATATAGAGCTAGGGCAGTTTTTTAGTGTTTTAAATAAAGAAAGAAACTAGATTTTAGATTTTTATTATTTTCATTACTTTAAGGTTAAATAACTTCCTGATACAATAAAAAGGCATCCTATTATGCTAAAGATATTTGGAGCAACTTTGAAAATGAAGACATCAGACAAGAAGCTAAATATGACTTAGGTATATGACAGAGGAATTACAACTGTGGCTTTTTCTAAAAATAATGATTTATTATAGAATATGTTAGCACAATATTAACTAAAGCCAGTTCCTATAAGCATAAATATATTGTTAAGAGTAACATAGCTCTTAATTTCATCTCCGCTACTCATTATAAATATAGTTGAGGCAAAGATAGTACAAAAGTATAAATATTACAACAAAACTTAGATTGTGACTTTTCCGCCTAATTTTCTTGTAGTTACTATAGAAAAACTTAAAAAAGTAACAAAACCAAGTCCATTCAAAAAACCAAGGAATATGTTTGGGCTTTAGGATTGACTGTAAGAATCAAAGAAGTAGTTTAAGATGAAAGGAGGCTTACAGACAAATATGATTCCGATTACACAAAAAAAAATACTGTAAATTAAATATTTAGAAACATGTTCCTTTAGTAGAATTGAAGCTAGTATTGTTGAAAATATAGGATAAGTCATTACAATAGAGGTACAATCTCCCATGGTTAGATACTTTAGCATAGCAACAAAGAAGTAATCTGCTATAAAACCAAAGAGGACTCTTTTCAAAAGCAAACCATAGGCTTCTTTATCCTTAGTGTAGATATTTTAATCGCCTTTGATGGCAATAACTGATGAATTAATTAAAAATGAGCATACTGACCTTAAACAAAATATTTCCATTGCTGAAACATTTGTAACTTTTTTTATAAATGTCCCACTAAGAATAAAAAACACTCCTGATACTAGCATGTACATAATTGCAGTATAAGTTTTTCTTTCTTCTTCATAATAGTTAACAATTTTCTAAGTCTTGTGAAATATGTCTGTGATAATGCTTGTCATTTTCGTTTTGTTTTCAAATTTTTTTACAACAAAAATTGTAATTCTAATTAAGTTATTTTAAAAATTGATTGTTTTCTTTAAAACAAAAATATCATCAAAAGTTAGTTGGTCCACAATTTTTTCAAAATCTTTTAGATTTGCCTAATTTATCATAAAATTTGTCGAAAATTTGCATCAATAATTGAAAAATTAAAGATTGAGAAAAACTTTTAGAAGAAGTGTTGGCATATGTTTTAATTTACAAAAAAGTTGTGGTATTATATTTTGTTATGTTTTCTAAGAAATATTTGGTTTGCTTCTAACGCTTACCTTTCCATAAAGAAATCTATATGATTTTTAGTGATAATTATCAATATATTAAATAAAATAAATTAACTTATAAATTTGGCATAAAGTTGTTATTCTATTCTTAAATTTTATATTTGATTATGATTTTTAATTTATATTATTAACATTTCCCCTGCTTTAACAGTAAATCTATTGATGATTCAAATTCTATTCATATTTTAAATAGTCTCAAAAAAACCTATTTTAATGAGTTTTTAGTTGTGTTTATTTTATTTTTCTATGTCAAAAAACATTATTGCTATTTAGTTATAGAAAATTGAAGTTTATCAAGAGTAATCAGAGTTTTTAAATATTAATTTTACAAAAAAAATTATTAAAAATATAGTTTTTTGAAATGAAATATTCTATTATTTTATTTATCAGTTTGCTTATATCTATTTATATATATATATATTTATTTGTTACTTCCTCATTTATGATTAATTATCTAAAATTGATTTAGGTTATCTATAACAGCTCTAAAAATTCTAAATTAAAAGTGTAAAATTGATTTATTATAATATTAAATTTTTGATTAATTCTAAATTAATTTTTGTCAGTAAAAAATTGTATATTTTTAAAATTAATTTAAATATTTAAATATCTCTGTTTATCATTCAGATTTACTTATTTATATCAATTGGTCATTGAGATTTTAATATAAACTATTATGAGTGTATAATCAATAAATTATCATAAGAATTTAGAGAAAAGGGCCTCATTTGCTATATTACGAATCATTTAGTGTATTTAAATAAAAATAATTACTTTTAAATAATTCATACAGTAGTTATTTATTTCTTATTAGTTCTACTTTAATTATTTTTAATATATCATCTTAAATTAAGGTAGAAATTTATTATTGATTGTCATTTAATAAAAACATATTTAAGAGATTCCTTTTTAATATAAAAATACTGCAATAAGAAGCATAGTTAACTGAGGATGACTTTAAAAATTAATATATTTATTATTTATACGCTTCCTATTGTTTTAGTTTTTTTAATATTAGTTTAAGCTATTTACATTTCTTATAGAGATTCTCTTAATGCTACATTAAATGTTGTTTAGTATATGGAAACTTAGAAAAAAGATAGTTATGATTAAAGAATGCTAATCAGCTACCAATAAATAGGTGTTACAATGTAAACACTGACTTCGTTATTTATAATAGTTGGAAAGTTTTAAAATAAAATTATTTAAGGAAAGATTAAAATAAACCCAATATATTCAAGATATTTGATTAATTCAAATGACTATTCTTTAAACATCTCATCAATAAGTATATAAAATATGAAATCATAGAATACATATTATTTAAATGAGTGGTAAAGTATTATCTAGAATCAATACATTCTATAAATATTTATTCTTATTTTTTTGAAACAATAGGTACTTCAAAAATATCACAAACATAATTAGTCTAAGTGAAGATTAAAAATAAGACCTCCTATAATATGATTTAGGTGGTACTTTTATGTAATTTATAATTAAAAGCATAGATTTATAGTATAATTCCTCATAATTTACTTCCTTCTAGCTCGCTAAAGTTAATAGTGGAATCTTTTATTTCACTCCAGCATATAATTATAGCTTGGCTTCAATTAAAAATCCAAGAAATTGTTAATATTCTAATGAGCTCTATTATGATGTGAGATGTAGTAATTGGTTTTAAAATACATTTAGTTAAAACATTATATAATACCCAAATCCTTATCTTTTAGGAAGTTAAATAAAAGTAGGAATGTGCTAAAACTTGCTCAAGTAATAAATTAACAATTTAATAAAATTAATATATTTATTTATTTTATCTATAATATAGTGATAGTAGCTCCAAGCATTCAGTTATTTGCTAAATATACAACCTTAATTAACTGTAAATTTTAATGAGTAGGTCTCTTTAAAATTTAGACTCATATGTTTTTACAATGTAATGAAATTTATTATCAAAAAAATTATAAAATGACCTTTTTATTTGTGATTGATAACATTTTTAAAATTAATTTAAGGATATGACTTAATTCTTTATATTTAATAATCAAAAATACATTAGGCTTTCATTTATATTAAACTATTTAATTATCATAAAAATATTCAACTTTATTAATTAATTAATTACAGATTTCCAGATACATAACAAGTTGTTTATGACAAAAATAATAATATAACTTATTAGACTTCACCTTACACATTAAGAGAATTACTAAAAAGATATGAATTCGATGATTAAACTATTGATTATATTATGTCTAAATTTCCTTAAAGTTATTTTAAAACACATTAGAATTATAGTCAGGGTGACGATCTAGGCTATTTTGGCCTCGATATTCAAACAGGAATATTTGGTTTATAAGTTGAATGTTAAGGTGTTAAAAAATACATAAATGCTTATTAGGGAAATGTCACATACTATCAAAACGGATAGCAATATACTGACAATATTTTTGTAAATTTTTCTATTATTGATTACGATAATATTTAAAACTTATCTGAAACGATGCAAAAAACAGTTTATAGATACAATGTCAATACATTTATAATTGGATTATTGCTTTCTTCTATTGTTCTTATCTTTACAATTATTTCTACCATCTAAATAACAAATAAATTTTTAAATTCTCTGGATAATTTAATATAAATTTTAAATACATTGCACGAAACTAAAGAGAACTCATGTCTTCTTGTATTTGAAGACGAAATTATAAATTAGATTATTGATTAAAAAAATATTTTTCTTTTCGCAAAAGAGTTTTATGAATTGTTTGAATCTTTCGAAATATTGCTTTAAACTCTTAAATATGCATCATTATAATTAACAAGTGGAAACAAAGACAACTCTTTACTGTCATGGAGTATGGCTGTTAAGTTTTTTCAAGCTACTAATCATTCACATAGAGCATTAGGTATTTGCTGGAATAATATTGGTATGATACATTTCTAACAAAAAAGATACATAGAAGCTGCATAGGCATTTTAAAGTGCAATCATATAAGCTGACTATGAATTGGGATTTTATGATGATATGAATTATCCTTTTAATTTTGATATTAATGAAAATATTTTAGTAATCAAGTTTAAAAGAATTTACTCATACTAACTTTCTATTAAAAAATGGATGAAAAGGAATTAAGATATATCAGTATGGAAAGAGTATAAATAGATCATGATTAACCTAGGAATTTTAGCTGAAAATGTTCCTTAATAGGTGAATCTCAACAAATTAGTTATCGCACTAAATTTAGTAGATTCATTAATTGACTCAAAACAAGCTCTTAAAGCTCAAAAATATATCAACTCTGCATTCATTTCCTTTAAAGATTACTAAAAAGAACTCTAGAATAGTGATTTTGATAATCTAAATTAAAATAAAAGACTATCTCTTTCTAAAAGTTTCTAAAGCTCTGTTTAACTGCAAAGGAAAAGGGCTTAGAGTTAAAATTCTCCCAGCAATATTTAAAGCAGAATTTAACCCTAAAATTCACGAATTACTTATTAAAATAGTTTATTTTCAAATCAAAGTCCTTTTCTGTCTAATTAAAAGCATTTTTTTCCAAATCAGAACATTTCTATTCTAAATTAAAATATTTCAAGCTCTAAAAGAATTTAAAATTAAAATACAAGTTATTAAACTAATTTATTTGAATAATCTCCATTGTTTATAAGTAACTAAAAAATTATGCTTGATACTTCCTATTAAAATGAAAATCATAAAAATTGTTTGCTTAAAGTATAAAAAAAATTAAGTGACTCTTTAGACAACTCTAAAAATTCTTTTTAATTTTGCAAAAATTCTTCAGGATAAAACAAATAACTTTACTAGATAAACGAAAACTTGGAACAAAGCTACAATTCCTTTTGTAAATCTTCAACTAGCTCTTTAAAAATATAAAGTGAGGATAGTTTTACTTAATTAAATTATTTCAAGTCTATTTCTTTTCATGAAAAAAAACTTTTAGTCTAAAAAAGATTTAAACCATAAAGCTGTGTTGGAGACTAACATTTTGAAGAATCTCAGATAGGAAATGAATCTAAATAAGACATTGACCTTGAAATTACTAAACCCTTATAGAAATCTTTATAGCCAGTAAAGTCAATTTTTGAATATGGTTTAGCTTCAAAATAAATTTACATAACTTGGTTTAGAAATAAAATGATTCAGCATATATTTCAAAATAAGAATAAGTAAGAAAGGTAGGCTCTTCTCACAATTCTTAATGAAGACATCGACTATGAATTAAATTAGAATTAAGATATAAATAATAGTCAATTGTTAAGCTAAAAATTTAAAAGTTTTAATAAAAGTCCTGAATTTTAAAATTGTACGACTTCTAATAAAGAATAAACCTTGAACTCGCCTGATATTTTTTTTAGTAAAATAGAAAAGAAAAAGCAAAGCTTATCAAATTTGCTTAAAAGAAAAATTATGAAAATTATAGGTAGTGGTGAAACCAGTAATGGTAATAAATCATCCAATTAAATCGTGTTAAGTAAATAAGAAGGGAGCAAAAAATATAAATAAAATGAAAAAGAATCCAAATTAAATCTTACTTTGAATCAAAAGAAAACAATAAAAATAAGTGAACCAAAATACACAAAAGCACATAAAATAAAAAGTTAAAAAGCTGATGAAACCTAAGAATTAAAAGGGAATACAATTTGGTAATCTTAAAATATTAATCCGTATGATTCTTTTGATTAAAAATCGAAAAATAATAACATATTTGGCAAAAAGAATATTTAAGAAATACCTGAATGTATATTTAATTCGATGATTACTTTTTATCAAGCCAATGTAATGTTTGTTTTAAAGAATTTTACTTAAGCTGCTGAGCTCCTGACACAAATCTTTGAATAAAATTAAACATCCTTGACTTATCTAAATAGTAAAGTGCTTAAGCTACTTTTGTAAATTATTAAAAACTCTAAACTTTCACTACTACCTATTTATAGTATTTAGAGCAGCTATGGTTAGTTTAGTTTGAATTTATCTTTCCTTATTGATTGCAATCAGCAAATGTCTTAATTTTAAGCCTCTAAAATAATTAGTTCGACAGTATTAAAAATACTTTAAGAACCAAATGACAGATTTAACATTCATTTAAATAACAAATTTTAAACAACTTTGGTTAAAGATTTATCTGCATTCAAAGATAAGTATGCAATAATGTTAGAGCTAAAAAATTTATTTTAAAATATTATTATCAATTTTGATAAGGAAAAGCGCTTGTATCCAGATAGTAAGTAATGTTTTGAAGAAAAATAAGGCAATTATTTTAAATATTTTATGTAGAAAGCTCTCTTAAATTTTTTCTAAAATTAATATCATGAGTTTAAAGTTAAACAGTTGTTGAAATAAAACTAAAAAATAGATTTTAAAAAACAGATCAAGAGAATATTAGTAATAATTACTGACCAGAAAATACCAAATATTTCTCAAACTGATAACTAAAAATTAAAACAGTATTCCTAAGATTTAGATATCGATATTATATTGTATGACTTAACATAAAATAGCTAAGATAATTATTTTAGTCAATAAGATATAGAGAATAAAAAGAATCCTAAAATAAATTAGTATCAAAGACTGAATTAGGATTTTATCAAAGAAATCATTACTAATAAAAAAAATCTTGCTAATTATTTAATTAACTAAAGATTAATTATTTAAAAGTTTAATTTTTTTTAATAATTTGAATACTTTTGAATATGAAACCGAAAGCAATCAGCAACTATCAAATATATGTTTTTAATGCTCATTTAAATATTTTGTTTATTGCAATTACTATGTTTATATTTTATTGTAAATATTTTGTTTATTTGTTTAACTAAAATTAAATAAAATTACAATTTCATTGAATAAATAGGTATTTTTAAAAACACATGTTTGACTAAAATACAGTATATAATTTAATATAAAATATAGAAGATAAATTACAATAAAGTTAATTTAGAAAATAAATATTTTTGTAAAATTAAAATAACTCAAACTGAAGTATTTTATATAGTTGTTTATTAGTTATTGAAATTTAGTTAATTATCATCAATTGGGTACTTTTTTAATGCATTTTAGTTTTTTATAAAGTTTTTATTAATACAGGGTTTAATTCTGTTATTTTCAGACGCTATTTCTTATAAGTCTTCTTGTACTTTCATAAAACTGTCATCTTTAATACAATTTTCTGAACATAATTAAAAATTTTAACTAGATTTATGAATTTATGACAACTTATAATCATTAATTTTTATCAAGTTACTTAAATAATTAATTTACAGCTACTTTTCTTCTAAAGTTTAATTATAATTTACAGATTCATTTTATAACAAGCAGCTTTATTAAATTTATGAAATTTCATTTAAATTACTCTATTAAACATTTTGAAAAAATATTTTTTTCTTAGCTTATTTATCAGACTTATCAGAACTTAAAGGTTAATTAGATTACTATTAGTTAACTTGTTAAATTTAAGAACTTTGTTAAGAGAAAATTTCTAATAATTCACTGCCTAGCTCTTCGAATAATTTTTAATTAATTCTAATTAAAATAATTTTTGTAATTTTAAGTTTAAAATCTTATAAAATTACTTTTCTAAGTTGGGATCGTTGTTTTTCTTCAAGAGTAAGTAGGCATCAAATAAATTCTAATTTTGTCAATAAAATAATATTTTTTATCTTAAATATCAAATTAACTTTATTACTTGATAGGCTTCTACAGATGTAAATTCTTATCTCTCTTTCAGTAAATTGTCACCAGAAAGATTTGTAGAGGAGCTCAGAGCAGAACATCCCAATTTTGTTGATTTGTTCAACTCTTTTGCTACTTTCTTCTACATGTTTAAGTCTCTAAAACTTTTATTTTAGTATAATTTTTGCTATTATTTAATTACTGGTTTAGGAAAAAAGTTGAAGAGAGTTAGTTATTCCTAATTTAATATCATTTTTTTTATTTTTTCTATTTCTTGTAATTTATCAAGAATAACATAAATGTCTAAATCTCTATTAGTGAACTGCTAAGCTTTTCTTATTAAATAGTTTTTCTCAGAATTGAATAACTTTCTAAAAGAAATGTAATTTAAGAAGTAACTAAAGCATGCTTTCATTCTTTTAGATTTAGAAATTATTTATTAAAAATACTAAGAAAGTTGATTTCTGAAGGAGTTAACTTATTGTTATGCATAAACAGTTATTTTAAGTGTTGATTTATCAGTCAGTTTAATTTATTCTTAATTTAGTTACAGCTGACTTACTTAGTTTTGTTATACTTCATTTGAAAGAATAGACAATTATCTCTTATTTTAGTAAATTTATTTTTTCTTCTAAACTTTAGGACTTTCTTCATTGTCTAGATATGTTTTGATACCAGAAGCAGTTGAAACCAATTGATTTGAAGCGCTTTTAATTTATAAGATACCTTTTTTACTGTCTTTTCTTAAATCTCCAAGATCTATAACATGAGGTAATGCATCATTAGCATTTTAATTTTTTGATTCTCTTTGGTTCTGTGTATTTGTACTATCTTTTTATGATACTTATTCTTCTGTTCTGGCTATTTCTTAATTTTTTTTATTCTTATTGCTGCTTAACTCAAAATCATACAGCTTATTAGCGAGTTCTAAACGAAATTAAAATTTGTTATATCTAGATACAAATACTTCTAGTAATAAAAATACGCATTTAACAAGGCCTCCAATTTAATACATCAGCTCTGTTAGCTTTTTAAATGACCTTTATATCTTTACAGAGTCTAAGCTCCTTCTTAGTTGCAGTTATAGAAAGGGTTAATCAGAATTGTTAAAGTAGTTATCTTAAACAATTATTGTATTAGTAGGATTAAAAGTAATAAAATTTTCGACAGTTCCACTAGTCTAAAAAAATATATCATTGTCTGTGTTTATCTCTACATCTTTGATGAATAAATCTACATTCTTGAAAGTGTTATAAGGAGAGAATTAGACAGTTTACTAATCTTATATATAAGGTTCTGCGTAATTCGTTGTATCTTAAGGATTTATATTAAAACTAGTTGTGTATATAAGTAACTTAGGGTATTTAACTGATTAAATAAAGCTGCTAAAGTAATCGTCAGAGCCACATTTCTAAGGTCTCCAGCTATTTTAACTTAAATGTAACTCTGATTAGTTGCATCTTGTAACATAAATTCTTATAAATGAAAATCTGTCATTAGTATATATTCCTTCGACTTCAAGCTCCTAGTTAAGCCTTTTTTATTTATTTATTTATTTTTAAAAATGAAACAAGCCTTACAATAAATTATATTGGATATGATAATTAAATGCAAAATATTTCATTCAATGTTTAAAGATGATTCATTTATGTTTTTATTAATAGATTAATTAAAAAATAATGTGTGATTGCTTTTAGCCATTAAATAGTAACTTGTAAAATACTATGCAATATTTAACAAGTTAAGCTTGCAATTTGAATGCTAAATAATCACTACTTTTGATTTCAATAAATTTTGGAAAAAAATTCTGAAGAGTCTTGAAAAAAATTAGTTCTATCAAAGAATTAATAAGATATGTGCTAACATTTATTTATTTATTAATAATCTAAAGATAAAAAAAATATTTTTTTACTTTGGACATATAAAATTTTTTCCAGATGAGAGGATATTCATTTTAGAGTATTATTCTTCTCCAGATAATTAAAAATGTTCTCCACTGCATGGTTCCATTTAGATTTAAGTCGCTGTTTTGGTCCTTACTTGACCCGTCATTATATATGTTCTAATAAATATTAAGCGTAAGCATAATTAAAATTCATGATTTAATATGATAAGTACGTCTGCAGAACTGTGATGTTAAATAATGGATTAGTTGTAAAATCGTTTTTTGGCTATTCAATACCTAGCGCAAACATAAATGATTATTTAGAGAGAGGTAATCTTTGTGGATTTTATGAGTATATTTCTTCTTTTTAAAATTGAACATTACTCTTTGTTACATATCCCATAAAGCCTTTAATTATTAAAAAAATCAATAAAATCAAATATTTAATTCAGCTTTTTTGAATTAATACAATCTCTGAAAAATAAGGCAACAAACAGGATTCCAACTAAGCTTGCAAAAGATCCAACCAAGGTATTATAATGAGTTTTTTTATTCATAACAAGACTTACAGGAACTCCAAATAAGTCTATTTTCTTAATGAAATTTACTAAGTTATCCATATTTGATATTTTACTAATTATATTTGTTTTTAAATTTTAATAAATATAAGCAGATTGACAGGCAAAGTTAAGTCCTCATATGCAATTATGTATGTAAGTTCTAGTAAATCAATTCATTTATTTATTCTATTTTTATATTTATCGTGTGATTACCCCCACTACTAAAATAAATTATGCAAATGATGGTATGAATTAATTAAATAAATAAATATTATAAAAAAATACATACACCACTTTTGTAAATTAGAATGCATATTTATAAATTATTTAACGAATTTAACTGTATCATTATTAAAAATTAAAAAACTTCTAAATAGTTCTACTGGTCGTAAAGTTTCTTTTATTTATTTGTGTAGTAAGTAACAAAAAGAGATATTATTAAAATAAATCTTTTTATTAGAAATATCCAAAAAACAATTTTACATAAATAAATATTTATGTATAATAAATTAGTTTAAAAGCATTAGTAAATTTTAACTATCAAACCAAACAGGTAAGTATATTGATAGATTTTACAATTTTATATTAGTACTTAAGAAGCAATAACTTAATATTATATTGTTATAAATTAAAAATACAATTTATTTTAAAAATATTATTATAGTGAGTTAATTTAGCTGTTCCTGCATTTGAAATATAACTAACCATGATATATTGATTTGTGATATTTCAAATAATTTTTATATTAATAATGAATTTTTTATTGCAAAGTGCTATAATAGATTTTTTTTAAAAATATTTTTCAATAAAAAATATAAAAATTACATTTTATATTTATTAACAAAAAGTGAAAATAAAATTAATTAATTAAAAAATATTTTGAATTTTATTTTTAAATTTATAAAATAATTTTCTATATATCAAAAATTGCTTTAAATTATTCTCAAATAAGAACAGTAAATTATATTTATTTATGATCAGCTATTTGTATCTTCTATATTATTATTAGTTTTTATTTAAAAATTATGCTATAGGTCATTTGGATTATGCTTTAATTAAAGTACAAGATTTTTATTAAATGAAATTTCTTTGAAATTAATATCTGAATCATTAAGAGAATTGGCTTGTAAATTTTTATTTTTATACTCTGGGACAGTCAAGCTGTTACTAAATTAAGATGATGCTAATTCATTTTAATTTTCTTTATTTCTACTCAAAGCATTTTCTAACTTATGTTAACTAAATAATGATTATTAATATTTTTATTAAATTACTAATCCTCCTCCCTATTCTTAATCTTCAAGTTATTTCTCATAATTTAAAGAGTTATTTTTTGTATCTGGTACTAAATCAATTTACTACTTACTTTAAATTTGTTATCCATTCTAATTTTATTTTTCAGGTTTATACTTGCTAATCTTATTTTAATCCTATTTTGTTTTGTTACATTTATATCTATGGTTTTTATTTAATGGTGAGAGCTGTAAAAACATCTAAAATTAATTATTTGTTTCTAAATTAGTCTGCGATATCTCTGAATTTCCAATATTTTTTTAACTTATTACGCTTTAGAGCTCAAATAGATTTTATATTTCTTCTCCTAACTCTTTGATGAGCTTTTGATTTTATCTTTAATTTTTTATATTTTTAAAATTGAATCCAGAAGAGAAAAGTGAATTTTACATTTCATCTTTCTACTCATCTGAGTTTTTGATTACCTTATAAGCATCAAAGAGGTTCTTTTATAATATAACAATAAATTAATTTATTAAATTGATATATTTTTTTAATTAATAAAATACTTTGTAAGCTTAAAATGTGGTAAAAGTATCTCTTTCTTTCATAAAGTGATTGTTATCAGCTAATATTTATTGTTATTAATCTTTATCTTGTTTTAAATAAAGTTAATGCACAAATTTAGATTTTGCTGGCAAAGTTTTATTTTCTATTTATACTTTGTTTTTACTGCTTTAATTTTCATTTTTTATAACAGGCTTTTTAATGAAGTTAAATAAAGTTATTTGTTCTGGCGAAAAAATTATCTTTTTTAGTTTTTCTATTTCTTAAAGTTTATCAAGTATTACATAAATATCTAAATCTATTTTTGAGTATTCTTGCGCTTTTTTTATTAATAAATTCTCTTCTGTTTTAAGGCATTTCCCAAATGTTAAGTAATTCAAGAAATAGCTGATAGACCCTTTTATTTTAACACTTTTATCAGCAATTCGCTAAACATAATCTAATAATATAGATTTCTAATTTTATTTTTAGGCTTAACGAAGAATTTCTATACTTTTTTGTGGACCTCCAGCAGATATTGGCTCAACTTGGTTAAAATTTATCGTATTCTTGTCTTCATTTAAATTGATTTTATCTTAGATGATAACGTTAGATTCTTATTCACCACTTTAAGGTTACTTATTTGCTTTATTTAATATTAAAAAATTAATTAATTATTAAATTTATTTTAAATATGTTTGATAAAATGTAAGTTAAAATTTATTAGAACCTTAAAAAAAAGTGAGTGAAAAACACTTAAGTAATTCTTGCATTAATAAAAACTCTCTCATTCGATAAATAAATAAATAATTGTAAAAAATTTATAAATGTAAATTAATACCATTTTATCTATCAAAATCTTTTTGTGAATAGTTATTTTAACTTAAATTTTTTTAGCTTGGATTGCAAAGGAGTTGATTTTCCATGATTTGCTCTATAGAGGAAATAGTTATTTTATTATTTTGTTGCTTTTCGCCTTTGTTCTTTTGGGAGTTTAAGATGTTAAATTCGTATAATTTATTAGCCAATTCTAATCGAAAATTAAATCTATTGTATTTCGCTAAAAAAAATCCTAACACAAGAAATACGCACTTTATCAAACCTCCTATTTGGATCATTAGCTCAGCTATTTTAGTAAAGGAACGGTTTATAGTGATAGTATAAGGACTTCTTCTTAAGTAGAGCGTTACAAAAGTACTACTACCAGTGATATAGTCAGAAGTTTCTTTTATTTCATCGATATTTAGAGTAAGATAGGTTTCTTCTCTTGGGTTTTTTGTGAGTATAACATTTTCATCTGTGTGAATGATATTTTTTTTGATATAAATATCTGCACTTTTAACCATAAAATTAGGTGAAAATGTAAAACTTTATTAATCCTAAATATAACCCTAAGCATATTTGTTTGTATTTGCAGGAATAATGTTAAAATTAGTAGTATAAAAAATAAATCTTGGTCTTTAAACATATTTTATATATGCGTCGTAATTGCTCTGAGTACCACAATCTAGTGGATTCCAAGTTCGTTTATCATATTTCTTGAAATTAGGATCACACCTTGTAACCACTATCTTAATAAAAGAAAACAAATCATTTGTGTATAGGCCCTATGCCTCTATTTTTTAGCCTAAACTAATATAAATAAATTTTTAAAATACTCATAAATTTAAGAATAAAAGAAGAAGTAAGTTGTATTGTTTATTTCGGGTAATTTATAGATTATTAAAAAAGTCTTTAATTGAAAAATAAAAAGTCTTTAATTTTTATATTACACAAATATTGATGTATGATAGATATTTTAAATTTATTTAGTTATCATTGCATCGATTCAAGTATTCAAATGATAACATTTCGCTACTAATTAAGAGACTATTTATTTTTTTTAATTCTTAATTTTTTATAAAAACTTCTTATCAAGTTTTTTTCCACTATACTAAAAAGGGTCTTAATACTTACAAACTTTTTGATATATCTTTAACAAATAGTTTGAAAAGCATAGCTTTTTTTAATTTTATTAATTGAATTTTTTCTTATTAATTAATAATTTGACCAGAATTCTTATTGATTATTTATTATTATTAAAATTTACTTCCCACCACTAAAATAAAATGCAAACATTTACAAAAAAAAGATTTTGATTGGTGCGAAGGGATGGGTGTATGTAGGTTTGATTAAATTTCAGATAATGTATCCAAATAAAAATCTTAAATAAACAAAAGTTGTTATATCTCTTTATATTATTTTACCTAGGACAAAGAAAATTCCTACTGTTTAAAATAGTTATTTTACTATATTTATCTTGACCCATTAAACTAAAGTGCTTTTCAGAACAAGGCTCCATATCTAAGTAAATAATTTAAGTTTTTTTTGTACCTCCTTCCATAATATAATAGCTAAAAATAATATATCAAGAAAATACTTTGATTTAATAATTATTAACAAATTAATTAATCAATAAATACGTTTAAATCACAGTAATATTAAAAAAGGGATATATAGTAAAGTCATTATTTGGTTGTTCGAACCCTAAAGCAAACATAAAACTATTTTCATTTAGTTAAATTAAGTCAGGAGATTATTAGTACTGATTATCTATAGTGAATTATGCCCTATCCTTTTTAACAAAGCTTAAAAAATCTATTTCATTATTTTTTAACATTAACATCCTCAAATAAACGAATAAAATTAATTTTAATCACTTTGCCAAAAGAATGCGAAGATGAAGATAATTGCGATTATACTCATAATAGAACCTGCTAAGCTTTTATAGTGAGTCTCTTTGTTCATCACTAAAGCAACAGGCACACCAAATAAATCAATACCTTTGATGAGGTTGCATAATTTTTGAACTACCATTGTTCTTAGTTTAAATCTATCTGATTTATCTATCAATTACTTCAATATATATTTTGAGGTAAATTTTGTTTTTTTGTAAATTAAATTCATTATTTAATTGACTGTTTTGATTCTTTTATTAAATTGTAAAAAGAAAGTTAGATTTAAGCTTTTCTTTTTTAAGTAACCTTACTTATCTTCTGCATGAATATATCTCAAATTTAAAAACAATAAAGATTTATTTTTCACTTTTGTATACTTATATAAAAAAAGTATATAGAGTAAGATTAAATATTGTTTATTGAGGTTATTTAATTACTTTATTTACATATTATTTAATTGATGAAGATATATTAATTATTACAACCGTCATCAAAAATGGCTATATGAATTAAATTATTTAACAGAATTATTAATTTTTATTTTCAATTATTACAATTTTTATTTATTTTATTTTATTCATAATATTATAAAAACCTTTTATTTGATATTTAAATTTTAAAAAATTGGAAAAGAAATTAAATTATAAAGATAAAAATAAAATAAAAATAACTAATTAAATATAAAGTAGACATCAGTATCTTTATTTATATGCCATGTAATCTCTAATTACTCTAAATTATTTTTGATCTGAGCTATCAATACTATGTTTCAAAAATTCAATTTTTAATTAAGTATTTATTTACTTATTATAGCAAAAATTTAAATTATAAACCCTATATTAATTTTTTAATACTATTTTTTGAAATAATAAGATGTAAAATATTTTTAATATCAAGCCTTCATAGTTTATTCAAGTAAATAAAATCTGTAATTGGCAATAAGCTTGTAAAATTATTAAATTAATAAATTTTGTATTAAATTGATCTTTAATGAAATTATTAGTTTTATTAATTTATTTTTTATCATATTTTAAAAATGAAAGCAAGATCCTTATAAATTTAAAATGTATTTTATATTTGTATATAAAGAATTTTTCAAAAATTTTCTAAAATACTTTTATTTTATTAAAAAAATTGGTAATAATTTACATTTTAAATAAAATTAGAAACTTTGAATTTATTAAATAGATTTTGAAATAAAAAATGGATATATAAGTAACCAAATTTAAAATGAATTAAAGAAAAATTAAATAAAATGAAGAATAGCTTAATTAACTTGATTATATTTTTTATTGATTTTGATTTAATTACTGTTGAAAATTGATAAAAAATAATTAGGCCATTAAATAAGCAAAATTTTACTTTTGGTGTTTTTAATAAACATATCTTTGCAAATACTCTTCATATAATTTAATAAAAATATGGCTCAGAATTATTTTATTAATTTAATTTATAATATGAAATGCTATTTGAAGCTTAAATTACTATTTTATAATTTATAAAATAATATTTAATTCAAAAAAAACATTTTTTTAAAAATTCATGCTAGATTATTAATTAAAAACACAAATAAATAAAATCATCATGATTAATTAAGCCAAACAAACAACAAAATTGAAATAGGTGAAAAATAAATATTAAAAGGTTGAGAACTAATTAAAGAATGAATCTTAAATAAAAACTGTATGGTAATTATTATAGAAATTTGTAAAACGACTTATTGTAATAATATTAAAAATAATTCTTTGAAAAAAATTACTAGTGAAGGTTATTTCATAAATAGAGATCTGAGAATAACTGAAATGTAAAAATAAGTCAGCAATGGAAAATGTGTAAATGGAATATTTATTATTGAGAAGTGTAATAAGGAATAATAATAAAATACAAGTTGGATAAGCTAGCTAGTTAGATTGTTAAAGAAATTAAAATTTAGAAAATAAGCAATATAAATTTTGTATATTTAATTTTATAATTATTACTAATATTAACTTTACAACTTTATATTAAATTATTACTTTTTTTAATTATTTTCAAGAAGATTTTTTATATGTAAAGGGAAATCAATATAGATAGAGAAATCCATATAATTAGTGATTAATAATTAGGTACAAACATCTAACTTTTAAATGATGAAAAGCAGATGAAGTCTATAAAAAATTTTTAAGAAGACAATTAAAATTTTGCTGAAAATTAGCATAACTATTACAAACCAGGCATGAGTTCAACCTCGCCAAATACTTATCATTATTATAGGAACGAAATAAACTAAATATAAGAAAGCAACAATATTTCTTACAACTAAACTCCTTAAATGCTTTCTCTTTAGAGTTTTAAAGAATAGAACTAAAATATGAGTTTTGAAAGGTTAAAAAACCATACAAACAGGTAAAATTCTCACTTCAAGTAATAGATTCCAGCTATATAGCTTAAGGGCGATGAAGATAGCTAATCTGTTCATACTAATTTTAGACAAGTTGATTCAATTAAGGAGAGAGATTGTGGTTCTTCATCTCATTCTAATTCATTTAGTAGGATTCGCAGGGATTCTTAATAAGGTCAATCTGAAGTAAGAACTAATAGTTTAAATCCTTAAACAAAATATGCATTAGCTAAGATAAGTAAAAAGAATGGAGATATTTTCTAATCGTATCATGAAGATGATGAAAAATAAAATAGAAAAGATTCAAAATTTTTATCTGTTCATGCTCCATCAATTTATAAGCCAGATGATGCGAATGATAGCTTGAGCGTATCTAAATTCCAAAAAAGCGGATACTTATCTGTAAGAGGAAATAACTCTTTTTAAAAAGAGAAATCTGACTAATAAGAATCTTAAAATTAAGGTACAAAAAGCTACAGAGATGATATCTCTGAGCTACAACAAACTATATTTAATCGTCCGCGATTGGGACTAAATATGCTTTGGAAAAAAAGATCTCTATCTATCATATAAAAAGTAGCTCGATTTATAAACATAATTCTTTTGTTTAGTATGAAAAAAAGATTTAAATAGCTTAAAAAGTCTGATTTCGAATTAATAGGAGACTATGCGAGTAGCTATGAATATTATTTGTACAAGGACTAGTTTGAGAATTAAGTAATAACATTCTTATAATTCATTCATACATAATTTTTTTATTTGTAATAATCTCTTCAAGCTTTTAAATACAAAAATTTCCAATTAATATTATAAGAACACAGCTTTTTGCTAAAAATTATCATAAAAAACATTGAAAATAATTCAAGCATTAACTTTAATTGTAATCCAAACTTTTTATGCAAACCATTAATTCTTCCAGATAAAATAAGATACTTTAGTGTTTATAAATAGTTGTAAATGATAATTTAGAATAGTAAGGAAGGAAGGAAGGATACTTGCAAAAATTTTTAAATTAAGATGATGGGATTTATTGATTAGTTAGTACTTAATTTAATCAAAAATAATTCAAATTAACCAAATTATTTAGTTAGTTAGATAGCTAGATAGTACACAGTACGTCAACCAATTATTATCATACTAATAAGCGAATTAATTAAGTTATTTATTTCTTGTACAAATTAATAAAGATCAATTCAAAAAAGTTGAGAAAAATATTAAAGAAAAAGTGTAAGCTGTGCAATTTTAATAAACTGCATTTTTGTATTTTTGGAAATGTTGAGGAAGAGTAACAAGTTTAAAAGTAACATCTAATTATTATATTTTTAATATTAATAGAAAACATCTCTGTACTAAAAAGTTGCTTTCACGCTTTTTGAAGGATTAAATAGTAGATTTTTATATTAACATATGATTAATATCAGTTTTAAGTAATTATTTATCTAAAAAATATACAGAAAATTTTAAAAGTATGAGAGAATTCTGTAATCTTTAAGTGCTTAAGCCTTATTAAACGATTAAGTTGTTATGGGACATTCTGATGGTAGGAATTACTACTTTAAATATAGTTTTAGTGTAACTAACCATTTATTTTTATTTAATTTCAAATTTCGAATCTAATTTAAAATTAATTTAGACCTTTGATTTGCTTTGTTGATAGCATTGACGATACCAGCTAGTGGATTTAATTGTATAAATTATTTGTTTATTGAAAAATAAAAATATTTATTTGTATATTTTAACTTAAAATGCAGCATTTACCTCTCAAGCATAGCATTTATTGCTGATATTTTTATAACTCTTAACACCGCTTTCTTTTAGTCTGGTGTAATACAAGAAAATAGAGGTTAGATAATTAAAAGATATATCAAATGTAATTCAATTATTTAATTTTATTATTAATTTTAAATTTTGTAATTTTAATTATTAACAGAAGATCTCTTACTTGATATTGTAACCCTATTACCTTATATTTCCGGAGCTGCAGGTTTAAGCAAATATCTTTTGCTACTTATTATATTAAAAGCATACAAGGTATTATTACTTATTTTATCTTACAATAGGCATTAAAAAGAATAAATTAAATTTTGATTCTGTATAGTACTATTGATTTTATTTATTTGCTAGATTCATTCGTAGCTTAAATAAAATTCATGCTTTTTATTAATTGGTTAATCTACCTATCCTTTTATTATCTATTTTAAGCTAATTAAATTTTTATTTTTAGTAGTAATTTACAAATATTAAATCGATTTTATGTAAACTAAAATAAAGCTTACTTAGATTAGAAAACATCTGGTTGAAACAATTTAGCCAGGCGAAAAATTTCTTATTGTTATAAGAATTATAAATGTATTTCTACTTATATTTTTCATTGCTCACTTGATAGCAACTGGATTTATTTGGGTTGCTATGCAGTAATATCAAACACAAGATGACTATGACAGCGTAGTTACTTGGATTTCTAAAGCCGGACTACTTTATAAACCTTGGGGTTAAGTATATTTGAATGCACTTTACTGGGCCATCATATCAATGTAATTTCTTAAGCTTTTAACATATTCTATATTTATTTGTTTTAAAACATAGGATTACTATTGGGTATGGAGACATTACTCCTTAGACAGTTGAGGAAAAGGCTTATACTATTTCAAGTAAAACAATAAAATATGTTTCCTTTTTTAAATTTTTTTATATTAAAATTATTTAGTTTGCATGATATCAAGTGCTGTCTTTGCTTATTGCATTAACACAAGTAATTTTTAAGTTATTGATTTATATGAAAAAATATTCTAAATTTTTATTTTAAAGTCAGCCAAATTATTTCAGACTTGAAGTAAAAATAGAAGAAGCTAAAAGCAAGAATAAAAAATTTAAACTAATTCCTAGATACTAGAGGCTTAGACAAACATTTGTAAATTAAAGTAAGAAAATTTATAGAGCACATTCATATTTCAGAAGAGTTCGAAGGATCAGCTATGAAGGATTTAGAAATTATACCCAAACAAATTAAATAAGAAGTTTAAATTGATATTTATGGAAAAATTTTGAAAAAAATTCAGCTATTTTAGTTTAACTTTTCTGAGGAGGCCATAAACAACTTGGCTCTTAAAGTAACTGAATCCAGTTTCACAGCTGGTGAATTCCTGTTTAGGGTATGCAATAATTTTTTTAAATAAAGTTTTTAGACAGACATTAAAATTAAAATAAAACAGTAAGGAGAGTAGTCTGAAAAGATGTATATTTTGATGTAAGGAAAAGTTGAGCTATAAATAGAAATGAAGAGTAAAGATAAAGAAGATTTATAAAGTACAATATATGTTCTTGAAAAGGGACAAATATTTGGAGTTGAAGAGTTTTTTGGTGAGCACACAAGAAACTTCACAGCTAAGGCAGTAGATGTCAGCAGAGTTATAGAAATTTCTTAAAAAAATATTATTTAATCGCTTTCATCGACATCATAAAATGATATTGTAATATTATTCATTCATTTGCTTCTTTTATTTGTTGAAGAAAATAAATAATAAATTTTATTTTGAAATTCTACAGGAAAAATTTCAAATGATGAAGGACAAAGTTAAATTCTCGAATTCGACAAGAGGACTAGGAGTCTAGTGTTACTATTGTCTAAGATATACTCACAGCTATTAAGACTGTCCAAATTTTAATGTATCAAATAATAAGCTTGTGTGTTTAGCAAAATATAACTACAGCTAAAATATTTTGGTTAGAAATGAATATAGAAGGTGTGGTAAAAAGATTAATTCAGTCGCTTTAAAACCTTTCCTGTCAAACAGCGTCGACTATTATCTCCATTATAGATAGTTTTAAGATAATAATAAATAAACTGATGGATTTACAGGTTAAAAATTATCTTTTATCAATGCAATTAATTTCAATTAATTTTATTTTTATTAGAGGACACAGTTGAAAATGTGAGACCGAGAAACATATCTAACTTTAGCTACCATATGAACTCTCAAAGAAACATATTCAAGAATTACATAAGTGGCAATGACTCTAATAATTAAACATCTATAAAATTAGCAGCTGCACCTAATCCATAACCTTCTTTGATGCTTGTCGAAGCACTAGACTAATAATTTTAGCTCTAACAGTAATAACAATATCAATTGTCTTAGTAGTCAGAAAACATGCTTGAAGATAGACCATCCATTTCTAATATTAGACCAAATTATAAAAATTTAAGATAAAAAAGTAGGGAACACAGTGTAAATAGAATCTAAAAGAGAAATCTAACTAATATTGTTGAAGAGAGGTCATTCATGAATGAAACAAATATAACTTCGAATCCATCTTAATTTTAATCCAATCTAAATGCTATGAGTAGCAATAATCAAGTTTTGCTTAGAAATTCTACAGGAATCAGAAATTTAACTTGGAATGGTGTTTAATAGAATTTGTACTAGCATTAATTTTCAAATCCAAAATTTGATAGCACAAATGATAATCAAGACCAAAACTAAAAATCCCCAAGTCTCCTTCACTATTAATTATCTCCTCAACTTTTACCATAAAACATTTTATCAAATAATAGTCTAAACTCTATTCCTAATCCTACAAGTAGTATTAATGTAAACTACAATAATAACACTACAACTAATAACTCGGCAATGAACAATAATTATATTCCTACTGTAAACAGTGCATTTGGAACTAATATTTAGAACGATCTTGTTGCTGGTAAGACTTCTTCGAATTATATTTCTTTAAATGAAAGAAGAAACTCTTTAGCTACTCCAAAAAATAATGTGTACAGCAATACGAATAATAATCTGAGTCAAGGTGGAAATCAACAATAAAGAGATTAAAATGGTAACCCTAATTAAAGCCTTTCTTAACAGTTTATTCAAACCTAAAACAGTAATCAACCAACTAACAGCGAGCTTAATGCCTTTAAAAATTAGTTAAATAACAATGAGCTCCAAATTGAAATTTAATCTATTAGAAATATAAAAGCCTCGAGCAACTGGGAGATAGAATCCATGAAATTATTTGATAAATTTAGAATCTACAAATAATACTTCCCCTACAATAATATAGATAAAGTTCTAGTCAGAGTGAACGGAGCCTATTTCCTTATTTAACAAAAGAGAGAAAGAAATAAGAAAAAGATGTCATTGAAGAAATTAATGAAGAAAAATAGTATTATGATTGATGGAGGATTATTAAACTCTTCTAAAAAAAATACATCTAAGAAATTTAGTTTAAACAATATGGATATAAATTCTATTAATATTAAATAGCCAAATACACCATCTAAATCTAAAGAAAAAGATAGAGATAGTCAAAAATATTTGTATACAAAAGACAAAAGTTTATCAGGTGGTGGGTAAAATATGAGGCCTCATAAATTTAGTCATTAGGATTCAACAACGATTAATAATCCAATTTGATGTTTCTGTAATTGAAAAATATATATTGCTTTATTTAATAAGTTATCTTAAATTTATCTTACATTATTAATATGTATAATTTGATTTGGTAAGTTTGGATTTTAGATAATAAAATATCAATTAAATAACCCAAAGTTTATTTATTAATCAATTAAAAAGATATTTACATTTATTTGCTTACAAGTTAAATTTAAAGAAAGAAAGATGATTCTTTTAATAGAAATTTTGATAAGATACTCTATGTTTTTAGTATTAATTTTGTTAATAGATATATCTCAATTAATTTTATGTTTAAACCTAAATACTCTAATTATTTTCAAAATTTTTTGTTTTATCTAAATCAATCAATTCAGATTGCATTTAAATTTAATTTACTCCTTGATATAGTTTATTTATATCATTATTAAGTATATAAATTATTTTAAATATTAAACTATTCTTAGAAGAAGATAAAATTTTGGTTTAATAAATTAATATTTTAGATAGTGAGACAGTTTTACCAATTTAGAAACAAACTAATACAAAATCATAAAATGGTTTTAAAAGTAATCCATAAAAAATATATACAATAAATTCAATGAATTAACAACAAGATTAATTAACTAAAGTTTAGAATATTTTAAAAAATAAATCACTAATATGTTTAGGATAAATTGAAAGGTGTTAATTTATAAAGATTTATATAAAACCTAAAATAAATTCCTAGCTTAATAAAAAACAATAAATACATTTAAATATAGCTAAATGGTAAATTTTGATTTATGATTAATTTTTATGCAAAAATTTATTTATAAATTTAAATTAATCAATAATTAATTATAAATTTGAACTTTCTCTCAAAATTATAAAATTCAAAATATAATTAATATCTTTATTTGTGCTAGAAATAATAAATAGCTTTCAATTTTAAATACATAAATAAATAATAAGCAATTTTAATTAATATTTATAAATGAAAAAATAAAATAAGTTTTACTTAAAACAGACTATATTTATATTTTTAATTATTCAAAGCAACCATAAATTGCAAAATCAATAAAAATGTTTATTATTTACCTTAATAAGATGATTTTAATTAATGCTCATTAGTACTTTAATGCTCATTTATTGTTTATATTTTTGTATATATTAGTTTTAAATTATTTTATAAAAGTCTATATTTAGTAGTTCAATAAATTAGTAAGTTGAATAATTAAAACAAATTTTTCTAATTTATAAAATAAATTTAAGAAAATGTTCTTAAAATTTTAGGTTTTCTTTCTATTTAGAAAAATGGCTATTAAGATATATTTATTTTTAATTTATACTTATTAAACACGCTTATCAAACTTTTTATGATATTAGTAATAGTTCTTCTTTAATAATTAAAATTACTATTTTTTGTCATATCTATTAATCTAAGAGTCTAGTAGGTTTGCTTAAATTTTTTAGTATTTTTTATTTCAATATTACATATGATATTTTAATTCAAACTAAGTAACAATATTTCAAAGTATATTATCGCAAAAACCTTGGTAGCATTAAGTTTTAATTAAATATTTTTATATTTATTTTTATCAAATATAAAAAAGATTAACTGTAACTAAAAAACTTTTTTTTGTTTGTTTAATTTTGTTCCATAAAAGAATCATAAAATTACTAGAATAAAAAATGAAATGTGAAGAAGTTAAGTAGTTTATTTTATTTTGAAAATGATTCTAAAAAAGTTTAGTTAAACTCTTTTTTTTCTTTGTGATAGCATAAATGATAAAATGTAATTTCTTATAGATTTAGCATTTGATTGTAATAATTTAGTATTTCTAGTAATTTACAGACTTAATATTTGGAATATATATATCTATTTATCTATTTCTCTATAATAATGAAGAATGATCATAAATGCTGAATAATTAGTATAGTTTGATAAATCATATAAATTATGTGGAATATAACCAATGCTAATAATATCAAATATCGCAACAATCTTTTCTTTTTTATAAACTATTTATTGGTAATTATCTCATGATTAATTAATTTTCATATACCAAATGAGTAAAAAAGCAAAAAATTAAGAATATAACATAGAAAGGTAGCTGTAAGAACTTTGGTTCAATTTAGACTACAGCAATAATAGTTAAATTAAAAAAAATGCAATTTTTGATACTACTACTATTAATAAGGATAGTATTGTTGGATTAGATAATCACTCGCTATCTAAAAGCTTAGATATGCTTCCTAAATAAGCAAGTTTTTAGAAAAATAATTTGATTAATTAACCTACTGAATAATTAAGAGGAGATGAAGATGATGATTAAATATTTAGCCCAATATATGTAGAAAATAAAGTTGTTTTAAATAAAGCATCAAAGCTAAGCTTCGATATTAAGCCTCCTCACAAGAACAGTAGGTAAACAAGTACCAGTAACCCTAGTAAAAATGACGAAAGCTAATCGTATTAAATGAATAATGATAGATTAGATATTAATAAGTAAGTAAAATCATCTCATAATATATGAAGACTAAATACTATTTTTAAAATTGCAAAAGCATCAATCTTCTTCCTTCCTATAGAAAAACATCGTAACTTAATGATACTGAAGTAAATCAAACGAATAGAGAGGACTCATACACTACAAACAATATGCAAATTTTTTTAAAAATTAACAATGTAATAGAATAGTTTATTATAGTATTAAATGCAATTATTTTCACAATTACAAAAATCTTTCCTTTTTATAATCAAATTAATAATTTTAATATTCTTATTTGTTTTTTTTAATCAGAATAAAGAGAACACTTAGAGAAGTTAAGTAAATCTTAAGCAATGGTAGAGTTCTAATTTTTCTTAAGCTGCTCTTAACATTTCACCTAAAGGCAAGGAATAAGAGGGAGTCAGCTTGAATCATAATTGGAAGAGAGGTGCATTTAGTATTTTATAGAAGATTGCCTAATTTAGAAAAATTATGTTGGTTAAAAGCGATAGTAAAAAATTTAAAAAATTAAAGGCTACTGATTTCGCTATTATTGGCGACAAAGCTTCAGATTTCAAGTACTATGTATATAAGGGGTTCCTTGAATCATAAGTGAGATATTAGTTTATAATTTATGATTTTTTTAAGTTAAATAAATTAATCAACTAATTCCACAAAAAAATTAATTGAGAAGAAAAAGAAATTTAGTTATTTTTATCACAAAAAAGATTCTAATCAAAGATTTTAGCAGATTTAAAATAATTGATTTTTCTACAAACAAAAAGATTAAATCTTTCTTTTAACTCAAAATAAAACTTTATTTCAATAAAATTTATTTTATTAACATTTTTTTTTTGCTTCGTAATTTTTAAATATTTTCTAAAATTAAATAGAGACCTACCAAAATTTAGAAGTGTGTTTACCAAACAACAAAGATTATTAAAAGTATAATTTTTTCTTTTTTACTTTCAAATTCTTAATTTTTTGTTTGCAATAAAATTTTATTTTTTTTCTATCCTTTTTTTGTCTCTAATTTTCAGACACCACATCTGACCAAAAGAAAATAATTTAATATAAACAAAAATATAGATTTTTTTTCTTCAGTGTTTGAAAAACTTTCTTTATCTATCTTGAAGCCAGACTCTAACTTTAAAGTCCTTTGGGATATACTAATGTTGCTTCTTATTTGGATAAATCTTATTATATGGTAATTTTTTAACTTAATAAATTATGAAATAATTAAATAAATATATTCACGCTTTCAATTTTAACTTACTAAAAAAAGTCCACTGATATTTAGTTTTGATGAATTCGAAATATAAGATAAAATGTTACTTTTGTAAGAAAATTTTGATTTTAAGTTACTATATTTATTAAAATTTTTAATATAAATTATAGTATGGTTTTTACTTGCTTCGCTTTTGCAACTGATATCATTGTGTAAATAAATACAGCATTTTTCCATTAAGGCATAATACAAACAAGTAGACAACAAATAATAGCAAAATATTTTAAATGTAATTTTGAAAATATAAACATGCATTGTTATTAATCAATTATTAATTAAAGAAAGCATGATCCCTGATATAGTTACTTTTTTTTGCTACGTAAGAGGAGTATTTACTGGTGACAAATATTTATTGTTAGCAATACTGTTAAAAACAATCAAAGTATTTTTATAAAATTCTTTTTATATATTAAAATTGCTTTAACTAGTAAATAATTTATTAGGAAATAAAAATATAAAGCAGTCTTTAAGAAGTGTTTTAACCTACAGAAAAGTTTATGCTGGCGATAAGAGTTTTTAATGTATTTTAGTTAGTTTTTATAATAGCTCATTTTGCTTCTTGCATATTTAATTGGGTAGCTTCAATTTAATACGATGGGAAATAATAAGACGATTTACCTTATGTTGAAACATGGCTTTCAGCAAACCATTTAATAGGTGCTGACTGGTATAAAATATACATAAATGGGTTTTACTTTTCTATGATTTCTATGTAAACTTTATTAATAATCCCCAAATATCATTTAATTTTATTAATTGCAAAAGGATGACGATAGGCTATGGCGATATTACTCCAAAATCCATCAATGAAAAGATCTATACAATTTTTTGTAATTAAAAAATTCAGATTACAGATTTAATTATTATAATTCACTCTAAAATATTAAATATTAATATCAGAAATGAGTTAGAAAATTTCTTGTTTAAAAATGAAAATTGTAACAAAGAAAATTTATATTCTCAATTAATTACATTTTTAAATAAATAAAATTTATATTCACAATTTGATTTATTTATCTTAAAGATAAATAACATGTCCATCTGAATGAAATTTTGCATCATTTTTAAAAGAGTGCTTTCAAGATATTAACCAAGAGATGAATAAATAAATATATTCTTTTGTTAATTATGTCCTTTAAAAATTAATTAATACTTTTTAAAATAAAAATTAGTTTGTGTTGTATCATGTGCCTCATTTGCTTATTCTATAAATACAAGTAAAACTATTTTTTAAATAAGGAAAATCTATTATTAATGAGAACTAATTAATTGTTTATAGTCAGTTAGGTTATAACTGATGCAAAGAAAAAGTCAAAGAACTTTAAAGAGAGAATGAGAAGTCTTAACTTATTGATGCAAAACAGATAAATAGATAATCATTTGTAAATGAAAGTCAGAAAATATATTGAATACTTACAGGAAACTAGTGAAAATATGGATTATGCTTACAAGGATTTAGAAGTTCTCCCAACTTCGATAAAGCAGGACGTTTAAATAGACATGTATGGGAATCTTATTAAAAAGTAGAAATTATTTTATTTGAATTTCTCACAAGAAACTATTGAAAAGCTTGCTTTAGCTGTTAATGAAATAAGCGCAGGACCAGGAGAAGTTATTTATAAGGTATTCATTTCGAAAAAAAGATGAATTAATATCAATAGATTCTTTATTTTAACTTGAAATTAGCCTAACGATAGCCCAGATTCCTTATATATTGTTTTAAGTGGAAGAATCGAAATTTACATTCAAAGCTAAAAAATTAATGGAGTTGAAAATGAAACTAATATTGCTTATATTGAGAAGGGTTGTGTCTTTGGAGCAGAGGAATTTTTTAATTAAAAGCCAAGGCAAAATGCTGCAAAAGCAACAGAGCTTTCCTAAATCATATAAATTCAAAGGAATTAGCTTGAGTAAGTACTAAAGTCAAGCGAAGATGACTATGTATAAATATTTTAATTTATTGACAATAAAAAAATTGTTTTTCTATTAAAGGAACATTTTAAAATGCTGAGTGACATGGTTAAATACTCCAATACAACAAGAGGCCTTGGTATACAGTGCCATTTTTGCAAGAATTTCACTCATTCTTTTTCAGAATGCCCTAATGTCACATATTCTAAAAGAAAAAATTTAATTATTATGAAATTGAATATTTCTTAAGATTAGCAACGTGACTATTATCCAAGAAAGCACATAAAATCAAAGAATAGCTTGCTATACTAAAATTTTTTAGTCAAGAGCATTAAATTGTTTATAGATTTAAAGAAATATGAAACTAAAGATACTGAAAATCAAGATGGAATGATTTCTGGAGCTTCAGGTATTTATTTAAAATTTTATTTTTTTATTTAGTAATATTTTTATATTCATTAAAAGAGTAATTTGATGATGCAGCTGTGGAAGATAATGAACTTAACTAAATAATCACTGAATATACTCAAAAATTGAGAAATACTTAGAAGACAGAAGAAGAAAGTGAAATATCATATGATGATGCTTAACAAAAATATAATGAAACAAATATAGCTTAAAAGTTAAATTAAAAACCAGAATAGGTAAGTATGCTTTATGCTGAATAGTTTTTAAGCAACAATAACAATAACAGTGGTGATGAAAAAGATAATAAAAAAGGAAATTCTAGAACATCAAACACTAACAAACAGAGTGAAGAGGTTTTATCTTCTCCAAATATCAATTCATAAATACCAAATTCATTAACTTTTATTCAAAACAATTCACCAACATTTAATTAAAATGTCAATCAGGAAGATAATTCTTGTTCACAGTTACAAACTTTTTAGCTCTCTACCAACCCATAGCTATAAGTTCCTTAGTAATTCCCTGAAAGGGAGAGACACTCCTCTATTTAGAGAATGTATCCTGGAGAGATCAAACTATTTCCATTATTCTCAAATACACCTTAGGAGACTAGAATAACTAGATAAACTTCTATTGATTTCACTATTTAAAATTAGCTATCTAATTTATATCCTTAGAAATAAAGCACTAACAACTTTAATTCAGACTTTAAAAACTCTAACTACGCCTCTGATTTCAAAAACTCAAAATCTTCATCATTAGCATAGAATTATACCCAGTAGTTGTAAAGCTAATAGTCAAATATAATTAACACTAATAGCTAAAACTCACAAAATTTGGGTTTCCAATCTATGCATCAACAATAGTAGCCTTTATCTCCTCAACTCGTTAGCGAAATTTAGAAATAAAAATAAATTATTCAAGATGCAAGTTTGATGAAGCTAAACACAGTTACAAGTAATATAAACACATTAGGAGGGAAGCTTGATTCAAAACCTACTTAAAATTTAGGATCTCAGCTAACTTCATTTGAAAATATGAAAATGGGAAGCCAAAGCTTTGTTTAACTATCATTTAATACAAAATTAGGGACAGATGCAAAGGGAGTTTAAAGCATAAATGGAAAAGAAATAGTCTCAAGTGTTAACTAAAATCTAATTTAGTAAGAAACAAAAATGTTGAATCAGCAATAATCTCAAAATTAAATGATATTAGATAATTCTATTGAAATCCACTCAATAAGAGAAATTAAAGGTCTGAACAATTGGGAAAGTGAAACATTAAAAAGATTTGACCGTTTTAAGATTTTTAAAAAATATTTCCCTCTTTAAAATATTAATAAAATATTGGAAGTTTTGAATTAAAGAAAAAATTCAAAAGGAAGTCCAAGCAATAAAAAACAAAGAAAAAAATTGACTATGTTAAAGAAATACGATATTCTATTGAAGTCATTTCATGCCAGTGAATTTTCGCCTAGAAAAAGTATTTTGAGTAAAAACTTAAATCTCACAAATTAGAATTCAGAATATTTGAAAAGAATAATCCCATCAAACTCTAAATTCGAAAGTCAAAAAGATGATTGAAGAATAATTAAATAAAAAAATAAAAATAAGAATTAGTTGATTATGTTAACTTTTTGTTATCAAAAATAATCGAAAATTCTAACCAAGTTTTATCTTGAATTATATATAAATTTAAAATATAAATTAGATTTAATAGAAAGATGATTGAAAGAATATATTTATTTACTTATTTAACTATTTTCTGAATTAAAAATTAAATTTCAAATAACATTTAATATATATATTGTTAAATTATTTAGTTATTTATCTGTAAATGCATTTTTAATTTTATCAAAGATTTTCGTTAAAATAACATATTTTTATACTTCAAAATATTTTATTTCATAAAAAATTGATTGGCTGATTGGCAAATTATTAAAAAAATTATATTTATGTTTACAAATTTATTTATTATATTTAGAATTAAAAAAATATTAAATTAAATTTTATTGTTAAATTATTTAGATATTTTTTTGTCAATACATTTTTTATTTATAATAACAAATATTAAAGATTGAAAATATTTTATTTGATAAAATTTGAATAATTGATAAAAGAATATATATGCAAATGCATAACAAAAACATACATATGTAAAAAAAATATATCTATTTATGGATTTATTTTATTATTTTTTGATCTAATAATATTAAATTCAAATTTAATTCGCTTTTAATTGTTGTTAAATTATTTAGATATTAATTCGAAAATAATTTTTTAATTTTTTTAAGATTTTAGCTAAAATTAAAAAATTTAATGTTGAAAATATTTTATTTCTTAATGTAAAAATAAATTTACTGATTGATAAATCAATAAATAATACACATACATTCTCATACATAAATTTGCTTACTAAAGATATCAAGCATTCATAAATAAATTTATATCTTTTGATAAAAGTGAGTTAATTTATTTATTTATTTAATTAATTAATAAATTAATTTTGCTTATATTTTATCTGATCCATTCTAAACTGTAATTAAAATTTTAATCCAAAAAAATATTTAATTAGATTATTCCAGATTAGATTTAAGAAAAAAATGAGTAGCAAATCCAAGAAAAACAGCAAGCAAATTAATTAGGAAGTTTAAAAAATGTTTTAAGCTGGATGTGAGCTTCTTAAGGCTGGTCAACCAGTATAGGCAATCCATATTTTTAATTAAGTTATTCTTCATGAACCTTAATACTAAGCTGTGTATAATAATTTAGGGCTCGCCTGCTTACATCTTAAACAATACAAAGAAGCTATATAGCATTTAGAAGAAGCCGTAAAGCTAAATAAGTTAGATTATGGCGCATAGAACAACCTAGGATTAGCTTATGCAAGTAGTGGAGATCTCTAAAAAGCTTTAAATATTTTTGAGGATCTTGTAAAAAAGGATCCAAATAATTTAGAAGTATTCTTTAATAAAGCAGTAGCATTGATTGAAAATAAGAAGTTTGATGAAGCAATTTTAATTTTAATGGATTTAATTAACTAAAAATATGAAAAAGCATATTTTAAGCTAGTAGACTGTTTCGTCTCACTGAATAAAAGAGAAGAAGCCATGAAGTATTTGCAATAATATTACCAAATAAATAGTGGAGACTCTTAAAAGACATATCTTTTGGGAGAAAAGGCAATAGATATCTAAGAAGTTGACTATGCAGTAGAGTGTTTTGAAAAAGCAGTTTAACTTGATCCTAAACATCAAAATGCTTGTCTCTTTTTGGGTATGACATATTATAATAAAAAGATGTATGAAAAATCAATACATTACTACTTGAAGACTTCTGAAATAAATCCCAAGAATTTCACTTGCTTAAATGGATTGGGTATTGTTTATTTAGAATAGAAGGAGTATGAAAAAGCTTTGTAGTATTTTGAATAGTCTTGTAAACTTGAACCCAGATTTGTCCCTGCTTTGTTCCACAAAGGATACACATATCTTAAAATGGGTAAGGATGATGAAGCTCTTAAAATATTTAACTAAGTTATTCTTATGGATAAAAACTATCCAGATGTTTTCTTTTTAAAAGCCCAAATATGCTAAAAATAGAATAAATTGAATTTAGCTTTAGATAACTATAATTTTGATTTAAAGTTTAATAACGATTCTGCACAATCAAAGCTTGGAATAGCAAGAATTTACATTATTCAAAACACAGAAGCAAGTCTCAAGCAAGCTGGAGAACTCATAGAAAGTGTATTACAAAAGAATAAAAATAATGGACTAGCATTAGCAACAAAAGCCCTTTTAGTTGTAAAATAAGACAGTAATAATAAGGAATAATCTAAAGAACTTCTAAACTAAGCCATTGAATTGAAAGATAAAGATACTGAAGAATATATTGAAATAATTGCAAAAGAGTTAGAATAATTACTAATTTGAGTTAATCCAAAAAATAATAATTAAATTAATATGAAATTACTAATTTGTAAAAATGCTTTATTTATCTCTTCTATAAATTCAAATTAATTAATTAATTAATTCATTATTTCAAGGAATTTTATTCTTTTTATTTTTATTTTAACTTTGTTTCCACAAAATAAACAAAACAAAATAAATTTTTTCTTTCAGTACATTATTAATAAAATCAATGTATGTAATTTTTTAGATCTTATGATTTATTATTGTAAATGAAAGAATGAAAAATTAATGATAAAAGGTTTTTGTAAAATTGATTGAGTTGAGTTTTTGATTAAGAATTACGATTCAATAATTCTATTATTATAATATATTTACACATATAAAATTGTATGAAATTAAGTAAATCTCTACTTTTAAAATAAAGGAAGAGACTTTTAAAACACGAGTAGCTATAATACATAAATTTATTTACTTATCTTTTTTATTTAAAATAATTAGGTTCTTTTTATAAAAGTGCAATTTTTGTTTGAATAAATTCATTAAGTTTTGTTATAAATCCTTCCTTCTTTTGAATTAAGGATGAATAATAAAAATTATTGTTATAACACTAACTTTTTAGTGGTTGAATTGGCAATGAGATGTGGCTGGGTTTAAAAGGTATTCTCATCAAATATAACTCACAAACAAGTTGCTCTTGCCAAATAAGCTAAAGCCTGATTTCATTCATGTTTAGAGAGACAGGAATGGTAATAAACTTCGATTAAAATACTAGTTGAATTGATGAGTAATGACTTCATATTTTTGAATTGCTAGCAGTAGGCAATACTACTATACTTTCCTATAATTTCTATCTAGTGCCTTTTTCTTTTTAGAAGCAAAGCAAGAGACAGGCAGACAGACAGACAGACAGAAACTTTTAGTATATTAAGTAGTAAGCAGTTACATATCAATTATTATTTAAGATAGATAAAGATGATAATAGACAGTAACTTATCATAAAATAGATTATTTGATAGTAACTTTAATAAACAATCGCGAGCTGCTTTCTAGGTTTAAAAATTCTCTTGTTTTCTATTAAGGAAATTTTTCTTCAAGTTATGCTTGCTTTTAATTTAAATGGAGCGCTAACTAGAAGAAAAATCCTTGCCATAAATTGCTTAAAAGAAATGCTTCATAATAAAAAGAATAGCGATTTTTTAAGGCTATAAGCAGCAGCATCAGAAGTGAGAAATCATTACAGGTTGTAGATCCCAAAAAGTAAAGACTTTTAGGAAAAGTATAAATAGAATGAAAACCGCTCATTTCGTATGCATTAGAAAGTAAAAGCAAGCAATTTTCTTAGTTTTGTGATAATAAATAAAGCTAGATTAATTACTATAAATTGATAAAAATTTGAAGTTTTTTTACTATAATTTGTTTGTTATTGTCTTAATGCAGTTTAATAGACAGACAGCCAAAATTTGATGAAATTCAGGAAAGTTTATTTGTTTGATTGATTGATTGATTGATTTATTAATTGAATTAGTTTCTTAGTTAGTTAGTTAATGAGAATACGCAGTATATTAATTTGTACATTTATTAAGAAAAGATGATTAAGAAATTGAGAGATTAATTTATATATATAGTATAAGTTAATGGAAGTTGATTGATTGTTATTGATTGAGATAGTTTTTTTATTGAGTTAGAAATTTGTTAATGCATTTAGTTAAATAATGTATTAGAGTTTTGGTTGATTGATGATTGATAGGTTGGTTATGTTATTAAGTTAGTAAGAATCATCTCTCTCAATTTGAGAAAGAGTTTCCAGGGAAGTTAGCGAAGTCTTCTTCGAGTTGTTAGAGTAAGAGGTTATTGTCAATAAACATTTCATCGACCTTGCTTCCGTCGAATCTGTTAATTTCATTTTCAAGTTGATTCATGGAATCAGCTCTTAGACGATTGATTTCTTCCATATCGAAAGGTTGAGATTCAGGGGAGCTGAAGAGTTTCTTGCAAGGACTTGAAAAGTTAGAGAAGATACTAATGTTGTTATCAAAGCTCAATTGAGAGTTATTTGACAATGCGGGTGAGAAGCTGCCGAAGCTGGAGTTAACATCAGAGTTGCAGCTCATCTTGACAGGTTAGGGTGAGTATAATTTATGGTTTAAGCTCTTTTTAGAAGAGGATGAGGAAGAAGAAGAGAAGTTTACGCAGTTCATTTATTATTTATTTTTTTTATGTCTTTGTTTGTTTGTTTAGATTAAATTCCCTTTTAAAAAATGAGAGGAATAATAAATCAAGTATTTTATTATTTTTTTTTTTTAATTAATTTATGAAGTAAAAATTGATTAATAAATTTTTTATCTTTCTCATCGACCTACTATTTAATTAATTTTTCCCTCTTCGCCTTAATGCATGATATCGTCTTTTTAATATAATTAATTATAAAAGGATTAGATAGATGAAAGAGATTCATTTTTTAATAAACAAGGTGAAAGTAAGAAGAAATTTTACTAACTAAAAGCTTAACAAAATAAATGACCTTTTAAAAATTATATATTGATATATGTTATTCACTAAAATAAATAAATATATATACAAATAAACAAACAAACAAAAAATAGAATGTGAAATGCTTGCAAATTTAATTTGTCAGCTCTTTTTTTATTTATGTCATTCTATCTATCTTTTAGATTCTATCCCCACCCTGTTTCGTTCCTTCGTCCCTCCTTTCAAGTTCATAAAATATGTATTATCTAATCAAAAAATTATCAAATCAATAATTAAAATATAAAATCCATAAATCAAGCTATTATTATTTTCCATCTTCCTTTCTCCCCAGCTTGCTTTTGTTTGATTCCAATCAAAATGAATAAGTCTAATTTATTCACTTAATCAATCCATTTTAGTGTTAAAGAATGATATTTATAGTTTTTTAGCAATCACAATTTCACTCTTCTCTCAAAGTCTTCTATCATTGCTCATCCTCTCTCATTTATGTTTCTCCCTACTATTATTATTTTTCTAGTGGCACACAAGCATCGGTGGATGCGCAAATAGCACGCACACGCGAAAAAGATGAATGGAAAAATATTTTTCGCCAAACATTATTTAAGAGCATATTTACATATAAAAATTGATTCTAATACTGTATTTCACATTATTCTCCACAAATTTTTTGGTCTCCTAATATAAAATCTTTAGTTTTTACAATTAATTCTAATCAGCAATAATGAACAAAGAGCGCAACTATTCCTCTAGGAAATAAATTGATGACTTTATGATAACCCTATTAGATTAACCCTAATAATAAATAAAGCATACATACCTTGCTTATTTTTCATCAAGTAAAAATTACAATTGCATAGAAAGAAAGATATATATATATAATCATTAAACTTTGATTGCACAGAGATCCACAGATAATTGAATTTTTTTTAATTTAATCAAGGAGCACTTAAAACATTTCTCCATTTATGGAGTTGCAGCACAAGTCAAAATACTGTAAAAATTCATAAGTAGCAATATTAATTTTTAAGTAAATGGAGTAATTTATTTCATTTTTTGAAATTTGTTTGTTTTTTGGCATAATTAATAGTTGATATGTCAATTTGATATCTACTTTATTATAAAATTGCGAAACTCTTGTTTGCTTAATTGCTAGACCTTATTAAATTACTAGCTTTCTTTATTAAGCTCTTTGTGCTTTGGAATTCTAATTCTGTTTGAAAATATATTTAATCTAATTTGAGTCAGTTTTCTAAGATTAGCTCACAACAAATCTACTCCGTTATTTTTAATTTTAATAATAGTAAAACTTTTAGATTAACAGAGGATAAGAATATTTAATTTTTTATTTTCGATTTAGACTTTAATGGTAGCTTAAATGATTGATTTATTTTTATTTCAGATATTGAGGTATTTACTAATCACCCACTAAATAAAAAAGCAAATATCAATATCTAATTCATTACTTTTTTCACTTTTTTATTTTATTCTGCAATACTTTCTATTTCTTTTTAAAAAGAAACAAACAAAGATAATTTGCTTGTATTAAATTTAGTTTGTTTAGCTTTTACTTTATTAAAAGCAAATCCTTCTATTTCAATGCTTTTTTTCAAATTAACAAACAAACAAAAAGTAAAGTAATAGAGAGTATTATATAATATATGTATAATTATTATTTTTTTATTTATGGGGGGAAAAAAATAAATTTATGCATGCATTTCACCTTCTACTGCTTGCAGATTCTCCGAAAATTTACTACGGAATTTTGTGCTATTGATTGCTGGAATACTAACTTTGGGAACTGATTGATAATATTGAATTTGGTTTTGCTATTTGACATTTTTTTTGATTTTCATAAATGCTTGATTTATTTATGCTGATACATTGGAATCTTCTAAATTTGCCAGAAACTCTTAAATTATTTTTTAAATTCGTAAAAGAGTTATATTGAATAAATCAAGCTGGTATTAAAAAATTAAAAACACATTCAGTAAGATATAAGCAAATATCGATGAATTATTAAAAAAATAATGCCATTTCCTTAGACTGTTGAAACAGAAAGCTCCTCATTTATTTCTAAAAGAAGTATTTATTTTGTCATTATAGTTGAATTTTAGTGTACTAAGTATCTTTAAAGTACATTCTATAATTGTTTCTGTCTTTAAAAAAAACTATAAGCACTTACAGAGTATCCAAAAGGACTTATAGAGTTTATTTGAAGTTAGAAAGGAAATTTTGTATATATCAAGTATAATGTCTGTCTTTTAAAATGAAATCAATTAATCTGCATTATTTTTAAATTTTGATTAATTTCATCTCTTAAATATATAAATTATAAAGCCATCAAATAGAGCTGAGTAACTAAAAATAATAAAAGATGAATAAGTATTAATATTTTTATAATTATTATTTGCTTTCGTTATTTCAATTAAGAAATTTACTGGAAATCAAATATTTGATAAAAGTCTATTTAATACAAAAAATATCTATAAATTATCAACTCCACTGCATCTATAAAATATTTTTTCGCCTGAACAGGAAAAACAAAGAACAAAGTAGAATTGTTTCTCTCTTTCTCCTTTTTCCTTTCAGATATATAAAGCATACAGTCATTCAAAATTTTAATCCTTGGTAATGATTTCTACGCTTATAAAAGTATATTTGGGTTTTAAAAATAAAATTTGTTTGAGTGAGTTAGAAATAGTTAATTGCAAAAGTGGGGGCTAGGTCACATAATGAATATAGATAGATATATAGATTATTAATTATTCATGAAGGAGGCATATCTTAAATTTATTACTTGCCTCATTGTAATAATTATTTAGTTAATTACTTTATTATTTTTATATATATATTTATGCCTTTTTATCACTTTCATTTGATTTAGATTTATTACTTCTCACTTTCTTCCCCACTCTATAAAATAAACAAACAAACAAAAAAATATTATTACTCAAATATAGGGGACTTTCTATTACTACTGTATCGTAATTATTATACTTTTTTACCCATTCAAATCTGAATGTAAGATACTTTTCAACATTTTCTGCCTCTTGTTTTTTTATAATCAAATCAGAATTTTAAATTACATGAGGTGATCCAATATTTTTTTTGCTTTTCAAAATATGAACAAAGATAAAACTATCAAAAAAAAGCTTTTTATTAAGTGCAAGCTGTTAAAAACACATCAACTACTAGAATAAATGGTATTAATTATTTGTAATTTAACATTTCCTTCAAAAATTACTCAAATTATCATTTATCTAGGCTATTGAGTGAGTAAATTAGCTAAGCTTATTATTATATTTGAATATAAAAAAGAAAAACTAAAAAGCAATTTGCCTTGTAAATCTTTAATTTATTTTATTCATTTGAAACAATATAAATTTACTCAATCAATCAAACATAATGAATAATATTTAAAACTGCTATCACTTTTAAATTGAAAATTATCTTCATGCTCTTCAAATAGAGGCAAAGTTGAATGGAACAATAGATTTATACTTAAGATGAATAGTATTTTGTTTATTGCACTTGATTTATTGAGTGAGAGAGAATTTCAACTATTATTTTTTAAATAACTTAACTCAAATAGATTCAGATATAATGTTAAATAACACTGAAATTTTTATGCCAAAATTTGTATTTTTTACTAGAAATTAATAACTTGATTCTCTAGAACGCCAAAAGTCGAGCATGATTAACTAATTTTATCTTTCAAATTTTAATCGAAGAACAGAAATTATGAGGAGCAAATAAAATTCATGAAAAAAAAACCAAATTCACATTCCTCTTTTATAAGATTTTATTTAATAGCTTAAATTATATAATATGTTCTTATCTTAGTTTACAAAAATAGCTCAATTTAAATCTATTTTCATAAAGTTACTGCCTTCTTGTATCAATTCCAAAAAAGTTTGAGATTGAATGATATTTACTAAAATTGTTTAGAAAAATGTATTCTATGATCCTAAAGTCATTAAACAAACAAAAAATGGACATAAATTTTCACTAATTTTTGTTTAAATCAAATACTAGGTCTTCGTTTATTTAATTATCAAATAAGCAGCCGTTGCTAATAGAACAGGCGGGTCAAATTTAGCTTAGAAATTTAGTAAGATAAATATAAATAGATATATAGATAAATGTCATCCATAAAGATGATTCTAGATAATTAGCATCTGGCTGGATCTGCAAAAAAAATGATAGATTACATAATTAATAATGAAAAAAGCAAAACAAAATAAATTTAATAATAATGAACATATATATTGATTGCAAATAACACAAAAATTAACTAAGCAGCTCACAAATAAATCATACAATAGCAAATAAACAAGCAACATTACAAAGGGGAAAATTTAAATAACCTTTATGACTAGCAAAGCAATCTAAATTTTGCATTATTCTACCTAAATATTTATCGCTAGTAAACAAAAAAAAAACTAACACAAATACAAAAAATTTTGAATAATTAAATTGACTTTTAATTTTGTTTCTTTTTTTTTGCATAAAGTTAGCTACTCATTCATTTTCCATGCATTAAAAAAGTAATTTATAGATATGAAAAGTGAAAGAAAAATTATAAATTTCCTTGAATTTATGTTCATTTCCTACAAAAATGAATGAAAGAAATAATTGAATAGTTAATAAAAAATAAACAAATAAATAGCTAACTCATTTACATAACAGAAAAGTATATTTACTTGCAATACTAGTTTAGTTTTATTCGATTTACTCTATTAACTTTAATTATTACTTTTTCAAAATAAACAAAAATTTCAATACATCAAATTTGCTTAATAATTTTTTTTATATACCGCTGCATTACTATTGTTCTAGGTGTGCGAATAACTTCAAAATTAGAGTTTTGTTTTTTCTTCTTCAATAATTAAATCATTTGCACTGATTATTCATTTATAAACCATTCTTTCTACCTCACTTTAGTAATAATACAATTATCAATTCCAAAAATACTTTAGGTTAGGCTTAAGCAAATAAATAAATTTTCCCAATAAATTATAGCCTAAATTTCTTAATCATTTGTTTTGTGAAAATACAAGTACATTAAGGTGGAATACTGATGTTTTTTACATTAATACAATTAAAGAATATAATTAATATATTACCTTAAAATTTATAAATTAGTCCTTGTAAATATAACAAATATTATCCACAGTATTAACTTTAATTACCATTCGAAGATTATAAAATAAAATAAAACAAATAAAAAACAATCTTAATTGTTTGAAAATATTTTTTATTTAAAATTTTACATTCAATTTATTTGTATAAATAAATAAACAAAATTATTAGCTTTTTGATGATGCAAACGTTAAATTATTATTATTATTATTATTGAGGTTTTAAAAATGGTTCAGCTCTCTTTTTATTTAATTACCACCTAAATCTTCAAATTAATAATTATAACTTAGGTAAATTAGCAAATGTTTTATTTTGCTCCAGTAAGTACTTTATTCTTAATAATACACATCTTTACAAATATTTTTTCCTTAAATTTACTATCAGTTTTTATATTCATTTATTCAAGCATGTACAATATATGAAGTATATCATCGATATTTGCTAAATTTATTTTATCATAAAATTAAAAAATACTAAATCCATTTAAGTAATATTAGAAAATAATTAAAAAATGCACTTGAATTAATAAGCTGCATTTGAAATTACAGCTGGTTAATGATTGTTCATTTCTATAAGTTATTAAAACTAGTTGTGTTTAAAATAAATAATTTTTTAAAAACCACACACTGATTACACAGATTTTTAAGCAGCTATAACGTTAGTTATTTATTTTTTTTGATATTTAATTGCATAAATATCATTATCAGCCACAATAAAAGAAAAACCAATTAATGATTAAAATAAATACAGCTATGCATCAATATAAATTAATTTAATTTAAAAAATATACATAACTATTTCTTAACTCAAGTGTCATTTTATCACATAATTGCAAATAATTGCTTTAATTATTTAGTGACATATTTATAAAAAATAAAATAAGTCTTGAATTTGTGAAGAATTAGATCTCAAATTTGCATATTTTTTCATTTCAAAAGTTATTCAGATAGCTCATTGTAGCTAACATTTATATTAATAAAAATCACCACAAAAAATCAATATTTTTGATATTTTTATGTGTTTTTAAAATATTTGATCAACATAAAATTTTTATTATTCTAAAGAAATAAATTCAATAAAATAATTGAGAAAATAAATTAATTTTATTTTGTAGAATTCTGATAATTTATTTCATTATTTCATATTTTTTTAATTTTTGAAGTTAACCAGGTAAATTAATTACGAAATTAATAATTTCTGCTATTATTTCCTATCATGCTACTAAAAAAAGCCCTTTTATAAAAGCATTTATCATTTGATAATGTATTCCTTGTGCTTTTATTTATTTAAATTTTTAAATTTGAAAATGGTTATTTTAAAAATAAAAAATTAACAACTTTGAACTGAAAGCTATATTAAATATTAAACGTGTTTTAACTATCACTTATAAATCCAAATGACATAAAATAGCTTAAACATAATGATTTTTATTAACTTTCTTAAATCAATAATATTACAAACGCCTTTAACATAATAAATTAATTTTTATTAGATTTATAACATTTTTTTAAAATAGCAATGATATTCTAACGATAAAATTAATGTTTATATTCTAAATAAACGTTTTTTTATTGTGCAACTTTTATTAATTATATAGATAATAATTGCTAAATATTCATAAAAATTAAAACTTTTAAATATTAACTTTAATTATATAAAAGACATTAGTCAATATTTTTGATTATTTCCTTTTACAATAATTATTTTAGATGTTTTGGATATATGTTAAATCAAAATTCAAACCATTTTATTTTTTCAGAAAATAAAAATTGTGATATTAAATAAAATAAGTTTTATATTAATTATTTAAAAAGTAATTTTATTATAATCAAAAAAATTGATTTCTTTATCAAACAAAAAAATCTTAGCTTTTAATTTCTAATTTTAAATTATGAATAAATTTAATATGTATGTTTTAGCTAAAAAAAATAATTTTATTTGAAATATAAAATTTATTTTATTAATATAGTTTATAAACTAAAGAATAATAAATAAATAAATATTATTTTAATCATAATACTTTTATAGCTAGCTCAAATATAATTATTACTAAGTTTTTGGGATTTGGATGTGTCTATTATTTAGCTGATAGAAGTATTATTTGATTATATTTTAGAAAGATTTTTATTATAATTTGCAAAGCAAGCAAGCATATCTAATTTTTTTGAATAAAGTGAACACAAATTAATGAATAAAAATCAATCAGAAGCTCAAAAGTATGAGTCATTTTTAAATAGTAGACTTAAAATAGATTTGAATAAAGCTTATAGAAGAAAAGAAATATACTAAATGAGACTAAGAGATTAGTATATTTAAACATAGTATATCATATATTCAATTTGATATTTTTAACAAATAATAGTATCGAGACAGAAATGTTTATACAAAAGGCAGAAAGCATTTAAGGAGATTCAATTAAAATGAAACTGGATTTAGGACATTAATTTTTTGCAAACGCGGAAATGTAATCAACTAAAACAATAGATATTTTTACAAATAATTATTTGATTATTTATAAATTAGTGAAAATAAAGATAAGATTGTTTTGGATGTAGGACTTGGAGTATTTGTAGAGTTAACATATAAAGAAGCAAAAGATATTATATTTCAACAAAAGATTGAGCTTGAAAGATTGATAAGAAAGGCTGATATTGATATTGTTGATATTAAGACCAATATAAAAATAGTAAATTTTGAATTTGTAAATTTTTTCAATTTATAAATTTTAAAAAAATAGTTTGAGAATACTTTGAATTAGCTAGCAGGTTTAGTGTAGCAATGAGCTCTAATTTTGCAAATAATTTAATATTAATTTATATCTCAATATATTGTCAAATATTTCACATTTTATATAAAATATTTTTCAATAATAAGATAAGAGTAGTAATTAATTATTAAATTTACAAATTTCATTTTATGTTATTTTTAAAATTAATTAGTAAAACAAGCCCATTTTATATCAAACAATTTATTTTATTATTAAGAAATATTCAGTGTTAATATTAATCTAAATCACAAATAGAAATTATTTTAAATAAAGTTTTGAGAAGTAAAACAGATTAGGAAATAATAAAATATATTTTAGAGAAAATATTAATAGTAAATTCATTAGTTTAAGTTTATACAACAATATTTTGAGTTAATAGAGAATAAATAATAAAATAAATTAATTTATTATGATATCTTTTAATAAATAACACTTTAACTTTTTTAAAAGATATTTTTCAGAAAAAAAAATAAATTTAGAGAAAATATTAAAAGAGAATTAAGTTATTTAAATTTCCAAAAAGACACCCAAAATAAATGTATTATTAAATTAAATTTATTATTTTTTAAAATCAAATATTTTAGAAATTAAACAGCTTAAGAAAAAATGTAATAAATTTTAGAGAAAATATTTATAGAAAATTGAATAATTTAAGCATAAATAAATATATCTTGAAGAATAGTGATAAAAAATAATAAATTTAATTAATTTGATATTATGATGTCTTTCCATATAGAATACGATTTATTAAATAGTTCATAAAATACATTTTGTCTATTTAATAAATTTAAAAATTGTATTTTTTATTGAGATATGATAAAATATTTCATTTATTCCTAATTTTATATTGATAATAAATTATTTTTGTATTATTCAACAATAACTCTTAAAACTTGGAAGATAATTGAATTGACTGAATTTTTTTTTGTCATATAAAATATAGAATACTTGAATATATTAGATTGTTTTTCTTTAAATTATTAAAAAGCTTTATTACTTACTTATAATTTAATAAATGTAAATATTTTTTACTATTAAAATAAAATATGTAGAATTACCTTAGTTAAAAACTTAGATTTTAAGTTCAAAATATTTACTTTTTATTGATATTGTATCGATTTATTAATTTCTGTTATTACTTAAAAAAACTTCAGGTATAATTTTTGTAATTCAAAAGCTAGCCTTTGCTAATTGAATCTAACAGCCATTTATGAGAAACTATTATTTAGCCATCGTTACTTGATGATTTGAGAGATTTTAAACTATTTTTATCAATATTTTACGCTCCTGATGTTATTACTACATGGAAATATTCTTCTGGTTCATCTCTATTATTATCTATTACGACTCCTCCTGCTAATTTTATCAGCTAAACCATTTCTTTCTTAGTTATTTATTAATCTTTTTTTGTTTGCTTTTCACTTATATAAAATCTTAAGTTTTCAAGTAGATCTGTCAATCCGTTCTTTGTATAATTATACAAAAATAAAAAACTTATTTATTAGTTTTTTTATGTTTACTCTAAGACGAGATTCTCTAGGAGTATTAATCCCATAAGGATCACCATAAACTTCAAATTCTTCTTCATCTTTCAATTCGTTGTACCCATTAGAGTGTATTATCCCTATTTTTTTTTTTAGAATTTAATTTAAAAGAATAAGAAAGATTAAAAATTACAATTAAATCCTACAATCCATATTCCCTCCACTAAAGCGCTTAAGTATTTTAAAGTTCTTTTGGCAATTATTTTATCATCTTTTTAATCTATTGGAAATACAACTAAATGAGTGAGTTATTCATGATAATCTTTGAATTGCTTAGCCTTATATAGCTTGCAAAATTTATCTACTTCATGCTTTTTCATGAAAATTTACATTTATCTATAAGCTCAAAAATAATATTTTAAATTTACTTAAAATTCTTCTGGCATGTTTGAAACTAAAATATTTATTTTATCATTCCTCTTTCTTGTCTAATACGAATATTTATTTATTAATCTATTTATTTTTCTTAACTGATTAATAATTTTACTTTTGGTTTTGAGTTGTTATTACTGCTACTAATAGTACTATTCTCATTTTTTTATATACTTTGAATTTAATTGGATTATATTTCATAAGCTAATTTATTTCAATATAATTATTTAGAATTTAACTTTACTCAATTCATTTTATCTAAAACAAATAAATATCAATCAATTAATTAAACAAACATGTTCACATTTTAAAGGTTGATGTAACTCGCTAGCTTTTCTTTTGCGTGTTGAAAGTAAGTCTTTTTTAGGTGTTTCAGTTATTTGTATTTTCTTAATCGGCTTTATATTTAAGATTATTGATGCTAAAACTTGAGCCTTTTTATCAGGAATGTAGTTTCTCTTACCAACGGGCATCTTGCAAAGTGGACAAAATGCTTATTTAGCTCCATTACTTCTAATATGATTTTCTAAGCATTTTTTACAATAAGTATGTTAACAAAAAGTTGTTACAGGATCCTCAAAAATATCTAAACTTAAGTATTAAAATGTAATTTTAAGAATTATTAGTGAATTAAGCTATCATTACCATATTGCGCATCTAGTTTCGTTTTTTAAAGCTAAAAAATCATCAGGCTCTAGTATATAATGATAATTCTAATAGTTTTAAGATAGTTCCATCAATTTTTTATTTGAAAATAAAATATTTTTTTCAAGATTTGATAATAAATCAAATTGAATTTATTTCTTTGTTTTGAAATATGAATTTTGATTTTTTATAATAATTGCGCAATTTTATATTGTCTTGTTTTTTGTTAAATAAAGTTAATTTGATGATTTATGGTTTGGTTTGATATCTCCCGCCTCAATTGATAAACATTATTTCGAATAGTAGAAAAGGAATATTTTTTCCCTGAAATTATATCAATTCTATTTTTATGCAAAGTAGAGTTTGTAAAATTTCTATTTTTATAAATATTTTAAAGAAAGATTCAAATAATTTATGAATTTATTTCTGATCAAAAAGATTATTTGAAAATTAAAAGTTTAATTCAATAAATTTGAAAATTCAAGAATTAAAATATAACTTTATAAATTAATTAATTTGTTGCTCATATGCCACTAATTTAAATTAAAATTAAATTATTAATTTAAAATGTTGAGAAGAATAGAAAAGATTTAATAAATGAATTAGCTTTTGAGAAATACATGATTAATTGTAATGAATTCTTTGCTTTAGCTGAGATGCATTGCTCTAAATAATTTAATTATTAAAAAAAGCTCTTTGTATAGATCTAATATTGATTGGGGTTAGAGCATTTCTTATAATTTTATTTATTTGGAAATAAATCAACTTTTTAGATTTTTACATGGGTAGAGATACAAGGACTACAAGTATTAAGAATAAAGATACCAAAAATGAAAAGTAGGAGGTATCTCATACAAAGTCTAAGTAAAAAATTAACAAGAAGAAAGCAAACTAGAATAAAAGCAAATCATAAAAGAATAAAAATGGAGCAAATTGCTAGGAATCGGAGGTCAGATAAATGAGGATTCGTGCTGGCTTAGTTTTAGATAAGAAAGAGGTTCACACTATATGTTTAAATAATAATGGATCTAACTCATCTTCATCAGAAATAAACTAAAATGGCATATAGATGGACGAAGAAGTACTTCAAAGTGACAGTACCGTATCTAATAACCACACTAATGGAAATACAGCTTTATCCAAGAATAAGGTTGAAGGTAGAATTATTTTCTTTTACTTTTTAAATTGGTTGATTGCCTTCTAATTTTTGTAATATATTTATTTTTTCATCAGATAAAAGGGGCAATTCAAAAAGAAATAACAAAAAGATAGCAACTTAAAATTATGGTATGCAATAAAGTGACTAGTAAATTTATTAATTCTTTGTTATCTTTTAAAAATAGAAGATTAACACGATTAGTGCGGTTAGCAGAATCAGTGTTAGAGCAATATCTTGAATCCAGAAGTAGTTGGTGTTTAGCGATTACATTCTAATGGAAATAGCAAAAATGATTCATCTCTTTTTTATGATTAAGATAAATAGAATTTTAATTGCAATAAAGATGTCTCTAAATCAAATACTAATGGACAAAGAAGTCTCCCAATAGCTAAAGGAATAAAGCAATCAGACTATAGCTAATTCATTAATTTGCCAAATAACTTCAATTCTAATGGGAATGATACTAATAATATTTAAAATATGACAACTTTTAATAGCGGATTTTTAGGAAAAGAAGATTAATTCAAAGATTTTAGTATAATTGTTGGATCATTCCAAAAGCAACACTCTATTTTTTATGGAAGTACCTTTATCTAAGAAGCAAAAATGAGAGGTTTCAATTTAGAAATCGTATATGATGATAAAGAATTTATAAGCAAAGTTAATAGCTTTGATATAGCTTGGATTGTAGATAATTCAGAATTAAACAAAAAATATGAGCAACAATACATAGAATCAATTGGTACTTTCTTTAAATCCAAAAAGAGTTTATATATTCATGCTGGAACTAATTAGTGCTACTCTAGGACTAACATTATCTTATAGAACTTTTTCAGTAATTTTATTTTTTTAAAAGTATTTTAAAAATTAACTTAAAATATTTTTCTTATAAAGATAACATGTCTCTCTAAGGCAAAATTAAACCCAAACAAAAAATCGTTAACCCAGATTTAAATTCATAAAATACACTCCCTTACTCATTTAATCGCTCTCTTAGTTTAGCCCATGGTATATCTACCCTTAAATTGACCAACGACTAAGCAATAGTTTAGCAGAAGCATGATGATTTTTCCAATTTCATAGTAATTTAAAACTGTCAGCCAATAGTGCTAATTTCTGAAGAAAATGATTAGCATGGTAGAATTATCCTTGATTGTGGTTTCTTGAGCTATGATATTAAAACTTGGAGCTCTGATCATTTCCATCATTACCTATCTAACTCTACCGTATGGCTTACTGGTATACCAAACTGAAATCTTAACAAAAGATTCTATTTTTCTCCTCTTCTTCATATTTCTAAAATTCATAAAAAGCAATAAAATAATTTCTAAAGTAATCAAAAATCTGAAAATATTATAAAGTAAAAATAAAATTTTTCAAAAGAAGAAGCAAATAATAATACTTATTTATAGAATGAAGCACACTGTTAGCTTCTATTAAATTAACTCTAATTTTATTTATATCTTAACTATAATTAAAAATGTAATGTAAACCTTTATTTATATCATATTTACTTTCTGTATTATAAAATTAATATTAATTCAAAAACAACTAAATTTTTAAAATAGATTTAAATGATTACATTTATTTTTCCGACTTTTTTAAATGAACAATCATTTTAAAACAGGTTAATAATAAATTATAATTTCTCTTTTGTAGCTTTTAAATTCAGATTAATTTAAGCATTTAATAAAAATTTATTTAACACTATTTTTTAAAAGTTTTTTGAAGAATAAACAAATGTTTTGATGGATAAAGTAAGAAGAATATGAATTCCTAAATTTATTTTTACAAAATACTTTAAGATAAAAAATAAATAAAAATTTTTATGTCATGTTTTCTTCATGTTTATTTTATAAAAAAATATTTTTAAAGGTAAAAAATACTTATTTAAGCAAGTAGTTTTCAACATAAACTATTATTTTTTTCCAATAATTTATTTAACTTTTTAATCTAAAATTTGTGTTTATTTATATTACTAAAATAATATTTTTTATTAATTATCGATTTATTTTGTTGTTTTAATAGCTTTGATTGTATTATTTATTTTTTTTATATTACTTTGAAATAAAATATATTTATTTCTTTCTAATTTTTATTATGTATCATTATTTTTTTTAATACTTTTAAATTTTTAGTTCTCCCATCTTTTTCTAAAAGATTTCAGATAATAAAGTATATTCTAAGTAGTTAATTGACTCTATATCACTTTCATACTAAATACTATTTTGTCTAAGGCTAATAATTTACTATAGAGTGGTGGCTGAGACATCTATTTTTAATAAAGCCATAGAAAAGTCTGACACAAATTCAACCGAGCTCTGAGGAATTATATCTTGTAATGAAAGAATTTTAAGTTATACATCTGCATAAAAGGTCATTTCGTCATAAGTTATGAATTTCAATTTAAAGGGTTTATTTGTATCTTCAAATGTAATAAATTCAGGAAGATTTGGCAATTTATACACATCAATCAGCAATTTTTTAATTACTTTTTTGTTAATTTCCATGTTTGATTCATAGTCTAAATAATTATAACCTCCATTTCTTTAGTATAGCTCATTCATTTAACTTAAAGATCTACCTAACAGCATACAAAATGCTTCACTAACAAATGTATTATAGCTTAAAAAACACTCCTTTTCGAGGTTTGGACCTATATTGGCTCCTATGTACATTTCATCTTTCTAAAATGTTGTTAAATATTGTTTAACATAATTGTCAAACATGATCTTCCTTATACACATCTCGCCTTACAGATTTTCGTTTTATTTTATTTACTAACAATATAATTTCTACATTTGCAAAATTTGATTCTAAACACTTAAGTAGTACTCAATGATTTGAAATAAGCTATGTATTGTTTAATCAGGATATGAAAGGTATCTTTTTTTGTATTTATTAACATCTTGCAAAGGTTATGTCTTGCTATCCAGTTAAAATGTCAATATCCTATTATCAAAGTCAATAACTCCTTGTGTCCATTATTTGCATTAGTTCCAAAATGATGTTTTATCTTCTAAGCTCTTCTCTTTTTAGGTAAAATCTACGAAGATTTCCCCTAAAAGATAGAAAGCTTCAAAGCACTGTGCCTTGAATCGACAAATATTAGTCACTTAATATTCTACACTCTTAAGAGTCTCTTCAGAAGATAATTAAATCTCACAACTTTTATCTTTTAATTCTTCTTCATCTTCTGTTTAAAACTAACCAATAGTATGTGGAATAGAATGTGCATTTTATATGATCAAGCCTTATCCTCTAGAAGTCTCGTTCATAAGAGGATACTGTAAATTCTTATTATTTTACTCTAAATTTGATTCTTCTTAACATTTTTTAATTGCATTATTAGGATACTAATAGAATTATATCATTACTTAACTAACTATGATTGCTTAAATTAATTATTTTTATATAAATTAAATAAGAATTATTATAAACATGCTTAACTAACTTTAAACTTATTTTTTTTTATTAAAAATTTTATCACCACATAGTATCATAAAATAACAAATTATAAAAATGGAAATAAGATTAAATTGGTTACAATTAACATTTATTTTTAATATATTGTTTAATAGATTTAGTTGATTAAAAGTAGAAGTAACTTTTTGTATCCTTCCAACATATTTTTATTTTTGGAAGTATCAACTTATTTTTTTAGTTTTTGAATAGTTAAGTCACAAACTATTTTATTTATTTTAGCGAATTCTAAAATTTTTAATAAATGCTTGAAAACAAGATTTAGAAACATATAGTGAGTCAATTTATATAAGTCTATGCATACTTTGCAACATTTAATAATAAATGATCATATATTTACAGTATGTATGTTTAGTGGTAACAAATGATTATTTACTGTGAATATTTAGTAAATTAATAAATAAATTAAATTAAAAATATTTGATGATAAATAGAATTGACTGAAAAATGATTGACCCTTATTACGAAAGATATTGTAGGAGTAAAGAGCTTTTGCTAAACAATTTACCTCATGAAGTGATTAAGTAATAGGAAAAAGTATCTAGATAGTTTCTGAGGAGATTCTACATCATTTATAGATCATTTTTAGTTATAAGTTTTTTATATGCTTCTGTATCATTATATTTAGGAATTTACATTTAACAACTCGCTCAATATAAAGTAGAAAGCATTTTTATGTTTACAGGAGTAGTTTTCTATTTTCTTACTTCATTCGTATCATTTTTAACACCATTTTTCAGCTTGAAAACAAGACTTCAGAGAATGGCTTGTATAGCTAATTACTTAGGAGGATCTTTTATAATTATAGACTCTCTTGTAGTATTTATAATATCACTAATTGATGATTGTTGCGGTAATTAATTGTCTAAAATACATAAAGCATGAAAAAGAGCTATAAAAATCTATTTGTTTTAAAAATAATAGGAATTTAATTTTAAATAGATTCTCAGTAGGTGGTTGACATGTGTTAAATTTTATAAAACGGTCAAGTGTGCTAAAAAATAGGAACTTAGGAGTTGATTTAAAGAATAAATAGTAAGGAATTTATATAGTAAGTTTGCTAAGCATATTCTTGCACTGATATGGAAGTTGTTACTATTAAAAATAATTTAATATATTGGATCTGCTGTATAAATTTCATCATATTTTTTTTGGTTGGAGCTCTGTTCATGCACCAACTATTAAAGAAAATTTAGAAAGTAGACAGTGAAATAAAAAAAATATAATAGGATTATGTGTATTCAAAATATTCCAGCTCATCTGAATACTGAATCAATAAAAAGTAAGTAAGTAAGCAAATATTCAAAATTTGTTACAACTTTTAATATAAAAGAATATCCATTGTAATAAACTAATGAGATAATTAATATCTATGCCAAATAAATTAATTTAATATTATTATATAAAATAAGTTAATAAAAAACAATTCAATTTAACAAATCTAATTTATTTATTTATCTTTAAAATTATCATTTTAAATTATTGTATTTATTATTTATTCAGATGTGTGAAAAATTACAAAATTGTTTCTTCAACATTTTTAATAATTCTAAATCTTATAAACTAAACTTTATTTGTTATTCAAGACTTTTAAAATAAATAAATTTAATTAAAATAACTATTAAATAAGAATATAAGTAACCTAATCTAAAATGTTTGTTTTATAACTTTTAATAAAATATCTCAAATAATTTCTTCAATATTCTTTATTTTAATAAAGGTAAAATAATTTAATTGTTTTTATTATTAAAGTGGGTATGATATTGAAAATTTATTTAAATACTTCAAATTTAGTAAATGAGTTAAAATATGGAAATCTTTCCTACAAGCATAATTTTTACATGCCATCACCCCCGCTTACTGTCATTTTAAATGAAAATGAAACAGCAAACCTTAAAAAAAGAATTATTATTTCCTTCATATAAACCCTTAAACTATTTAATTATGTAAGTAAGTAATGAATTCATAGAAAAAATCTACATAAATTACTTGCTACTAAAATATGCAAAGCATATACAAATATAAATTGCTAAAAGTGGTAAAGCAGAAGATAATATAGAGAATATCGTCATAAATGACAAATGGGAAATATAAATATTTATGGGCTATTGTAAAGCAATTCTTGTTAAAACAATTGAAGAAGCTAACAATAAAGCCAGAAAATAAATATACAGTAAACTTAACATTATAGTTAAGTTACAACCATTTAAAGATATCTCTAAAAAACTAAACTTCGACCACTCTATCAATTTAATAAAATATATTTACCAAAGCCATTCTTAAGTTAAACTATTCATAGTAGATAATATCAAGTACTCACTTAATGATGTTGCCGAATAGATGTTAGGTCAAGCAGAAGCAAGTCAATTGAGAGAGATTATCAAAAAAAATAGCCCTCCAAATGACAACGATCTAATGCTAAATACTATCGTGAGTGATACTAAAAAATATATATAAATTAATAAAATATTAAATAAAAATAAAATATTTTAGAAAAAATTAATTATATATATATATGTCTACTGTAAAATAATATTATAATTAAGAATAATTTGGTGATTGACACTGGGGTCTGAACAAGAAAACTCAAAGGCTTCGGCAACTAGAGTATTTCTACCCAAAGACAATCAAATTAAAAAATATTAATATATAGAATTAATTTATGAGTTTTGCTTTAAAGTTTGTAAAAAGAATAAAACTTTCAATCTATTGAAATATAAAATATTTATTTATTTATTTAATAATTAACTTTATTTAGATTTGGAATCAAAAAGTTAAATTTAGTTAGATTTTTAATTAAAAGTAGTAGAATAAGTTACATGAGAGAGGGATGTTCATTAATCATTTAAAATATAATAAAGTTTTGAATATTAATTATAAGAATCATAAATATTATATATACGAAAGGAATTGAATACAAATAAGAAGAAATAAGTAGTTGTTTGTGGGAAAGGGAAAGGAAATTTATTATAATTAAAATTTTTAAATTAATTTATTGTTTTTTTGTTTGCTTAATATATAAGTGTTAATTTAATCTAATTAAACTAATTAAAGGGATAATGGTTGCTTCTCCATTTAGTCAAATTTCTTATTTAAGATATATCAAAGTGGTCTATATCCACAAATTTTGTGTTTGTTCTAATCGTTATAAATACCGCCATTAACTTCTGATTACTTGCACAAGAATTTTTCTTTAAATATTTCAGCTTAGATTGTGTAGGTGATATCTTCTGCTTTGTCATTTCTGAGACCTAAATCCCTAAGTTATTGTCTTTGTATCTTAATCTATTCTTCCATAGAAGGTGATACATTTAATATAAAGATCATTGAGAAGTAGAGAGATTTAATTCCAAGATCTTGGTTGTTCTATTTTTGGATGAGAGTCTAAACAGTGACATCAGCGTAGAAAGTGATATCATCAAATGTTTAGAATTTTAAGTTTTGAGGTGAAGAATACTCAAAAAATTCTTCAGGAATGATTGTTTGTGCTGCAAATTTTTCAATTATACTTTTCATAAAGGTGCGTTGCATGCACATAATAGTTTCGAAATCAAAGAAATCAAAAAGACCAACTCTGTGTTGTTGAGATTAGTTTTCTTCAAGTGTTTAACCTAAGAGCTCGCATAGAGATTCACTCATAACTTGTTGATAGAACTACATTTTATTTTTGTTAAGATCAGGACCAAAATGTCTAGCAAAGAATTTGGTATTTTATCCTAAGGTTTAGTAATGGTAGAACATTCTCTTTTAGAAATTATCATGCATCATAAAATGGTGATAAATTTTAAATTAAATATGTGGATTAGTCTAGGGCATAAGTTGTTAGTTTCTTTTGTACTTTTCAACTAATTCTTAAAGACTCAACACAATTTACACAAGTTCCTGAACATCCTTGTTGGGGTATTAAGAGTATTTTTTAATAATATATTCTTAATTAAATTAATGAGCTATTTTATCATCTAATTTAGTGACGAGTAGTCTTTTTTGTGTATCGATGAGAGAGCAATTTATATTTTTAAAGTAATTCCAAGGAGAATACAAATCGGTGTACTGCTTTTGGAGCTTACTAAAATCGACAACTATTTCTCCTGAATAGTATATTTCGCTAGCCTCGCTGTAGAAGTTTTTATAAATGGGAGTAATTATATAGCTTCCATATTTAGGTGGTTCTGGAAATCTTCTTTTTTTATATTATCTTTTAGCTATTGTTTTAGTTTTTTCTAAGGGTTTCAGCTCTGTAACACTCTGAGTATCTTTTTATTTAGTTGATTCGCTCTCGTCCTCTTCTGTATCAATAAATTTTGTTTCAATATCGCAGTAAGTATCCATGTTTATTGAATTGAAAATGTTGGTGTATGAAATATGTTTTGATAGTTTATTTGTATTTTATCTTTGTTTTTAACAAGTTTTAATTGATTTTTCTCTTTATTTATTATTAAATACTCATCCTTGAAATGACCTCACTTATCTATCAGCTTTATTAAAATTAGTGAAGATCTGGTTAATATTAAGAGTTATAGTTTTCTCTTTAATTCTATTAATTTAATTTTGAAGAAAGAAATAGATAAACCGATCTAATTATCATAATATTGAGTAAATTTATTAATAACTTTAGATTTATGATATTTTATCTACATTAAAGTCAATTAAATAAAATAGCTGCTAATAATTATTCAATTTACATAGTAAAACATCATTATTGAAAAAGTATTAAAAATTTAATTAATTTCGAATCCTTCTTGAAATAGAAAGATATTTTATTTAAAAAAATCAAATTTTTTAAAAAAGATGCATAATTTTAGTATAACTAATGTCAAATTGATAAATTCCAATTAAAAATATCCTATCAATCTATTTTTAGAGCCTCAATTTGAACTTAAATTTAATATCCTTTTATTATTAGAACCAAATTTGAAATAAATGTTTTCATCTATTTCAAAGCTTATTGTGTTCGGTAGATTTTATTTGTCAAATTTCAGGTTATTTATATGCTGCTTAATAAAATTAATTCCAAATACTAAAGAATGAATTAAATCAATAAATTCTTTATATTTGAAGTATTTAGTTTGCTTTACTTAAAAATGAAAATAAAGATAATAAAGTGAATAATTTTAGTTAATTATTATTTTTTTGTAAATGTTGTAAGTGTAATAATTATGAAGATAATCATTGGTGAGTTAGCTAAATAGAGACATATTTGAAAGTTATTAAGAATATTTTTCTCTCCCGTAATTTAAATATAATAATTAGAGTAAAATAAATAATAATTCATATATTTTTCTATTTCTCTTAATAATAAGTTGTATTTTTTATTAAAAAAATCAAAGCAAAAAATTAATTTTACTTCGTATTTCGAAGAATTGCATTTCAAATTATTATAATTAATTATATTTGCTAATAAACTACATTTAAATAGAAATTGAATTATTTTTAAAAAGAATTGAAATAGAGTAAATTTACATAAGTTACTTACATTTTATCTTTAAAAATTTATAATTTCCTATCAACCAAAATAACAAAAAATAATTATTAAAAGTAAAGTAATTAATTAAAAAATAAAATTTATATAATTTAAAAAAAAAAATTATTTAAAAAATGTATCAAGCATCAGAGATACAAATACATTTTTTCAAGCTACAAAAAAAAATAGTACTTTTTTTAAATAGAATATCTTAATTTGCTCTTTTATATAAATAAAATAAGCTTTATATTATTTTTAACTATAAAAAATATTTACTTTTTGTATATTCTAATATATTTTAGAATTTATTACATTTTTTTAATTGTTTTTTTTTGAAATAATTTACTTAATAGAATAATAAAATATTTAAATTTTAATTCTACTTATTTACTTATTGGTTGATTTTTAAAGTAATAATCTATATGTACATACATATATGCTCTATGAAATATATGAAAATTATGTGTAGAGCGCGAAAAAAGGAGGTAGGAATAATAAAAAAAGAATAAGGCTTAAATATAAAAATATTGTAATAAGAGAAAAGATATTAACTGTATTTAAAAATCTAAGAAGAGAGACATTAATCTATAAATGCTACTTTAAATAGAAAGAGAGATATCTTGTTAATAAAATTGCTGATATTAATTATAAATTCGCAAAAATTTTAATCTTTTAATTAAGAAAAAAGAATAAAAAGCAAGTAATAAATAATACAATTAATTATCAGCAAAATAAACAAATAAAGAAAGAATGGAGGATTTTGAACAAAAAGAGCTCAAGCGCAGAAAAGAAGACTTTAGAGTTGAAATTAGAAAAAATAAATAGGCTAAGACTTTTAGTGCAAACAGAAAAAAATTGATCTAAAAGCTATTTGAAGAAGAAGAAACTACTTCTTCCTCTTCTACTTCATCTCAAGAAAAGCACGCTCTAAACAGCTCAACTGGAAATAATTAGTAGAATATATTTAGCATTTCCCCATTCTAAACTAAGGAATCTCAAGTATTGAATCAACAAACTTACTTAAATTCTAATTAATCAAACCTTACTTCTAGCAACAGCTTGAAGGTTTACCTTATATATAGCTTATAAGAAATAGATTAACTTGTAGTTGAATTTGTAGATTATATTTAAAAAAGCACTCAATAACTGATTTAGAATAATTCTTAATAAATATATTTAGATAACGCTGTTTAAACTGATATATTAATTGCTTAGAGTTTACTGAAGGAAGTCCTTTAACCTTTATTGAAGTATGAGGACCTCTTTAAGCAAGTAAGTGAGAAAAATTGTCATTTGTTTGAGTAAAGTTAAGTGCACATCCGCTTGTTTGAGTATCTTTAAAATATCATTAACACAATGCAATTTGCTATGTCTTTAGATTTATAAGGTGCTGAAGCACTGTTATGTAAAGTTTTTTAATACTTAGTCAATGTTTGCTTAAACTCTGAAAAGGCTTTAGACGATTGTTTTTCATTAGGAATTATTAATTACTTTATCAATATTATGATTTCTTCTAATTTCTACAAGCAAAAGTCAAAGATGATCTTATTTTCTGTAAATTTGCTTGATCACATAGCCTCAAGAAACAATAGCGAGCACATCAAAATTTTAGCTGAGAAAGAAATAACTAGATAAATACTCACTCTAATGACAGATATTTAAAAAAGCATTTAAGAATAATAATAATAATTACACTAAATTTAGTAATTTGACATGTAGACTGAAGCAAATGTAAATAACGAATTAAAGATTGATAGCTTCTATCGCAAATTGTTAGTTCACTTAAGCAGCATTTTATCAAATATTTCATCCAACAAAGATCTTATTGACCAACCTAATAAGGATATGCTCATCTAGATATGCCAAGAACTTCTATTCCTAATTTGTAAAGATTTAAATGAGAAATCAAAACAACTAGTGGCTCTTTAAAAGTTTTATTAAACTCTCCCTCATGAGTACTAAAATTAAGGTATGAAAAGTAATTTAGATGAAGAAGAGGAAGAATTAAGTGAAGAAATAAACACTCTTCAAAAAAAATAAAGATTCAGACCACCTGAGGAATAAAAGATCTACGAAGAATTAGCATAAATTGAAGAAAATCTTGGAGCTTGTCTTTTAAATATTATTGAAATGATGGAAGCTGATGATTTAGATGAATATATTAGCAACAATATAAGCTTTTTAGTGTTTTCACAATCTCAAATACTACCAGTCGAAGAATAAAACTAAGAAAATAGCCAAAGAATTTAAATATATGGCGAGCTCATGAATGGATTGCTGATGGGTGAAGAAGATTAAATAGAATTAGTTATCGACACTTTCTAAATTTTAGACTATATAAAAAATTTAATTTACTCTAACTATAACAATTTGGTAATAACAGGACTTATTTGTCTCTTTGATATTTTAATTTCTGCCACTTAGAGCCAATTTGATTAAATATGTGAAAATGATTAGAATATAATATGCAGATTATTGTAATTAATTAATCATTAAACAAATAACACACAACTTTAAGTAGAATCCTTAAAAACTCTTTCAGCTTTTGTTGACAGAGCACCAAAATAAATTATTGACTACAAACTTCGTCCTACCAATATAATAAATATTATCATTCAAAAGATGGATCCTGAAAATGAATCTGCAATTATTAAATCTGCTCTTACCCTATTAGAGTCTCTTTTAAAATCAGAAGAATGTAATGACAACGAAGAATTCGAAGAAGAACATGAAGATATAGAAGAAGCTAACCACAATTAAATAAACAAAATGTAAACCTTAAAGCACACAAGCGATAATTATTGGGCTCTTAAATTCCAATCTAATCCTGCAGGCAACAACATTATAACAAAACTTATTAACTCACTTCACTCAACAGACATAATTTTACAATTAAGTAGTATTCTTGACGAATACATTGACTGATTGAAGTGATTTTATAATTAACATTTTAAAATAAAAAAAATTACTAAAAGTAATTTATGTGTATAAAAATATTATTATTTGATTTCATTCTTTTCTAAATTTAGAAATAAATGTTTTTATGATTACCCTAGTGTATTTTATATATAAAATTATTTATGTTGTATTAAAACTGAAGGTAATTTGTTATTTAATTAATATTCATTTATCTAAAATTGTATTATAAAAATTGTAAAGGTCCTCTTTTAAATACTTAATTAATTAAAATCCAAAAATTGATAAGTTCAATAATTAACTAATTGTTTAAGATTTATGAAAATTTTAGATTTTATCAGCAATTTTTGGTTGTATTAAATACAATTTTATCATTTAATTTTTAAAGCCATGACTAAATTTTATTTACAATCATTTACATGTTTTTTTTTGATAAATAATTAAATCAAATTATTTTAATTCTAAAATTAAACAACCTCTTTTAAATAATTGATTCATTTTATCTATAAAGTATTTTTTAAATTATAAACTGTAATTTTTATTGAGTTTTTGATAATATTTTATTCTTGTTTTACTTAAACAATTCCTCTAGATAAATTTTGATATTGGAATTGTAGGTAGTTTGTAATTTAAGTATTTTTATATAGCTAAAAAAAGTGTTAAATTATAATGTTCTATTTTTAAATACTTTTTATGTAATTTAAAATCTAACCATTATTAAAGGTCAATTTTTAACATTATTTTGTATAAAATTTATCAAAATTTGATATGTTTTCAATATTTTCTGTTACATTAAATATAGTTTGATCATTTAACATTTTAAATGATGGCAAAAGTTGAATTTCATTCCTCAAATTTTTTCTTATATTTAATAAATAATTAAATAAAATTCTTTTAATTATGAAATTAAATAATTTCTTTATTAATATTTTTAGATTGGCTTATTATGTATTTTAAATAAAATAAAAGAATAATTTATTAATTTGTTATTTATTGAATTAATTTTATATACAATTAGCTGAAAATTAATTAATTAATTATTTACATTTATATATTATAGTTTTATAAATATGTTAATGTTATTTGTTATTATTTAGTTAGTATAAAACGTTTTTAATTTATTTTATATAAAAATTAGTCTGATAGTTTTCTTAATTATGTTATTTTTTATTAGTTTGTTTGTTTGTTTGTTTTTTGCAGGTAAATACTTGATTGGTGGTTATTTTAAACCAAATCAATGTGTGTAATTTCAATTATTTAACTCGTATTTTTCTTCAGCGTATACAGTAAAAAGCTATGTTTTAACCAAATTATGTAAAAAGCTATCATTTTTTCCTAAATTTTTAATCATTTGCTTCTCTATTTCTTCGAAATTAAGTATATTATTCTATATTTTAAATTATTAAAATATTTATTATAAAAAAGAAAGAAACTAATTTTAATTTATACAGATTAATAAGGAGGATTTGCAGGCATCTACTAAATTATGTTTTAGATTAAAAAGTCTGAACAGGTTTGCAGTATTTTCATGCAAGCTGTTTTTTCTTGATGGTTAGGGTAAGTTATAATTGTTTTCTTTCTTCTATGTGTAGAGTTTGAATTTATAAATTGTTAGGATTGAGGTCCATTTGATTTACTATTTTTATTTTTGCTTCCAAGGAGAGTATTAAATGCATCTGTTGCTGCGTTTATGATAAATGATTTTGACCTATTGTGTTACTGCTAGAATATAGAATTGCCTTTTTTAGTATTACTTCCCAACAAATTATTTGAAAAGTTAATTTAGCTATTACTATTAGCATTGTTAGTATTGTTGTTTGAATGACTTAAAATCTCTTTGTAATTGCTATTTTAGCTATTGCTCATATTATTATTACTAGAGTCATTCTAATTTGAATAATTCATGTTATTGCTATCATCTGTGTTGTCTCTTTCGAGATCATCAAAGTAGTTGCTAACTTTTTCAACAAGCTAATATTTAAAATAATTAATTTTTTAATAAACAAAACAATTTTTTGTTTTAAAAATTTACATGCTAATAAAATAATGAATCCTAAATATGTGAAACAAGATCTGAGTTTAATAATTCTATGTTTTCGTCAAGCAAGACAAATAAACAGTTCTCATGCTTTTGGGCAAGATTATTTTGATAAACATATGTTTTGTCTTTGTTTAGTCCTACTAAAATAGGAACAGGAATATCCATCAAATGGGTGAAGTTGTTGGGTAAATTAAAAATAAGAGGATGATGCCATCTAAAGGGTTTTAAAAGTGAATGGAAAAGTAGCATTGTAGAAGACAGCAGGGCTGAATTACTAGACACAAAAACTACGCTTTGTTCTAGTAGCAAAGAAAGAAAGATATTTACAAATAATTCTTTCTCAAAACTTGAAAGGACTAAACTGCATCCCCATTCAGCCTCAATATGTTTAGCTTCTTCTCTATTTGGTACTTAATAAGAAAAACATTCCCCATTAAAATTTAATTAAAGTCTATTTGATATGCTTGGTAGTGCTATTTTTTTTAGCTCTTCAAGGAGTTCCTTGCATTCTTTGTTCAAGAACTAAATTTTAAAAAAAATTATTTTCATTTTCTTTTAAAAGATAGATGTAAAAATCAAACATTTTAATAAAAAATTTAAAAGTAAATTATCTTAATTTTGTTTATATAGAATTTAATTACATTATAGAAGAACTCATTTTCAAGCTTAGACAAAGCTGATGGATCATGTCTGATATTTTCCTGAATTCTCGAGAAATATTCGATTCTCTTCATCTTCATTTAATCTATTTAATAATTATTTGTTTTTAATATGTAAAAATAAATTGTTTTGATTACTTAACATAGATGATATTATATCTAGGAAAAATCTGTGAAATGGATAGTAAGTTAAAAAGCAGAATAATTTGTTAGTCTTCCAACAGTTTTTATTTTATCCCTTTTAAAATAAATAAGTTAATAAATAAATACAATTACTATCATTTAGTTTTAAAATATTTACATTTTCAACAAGCTCTTTTACTCGGAAACAAATTCCATATAGAAGATTAGAAGGATTGCAAATATCAAGTAGCTCTTGATGTTCATTTTGCTTGTAAATAGAACCTTCTTTATTTTTTTAAAATTTGTAAGATTCTTCAGATTTTATGGCAAATACAAAACAATTATTATTTGCTTCTGCCATGTTGTTAGAAAAGATAATCTCATTTAACTATGAAAGAGAATCGGTCAGACGAATTTATTGAGTTTCTACTCCAAAAGGGAAAGCAAATTATTAGAATACATCTTCTCTCCCCTTCTCTATTTATGAGTTTTCGGGGTACTTAAAATATAGCTAAGGAGTTAAACTTTACATTTAAAATTAATTGAAATCATTAATTTAAAAAAAATAAGTTTTACCTGAATACTTCTTTTGTTTAAGATGGCTTTAAATTATTTATCTCTTGTTTATCTGGTCCATAAATCATCAATCCTTCAAATATCCTGTTTCCAATATCAGTCATTTAATTTTCTTCCAAATATTTCTTCATTTTTCCAGGCTCTTTTTTTTCATGAATGCTGTATTTATTTTTAATCTTCCTTTCTAAAACATTCTCTACCTATACCTACTGAATAGCTGAAATACTTTAATTGTTACTAGGAGAAATCGAAATACAATTTAAATTAGAGAGTTAGCTTTAATTTTTGAAATTAGTCATCTTGTTGTTTATTTAATTATAAGTCTCGACTGATTGATGTTTTTCATAAATGCTTTTGCTTACTTCTTCTGTGTTTAATCTTGCTGTTTCATGTGTATGCTAGTTAATTGTATGGCAATAAGGATTGTTTGTGTATAAGTAGCTATACTAATTAGACAAATCATCTACATTAATTAGCTATTCTGTAATTTAATTATAGTTGCTGTATGGGTCGTACTAATTACTTGTATAGTTTTGAATATTTTAAGCAAGATTATTTTAAACAAATTAAGGCATGTCCATTTGTTGCTATTATTGTTGTATCTAAAACTCCTTTTACTTTTTATTAAAAGTAGAAAGACTAGGATTTTCTATCTTTGAAAAATACTGCTCAGTTTTAATTCTGATATTTTTGCATGAAGTTTTCATCATAAATTTAAAATGAGATCCACTTAAATTTTCTAAATTAGCCGCTTCATCTGCATCTTCTTCTACGTTTGCTATAGTGTCCAAAACATCTTCAACTGTAATTGTAACATCCTCTTCTTTTTTTGGCTTGGAGTTATTATAGTAAACGATCTTTCCTTAGTTTGAAAGAGATCGTTGTTGCATTTCAGCCTGAGCATTAGTTGGAGTTTTCTAACCCATAATTTACTACAAAGCTAAATCATTATTGCTACTTTTTCTGTTTAAATTGTTTAAATTACTCAATTGATAAGTAATTCCTTCACTATTTCCAATACTTTCATGTCTACTCTTTAAATACATACTGTTTATTCCTGTTTTTTAATTTGTATATTGCTAGCTAGCCTTAGAAAACTACTGATCGATTGTATCTTTTTACAAAAATTTAGGACTTTTTAATTGCTCTTCTATTTATTTTTTGTTACTAAAACTAGAAAGTCTGTCAATTCCTACACTTTTTATTTCTACATCTGAAAACTTTTTATTTAGCACATTTGCTTAATTATTGAATTCGAAAGTGTTAAAATCCTGAGTTTAATTCTAATTATTAGGATTGTATGCAGCAGTTGAGTAAACTTAGTCCTAAAATATGAACTTACTCTTTCCAAACTAATTATTTTATTACTGAGCTGGTTTGGAAGATTAGTAATTACTAAAAGAATTCTATTAGTTTTGTGTAACCTGACTAACTTAATTTCCCTACTTTACCTCAAATTTTTCATTCTCGATTTTGTTATTCTTATTCTCAAACTATTCATCACATTAACTTTTGTTTTTATTGTTTGGAGAATATATTTAACTCTAATTACTAACAATAATGAGCTTTATGTCATTTTCTGAAGAATTAGAGTTTTGATTAACTTATTCGTTGTTGTTATTCACATTATTAGCATTTTTGTTATTGCTTCCGATAGCAGTATTAACGAAATCCTTTTCCTTTCTAATGCTGTTGGCTTTAAATATTGGATTTTGGCCAGCTTTACTTAAGTAATTCATGACAGAGTTGACTCCTAAGTTTTTTTGAATAATTTATTATTGAGCTTATTAATCTTCTTTTATCTAATTGTACTGAAGTGTAGCTATTTAATCATTTTGTATTAAAATGTTGTTCTAAGGATTGTTTAAATTGCTGCTTAAATAAGAAGAGTTTTAACTATGGCTAGGAGAAAGATTTTTATAAATTTATTAATTGTAAATTTTCTAGTTGATATTATCACTTGCTTATCTGGTATGTTGTGTTTATTGTTGATTATAATTTAAAGGTATTTATGACTGTATTACAGTTGATTAAGAGCTATTTTGGTTTACCTACAAATTTGTTTTTGACTAAACAGCACTCTTAGAACTGTAAAAAGTATTCTTCTTTTTTTATAAAGAAATAGAATTATTATCATTGCTTATTTACTATTTTTCTATTTCTAAGTTGCTGCAGTCTTTTAAATTATTATCACACTTTTCGATATTTAAACTTATCTTTTAGTTCTAAAATTATAAATTGTTCTAAATGCTATCCTCTTGATTGAAGCTCATGCTACTATTTTACTTAATTTTAGTGCCAGCCAATACATTTTAATAAACTGAATTCGAAGAACTTTAGTGTATCGAATAAAATGGTTTTCTTTTAGATTCATTTGATTCCAAGGAATGCTTGCCGTAAGTTATCATTGAACTATTTTCTTTATCAGATTAATTTGGAGTTTTAGACACTGCATGTTTTGAAGCTTTTGATTAAGACTGCTGAATTGAAGTAGCACTGAGTACGTTAGTCAAAGAAGGATTAGCTTAGTCAGTTACTTCTTTGTAAAAATCATTGTTTTTTCCATTTCCTTTCTTAGTAAACTAATTAGTAGAGTTCTCTTTTCCATCTTAGCCATTTAAAAATGTACTATAGTTATATTTTAACTGTGTGTTGGTTGCTGTTATTGATGATTTATCTAATTTTAAATATTAAAAATATTTAAAAAAATATTATAATTTTTAATTATTTTATTAATCTTAAAAATTTTTATTTTATATTTATTCCAATTTTTAAATGAAAAAGTATTTAAGCAATTTATATAGAAAATAGTTAAGAAAATTTATTAAAGTAAATTGATTGATTGATAGAAAGAAAGATAAATTGTATTCGTTAAACGTTTCTTTTTGAAAGTTTTTATATATTAAATAATCCTTGTTGTTTTATTTAATTGAAGTAAAAATCTATTTTAAGCAAGATTGTTTTTAGGATAGTTATTGAGTGATTTATCTAACTTTTTGATTTCTTATCACTTGAAATAAATGAAGAGCTAGATATTTAATAGAATTTAAAGTAAAGTTTATTATGTACCTGTGTTTTGAATTGAGACTGCGCTATTAATAGATGTCGAAGAACTTTCATCTACTTTTGATTTTAAAAAATAATTATTTAACTGTAACCTATATTTTTCTAAGTTATCCTGTAATCCTTTTATTATCCCATTTTACTTCTACTCATTTTACTTAAATGCAATAATTTCTTTTTCTGCTTTTTTTAAGTGCAGACCTTTTTACTATAACTCTTTCTTTAAATCTACATTTTCTTTAGTTAGCTTTTACACTTTAGACTTCTCTTCTTCGATATTCTTTGTTAAATTTTTAAACAAAATTTTAAATATTAAAAAAATAAAATGTTGTATTTGTTTAATTTATGTTTTTAATAATTCAGGCTCATTTTAAGTTAAAAAAGCTATGTATTTTTGCTCATATTTCTTTGCTTAATTTATATTTTTGATACTAAACTAAATTCTATTACTTTTTTCAAAATCACAATGAGTTCACTGAGGTTTTTATTGTGCTTTTCGGAAGCATCCAATAAACTCTTTATAAATTGCTAATCTTTATCCTTTGATAATCCCTCTTTTGTATTCATTTGGATGGATATTTTTCTATAATTTATGCAACTAGAGAACAAGTTTTGTTTTATCTCTGTATGTATCTGTTTTTTTAGTGAGTTTAATCTATTAATTAGTGAATGACTATTTGCTATTAAATTATCTATTTAGTATTTTCGATTATCTTATTAATTTTTGAAGTAAAACAAAATTATTATAAAAAGAGATTATATTGAAAAAATTACTAAAGTGCTATTAAATTTCTACGTTAAATTTTTTTCTTTTTGCTTTCTTTATATTTTTTCGCTTTATTAAGTTTAAAAGAATGAATAAATGAATAAATAAATATATAAATACCTGTCTGTTTTTAACTATTTGTTTGTTTCTTCACTATTAAAAGAAAAAAATTCAAAAAAACACATAGAAATATAATAAAATCAACGGATCATATCTATCTTACTAATATTGTTTTTATATAATAATTTGAATCATTAAATTGAAATCTACTTAATTATTCTATTAAAAGGATTTTTAATTGTTGCTTTTATTTTCGAAAATAAATTTTTATTTCTATTAAAATTGTTTAATTTTATAAAAAAGTTGAAAAAATATTTTTATTTATTAAAATTCTTTTTATTTTAATAATAAATTGATTATTTTAGACAATTTCTTTAAAAAGAAATATAAAATTTATAATAATAACTAATTAATAATTAATTTTATAATTTTAAATTTTGCTAAATATGCCAAAATAAATACATCTAAATTATATTAAATTACACAAATTTAGAAATGATTAAAGTTAATTATAATTTTAATACAATTAACTTTGAATTTACTTTATGTATGTAACTTTCATTTGGATCGAAGTTATTTTCTATGTTTTAATTATTAAAGAATTTAGCTTAGTTTTTTGAGTAAATTTATTTGATTTTACTCTAAGGATAAATAAAAACAAAACAATATAATTAATTATTTTAAACTTTTAAAAAATTTATTCTGCCGATGCTTAAAAATTTATTTGATTATTTTAATGAATTATAATCTCCTGATATTTTATAGATATTATTATTGAGATGATAAAAAACTTGTATTCATTAAATTGTTTTTTTAATAATGTATTTTTTTCTACTTTAAGTGCTCTATAATTTTTAAATTATTTATTGAGCAAGCTTATTAATTTAAAATAGCTAATATAGACAAATATCTAATTGACTAAAAATGATCAAAAATAGTATTTAATTTTTCAATTATAGAATTATTAAGCAATAAAGAAATAATTTTAAGCAGAAATTAAAATTTTTAGATAATTTTATAACAAAGAATTCATAGAATTTTACATTTAAATTATGATAAAATAATAGAACAAATATTTAGTGTAAATAAAAAATTGAATGAAAGGCTAATCAAAAGAAATATTTATAAATGCTAATTGAATGCTTTTTAGTTATAGGATTTACAATTAAAAATAATAATAAGTAATTCTTGAAAAACTTTAAGCAAAAATAGCTGATATAAAGCTGAAAAAATAGCAAAGTAAAATAAAGATATAGTTTAAGAAGGAAGGAATTTTTCTATGAATGAATATTAGGCAGATAAATAAAAGGTGTTCAAGATAATAGATAACTATTTGATAGACTCAAACAGCATATTAGGAAGTGGACAATATGGAAATGTTTATAAAGGATATGAAATAAATAATTATGGTAGATTGTTTGCAATCAAAGAAACATTGTTATCAAGAAAAAATGTAAATTTAGACACTTTTACGAAAAAAAAAGAAGCTGCAATTCGAGAGATAAATAGCTTGAAGGAGCTAAATCACCCAAATATAATAAGATTTATAAATGCCAAAAAGACTGATAAGCATCTTTATCTCATTATGGAGTATTGTTCTGGAGGAAGCTTAGAAAAATTTATAGAAGAAAATAGGCCAGAAGAAAGAGAATGTTTATATTTGTTTTCTCAAATCATAAACGCTTTTAAATATTTAATCAAAGAGAAAAAAAGAAGGCATGGAGATATAAAACCAGCTAACATACTCTTAAATAATGGATTAATAAAAATTGCAGATTTCGGCTTTTCAAAGCAATTTGTTGAAGAGAATGATTAGTTTTACTCCTATACAGGTTCTCCTCTTTATACAGCTTTATAAATTTTAGAAGGTAAATATTCTTTTTTAATAGTTGATATTGGAAGGATTTATTAATGAAAAAATGAACTGTTTAATATTTTTTGAAAAAATATCATTTAGCATTTACTAAAAAATCTGTCTGTACTTCTTTAGAAAACAAATAATTACAATATTTTATTTGTAATGTTTTGATAATTTTTAATGTTTTAATTAAAGGCAAAGCATACACAACAAAGAGTGAAATTTGGAGTTTAGGAGTAACTTTATATTTTATGCTTTGTTACAATCCAGAGAGAAGAGAAGCATCTTTTCCATGGTGGGGTGGTACTGATGTGCATTTGGTTAAAAATATAAAATAAAATCCTGTTTTAAAGTTCAGTTAAGAAAATGAAGAAAAACTTAGTCCATAAATAAAATAGCTTCTACATAAAATGCTTTAAGTGGAAGAAGAGAAGAGAATTGATTGGGATGAATTATTTACTTGTCCTATATTCACATTTGATTATGCTTAAGAGGTTATCTATGATGAATACTAAGAAGAATGCGAGAATGATGAATAAAATAATGAGCATGAAGAGCTCAAAGAATAGCTTGAAGACTAAAGTTATGCAAAGTAGCTATTTACTGCTTCTTTTATTGATTCGAGTTAACTTGCGACTTCTCAAAAGTCTAATGAAAAAGATACAAATCTATCTAGCTCTATAAATAATATGAAACAAACTAGCTTAAATGGCTCTGGAAATGCTCATTTAGCATAGAGCGATGAAATTGATAATTAAATGAGTACTCTTGGAAAGAGTAAAAAGATAACAAGCATTGATGTTGTTCATTAGTAAATATATAGAGGAAATAATTGTATAAATGATATCTAACAGGGAGAAAAAAATAGTAAATTAATGCAAGATTTAAAGGAATATATAGACTAAGAGAGATAGCTGTATTTTTTTGTGTACAATACTGCGAAAAATTTCAAAGAGTCATTTGAAAGGCTTCAACTATTTTTTGGCACACAAAAAGAAGCCAAATTGATTGAAGCAAAAGTACTTTATATATTATGCAAAAGAGCAAATATAATTTCAAAAGAATTGCTAAACGACATTGAATAAAAAAGAAGTGCTCATCTCCTAAAAGGAGGAGCAGGTTCTAATTCTAATTTTGGTTTAATCCAAAGCAATAATTAAGTTCTACAATAATCGAAATACACTATGATAAATAATTTAAATATCACAAATTCAAATATTAACAATTAAAAGTAGACCAATAATTTGGGAAAATCAGTGAAGAATTAAAACAATAATTTAATGAGCTAAATAGGCTTTTCAAATTCTGTAATTGTCATTTCAAGGGATCATTGGAATTATTTTTCAAAAAATTTAATTATGAAATAAAGCTACGAAGATAAACTAAGGTAGGAATCTAAGATATTTTAAGAAAACTTTAATATTTATAAATAAAAACTGGAAAATCTGTTAAGCACAATTGATAAAATTGGCATAGAAGACAAGCAAATTATTGTTAATTCAAACGATAATGTTTTAAATTTAAATTACGAATCTATTGTAATAGGGGAAATATTACAAATTTTTTTATATGACTTATAGAGAATATCTAACAAAGTCATGAACCATGCTCATCAAAATAGCTAAAACGTACTATCTATACTGAATGAAGAAGACCTTAAATTAATATATCTGATCGATGACCTCTTCATGATCTACTGCTTCGAATCTACATTCAGGAATAGAATAATGTAAAAAAAAGATGAGAAAATTAATATTTAACATTTTTATTTCTTAAGAAAAAACTCCAATCCTCTCTTCCTTATATAAAGACTCGCTACTTCTTACAAAACCTTTTTCTTTCCTTAATGAAATAAAACAAAATTAACCCTTTAAAAAAATTAAAATATTATTTATTGTACCTTCTATCTAAATTATTTCTCTTCACAATACTTAATCTTATTCTAAATTAGAATATTTTTTACAATTAAATTTATATTAAATACATTTTTGTCATTTATAAGTTTCTAAAAATTTAAAATGAAAAATAAACTTAAATTAACTAACATTCATTGATCATTCTAAATTGACTTGTAATTTTTTTATTTGTTTTATGAATAAATTCTATTTGTTTTATGTTAATTAAAAATTTCATTTCGTATAATAAATAAAACTAAAAAAATTCATATTTGTTTTCAAATTTTTTATTCAAAAAAATAATAAAACAAACTCAAAACCCTATTTGATAAAAATAATTTTTACTTAATTTTTAAAATAGTTAAATTAGCTTTAAATTTATTAAAAAATTTGCTTAAAGCAAAAATAGTACTGTTAAAAAACAACTAATTTTATTAAAGTATTTGTTTGCAATTAATTCATAAATAATTTTTCATATTAAATTTGTAAAATTAAATTTCTTAAAAGGAGGGAAAATCCCTTGATTTTAATTAATTTTTTCTAAATTAAATGTGATGCAACAAATAACAAATCAAGTTTAAAAATAATAAAGAGTGTCTCAAAAAGTATTTGAGCCAAAATTTTTTAAAAAATTTATTTGCTAAATTAAATAATCTTGAAAAAAAACATTTTAAAATTCCAAAAAAACTATCTAATTAATTAATTAATTTTAAAAATCAAATGATTATAATAGCTTTATTTATAAATTAAATTCGTTTATTTAATTTTTCTTTTGGTTTTACTATTTTAATTTTTTCATTTAAAAAAACAAATATGTATAGTCTACTTAAATAATACATTGAAAAGGAATTAATAATGCAATTTTCAAGGAGCGCCAACTTAATTAATTTATTACATAATTAAATAGCAATTTAATTTCAATCAGTCAATCTTTAATGATAAATTGAATGAATCAAATATTAATAATAATTTAATGAAATATAATAAAGAAAAAATCAAGGCACTTTTTATCAAAAAGAATAATAATAATAACAAAAACAAGAGACACAACAAAATTTCACTTAAGCAACATAAGTAGAGGTTCACACACATTAAGCCAAATATTCCAAGTTGAATAGACTCAAAAATATCTCTCAATATGTCAAGTATCAGTCATTCAAACAGCTTAACTTTAGAATCTTCTAAATGCAGGTAAAATATTGCTCATTTTTATTTTCTGCTCTTATTTTAGCCTCAGTCATCATAAAAAACTTTTATGATTAATAGGGAATCTTAGTGCAGCTCAAAAAAGAAGAAGGTGATATTTGAAGAAGAGCTTAGAGGTTATAAGCCCAAGGAAACATCTAAAGCTACAACATCATATGATCCTATGGTGGAAAAGCTTAAGTAATGGAAGAAAGAAAGGTATTTTTTTTTATTGAAGTAGCTTTAGATTTTTATTTCTTTATTATTTAAATAGGGAAACTAAATAATAGAATTCCTCTAGCAATAGCTAAGTTAAAGAGCTAAAAGCTGCAAATGGCATTAACCTTTTGTAGAAAAAAACTTTTGAGAGCTCACTAAGGAGCTACAAAAAATAATCGCTTACTTCATCTAGCTAGATAAAAAGTAGATTGCAAAGTTCTCTATAGTAATTCTATGACAGAGTTAATAATCGTAACACGAAAAGCATGAGTAATTCTTAATATTTTACTGGTAGCCTAAACAGGTCTTCTATTTTCTCAAGCATTGTTAATCAGAGCCATAAGAAAGGGTACTATTCTGAAAACAATAGTGTTTGCCCATCATTAGATAAAAATAATATTGATTTTATAGATCAGATAGAAGATAGGATTGAAGACTTGTACTACGATTTCATGGTAAAAAATAATGATTATATAAAAAGATTCTTTCAAACTTTATTCTATGAATAAAAAAACGATAAAAATTATTTTAGCTTAAGGATTTAAATTAAAAATATATAAAATATAAATAAATAGGAAGGAAATATTATGGATAGATAGCAGATGAGAAAAGAAATTATCGATATCTTGCACATGTGCTAAATCAAAATAGTGAAAGGAAAAATGATTGGAGGAATTGAAGAAATAAAAAGTAATCAACAGCTATGGTACATATTCCTTTTGAATTTTGATTTCAAACCAATATGGAAAGAGAATGCGATTAGATTTATCAAGGTAAAAATTATTATTAATGTTTATTTTAAATAATTTGATATTTAACACTAAAGTGATAAAAGTTATTTCTAAATCAATTATTGATAGTTTTTTAATATCTTCATCATCTAGGATACATACATACATAATTTATTAATTAGATAGATATATTTTTTAATTAAATCCTACCGCAATTTTAATTCTTTCAATTTTTTCATTTATTTTTTCTTAATCAAAAATTCCCACTTTACATAAAATTTTGAAATCAAGTAAAATTTTTAACGGATTCTTTAAACAGATATATTTTTTATTATTTATGTATATTATTTGCAAAATTTTAAGCCATCCTTAATTTTTAATTTAATATAAAAAGGAAAATAATATTATGCAACAAGATCATTTAGAACTTGCTGAATAAAATATGAGAATTATCTCTGAAGACCAAAGCAATATTTCTTAATCACAAATCTTAGATCAAAGCTTGGTTGAGGGACATAGAAATTTATAGGATAAAATTTTCATCAAGTTCGAATAAATGGATAACTTAAAATTCGAAGACACAATTAAATAAGAAAACATGGAATAAGAATCAAATTTTCAATCAAACCCTATTCTTGGTTCTATAAAAGAAGAAAGCATTGAAAATACTTAAGACACTTTAATTACATATACAAAAACTAATTTTAAAGCTGAAAGTAATGCATAATTATGTGCTCAAGTTGATCCTCAATTAAATTCCCAGCTTTAGCCTATAAATAACTAAGATATTGTTTAAAATAATTAAAATAATAATTTCTAACAAAATGAATATTTTACTTAAAAAAACTAAACCTAGATATTTGTTCAAACACATTAAAGTGAGTTACTTGCTGGTTTAGAATCAGATTAATAATTTACATAAAGAAATTAAAATGAATAATTATCACTTAAAGAAGAAGAAGAATAATAATTATAAACAAAATTAGATAGTTCATTATTATAAATAAATTAAGATGGATAAATATAAACAAATTAAAATACCAATTTTGCAAACACATAGTAACCTGTTTATTTAGCAAAAATCTAAAATGATGAAAATATTGAATAAAATAATTAATCTCTTATCCTACTACCTAATTAAACTTCAAACTAAATAGATGATCTATAAAATAAAAATAATAATATTGGCTGTTAAAACCTAAATAAAAATTAAATGGAAGTAGAAGAGCATGAAAATGAAAGTTTAATGATACCACAAAATATATTTAAAAAGTTTGAATTTTTATAAGCTGAGATAGCACATTCTTATACTAAGGCCCAAAGAATGCTTGCATAAAATTAATCTAATAATAAAAAGTTAAGTGAAGCTTAATAAGATCTTATTGAGCTTAGCTATGGCTCTTAATTGATCGAAACGCCTAGCTACTCAGAATAAAATTCTGAAAATAATATTAAATCTATAGTCAAGAAATTAGACTATAAGTTAAATTTGGATAATCAATTACCTCTTTTTGATTTAAGTCCCTGGAGAGATATGAAAAAATTAAATGAATAAGCCAATCAATCAAATTCTATTTTTAAGTCTTCCTAATCTATATTCAAAAATAGCTAAAATAAATCTATAGAAACAGATGCATTTTTAGAAAAGCAAAGGGAAAGGATGTTTAAATTTAGTTTTGGCAATAATAATGCACTCACACCTTTACAATAAGATGAAGCTTAAAATAATTAATAAAAGGATAAATCTGAAATCACCGATAATATATCATCAGTACCTGATAGTAATCAAAAGGATTAAATTTAAAAATAATTATTTGAAAAAGTAAATGATAACAATGAAGGAGAGACAAGAGAAAACATATTCAAATATGACATGTCCTCGTAGTCTTTTGATAACAACAAAATAAATATAAAAAACCCATTAGAAACTGATAAAAACATCGTTTTGTAATAATTCACTGATAATTTTAATGCTAATAAAATATTTACAGAGACAGATTAAAATAAACCTGAAAAAGAAACTTTGTAAAAAGAAAATGTAATCTTTAAAAGCAGTATTAACAATATTTTTGCAAATAACAACTTAGAAAAGAAAATCTCCAACTAATTTAATACATAGCATCTCATTAATGAAAAAGAAAACATTCAGCAACATGATTAAAGTTAACATGGAATATTTTATGCAAATATTTAAGAATCTTCGCAAAGCAGAATTCAATAGAAATAAAATAAAATTTTTAATTTAAATAATTGCAACGCTGCCAATTAGTATAGAAATACTGAAAAGGAATTATTTGTTTAGAAATTAAATGAAGAAGAAGAGGAAAATTAGACAGAATGGGCAATCAGAAAGAAAATAAAAAATGAGCTAGGCTTTTATTAAGATGTATGTGATAAACAGCCAGGTACCTTGTCTAAGAATGATGATTTGAGAGAATCCACTTAAATTTCTATTTTACTTAATTCATAAGTAAATAAGCCAACTACTTACCATGATGAATTTAGTTTTAACTTTAAATAATTAACTAATTAATAAACAAATGAAGGCCAACAAAATAACTTGTTTAGTTTAAACAAGGAGGGAACAGATGAATCAAAGAATTAGAACGAATAACAAAATACTTGCAGTTTCTCATCTATAATTAATAATTCTAGCAACTTAATAAAAAATAACACATTTCAATCATTAAATTAAAACCTTATATAAAATAACAGCAGTTTTACTACTACAAATACAAATCTATAAAACTTTAGTAACAATCTTTTAACATAAAACCAAGAATTACTATAAAATTAAATATCAAACTAAGCTACTTTAGATAAACTTCATAGTTAAAATCATTTCAATTATACCTCTTAAAATAATTAAATTTCTATCTTAAACATAGACAGTAAACAAATCTTAGAAAACAAAATTGATACCAACAATGGTAACGTATTTCCAATAAATAATTCAAAAAAGTTAAATGAAATTAGCCCTTAGAAGTAAAATAATTAAATTCTTAAACAAATAACTTCAGAAAAAAGATAGAGCATATTTAGCAGCAAGAAAAGAAGTTTGATATGCTCTCCCCAAGTTTTCTAAAACTTTATTGAATCAGAAAAAAAATAGTCATAAGATTTCATACAAAATTTATCTTAATCCAAAAAAAAGTCTCTATTAGGGTTGGATGTTTAGGATATAATCAAGACACAAGTTAGTGAAGACTTTGGAAGTGAATTCGTTTAGTTGACTATTACTCCTAACTCAGTCAAAAAATAAAAGAAACCACAATAAGAAGAAAATTTCGTTTGTAATAAATAATAAAGTAGCATGCTATGGGTAAGAAGATCCCTCAGACTAATGAATAATAATCAAAGCCCTCCTTCTTCTTAATCTCTCAAAAGCTCAAGTAAAAAATATGAATCTTGCAAAAGTAAAAAAAAGGGGTTTAGAAATTGATGGAATTTAACTATCTATATTTATAAACCTATTTGAATTTACAACCAATTATAAATTTTGACAGCTTTAAGTATTAAAAAAATAAAAGCTTTAAAAATTAATCACAGCTATTATTAATATTAAAAATTATTTATTTCGTAATTAAATTAATATGTTTTGTATTTTATTTTATATGCATTAAAAAAATTATTTCCCTTCTCATATTAATAAATATTTTTTTTGATCAAATCCATTTATTTTTAAGTATTTAAATTATTAATTTTGAGTTTATAAATTAAATTCTTTGATAATTAAAATAAGTTTGAAATAATTTTAAAATATATTTATCTTTTTAAAATTATTTCACTATTAAATTAAAAATATTTAGGAAAATTTAAAATAAAAGATAGATTAAAAAAATAATTTAAAAGAAGCTCTTTATTAAAAATTATTATGCTTAAAACATTCATTTTAAATTGAATTATTTTTAATTTCTGAATTTGTAACATAAAATAATTTAATATTTTATTTATAAAATTATTTTCCTTTTACTTTGAATTAATTATAGGAATAGGTAAATTATTAAATACCTTATTAATCTCAAAACAATTTTATTTGCTTTCTTTGAACACTATTTTTTAAATAAAACTATCAATCAGTTATCAAATTATTGATCTCTTGTATAATTAATTGTAAATATCAAAAAATCAGTAAATGAATTATTGAATTTAATTAATTTCTACTCATTATTATAACTAGAATGTATATTTTTATATACATTAAATAATTAAATTTCCTTTCATTTTAATTAATGGTTTGATTAGTGGCTTAGTAAATAGATATTTTATAATTATTTAATTAAATTAAGAGAAGATTATTTGTAGATATTTAGCAAATAAGAATGGAAAGAAGAATTTTTAGCTAAGATAAAAATCTATTGTTTGTAGGGCTTATTTTAACAGCTCTTCTTTCAATCACAAATGCATAGAGTAGCATATAAAATTGCGAATAAATGAAGAATGGAATGTGTGTTTCCTGTTTAAAAGGTTTTGCATTGAGTTCTAATAGATAATCTTGTGTTACAAGTCCAATATCAAATTGTGTTTATTTAGATATTCAAAATAACTGCATAGAATGTACTTGCGGAATGGTTGTGAATCCTGAAGGAACATAATGTATAAATGTAAGCATAGAAGGTATATATATTTATACTTATCATCCAAAATTTTACATGAGAATTTAAAAAAATCTAATTATCAATCATATTATTTATTATATCTGTTCAGTAAAATTCTGAAAAAAAAATATTAATAATCCATAGCGATCTTATATATTTTATTTATAATATTTAAGGTTGCAGAAAGGTAGATACATCAGGAAAGTGCATAGAAGCTAAACCATTTTATATGCTGACACCCTAAGGAGTATCTTTAATTACATATATTTTAATTAAGTTTGTCAAAAATAATTAAATAACTAATAAGAATATCATAGAGCTACCCTCAAATTTTATAAATTCAATCATTAAAAAATTATTTTAATGAGAAATTACGAAATATTTAAGGACTTTCTATGTAATATATTTGAAGATGTTGTGTCATTTAGCCATAAAACCAAAAAAAATGAATATTTTTAATTAAAATTAGCATAAATAAATAAACAAACAGTTTTAAGATTTATTTAATTGAATATTCCCTTTTAAAATAGCATTTTGAAAATAGTAGTTATTCTATTTTGATTATTATTAATTATTATTAGGTGTTTTTTAACATGAATAACAACTGTAAGGTAAAAAGTAATATCTGGAATACATTCGACTGTTCTTAATGTCATGAAGGTTATTATCTTTAAAATGGTAGATGTATGGAATTATCTACTATTGCAAGCTATTCTAATACTTATGCAGCTAATTTTATGATAGATGCAACAAATAATCTTGTTTTTACTTGCTTAGGAGGATATTAAAATATTTAGTAGAATTCTTAAAATGGATGTTATTTGACAATATCAAATTGCATTACTTATGTTTATAATGGAGGATTGGCATCATGCTGGACTTGTGATGTTGGTTATATTTCTTCTAATAATGGAACAGTTTGCACAATTGACAACAATCAAATATAAAATTGTGCATAAATAGATAATCCTGCTTCTTATTAGTGTGTACGCTGTAACTCAGAAAGCTTAATATTGTCAGGTCCAAACCTTTGTACTTCTAGAGTTTAAGTAACAGGATGTGCTAACCATGATCCTAAATAAAATACTTGTCTTTAATGTGATTCTTCTCATTTTCTTTAGTCTTCTACTACTTGCACATCAAGAGCAAACAATGCTAATTGTTCAATCGTTGATCCTTAAGCAGATAAATGTATAGCTTGCTCTAACTACACTCTGTACTATTTAGACTCCTCTACAAAAACATGCAAAACTAGAGTAAATATTGGTGATGCAAATTGTATATAGTATGATCCTAATAGTGATTCATGTACTTTATGCAAACAAGCTTACTATTTATTTAGTGGTACTTGCACAGCAAGGACTACTACTAATTGCATCAATGGAGTGCCAGATAAAAACAAATGTAGTTTATGCAATGCAGATTACATTTTGTTGCCTGATGGAACTTGCAAGCAAGATACTATTGGTAAGAAATGCTTAGCTATTGATAGTAGTGGAGTATGTACTCAGTGCATTGATGGTTATGGTATAGCTCAGCAAGGTGAAACATGTTATGATAACTTCTAAAATATTCCTATGTGTAGCGTCTACGTTAAAAGTAGTTAAACAACCTGCTAGTAATGTTAAACTGGTTTTTTACTCTCTACAGATTCTTAACAATGTTTAATCTCATATGGTTCTTGTAAATAATAAGCACCTACTTGTAATTAAAGTTATCAATCAACACCATCGTCATACGAAAAGTACACTTGCGATTTTGCTGCAATAATTTAAAATCAAACAATTTCTTCTATAATTATTTAATTCTAATTTATACTATATGCAATTGTTATTATAATGTGTTTATAGGTATGAATTAAATATGTATTTTTGTTGTATTATTAACAAAGTAATTAATTCTTTTACCCTCTTACTTTAATAAATCTTATATATTATTTATAACTAAATCGTGCCTTTCTAAAATGAAAGTTTCATATTAAATTATTAACTCAGTTCATTTTATGTATTTGTTTAGAAAATTAATAGCTTAAAATGCTTAAATAAATAAAATATAAGCTAAAATAAAGTAGAAATTTAAGATTTAAAATTTAAAAATTAATAATTTCAAAATTTTCTTATTTAAAATATAATTCAGTTTATAGTAAATAAGGTAAAGCCTATTAAATTGACCACTATCAACCACTAATTTTATAGCCAAATCTACAGGTACTTTAAATAAGTTGTTTAAGAAATAAAATTAATTAATTTTTTAATTTTTTAGGAAAATTTACAATATAAAAAATAAGGAAATAAAATTAGAATTTTAATAATTGAGTATTAAAAATTAATTAATTAATCATTTAGAGACAACATATTTATCTGCTTATTAGTTTTCTTTTAAAATTAAATTAAATTGGCTTTATTTTACAAAATTTTCACATGCCATATTTTTTCAACATTTTATATTTTTTATATTTTTTTAATTATATTATCAGAAGCTGCTATTATGAGCATCTTTTTAAGAGCCTCCTTTTTACTAGGCTGCTCTCATCTACATTTGTTGTTAGTATTCTTCTTCTTCGTCTTCATCATCATACCCTTAAAGGTGTTATTACATCAAGATATATTTAATTTAATCTTTAGGAAGAGTCTATCCATTATCATCCACAAAGTTAGCTAAATCTTCTGGGGACATTTAAGCTATTATTTCTTCTAATTGCTCATCCATAGCTTCTATTTACTCTTCATCCATTGCTTCCATCTAATCATGTTCTTATTGCTCCATCATAATCTATTCCTCTATCATTTATCTGATTTCTTGCTCTGTTACCTTTTTGCCTGCTGCTAATTATTTTTTTAATTCTGTTTATACAAGGTAATTTATATATTCCTCCTCAGATTCGAATTGCTATTCGAATTAATCTTCATCATCATATTCTCCATATTCCTCATCATCTTTTTCTACATTTTGTAATTTAGTTGCTCCTTTTTGTTAGTCTTTTTCAGGAATACTTTTATTTTCTTAAGGTTTTTCTTTAGATTCAGACTAGGGCTATGTCTATTTCTAAACTAAATTTGCTGTGGCAGCAGCAGCAGCTTCTTATTATTTAAGCTATTTAATTTTTTCAGGATCAATTGGATTTCCATGTTGGTCTACGTATTCCTCTTCATCTTCATCGAATTCTTCATCATCATATTCTCTTTGCTTATCATTTTTAGAATCTCCATGATTTTCATCGAAATCTTCATGCTCTCCTTCTTCGTTTGCATGTTGCATACCTCTCATTTTTTACTCTCTCAAAATTTCTGCTACTTCTTCACGAGTTAAAGGATTTCCATCCTCATCAATATATTCTGCCTCTTCAGGATCATCAGGATCATGCATTCCCATTTAATCCTATTGAGCCATTAGCTTTTACTACCTCATGAATTCAGCAACTTCTTCAGGTGTCAAAAGATTACCATCCTCATCATAATATTCAGCATCTTGAGGATCATCTTCCATTGCTTATTGCATTTTCTGATGTTTTAAATACTATGCTACTTACTCTGCTGATAAAGGATTGCCATCTTCATCTACATATTAAGCATCTTAGTCAAGAAGATCTTCTTCATTTATTTATTCGTCATCATCATAGTCTTGCTCATTTAATTTTATTTGATTATTGTTTTAATTTTTAGCTTGATCTTTTTAGCTTGGTTAATTATTTTGCTGTTATTATTAAGGTGGCTGTGAAGGAGCAGCAGCTGGTTTTCCAGCGCTCTATTCTTCTGCTCTAGCCTATTAAGGCTGCTATTAAGCTTATTATTGTTTACTGACTGAAGGTTATTAAGAGCTTCTCTTAGAATCTGTATCTCCAGGAGAGCTTTTACCTTTTTATTAGTCAGATCCAGCTGCATAAGCCTACTATTATAATTATTTTTAAGCTTTGCGTTCTTCTTTAATTTATTTAACAAGTTCTATAGGTATTAGTTTACCATTTTCATCAAAATATTAAGCATTCTCATCATATTCATCATCATCGTCATCCTCATCATATTCTTCGTCATAATCACCTTGTTCTTACATACGACGAATCTGTTCTTGGTATTCCTTCAACAGCTCGGGAGGAATAGGTTAACCATTTTCATCATAAATTTATTCTTAATCTTCATCAAAGTCTTCTTCATCTTCATCTTCATTTTGATTCTTATTGTTAAGTTAAGGATATCCAGCATTTTGTTAAGGAATACCTGAAGCTTAATTAGAAGCTGCCTTTGAAGAGGAGTTTGACTAATTAACCTTGTTAAATGAGTTTGATTATTGTTACTGCTTAATATCTACAGAAGCATTCTTGCTTCCCTTTTAAGCTTATTGCTATTATTATTATTATTATTACTATAATTTTTGTTACTATTAATATTAAGGATATATCTTTTCATAGTCATCAGAGCTGCCAGGCTATCCACCAGCATCGATTTCATAGTCCTCATCTTCATCGTCATCCATTTATTATTATTAAATTTGCTAAACTTATTTTTACTACTCTATTAGTTCTTAATTATTATGGAAATCATCTTCTTCATCATCTTCTCCTGCTTCATGCTAAGCGTCTTTAGAATATTATTGATATTCTTCTTGTATTTAATATTATTGATTCATTTTGTTGACTGCCTCATTATCTCTTTCTTCTTCATCTTTAATTTAAAATATTACTCATAAAATATATTTATCATAATTTTTAAGCTCAATAAAATTTATTTAACATAAATCTTATTGAAGATATTGTACCAAATAAATGAAATCTTAATAAATTGAATTAGTAAAAAGTTAAAATACCTTCATGTTATCCTTAAGGATTAATTTCTTCTCCTTCGTGCTCATATTCTTCTTAGTTATTTTGATATGTATGCTAATCTTCATCCTCTTCGTCCATTTCATTGATATTTGGCATTTGTTTCTTTTATATGTACTAAGTGTATAATTATTTTCTAATTTCTAGTGTTTAAGGGTGAACTTAGCTAGGATCTAAGTAATTGTATAGCTAAGCTTAAGTCATTTAATCAAAGTTTGGAATTATCAATTCGTCTTCGTCTTCATAATGCTCAGATTCTTCTTAAATGGGAGCACCTATTTTTAAATATTATTTTAGCTTATTTTTCTGTATTTGCTTATTAATAAATAATACCTTCACCAAGAATTTATCTCAATCTTTAAGCTCTTCCAGAAGTGAATGCACTTTATGAGACTATTTTGATTTTAAAATATGATTATAAGCCTCTAATTATATTATACATTAATTACCTTATTCGATAAGAAGAGGACGGCGAATAACGTTTTGCATCATTTCTGTCATTTTTTGGTCAAATTATTATTCCCATTATATTTTTTCGATCATGCGATTTTCTCTTTCTTGATATTTTTGCTGTCTGAGCTAGTTTGCATATTCTGAATAATTAACATTGTTAATACAGCTATTGACAAACTCTGCAAACTTCTTTCTTCTTTCATTTTTATCTTACTCTCTTGACTAAGTAACTTCTTTTTAATATTGTCTTACTTCTTATTCAAATCTCTTTTTAGCAACCAAAGCTTCAAACTTCTTAGTTGAAGGTGGCTGATATTTAACTTTCATGGTCAAGATTCTCTTGAGTTTCTTTTCTCTAACAACTTATTAGCTAGCTTCCTTAGTTTTCTTAACTAATTCGTTTTCTTTGTCTAAATAATCTCTCTTAGGTGCTTTCTATTATTCGTTTTAAGCAAAATTATTTGTTTTTTTCTCAAAAAAAATTTAAAAATACTCTTGTTTCTTAGAAATTGAAAGGAGCAGGAATAGTTGGTTGGAATTCCCCTTTCTTCTAGCTCAACTTTTCTTCAAAATCTTTTTAAAGAGTAGCAAAGTCAGGAACACTTTTAGCTCTGGGTGGTTAGAAGGAATATTCAAGAAGACGGTTTCTTCTTTTTTCTTCTGTGATCTAATCTTTAACTTTCAATCTTTAGAGCATACTCTTGACTCCTTCAGGTAACTTACTTCCCTTCATAAGTTCAGCTTTTCTTTTTTCAACATTTTATCTGCTTTTTTCCCTTTACTTTTCCATCAATCTATCAAATAATCTAACTCTGCAATACCTATTTACAATTATTTTTACAAGTTAACAACAAACAATGATTAAAATCCTGATATAATAATATACCATGGGGCATGCTTAGCTTTGAAGTGTGTGAATTTGTATTCAGGTTAAAAGTTCTTTCTTTCCATTACTTTTTACAAATCACGATAGTAGAAAGTAAATGGATTCTCTCTAGCCAAAGTCATGGCTTTAGATTCTTTCTTGACAATCTATCTTCTCTATTCATTCTTTTGCTATATTTTTTCCCATCTATTTTATTTAAAATAAATAATAATCAAAAAATATTCAGCTTAGGAATGTATTTACAGATGTCTATCTTTAATATGATTTGGAATTTTATTAGCTCTGAATGCAGTAGCTGTTGAGACATAATAATCCTCAATATCTTGCTTTTCTTGAAGCATTTCTTCAAGTCTTCTTTGACGTATGCTTTTTTATTTTTGCTTATCTCTGCTATCAAACCTGAAGGGCTATGGTACAGTGATTATGAAATCATCATCTTCAGATTTAAACTAAGCACCGAAATTCTTTTGTTACATAAACTAATTCTTTTCTAATTGCTTTTAAACATCTTCTTCTGTTCCTTGTAATATCTTAGCAACCTTTCTCTGCTTTCTTTTTTCCCTGATTTCGGATCTGTCGATTTCAAAACTATCATCCGATTCCTCTTTTTGGTTTTCTTATACTTCCTACTTCTCTACCTTTTTCATCAATATTTTTTTGTGCTTTTATTGCTTTATTCTTCTAGCCAAATATCTTGGACGTCCTTTTCTAGAAAAGAAGTCAAGAATTTCGTCTTAAGTATGATATATATCGCATTCTTGAGACATTCTTTTAAGTACATCATCAACAGTTTCAATTTCTAAATCAATATACTTCTTGCTTCTTACGAATCTTTAGATAAATTTTTAATTCATTAAATATAAAATCATCTAAACAAAATAAAAAAAAAGGGAATAATCATGGATTTATTTATTTACTTTGTTTTAAAGAATGTATATTGTTTGTTGTTGATTAATTCTTCAATGAAATCATTAGTATTAACATAGTATTAGGCATATTTAGGAAGGTTCTCAAAAGTGCTCTTAATAACTTGCAAGAAATCCTTAGGAATTTCGATTGTATCACCAAAGTCATATCTTCCTAGAAGTCTCTGAGCTGCAAATACTTTATCTCTAGAAGGAATATCTTTTCTTTTATAGTTTACAAATAACTCTTTAATAGTATCCCAGTCTACATATTCTTTTTATCTTCTTTCAGCTTCTTTGCCTAAGGACATCCATTATTCTAATTCACTGAAAAGGTCTTCCATCAAAATAGTTCTGTCTACTTGCTTTATAAATGCAATAGGTTTTTCAATCCAATCCCTGGTTCTATGATCAGTTTTTACTTTGGAAATCATTTGCTTTAACGAAACTTTGCATTCACCAAAAGTATCAATATCTAAGAATATATCTCTCAAAATATTAACTTGCTCTTCTGTTAATAATGACTAAGCTACAGTAAGAGTCTCTTTTCTCTCATCTTGCTTTAGTTTTTAAATATTTTCATAATGTTCCATGCTTAAAGATTGTCTATCTCTCATTAAAAACTCTCCAGCTTCTTTTAAGCTTACATATCCTGCCTTTTTAGTTGAAAGTCTCAGCAATTCCTTATGCAAATCTTCAGGCTTTATATTATAAAGTAAAAGTATTTCCCTTTTATTCATCAAAGCTTACTCAAAATCTTCCTTAGTAACAAAATCTCCCTCTTCATCATCTCCTTCAACAGTGTGCTTTAAAATAAAGAAAATAGATTAATTTTAAAAAATAAAATTTTTTTAAAGCTTTCAAATTTAATCTAATAATATCAAGCAAATAAAATACTTTTTCATTTCAAAAAAAATATTTTAATAAACAAACAATTTGATATTCTTTATTTAATAAATTCATTCATTAATATAATTTAAATTACCTAGGGAATCTTGGAAAAGAAATAAGCAATCAAGAAAAGTTCATCGTCTTTGAAATCTTTGACTCTGTAACGTTTTTTCTGCTTTTTGCTTTATTTATCTGAATTTTCAAATATTGATTAAAAGTTAGCCATGATATCATTTCCTGTTTCAAAAGCATAATTTGAAAGATCATCTGAACAAGGAGTCATTATTTCATAGTCTTCGTTTTCTTTCACCTTATCATATAACTTTCTTTCTTCAGGTCTGATTATAATTGGCTAAAATGTTTTTGGAGTTGCAGGAGTTATTGATTTCTTTTTCTCTTTCTCTCTTAAATAGTCCCTTAGGGCGTATTCATATTCTGCCTTTTCTCTGTTCTCATAAAACCAAAGTGTACCTTTCTTCTTACCTCCACCAGCAGATTTATTAGAGATAGGAGTTTTGCGATTTACATTTGATTGAGGAGATTTAGATGCTTACTGAGAAAGTTAGTGCATTTAATTCTATGAAAAACTAATATTTTATTACGATGAAACTTTTTGCTAAAGCTGCATTTAAAGTTTAACTTTTTCTTTGATTTCTTCAACTGTTTGTGGCTTGATGCTTAGAATTCTTCTTAAATTATCCTCTTCCTAGCGTGCCTTTTCTGCTTACTATAAATACTCTTCCTATTGTTGCTTGCGTTTTATCTATTGAATTTATATTTCCCTCATTGAATTGCTTATTTCTCTTTCGCTATCTTCAAGTCTCTAATGGTGATTTTGCTTTTTTAAAAATAAAATTAAAAAAATCTTTAAAATAAAATCTTAATTATCTCATAATTTCTTATAACTAATGAATGAAATATTTATTAAATAAAATTAAAATAGAATTCTTACGAAGACTCTTTCAATCTAAACCATATGTTTCTCTTTGAGGCTTCTTAGATAGCTTTATATATCATTCTATAATTTATAAAATAAAACTTTAAAATAATTGCTTGCTACTTATTTTCCAAAATGAAATAATTTGTTAGTTATTTATTTATTTACTGGATCATGAGGAAGATCTCTTGATATATTTTCTTGCCCAAAAGATGCTTCTGAACCAAGATCAGCTGGTTATTGCATCTGAGAATTCTCTAAACTCATGTAGTTATCTTTTGTTTGACTCTAATTACTTATAAAGGATGATTTTTTAATTATATATGTATTTTATAAGAGGTCTATCTTCCTTTTATGTTTTTAATTTTTGATTCTTCTTAGCTTATTTTAAATTATATTATCAATATATCTTTGAATATATTGTGTTTGTTTTGCTTCTTTCTTTTTATTTTAATTTATTTATGTGTTTTGTTTGTTTATTGTTTGAACTGATATTTTTTAATTCAATAAATCCTTTATAATCTTTAAATATTTCATATCTAAAGTCTTATTTTTTATATATAAATCATTTTGTTCAGTGGCCTTCTTTAACGTAATCACAATCACTCATTCATTCATTAAAAGCTGTGATTTTATTTATATAAAATATACAATCCTCTATTCATCCTAATTGAAAATTTGAATTTTGTTAAATCCTTTTAAAAAATTTAATTTTTAAATAATAGAAGTAAATGCTTTGCTTTCTTTGTCTTACATTAAAGCAAACTATATCAATTCAGTTTCAAATTTCTTTTAACAAAATTATTTGTGTTTTTTATATTGCTAAATTTTAATAATAAATGCTACAACAACTTTCCTTTTTAAAGTTAAAAAAATAATTTTTTAATATTCAATCAAACTTCAAATTCTAATAAATCTAAATAACTAAATTTATTCAAAAACTATCCAAAAATTAAATCATTTTATTTATAAAAATTGAATAATTTTAAAACAAAAAATTATAACAAACAGTTTTTTTGATAGAGTCATCAAAACCATCTGATTATAAATTTTTGACAATAATGTTAAGACATTGATTATAGAAAATTATAAAAAAATAATTTTCTTATTAATTTTTCACTTTTGAAGAGAATCTATCTCCAATTTTAAAATTTAATAATAATCCCTGATTATAAAACAATTTTTATTAATTAAAATTACAATAAATAATAATATTTTAATTATTGATTGATTCATAAAATTTATTAGAAAATTAATTTATTATATTTAATTGGATAAATTTAATAATAAAAATTATTACAGACAAATATACTTACTTACTTAATTAAAATAAAAAATATATTAAATTTAAATTAATTTATTGAAAGTATAACATTTACAGGTTAAATTTCCAATTAATATTTATGAAATGAATAAATATTGGAATACGAATTCATATAGTAATAAATTAGATCTTTCAATTGAAAATTAAATTTAAAATGAAGTTAATTACATAGATATAAATTAATTTATAATAATATAAAATAAATCATGATTTACAATTTATAATCACTTAATTATAGCTAAATTGGTTTTCAATAAATTTTATATTAGCTGATTTTAGCTTTGAAGGAGGCTCTTTTTTGTTAGCCAAGAGAAGAAAAGTCATTATTTATAAGATTATTTAGCTTTAATTTTACAGAATTAGGGGCAATATTATTAGGCTACTGCTAATTGTTATTTTTTAAATTTTATTCTAAGGAGAAACTATTATTTGATGATCTTTTATTTTAATTTTAAAATGACGTATTTACATTATACTCATCGAATGTTTAGTTGTGCTTATTGGAGTTCAGCTGATTTTGTTATGTAAATGGTCTTTATCTGTTTGCTAATTTGTTCTCCTATCTTATAGCTCTTGCTACATCATATTACTCAATATCTCTAGTCTAAGGTCTAGAGAACTTTTCCACTTACTGCTAAATGCTTAACTTATTTATAGGAGTTGTCATGGTTTAATCCTCACTTTCCTTATTTTATTGTTAAATCTCTTCAACCATTTGAACCAATTAGTCAGTATCAATATTTTTTCCATTCTGCTTGAAGTTTTATTAATGCTTTTGTATTTCAAATGCCTTCATTGGGTCTTTTTCATTAGTGTTTTAGAATGTCTAGTTTAATGCTTGGCTCATAAATTTATTGAAGTTTTAGGGGAAAATTTTTTAATAAATAAACATGAGCAATCTTTCGTTAGAGAGTAACAATTCTAAAATTTTAATTTTATCTTCATTTCTAAAAACTGAATAGTCTTTAATTTGGGTTAAGTAGAAATTAAGCTAGTTTTCAGCAGTTTTAGGAGGTGGTTTTCTTTTTATTATTTACTTTCTTACTGTTTCAATACACTCTAAGAAAAAGTTCTCAAGGTCGCTTCTGACTACGTTTTGAGTAAGTTTTTCTTTCAGGACTTTATCTAATCTTTCTTTCAATTTCTTGATCTGCTTTTATTTTTTTTCATCTTCCACTTTAAACATGTGTGTAATCTCCCTAACTAATGCTAACTGATCATTCTCATACTTCATAACCATCTCAGCAATAAAATCACTTTAAGGTATCCATCCATCAAATTTATTTGCCTATTACCCGAATTATACCTTTGTATTTCTCATAATGTTAGTTTTGCTTTGACCAAAATCATCATTGTTAGCCTAACTGTTTTAAGTTTCATTTTATTCCACAACGTCTCCTAACAAATTATATTAGTTATTACTAGTGTTTTGATTCAAGCTAGAAAGATAAATGTTGTTGCTGCTTAGATTGTTTATATTGTTGATGTTATTATTTTAACTATTAATGTTACTGTTACCATTAAGTTAATTGAAAAGATTTTGTTAAAATTTACCCTAGCTTGTTGAATATTCAGAGGATTAAGGTCTTCTGCTGTTGCTTGTTCCTATAGAATTAGAAGAACCTTTTCCTCTGTTGTAATGATTATTTGGCTAAGCATTTAACGAATTATTGTTGTTTGCTTAACTTATATAGTTAATAGAGTAATCTTACTAATTGTTTACTCCTTATGAAGAGTAGTAATTTTATGCTGAAATTGAAGCACTCCTTTCATCGAAGTTAACATTTTCGTTGCTAGATATTTTTCTCATTAGAAATCTGATTTTTTTATTAAGTTTAGCAATTTGCTGCTCCTAAAACTCAATATTTTTCTTTTGATCTTAAATAGTATGCTTATAATCTGTAATGCTTTTATCCTTTTAGCCAAGTTTTTCATATAATTTGAGAGATTCTTCTCTAAACCATGAAAGTTATTTCTCTAATTAGTCCATTTTATCTCCCGCCTTTAACTTTTTATCTTACTCATCCATACGATTTTTCATTTCTTATAATTCCTTGCGTATTTTTATCATGTGATTTTTATAGGCTAATAAAAATTCAGCTTCATGACGTTCAATAACTCCATCAACTTTTTCTTCTAAAAACTCTACCATATTATTTAATTAACTGTAAGCTTCTGAAATTTTAGGGAATTAATCAATATGTTTATATTATCCACCATTTAAATTTATATTAGAACTGCTATTTGTGTTGTTATTATTTCCTTAAGATGTTAAAAATAAATGGTTGTGGCTATTAGAATTGTTTGCTTAGAAGTTGCTGTTACTATGGATCATCTATCTTGATTTTGATTTACCAAATTATTAAATATTTGCCTAGCTACTGCCGCTATTTTATCCACTGCCTACTTTCTTAAGTAATTGATTTTCTTATTAGTTAAGAAGGCTATCTTAATCATTTAGTACTGACTGAGATTTTTCTGCAATATTTTAAGCAAATACTACATCTCCTTTAATAGCATTTAGATTTTATATAGAACCCTCTGCATTCTGTATAGAATCTGCGCTCTTTCTTCTTTCTTACTTCTTCATTTCTAATACCTAATATTGTAAATGAAATTGATCTAATTTGTTAGATATTATATATTTATTTGTTTGTTGTTAAATGTATTAATTTATTTCAATTGATTAGTATTTTAGAAACCAATGATTGACTTATAATAATTTAAGAAATTTGTGATAAATTATATTCGTAGAAAAACAATTAGAACTTATTCAATTTTTAGTCTTATACCTTACACCGTTAAACTTTATTAAAAATTATTTTAAAATTTTTATATTTTAGTCACTATTAGGAATTTTAGGAAAATATTATCTATTAAAAATTTTATTTAAATTAAGATGAGAACATTTATATTATAGTCTTTAATTTTTTTTTAAAACTTATTTAATTTATAATTTTATATTAAAACCTTTTTATTGGAGTAGTTAAGATCATTTATAGATTTTTTGTTAAGTAAATATAAATTGTTGTAATGATTTCACAATAAAAATTAAATCAATTATCATATTTTAATGTTTAAAATTAAAGTTTGTATCTGTAATGTAATTTGGATAAATGTATTTTTTTTTAAAATTAAATTATTTTTTAATTAATATTTAATAAAAATTTCTATTTAGAATAAGCTAATATTTTAAAGTAGATTTACTTTATTAAGTTTTTTTAAGTTATTAAAATTTTAAATTTTATCTTTGTAATTTTTAAATTTAGTTTCATAATTGATGACTCCTTAGCAATATTTAAAACACAAAAGGTAATATTACTAACTTTAGAATGGATTAACATCAACTTTATTAATATAAATTAATAAAAATTTGAAAAGAAAAATATTAAAATATATAATATAAAAAAGTAATTAATATATTTTAAATAGAATATAACAAGAAAAAATAAAAATTAAAGATTTTTATAATCAATAGAATTTAAAATAAATTAGAAATTTGCAAGTAAAACAGTCAGTCATTATAGTATGTAAAATTAATATTAAAAAACAGAGATTTTATTAGAGAATAATTTATTTATTAAGTATAAATCAATTTTAAAAATATAGATTTTACCTAATTAACAACAAAAGCTGAAAAAAATGAAATAAAATAGTTATTTTGGTGGATTTATAAAATTAATAAAAAGTAACTTGTTTGTAAATAGCCAAAACAAGGTTAACAAAAAAATTAAATTTAAGTCAATATATAAATATTTAATTTTAAAAGCAATTAAATCTGTTTACTTAAATAAAAAATATACTAATTTAAACCATAAGCTTAATGTATTAGAAAAAAAAATACAATTAATTATAAAAAATAAAATATTAATTTAATTTTTAATTTACTTGAAAGATATCTACCTATTTTTCTATTTTTTATAGCTAATGTTTATAACTAACTAATAGAAAAGTAAATAAGAAAGAAAAAAGCCGTTAACTAAATACTAAATGCTATTTATATTTAAAAACATTTAATATAAACTAAGAAGCTATAAATTTATAAATTAAAAATTATGATAAATATCTGATTTTCTATGCAAATTTTTAAATTCAACTCTTCTCAATCTAACCTAAAATTTTGATTAAAGTCTTTTTAAAAATTTTTGTAGATAAGAACAAAATAATGATAAATTTTATAATTTTAAAGAAATTACTTAAAATTTTAATTTAAAAAACTGTTTTAAGGAGATTTGAAAACTTTTATATAATATAATTCTTTCTTAAACATATTTCTACTTCATAAAACTATTTAATTTTTGAAAGAAAAATAAATTTGTGAAAAAAAGGCTGAAAGGTAATTTATATTTATTCTCTTAGATAACATAATTAAGTATATTTTTTTTATCTTATTACTTTTGACTATTGAAATTTAAAAAAAATAAGCTGTTGGTGAATTTATATTTAATTTTTTTAATAAAACATAAAATATGAAAAATAAGCTTTAAATTTATCTACGTAAAACGTTTTTTTTTATGAATTCATTGATAAAATAATAAAAATGAAATAACCAATAAAATAAAATGATTAAAAATATTGAATTTTTAATTCTGTCTATAAATTTAAAACTTTGGTTGTAGATATTTCCATAAAATAACTATTAAAATGTATAGATGTTTCTCAAGCCATATTATTTTTTATTTTCTAGTTAAGTAAATGAAAGCGCAATCATGATACTATTTATATACTGCTTCTTGAGCAGATTAGTTTTAAAATAATAATATGTTTATTATAATCATTTTTTGGAACAAACTAAGAACTTGCTTCAATATTTTTTTTAAAAATAAGTTTTAGAAAATTTAAATAAAGAAGTTCTAAGCAAATTAAATGAGCAAAGAAAAGTACAGGTATTAACCTAATTTTAATTCATAGATATCAATCTAATAATTTTCAAATTATTACTATTACCTTTTTTTTTTTATTCACTCAGGTTTGATTTAGAATAGAATCAATCAATCAATTATTCTTCCCTAAATTGAAATTTAAAAATTGAAGGTAAAGTAAAATTTTTTAGAAAGAAATAAGAAAATGAGAGTTTTATATGATTTGAATGAATGATAAATAATTGTTGGAAATTAGAAAAGTTGAAAATAATTCATAATTTAGATAAATTCAGGTGACATTAAAAAGTTTAAAAAGATAATACTTAATTTTAGAATAGAAAATATTAATAGTATTTTGAAAATGTTTTTCAAAAGTAAGTAAGAAATGTAATTATCATCTTAAATTTGAGAGAGAGATAAAAGGCAAATAAATAATTTAGGTAAAATATAAGTTAAATAATCACATATATATTATGCTTATATTTTTTAGGAAGTGTTTGGTCCTTACTTATTTACTTGTGATTAGCTTTTTAATTTTTTTTGTTTTAAAATGAATGAGATTTCCTCAATTGATTTTTTTTTGTTTTGAAGAAAATCTATTAAATAATTATGATGGTTGATGGAATTAATTTTTTAATATTATTTATAAAAAATATAAAAAAACAAATTGAAATTATATATTACTTAATTTCTGTAAATAATAATCAAAAGCAAAAAAGAATAAAAGACTCAGTATCAAAAACTAATATATTATTAACATTATTAATTATTATGCATCAGCACCCTTAGTTTCTATAGCAATAAATGCAGTAATTTTAAATCATCTTACCTATATATGCTTAACCATAAAATAATATTTTTCCTACATAAACATCGTTTACTCGTTCGCTGAGGTAAAGAATCTTTATTTATGCATCATTGATACCTTTTGTTTTAAATAGCCCTGTTGATAATTTTTATAAGCTTTTATTACAATTTAGTGCAGTGATTTTTAATAAAGCAAACTTTTTTGTCTTGCAAATTTTTTTGTTTTGAATAACTAAACGATAGTCTCTTTAATAGAGAGTAAGAAGATGAACTTTATTAACATGTATTATAAAATAATATAGGGAGATTAACTTAATAGATAAGAGTGAGCTAGAAAAAATATAAATATTTACAGTAAGTATTGGCAATTTAAACTATAATCGCTAGAAAGATATTGATTTTTATCCTAACCATTTGAGGAATTGCAATCAATTGCAATATAGTCAGGCTTAATTTGAAAAGAAGGCTTAAATTAATTAAATTTAAGATAAAGAGGATGATGTAGAAGAGATAAAAGATGATTAAATTAAAAGCAATGATATTATTAATTCAGGGGTTTAAAACTCTTTTAGAACTTTGTAAAAAAATGGCAAAATTAATCAAGACTTTAATGCCTTATCAAATAGTTTGAAGAATAACAAAGGAAATTAACAAGTCAGCCTAAGTAATCAACAATCTCTACAAAATTCTTAGCCTTAAAGGATGGAATCTCCTGACAAATTTAAAGGTAAATCAATCATATTTTGAATGAAAATATTTTTTTTTTGACCAATAAATACTTGTATCTAGCTTAATTTGTGTTTTTAAATTTAATTACTTCATATTTAAATCAAATAGATTCCATTATAGAGCAGAAAAGAAATAATAGACTCAGCAGACTTAATATTATAAAAGAAAAAGTATAGTAAAAAATAAAAGAATACAAAGCAACATGCAAGCTCAGTCAGAAATAGTAAAAGAATCAGCTGCTAAACCTCATGCAGATCAGTTAATTAAATGAATAACATTCTATTTAACAGCAAGAATCGGCTAATAAAAAAATAAATAAATGTTCTGACTTGTAAGAAAATATAGATAATGATAAAGTTCGTCATTATAATACAAGAAATTGTACTGCTAAAAAATATAATTGTTCTCAGTAATAAAATACAAATTTGAAATAAGATACTAAGAAAAGATAATCTATTATTTAAAAAGATGATGATGGGGACTTAGATGCAATATCTCCAAAATTATGCAAGAAAGTTAAAAAAAATTCAATAAGTAACAATAAAATAATTATAGAAAAGAAAAAGAAAGTATCTCGTTCAATATAAAAGTAATCTTTGGAATAACATGCGCAAAATTCTAAAATCCTGAGCTCTTGTGTTTCAGATAATGACTAGCTCACAGATGGGTTACAAAAAAATAAAAATTAAAAAAAAAATAATATGGAGCCAGTAAATGTAGTTTTGAATTAAGAGGCTGACAGAAGAATAACTAGGAGCACTGCTGCAGCTATTAAAAGCTAAGCTGACCAAAAAGAACAATAATTATAATCAAATTTATAATCTAATACTCAAAAATAAAGTACACCTAAAAATTAAAAATAAAGAAATAAATTATTTAAGGCCGTAGGTGTAGTAGAATAGGTTGATAAAAAATAAGTCTCTAAGAAAAAAAAATCAATAAATCTTCAAAAATAGAAAAAGTTAATTAACTCGACATAGTAACAGTAAAACAATACAAGAAATCGTTCAGCTTAACAAAATTTAAATTAAAAGTCTGATACCAAACAAAAAAAGTACTAAATTAAAAGCGAAGTTTACAGCAACAGTAGCGAGAGCGATACGAAGGAAAAAAAAACTGTAACTAAAAAAATTTAGGGTATTAAAAAAACTCAGTATGTAGAAGATATAGGTAGCAAGTCTAAAACTTAAAAGAAAAATCTTAAAGAGAATAACAAAAAATTAGTTGCATCAAAAATATAAGAAGACGAAGACTAATAAGATTTGAATCCTTTGAACGATGATGATGATGATGATTTATAGATAAGTCATTAATAGAATAGCCAATACCTAGAGTTGGAAGAGGATGAGGAGTCAGATTACGATTTTTAAGATTAAGGTGACAGAAGCTAAGACGAGAGCTTTATTGTGGAAAGTATTCACGAGCAAGAAATTTAAGATGAGGAGGAATAAGACGATCTTGATGAAAGCAGTTACTTGAGTGATGATATAAAATAATTAGAATAAGAAATTGATTAAGAGAAATACTTTTAGGAATCATTGACTGATTTTTATGATTACAATGAAGATGATTTGGAGGAAGAATTTAATATTTAAAGCGGAAGTGGAAGTGAAAGTGATAGTTCTTCAGAAATGGAATCTTCTGTTTCTAGGTTTGAATAAAATATACAGCCATAAATACAATCTTAAAATTTTTTTTCATCGAATATTAATTTTAATAATTAAATGCAAATTCCCACAATTTATATTTCTTCTGATGATAGCTTGATGGAAATTAAATTAGACCAAATTTGTAACAACTAATAAAAAAAGTAAGAGTCCTTTTAAAGTGAAGAAATACCCAAATTGGAGATTAACATTGAAAATGATTTAATTAATTAGATGTCTGATTACATCCTTTGCGGTCATTTAGAAAATCTCAAACAGATGATTCTTCAGTCAAAGTGTGATTTGCTAAATCTAAAATGCTACAAGTAAATAAATATTTTAATATATACTTGATCAAATATTTTTTTTTTCCTAAGACATAATCAATTTATTTATTGATGTAAATTAACTCTATTTATTATATAAAAGCCATGACAGGTTATTTGCAAATTAGTATCTATACAACAACTTCTTTTCAACTATAATACAATTTGCAGTAAAGCAAAGGACAAAGCAATTCAAGCTTGAGTTTCCAAAGTAAAAAATTTGATTTCTCAATATACTAATTAAAATATATATATATATAATCGCAATAGTTATAACATGCTTTAGAACTTTACTGATAACCTCTAAATTATACCCTCTGAATTTGAAGTTTTCAAAATATAAATATTCGAAGAGTAAGTGGAATACATTATGGATAATAAAATAATTTGTGATTTTACTGATACTTGTGTATACAATCCATTTTCTAAAGTTATTAGAGCTTTCAAAGGTCTCTACAAAAAGGCAATAGTAAACTTAGCGTAAACTTTTAATAAAAAACAATATAATATTAATAAATAAATAAAATATTTTAAAGACAAATATCTCACTTACCCAGAGTCATGAAAGACTTACAAGCCTCAGAGTTCTCAATTAAAGTCCAAAGCTCGTAATATTTCATTGAAAATAAAAAAAATCTAAATTAAACTTATTTTTTTTTTTACAGAGACATCAGAGGCAAGGAAATGCTAGAATTTATGAACAGCTTTCACTTTAAAGATATCAAAAAAATGGATGTAGCTTTTTTGAATGATAGGATCAAATACAGCAAATCCATACCAATTAATCTATATAAATCAGAAATGGGTTGTCTTAGCTAATTCATCAGATTCAAAGAGGCTGTAGAAAGAAATGCATATTTCCACAAAACAGTTGAGATAAATACATAAGAGTAATCAATCTACTAATTTCAGACTTTTTTATTCCATCCATTTAAATAAAAAATGGATCTCATTTGGATTTTTTAATTTATGGATTTATTAGATGAGAATTATTTTAATTATAAAAAGGTAAAATCTGAGTGATAGCTAATGGAAATACCTTACTAAATATATCAGATAAAAGAAGGACTAAAATATCTTTGATGGAATAAACTTTAAGATACAATATATTTCAACTTCTATTTTTAAATATCTTCTCAAGTTTATTTAGAAAACAGAAAATTCATTTAAAAATAAGTATATTATTGTTAGCAAAGATATAACAATTAAATATATTGAGTACTAGCTCATACTCGAATCTAAAAGATCTGATCTTCTTATTTAGCTTGCACAGAAAATTAACATTTTTCAAAGGATGCATAAATTTTGCTTACTTGGATTAGAAAATAATCCATTTTTAGATATTTCATCCACCCTTAAGCATTTTTAAAACAAAATACCTCGCCTTCCTAACCTCTATCAAGTACATTTCGAGATTCCAAAGTAAAATATCATCTTGTAATTTAAGTACATTATTTAAATAATTTTTATTTAAAAAAGGGTTTTAGATAAAAAGTAATCATAGAGATTTGGATTTATTTTGTCTCAGCTGAAAGAAGTTAGACATTTAACTATTTAAATAGTGGATAAAGAAAAAGAGTTAATCAGTCTCTATAATTATTCAGTTAACTTATGTAATGTATTTAAAGGAATCCAAGAAATGCAAAGTCTCAAATATTTAAACATTTCAATGATAAAGTATTTTTTTTTCTTAAAATACCTGCAAAGGTGAATTATTAATTTATTTTTTCAGTTATATAAATTAATATAGATATAACAGTAGATCTCAAAAAATAAGCAATAAAATCATTGAATAAATTAGTCTACTTCTCTAAAAATGCACAAATATATCTGAATTATATATGAGTTTTCCAATTTTAAATTAAACTCAATTAAAATAGCTTATAACTCCTATTTCTAATTTGTCTCTCAATGTTCTAGAACTGAATCTTGTTTCGTTAAATGTAAGCTACAAGACCTCTACTCATACTATGTATATTACCAATGGTAGGATTCATTAATATCACTACAAATACTTCTCTGTTGAAAAACTCATAATGGTCATGCAGAAACTTAGCAATGTCAAAAACTTTGATATATTCCTTAATCTAAATAGCCAGCAAGTCAAAAAACTTAAGGCCTTTAATAAGCTGTAGCAAGGTATCAATTCAATGTCGCTGCACTTGCAGTTTGACAGTGCAGTAATGGTTTTTGACTTCCATTAAGGAAAGCACTATAGAGTTGAGTTGAATTCTTTCAATATATAAAACTTTTTTAGTAACTCAAATGAAATCTGCAAAAATTTAATTGGAATATTTCTACCTTTAGATAATTTCATGATCACAAAAGTCAATAAATTCCTCTTCCATAATGTGTAATTACAAAATTTCTTTTATTTTATTTACATAATTTATAAAAAATTAACATGAATAGAAATATAATATCACCTGACCAAAATGCTTTCCTAATAGACAGCATTAAAAAGTGCATAGAGTAGTTAACAGAAGTATCTGAGATCAATATTATCCTTAAAATGAACCAAAATATAGAAATTTAATCTAAATTTATTGAATTTTTATCAGATTAAATCAAGAAACCTAAATTTGCTAAGCTCTAAAAACTATCCTTAGAAAAATTATGGTAAATAAAACAAAAATCAAATAATTAAAATTAAAACTTATTTTATTTTATTTTATTTAATTAGCGATGATGCTTTTAAGATTCAATCAATTAAAGAAATTTGTGAAAAGTTAATATAAAACAAAGGAAAGCTAAACTTGTCATCTATTGAATATGATTTTATAGCAAATCTATCTCCTAAGACAGTAGATTTTGTGATAAAAAGACACATGCCATAAAATTTTACTATAAGGACGATAAATAGTGACAAGATAACTATCGGATAAGGAATTCTTGAATGTTGCATGATGTATTTAGCAAACTTCAAAAATTTGGATAAAGCAAGCTTTGCATTTGAGAACATGTATGTGGATGATTTAATTATGATTAATGTAGTGTAAGATATTATAGCATCAATAAAGTCATGTGTTGATTTCAAGCTTATCTTACAAAAGTATTTTTTTAATTTTAAATGAAAGCTAAACTAATAAATATGTTTATATTTAAATTAAAGTTTTAGATTAAACCAACAGAATTTGCCCATATTTAAACCTATTTCATAGTATGCAAATCTAAAGCAACTATAAATCATTGGCAATTACGAGTAATTAAATATACTTTCAATAAATATTAAGTAATCTAAATAATATTTAAATAGTAAAAGACTTAAGGAAGTTAATGGAGTTATAAACCTTGAGAGAAACAGTTCTTCAGAAGAAGAAGACTCAGACCATTAGATAGCTTTACAAGATCAAAAACTCTAGTAAGACAGATTCTTAATATACTTAAGTGAAATACTAAGACAAAGCAACACACTTACAAAATTCACATATAGACCATACATTTAAGGGTAAATAAATACTTAATATTGAATGTTTAAATAAAAAAAATATTTTATTTAGTCAATAAATATTAAATAAAAATCTATCAATCAATCAATCAAAAATATTAATTAATTTTAATATAATTTAGATAAAAATTCTCAAACTTTAGCATGATCAGAAGCATAAGAAACTTAGGCTTCTGTAAGTCTTTAAAAGATTTTAAGATAGAACTAGAAGATGCTATTAAGCAGCATATATTTGCTGAACTAAATAATAAACTATCAAAACACTATGACAAAAAAAGAAGAATATGCCAAATAATTAAACTGATGCAAGCCAAGCAAGTTTTAGGAAAACTAAAGCGTATTGAACTCTTCCATGAAATCTTATAAGAATTTTACTGAAAATAAGAACATACTAAATTATTTCTTTTTTACTTATTCTCTTCCATCCACCATCGACCTATCTATTCATCTATCAATACTAAATATTTTGTTTTAATATATTAATTAATATGTGGCTCTTAGAATCATTTTATATATTATTTATTTAAAATTATAATTTTATAATGAAAATTTTACATAATTTTTATCTTCAAAAAAAAAAAATTTATTTGCATGAAAAGTATACCTTATTTGCTTCTTTTAAGTAAGTTATTTTAAATTAAAAATGGAATATTTTGATAAAAAATTGACCATTTTGAAAAACTGCTAAATTTATGCGAGTTCCCATTTTATTTTTAGAGGTTTTACTGTATTACGTTTATTTATAAAAAAGTTCTACAAATTTAGTTATCTAATTATATATAATTAATTAATATATATTATCAAAAAATTAATTATAAAATTAAACATCAAATAAAAATTGTATGTTTTATTAAAATTGAATATTATTTAATAACTATATCCTTGTAATATGAAGATTGATTATGATTTTTTAGAATTTAGAATTTTTGGTAGAGCTATTTTGAGAATTATTTGAAGCTTGGAATAATATGTATGTATGATTGATTGAAATAATAATTTTAAAGGCTAAAAGAATTGAAATATCTAATAGTATTAATAAACAAATTTAATCAACTCATTTAGTTTAGTAATCAAAAATAATGCTCTGAAAGCTTGTAAAAGTTTTAAGGATAAGAATTAATTTAATTTATCTTTTTGTATAAAAAAATTAAAATAAGCTTAGATTATAAAAACAAGCAAGCAAATGGCAACAAGACCTGAAAATATATGTCCTCCTGAAATAGTAATTAGCTATTAATTAGATTAAAATTAAGTTTCATCATGAGTTTTACTCTCATAGCTGATAATTTCATGTGATAAATACATTTTTTTGTAAAAATTAAAGTACTATAATCAGGATGAAGCTGTTAAGTATACTAATTCTACAAGAATTATTGAAATTCAAGAATAATTAACTGGTAAAATAGTTTTATAAATTTAAATAAGCATCAAATAATTTGGAAATTTTTGCTTTAAATACTCAACTTAAAAGCATTTAAAAAGCCTATAAGGTGAATTTAGCTGATTGAAGTTTTAAATTAGAATGATGCGAATTTAATATAATTTAGAGATTTTGCTAAAAATATTTCATTAAATAAAGAAAGATGCATTGAATTATTAAATATACCTGAAGGCGAGGATTAATTAATCCTTGATATTGGATGTGGAAGTGGATTATCTGGAGCTTAGTTAAGTGAGCACAATCATCACTGGGTTGGTATTGATATTTCAAGAGATATGTTAAATGTAGCAGTAGAAAGAGAGAGCGAAGGAGATCTCTATGAAATAGATATGGGATAAGGATTTAATTTCCGTCATGGTGTTTTTGATTCTGCAATTTCCGTTTCTGCTTTATAATGGTTATGTGTAGCATCTAAAAAGTCATACAATCCTGTTGCTCGTCTTAAAAAATTCTTTTAAAGCTTATATAATAGTTTGCGTGCAGGTGGAAAAGCTGTATTATAATTTTATCCTGATGGAGCCTAATAACTAGAAATGATTACAACTGCTGCTATGAAGTGTGGTTTTGGAGGTGGTGTAGTCGTTGACTATCCCAACTCTGCTAAGGCCAAGAAACTCTACTTAGTCATTTAAGCTGGTGGTGATACAAGAGAATAAAATATAGTAATGATAAACGGATTAGAAGACGAAAACGAAGAAGAAGCCAAATTCAATGCAGCTCAAAAGTATTATTCTTATCAATCATTAGAAGACTGTATTTACATAATATTAAAGCTATTTTATAATATTTTTTAATTCAAAACTTTAATGCATAAACTACAGCTTCTGCTAATAATTTTTGCATTATAATTAAATTTGTTTCTTTTGCATTTAATTTCTTAGGTAAAAGTAAATTCATAAAGCTAAAAAGCCAAAAATAAAGAGCAAAGAATGGATTTAAAATAAGAAGGAAAGACAAAGAGCATAAGGAAGAGAAGTAAGACCAGATAGTAAATATACCGGAAGAAAGAGATCAGGTCCTTCCAAGTACTTAAAATGAAACATTTAATATTGCCAGATAAAAAGATAGATATATAGATTAATAAATATACGTTATTTATGTTTGTTGGAAAAGTAGAGATAAAAATTTTTTTACAACAATACAATTATGTGTTTCATTATGATAATTATAATCAAAATAATAGTGTAATAATAATTAAATATACTATTTGTAAAGTAATTCAGATAATTGATTGGTTATTTATTGATTTATTTAATTAAGAATAAATTATATTGAATAAAATAACTTATAAAAGAGAGGATTTTTATTTTTATTTTATAAAAGTTACTTTTCAGATTCAAATCTTCTGTTTTGAAATACTGAAAAAATTGTTGAAAGTTTCTAAATTTTCTTATGAATTTTAATGACTACTCTCAACAAAACCTTTATTTAGATCACTGAAAACTCCTGTGTTTTGCCACTTCTATGATTCTATAGTAGATTTTTAGGTTATTTAATTTAAGCTCTGCAGCTTTTAATTATTGCTAATATTCTAAAATGTCGAATCTTTAATTTATTTAAATTCAGTTTCTATCTCTTCTTTTAAATATTTTGGAATCAAATCAACAACTTCATTCTGTTTTGAGATTTTAATAGGTTTATACTTATCCTAATCAAATGTATTTTAAATATAACTAATTCAAGTAAAATAAATTTATCAATACAAAATAGGTTGCTAAAATGTATTCCTAGGGATTCTTTTTAGTAGGAAAAGATGGTAAGCATATATTTATCTAAGATGGCTTATGTTCTCTATTATAAATTCTCATCAAATGTTCACTTTTGCTGTTTACTACTCCACTTTTTAGCATCGAATTACATATCAAAAATTTTGGATTCTTTTTCTTTTTATGTTTTTACTTTAAAAAAAAGTTGAATTTTAAATTATTTTATATTAAAAAGGTTTAATAAGATAAGGAGGATATTATGAAATTATAAAATATTTATTTATAATTTTTTCATAAATTATTTGGTTTTATCAGCAAAAAACCTAAAAAATTGATTTATTTCAACCCTACCTTTATTTTGAATAAAACAAAATTGTCTTTCTTAAAGTTATTTAAGAATAAAGCAAAAATACTAAAAAATTGAATCAAATCATGCCAAATCATTGGATGATTATTCAATTTTATAGTTTTAGTGTAAGTAAAAACCTTTAAAAATTATAGTTATGCTTTTAAAATGTGATAAATTAAAAGTAATTTTATTAATTTTCAAATTACTGGTTTTTCCAAATCTCTAGAATGGAAGGCTGAAGCTATTGATTTCGAATATAAGTCATAAATTCGAGTAAATTATTGTTCTACACTTACCATAGAAGAATTCATTATTTTTTATTTAAATAAATCTACACTGTTACTTGCTCCCTAAAGTGAAGACATCTAGTCTTGATTAGTATTTTATAAATTTTACTTAGAAGAGCTTTCATTGTTTTGCTAGTTAAGCAAGCTTATTTGAGAGTTTTGGCTTTCGAATTACTACTCACTTTTTTCCATGTTTTTCTTAATCATGTGTTGTATAGAAGGTACAGGCTATTCATTGTTGCTCAAATCAGATAAAGGTTCTGAGTTAAAAGTTTTAGAAGGCTTTTCCTAAATAATTTAGCTTGGGGCAAACATTTCTAATGATCCTTTATTATCTTAATGTTAAGTAATAAAATCAAATTTAGATTGCTGCATATCTTCTTCTTTTTAATAGTTTTCATCATTTTATTCTTCGAACGTATTTTAAGATTAAATGTTTTTTTTAGATGAGTAAAGCTGTTCTAATTCATCTTTAAGTCTATTGATTTTCACATCTAATGATTTTAACTACTTACTATATCCGACTTATTTTTTAAATCTATCTTATCCCTCAGGCTTAACAAAAATCAATATATTTCCTGAAAGATTATCTGGAGACATGCTTCAATTTTTTTATAAAATAGAAATTATCTTTATTCCTTTTACAATAATTGCGGCTTTACCTTAGATACTTGTTTTATGTATTTATTAGCTCACTGAATATTTGTTTACTTGTAGGGCTCATTGATTATTTAGATAGAAGATTTTCTTTTACTGATGATGAATGGCTTAATTTTAATGATTTATCCTCATTTTTTTTGCTTATTATTAACAATATACAAAAAATAAAATAAATCTATGCATTTTGTTGATTCTAAATATTTGCTGGTAGAATAGGTTTGAAAAGAGCTATATTTGCTGTTTTAATCTTTGCTGTGATATTGTTTAAATAAAATTTACAAAAAACGCTCAGCTAATGAATATTTTCTGGAATCATTATTTTTCGATATTTTGAATTAGTGTCCTAAATGAGAGTTTTTAAGCTCCAATGCTTGAGAGTCAATCTATTATTACTAATCAATTGATCTTAGAGTTATAGCTCCTGAAAGTTCATCTTTTGTTTTTTCTCCATATCTTTTAAAATTATGTTTGGAGTCTTTTGTTAAAAAAAGTACTCTATTAGTAAAGTAAAAGTAGAAAAATGGAATAATTGGTAGATACTCTTCAAAGAATTAGTTCCTTGCTGATTATTACTTTACTCAATAGCTTTTTTATTGCTGCTTATTTGAGGAAACATTAATCTTATAAAAATATCAATCAATCAATATATATATATATATAAAAAGTCTTGTTTCTACTTTAATAAAAAAAACTGATAATTACTATGAAATACTCAAGTAATTAAATGCAACATGAAGGTAACATTTATGTTATTATTATTAATGATATAAATGTAAAATAAAATAATTTGCTGATATGTTCTCTCAAAACTATTAAATATGGAAGAAAGTATAGATCAAATAAGAAGAAAGAAATTCATAAATAAATATATAACTAATTTTTAAAGAATCAATCAATTTAATTCATGATAATTAATTTAGGTTTCTTTAAATCTAAATGAAAAATCTCCATACAATTTCAAAATAGAACAAATATTATTTTGATATAAAAATGTGATAATTACAAATATTTTATACTACTTAACACAGATAAAATAGATATTTGAACAGCGTAACATAAAAAACTAAATAAACCATACTATATTTCAATCATGATATAAATATATTTACATTGATATTAAAATGTTTTTTATTTAGGATATTAATAATTTACAGTAAGCACTTGTGTATAAAATTATAATTTGTAGAGTTTTTGAGTAGAATAGTTTAATTATCATAAATAGATTATTATTTATACGTTTAAAAAATCATTCAGTTAATAGTGCTTTACTTTATCTGTTTACTTTATATATAGAGAAAAAGGTCGTTTAGCGCCTAAGGATGAGTTAGTATTCAAATCATTTTTTATAAAATCAGTAAATATTTGTGTATACGCAAAAAAAATTTTTACAGTTTTTGAGTAGAGTAGTTTAATTATTATAAATAGATTATTATTGTGTTAATTATTGATCGTATTATTTGTTTACTTTTTATTTTAGATGTTAAATTTTGAAAGCTTTCGTGAAGTAATAAGCATCAAACCCATATTTTAATTTTCAAATACATTTAGTAAAATAATAAATTTCTTAAATATAATTTTTTACAAAGTATGATTCTTTGTAAAATATTAAGCAGGATACTTTAATCATGATATAAATATAAATTAATTTCGTTGTAATTTTTTAGGAAATAAATAATTTGCAGTATTTATTTATATAATAAATAATATGTAGAGTTAATTAGATATTTAGTTTAATTGTTATAAACAGATTATAATTTATATCACTTAATAATTGATTATACAGTTATTAAGTGATTAGTGTTATTAGTTTTCTTTTGTATGAAACATATTTTTTATTTTTAAATTCTTGTAATAATCTTTAAAAAATCTATTTTTTAATTTTTTAATTCAAAGAATAAAATAATGAAATTTTTAAATACAATTTTTCCATATAATAGAAAATTAGTTAAAAAATAATGAATAGATTACTTTAATCATGGTATTAATAAATATAAATTTGGATCTAAGCTTTTTAGGGAATAAATAATTTACAATAAATATTAGTTGTGTTTTGTAATTAATAATTTTTAGAGTAGAGTAGAGTATTTTATTTAATTATTATAAATAGATTTTTATGAATATATATTCATTTTATAAATTAATCAGTTAACTAGTTAGTGATCAGTGTTATTGATTTTCTTTTTATTTTAGATATTTAATTTAAGGTTTTTTAATGCTTTCTGCAAAATAATGCGTATCAAACCCCGTTTTTTCACTTTCGAATTCATCGAGATCAAATAATGAATCAGATTCTTCTATTTTTTCCTAAGTCAATTTTTTAATATTTTCTAATCTTCTTTTTACAGTTAGATTTTTTGTGATTACTTCCCACAACTTTTCTTTAGATTTAGTTGTAATTTCCAAAAATTTAGTTTCACATTTCTTATTAAAAAATAAACTTTTACTATCCTCCATGCTCATTTTTACTTTGTTTAAGTTGTTCAAAATTTAAGTCTCATCTAATGTACTCAATTTATCAGAATTAGATGAAACAAGCGACACTGACTTTGTTGATAAAACACTAAATTTCGATTTATCTTATAGCTAACTATTCTTTATTATAGTAGATGACACTGGGTTAAAATTCGAATTTTGTAAGATCTTTTCTTTATCATAATTAATAATATGTGAGTAAACTTCTTCCGCCTTCCTGTAATTTTAGGGTGTTCCTAAACCTTTCTCATGCATTTTGCCAATTTTATATAAACTGATTATATCTAGTTTTTGGAAATTACTTTTAGTGTAATCGAGAATATTTTTAAAGTAAATTTAAGATTCTTATGTTTTACCTTAAACTAAAAGTAATTTCCCCATCCTGTAGTTAAGAGAAAAATCAAATTTTTAAGAATTTAACTTAGAATAATTATCAAATTATTATTTATAAATTTTTTCTGCTTAATCTAAATTTTTTAAAGTACCATACCCTTTTTCTAATATCAATCCATTAAGAATTTCAATGTTTTTTTCACCCATGTTAGACAGATATTAAATATACAAATTGAGGAATGCAAAATCTTTAAAATGCTTAGCAAGTCTAACCATATCATAGCGAAAGCAATCACTGCCTAAGAAAAATAACTCTTTCATTAGCTAATAGGCTCCTTAGAAGTCTCTACAGAAATGATCACCTGTTATTTTTAGCTAAATCTATATTTTCATACAAGAAGGTATAAGTAATTTACAGCCTTGCTAGAGATATTACATTAATTTTTATTTGATTTTAGAATCTATTTGATTATATTAATTGAATAATATTGTGGCTAATTTTGTATGGGCTTTTAAGTGTAAATTGTCTGCAGCTTAGCAGAGTAAATCTATGTAATTATTAAAATCAAAGGGATGGTTAGACTACAAACCAAATTTTATTAAAAACTCAACTGCGAATTAACCTATAACGTTTTGGTTTTGGTTTAAGATAGATTGAAGAAATTCTTATTCTTTCTAGGATACATTTTTCAAAGATTTTTTAATAAAAATATTATTTGAAGGCTCTACATTTCTATTTAAATCTAAGTTTAAATTCTAAAAGGAGTGATATAACGAATAATCCCTTTGTTGATTGTTAATCAATATTTCTAAAAATACATTCATAAATTAACTGACACCGCTTTTCAGCTATTCAAATTTTTTTTTTTCGTCTGTTGTTTCAAACGTTGATAAGGCGTCATGAATGGATAAAAAGTTTTCATTTTATTGGTCCAGCTTACAAAAAAATGTTTTTATTTTTGTTGAAGCAAAGTCAGACCCAAAGAAAAATGGTAATTCATCATTGAGGAGCTAGTTTTCATTCTCTCCTTCAGAACAATTAAGGGTAAAATAAATAATATCTGCAAGCAATGAGTTCTGATATTCCATACCTTAAATAATATATTGACCCAAATCAAAAAATTAGAATGTAGCTAATTACTTTAAAAATTTTTAGCCAAGCTAATTACTTTAATGAACGGAACCCTCAATACCATAAAAATACATAAGAGATTAAATTGCTGCTGAATATGGTTTATCCTAATTATTTTCTAAAAATTCAATTATTTAAGATCTTAATTCTTTAGGACAGGCTAGAAAACCTTTGCTTTTGAAAGAAGGTAATTTATAGTCAGCCTATTATTTAATTAAAGGCTAAGAATTATGTGAGATGTGAAGATTTGTATTAATAGAATTATTTGTGCTAAATGGGCTAATTTTTAAAGATTTTTTAGAGTTTTATTATGTTTTCTCAATGCATTTTTGTATTTTATGTCTGATATCCTCCTCAGTAAGATTGCAGCTAGTAATTTATTACTCATAATTAGATATAGCAATTTAAGGTTAAAAATCGCTACTGCATTACCCTATCTTTGAAGCTCTAGATAAGCTCAACATACTGTTTTCGGATGAAATAGATGGAACATCCAAAGATAGATTATTGAAGAGAAAATTATTAGAAGTGGTAAGAATGCTCAAAAAATCTTGGAAGCTGAATCCATCCTAGATAGAAAGATACTTGATATAGTATAGTTTATTATATATTTCTTCAGGTAAGGTTAGTCCTTCTATTTTTTTATAATATTATAACTGAAAGTAAAAGGGATGTCTATCATTATTTTTTTATAATTATTTAGCAACATAGCAATTCTTAGGAGCAAGCTTGTGCTAGTTTCTTTGAGAGTTTAGTTCTTCATCTAAATTTTCTTTGTCCTTTTACTAATCATTCAAGATATAAAAAGGTAAATATATAGCTTTCATAGATTTGTTTTTGTAGTTAGTATAATTAATATTTATTTTTTGATTAATTTATTACACTTTTACAGGGTCGATGAGCTTTTGATAAGATTTTGTTCTATTCTTATAATCACAATTTGATTTACTTATTTATTTATTTATATATAAATTTAATATTTTCTGAATCCCTTCCTTCACCTTATAAATTTTTTACCAATTAAATTTTTAATGCAGACTTTATAAACATAATTAAATAATTGGAAATAAGAATGCGTTTAAATTTCTAATTCTTTTGAAAGTGAATTTTTTATTATTTCTATTTGGAGAAATTTAATTAGCGATCAGCCCTTTATTTGATGTTATCTAAACGCTTATAAACATATATTTTTATTTATTTATAAGTTAATCATGATAAAAAGTTTACTCTAATTTGATTCTGTTTTTGTAAAATAAATTTTTCTTCAGTAAATCTTTTTGAAAAAATGTTTAATAAGATAATGATTGGGTATTTTTATCAAAACGCTAATCAAAATAGGAAATTTTATTGACACTCGTTCTATAAGCGAACAAATTAAAAAAAAATTTGATAGAAAATAGCAGAAATATTATTCATTAATTTTGCATTCAATTTTCTAATGGTAAAATTAACTCTTGTTAAGCTTGAATGCTAATTCTTTCCCTTAAAATGCAAAAAATAATCTTAGAACTTATATAATTTGTTAGATTATTCGATAATAAACATCCCAAAAAACAAAATAATGTTTTTATAACTACTTTTATTTTTAAAAATTTCTGGCCTTAATTTGGTATACAATATTATAAAATAACTGAATACTTTTTCCCCATTAAATTTGACAAATTCTTTTCATTATATCATAAAGTAATTACTAAATTCTTATACATTTAATTTATTATATCAGTTTATTGAAATTGCTAACTCTATAATTTTTTTGTACTTTCTTAATACATTTAGCTTAGCTTCGAAGATATGTTTTTCCTTAAAATTTAAATATTTCGATTGTTTTTTCCTTTAATTTTTTCAAGATAGTTATGAACTAATTAGATTTCATCCTCTAAAATTATTATTATTTAAACATAAAATCAAATTAGAAATCATTTTATTTATTTTAAAATTGTGGTTAAATTAATTATATTAAAAAAAATTATTTCTATTTCAAAACCTCTATTTATTTTTCACATCTAACCTTGTGTTCAAAAACTTATCTTAATAATACAAATAAATTGTTTACTTCAATTTAATGCAAGCATGATAATTATTATCAAATTAACTTTTTTAAGTTTATATTTCTAAGTTACTCAAAAATAAGGCATATAGAATAATAAACATAATGTTAATATATATTAATTATAAAATATATTTTAAATTATGAAAATAAATTATGTTTTTATTGAATAAAATAATTAAAATAAAACTACTTTTATTATTATAACTATAGATAAGTTACTATTTTTACTGAATATTATATAATATTTTCTATTTTTATAAAAAAATACAATTTATGGCATAAAATTACTAAATTTTCCCCAATAGAAATTATTTAGCTATGCTTATTTTTAGAAAGTATTTTTTTATCCAGAAAAAAAGTAATTGATTGTTATTTCCGAATGTAAAAGATTATTTTGTTATTTTGATTCTATGCCTTTTTGTTAATAAGCTTGTTAAGTACTTAACAATAATTAATTTTATTTATGTAGTTTACAAAGAATTTGAATCTAAACCACATTAATCTAACCAATTTTTACCACAAAAAAAGATACAATACACTAAAAATTCATTTTTAACATAAAAATTTATTAAATTAACTATGTAATTATGTAATATTTTTAGAAGGTAATTTTAGCTTTTTTTTATCGATTTATATTTAAATTAATTATCATTTTGATCTATAAAATATTCTTTAAATTTTTGCTATATTTTATAATATTTTAATTTTATAATTTGGTTATAAAAGTTAATACTGTAAGCTCGGGTAGCTCAGTTGGTTAGAGCGTGGGTCTAATAAACCCAAGGTCGAGGGTTCAAGCCCCTCCCGGAGCATTTTTTATTAAATATTACTTGTTTAGCTTCTAATTTTTTTTAAATATGAAATTAAATAGTTTGATAAGAATTAAAAAATTGAATTTTTGAGTAATTACAAAGAAAACAATTTCTAAAAAAACATCTGTGTTAAAAATATATATAAATCATCTAGCTCGGGTAGCTCAGTTGGTTAGAGCGTGGGTCTAATAAACCCAAGGTCGAGGGTTCAAGCCCCTCCCGGAGCATTTTTTATCCAAAAAAAATTGATATAAATAATTACTAAAAAATTTGTAAAAAGTATTAGATTCTCTTTTTATTTCAAAAATAGCTACAATAAAAATACTATTTATTAAATCATATGAAAGAGAGATAAAAATTGTATTAATATTTAACTTAGTTCGATTGATTGAGTTATTTAATTTTTTTAACATCAAATTACAAAAAATTAAAATGCTTTTGTTCAGCTCGGGTAGCTCAGTTGGTTAGAGCGTGGGTCTAATAAACCCAAGGTCGAGGGTTCAAGCCCCTCCCGGAGCATTTTTTTTAAACAATTTAAAAATGTTTGATCAATATTTTTCGTATAAAAATAAATGCAATAAATTAAATATAAAACAGAATTCAAATTTAATATAAAAATATTTTTTTCATAATAAATTTAGCTAAAATTAATTAATTAACTTATGATAAATAAATATGAAAAAATATATACAATTTTCTTTATTTTCTTATTAATTTTTCTAATTTTTAATTCATCTCTTTTTCTTTTGAATAGGTTCGAAATAATCAAAACCATCCATTACATCAGATTATACACTTTGATCAAAACCATAGGATTGTGATGCACCAACAATATCTTCACTTGAAGTAAACATTGGATTCTTTATTTACGGAAGATAAATATTAATAAATAGAAAAATAAATAAGCAAAATTCAATTACTCTATGGTCTTTTTTATTCTTATAACTGTAAGGATCTCTGTTAGAGTCTTAAAAGTCATCGATATCTTCATCAAGATATTCGTTTGAATCATCGTTTTATAATTTATTTTCTTACATTATTAATTTTATTTTAGCAAAATACCAAAATTTAAACAAAAATATAATTTACTTTAATTTTTATTTTTGTAACTTACTCCTACATAGCCATCATCTAAGTCATAAGATTAAGGATCACCTAATCCACTGCTACCTGCAAATTTATTTTTTTTAGGATCATCTTTTTTCTTTTTAGGATCATTTGTTTTATTGCCTTTACCATATGCCCCAAAGCCAGCTTCTGACAAATCATAAGCATAAGGATCACCAGCTAATATAATTTTTAATAAATTAAAAATTGATGAGGAATTTTATTATTTAGAAATTAACTGATAAAATATTTCTCTTCTTACATTTACTATTGTGATTGGCATCATCATCATCATCGTCATAATCATAATTATATGGATCTTTTGCAGGCTTCAAGGGTGCATCTAAATCATATTCGTATGGATCTTTTGCAGGCTTTAAGGGTGCATCTAAATCATATTCGTAAGGATCTTTAGCTGCATTGAAATCAAAACCATATTTTCCAGTTTATGTAAAAGGATCTTTTTACTAAGATGAAGTTGATCCTAATCCTGCAATATTATATATGCTAGAAACTGCACTTATATTTTTAGAATTGCCTCCTCTAATTTTATTTACTGCAGTTGGTGGTGGTTTTTTTTCCTCTACAACAGGAGCAGGTTGAGGTTTCTTCTTATTTTTATTCTTTTGAGCCTCTAATTCATCTTATTCTTTTTTCAATTTTTCCTATCTTTCTTTTTCCTCCTTTTCTTTTCTTTCATTCTCTTCTCTTTCAATTCTATCAAGCATATCATCCTTGTCTTCAGCAGTCCAATTATCTTTCTTTACTTCATATTTATCATAGCTCTAATCGTAGCTGTTTCTGCTTTCCTCTACATTATCCTTCTCCTTTTCTTTTGCGTTATATGCTTGTAAGAAGATTTTGCTAAAAACTTGCTGATTTGCTAAAAATAATAAATTTTACTATCATTATTATAGCTTACAGAGAAATTATTTAAATTTGCATTTGAATAATCCAAAGCATTTTTAGGCGAATTCATTGCAACTAATCCATTTTCAAGAATATGCACATAGTCAGTAAATATATTTAAAAATAATGGCTTGCTTGAATCTGGAGTTTTTCTAAAATTTATATCGTTTTCTAATTGCTTTCTTTGAACCTTTGAGTTAATTGCAACTTCTTTTTTGAACACTTCAAGTGTGTAATCTAATCTAAAAAAATCTAAGAATTCATAAATCAACTCTAAACACATTTATCCTTTTAAATTTAATGAAAGCCTTAAGAAAAAGAATTCAACTTGTATATTATTTAATTTACCATATTCTATGCTTTTTAAATTTTGCAATTGAGGATGTTCCCATTAGAAGCCAGCGCTGTCTTTTATACCCTTAGATTAATTATCTATAATCTAATAATAATTAATTTGTTGATTAATTATTTCTTTCAATAAAATGGTTTATAAAATTAATTTAAAATCTCACACTTTGAATGTTTAAAGCTTGAGTTTGGCTCTCATATTATCTAGAAAGCCATCCTTCTGCATGTTTTGCTAAACTAAAATTTTAAGCTAATCTAATGATAACATTCGATATAAAATTAATAAGTAAGTTAGTAGTTAAAATTCTTTATGATTTTTCTGTCAAGTAATTTCAAAATCTTGTTAAATCACTATTGTTTGCTTGGTATTATTAATGTATAAATAATAATTAAAAATCAAAAATCCAATTATTTCATCATTGATTATAAATTTAAATAATTTCTTACAAATTTTCTGATAAATAACACAATTTCATTTGAATATGTTAATTTCTATATTAAATCAAAATATAAATTAGCAACTAAAATACATGCAATTGGTAGCCAAATCATTTTACTTTTTTTATTTTTTATTCTAATTTTCAGTAATTTAAAATTCAAAAAAAAAATCAATTTAAAAAATGCTCCGGGAGGGGCTTGAACCCTCGACCTTGGGTTTATTAGACCCACGCTCTAACCAACTGAGCTACCCGAGCTTACAGAAATAGCATTTCAAATATTAAATGATAGTTTACTTACTTACCTATTTTTTATGAATAAATAAATCATTTAAATGATAAAAAATATGACTAAAATTGTATTTTTAAATAACTAATATAGCAAATATTATTGAAGATTTATTAATTCATTTATTTTTGATATTTTAAAAGCTTTTATTATAAATTTCAATTTATTTTGTTTGAAAATATAGTTTATTTACTCGTTATTCGGTTTTAAAATTAATAAAAAAACTATTTTAATAAATTTTTCATTATTTTTGATATGATTATTTTAATTTCATTTACTTATAGAAGACTTTTAGATCAATTTACATTTTTAAATTATTTAAATCAAACTAGAAAATTCAATTTAATAAAAGTAAAATTATTAATATAAAATTAAAATGAAATCAAATATAAATTAATAATTAATATCTTTTATTTATCAATTATAAAAAAAGAAAGTTGATTATTTAAATAAATATTGTTCAATAGTTAATTTATTTAATTCAAAAGTTATAATTTTAAATTAATTTTATTTTTAAAAACTAAAAAATAAAAAAAATAATAAATTTAAACAAAAAATAATAGTTAGCTCGGGTAGCTCAGTTGGTTAGAGCGTGGGTCTAATAAACCCAAGGTCGAGGGTTCAAGCCCCTCCCGGAGCATTTTTTTTTTATAAATTCAATATATCAAAGAAAGCTACAATTCTCTGTACTTTTATTTTCTTGTCAATATTAAAAACCTTCTATTTTAATTTTTAATTAGTTATTAGTTTTTAAAAATTTAATCTTTTATTTCAATTTTTTAGTATTTGATTTTTATGAAAAATAAATATTTATTTAGGTTTATACTATCAATTTTATCATCTTTATTTATCTGAAATAGATATTAATTTTTATATTTTAAATAAAAAATTGAGAATTTCTTCTAATTAACTTTTGAGATTAAACAACAATATGAAAAAACTATTTTTTTGATTTTAATTTTTATGCTTGTATGTAATAATTACTATATCCTCATTTGATTTATCTGAAAAATAATTACTAATTTGATTTTTTTATATTTTAAATAAAAATTTCAGTGTTTAATTGTATAAACTTTGAGATTAAGCAAGCACATAAAAACAAATTTAATGATTTTTAATTAATGCAAAAAAAAAATAAAAATTTAATATTTGTTAGATTGTTTATGAGAAAAACATTTAAAAAATATATTTAATAATAACGAAATTAATAGTTAGGTTTTAAGTAAGTATATATTTTAATATAAATATATTTTATTATTAAATAAAGTAAATACATTTCTAATAATAAAATAGAGAAGATTTAATTATTTTTAAGCTTTTATTCATTATAAATTTTCTAATTTTAAGTCTAAAGCAAATTAAAATATACTTGTTTATTTGCTTACTAACTTTGAAATCTATAGCTAAATCTTCATCTAATTTTATTTATTATTTTTATAATTTTTGAAAAGTTGATTTGTTGTTATATAAAGCTTATTAAAAAACAATTTAAAGTTCACTCATTTTTTACAAACTGTTATTTTCCTCCTTGCTACTACTAGTTCTGATCATTTTATTATACAGAAGGGGTGTTGTTAACAGCGTTGCTCAGTGAGTTTTAAGATCTTATTGTGTTAGTTTATTTTATTAAAGGTTTCTGATTCTAGATAGTGAAATTGTTTTCATTATCTAAAGTAAATTTTTATAATTATAGTTTTTAGTTTGCACTCTTATTCATTGTTTATTACTTTTCAGACTTTAATGGAGAAAAATTTTTTTCTTAAACTAATTATTAATTTGGTAGATTAGATCTTTGAGAATAGGATTACATTAACTCGATTTCCTTTACTTGCTTATTCACATGCTGCTATAATTTATTGTCTAATGAAAAGTTAGAACTATTTCCTCCCTGCTGTTTTGAATTGTTTACTATATAGGCTCCCACTGTCGGAGTTTCATAGGTGTTTGAGTTATCTGATTGTAATCTATACAAATTGAGTTACAGAGGTTGCATAGTTTTACTATATTAGAAAGTGGTTCCACTGTTAGAAAAAGGGCTTTCTTGTTTTAGAGATCTGTTTTTTTAGTAGAGTTACTGCTATGATCCTACTGCAGTATTTTAATTGTTTTATTAAAATATATTTTTTGTCAGTGAATGTAGAGAGTGGAAATCAGTTGAATTTTGATTCATGTTTCCCATCATGTGCTAAGTTTAATACATCTATATATGTTTCTAATGACTTTCTAGTTGTTTTTCATCCACAAGAGCAAAATTGTGTGGCTTATTCTCCAAAGTATAAATTGTCTTACATGTTTTATTATCTATTGTATTTGCTATTTTTCTTATAGTTTTGACTGCTTTGTTATTCATTAAATTTCTTAAATCAAGAATTTCCTCATATTTCTCACAGTTAGTGACAAAATTGCTTTCTAATTCTTGTGATTCTAAGTTTGTATAAAGATAAAAAGATATTTTATTGTGGCTAATTTATATCTTTTTATTAGGCCCCAACAATTTTATTATTTCGTTTGTTGCTATCATTTGGATCGATTCATTGCTAAAAGGATTGAATTTCATGTTATCTCCTTCCATTTAAATTTCTATTGCAATAACATCTGATCTTGACCTGCGATCATCCTCTCCACTTCTTTTATTCTTCCTTGATGAAGTATTCTTTTCTTACAAATTTTATTTAACGCTTTCGGCTTCTTCATTTACAAACTAATTAATATTTTATGCTTTAGAATTAATTCCTGCAGTACTTATTCTTTTAGAAGCATACATCTTTGTGTTGTTGTGATCTCCACTCTTATTTGAAGTCTTTCGCATTACTATGCTGCTGTTGTTACTATTCGCTCTACTGTATGGTTTCACAATCTTTTTAATGCTGCTCTTCTTCTTATACTATTGATTTTCAACCAATTTTACACTTTTACTTGATAAATGATTTTAAATGTTTTAAGATCTTATCATTTCTTCATCTAATGGCATCTAATTTTAATAATACATAACACCTGATTCCTAATCTTCATATTAAGTTCCTCCGCCAATATTTTATGCTTTATTGCTTGGGAGATTAAGCTGCTATGAAGTAGGATATGCTTAGTAGCTTTTACTAAAATAACTTTTTGCATTTATTTTTGCATGGGAGGAGTGATAATCATTTGTAGGTGATTCACATAAATTACTAGTGACTTTATTTTAGATATTATTAATCGAATTATTGTAGTTAGAAGGCGAAAATATAATTGGGGGAGATTGTATTTCAAATCCTTTACCCATTCCAACTGTACTTTAAGACTAACGTCTTAAATTGTATGCTGACTCGTTCGGACCATAATTCTGATTTTGATTTTTCTAACTTACTAAATTTGTAAAAATTTATTCTTGGTCAACAAATTATGTTTGATTTATATTTTCTTCTTTGCGGTTATTTTTGACATTAAAGAATGTTATAGGCTTTTACTTATTAGGAGGAAGAGACTAAGAATCCTTTACTTTATGATTTTAGCTATCTAATTTTGCAGACAAGGAAATTTATTGATTCATGTTAGCTAAACATGTGATATCCTTGACTAAGCTCTAGTTATTTTAAGATCTTTACTTTAAATATGGAAGTTATTACTATGCATTCTGTTAAGATACATTGCTGAATTAAGCAGCTGTGTTGGCTGCAATAGCTCTTAAATTAGTATTTTGTTACTAATTGCTATTATTTGGGTTATTGTTATAATTTTTGTTGTTTGAAAAAAAATTGTTTTATCTGTAATTCTAATTAGCGCTTGAGATTTCTATTTTTAAATTTTAGTTATTATTATTATTGATTGTGTTTAAATATTTAGAGTTTTAATTTTAAAATACAACTTATCCTTAGCTAGAAAAGTTATTATTGCCTTCCAGGCGTGGTGTGTTGGAGTTGCTCCGCTTATCGCTCATTTCTCTAAGCTTTTTTTCATTTTAATGATATTACAAGTTTTTCATAACAACATCGTCTACATTTTCGTTAACATTTTACTCACAATAGTTTTCACTAAATATTTCATCATCTAGAGAACTACTTTGAGCATTTATACTTGGTCTTTAGGGTATTTAAACCACATTAAACTTTTAATTCTTTTTTTTTAAGTTTATTTTTTGTGAGAGGTTATTATAATTCTCATCATCTAATTCTCCATCAAGGACAACCTCTTCCAGTATTGCAGGATCATAGAATTTTCTTCTATGTTAATAATTTTATTAATTTGAGTAAGAAATATTTGGGATACTTTCTTAATTTGCTTAAGTGTTGTTTTGAGTTATCATTTGCATGTTGCTTTGATGCAAGTTATTTGTTGGGGTTACATCATTTATATTTGTTTTGTGGTGTGTTATGTCAATCAGATCTTCATCTCCGTTTAAATTTGTATTTAAGTGCATTTTTGGTATTGAGCTCATGTTATTACTAGGTATTTAACCAAGAGTAATTAAATTATAAGTATCTTTATCTATTTGAGAAACATCCTATTTTTCATCTGCTGTAATGTTATTTACTGTATAATTTCCTCCTGCACTGCTTCTAATTAAAAGAGGTTAGCTGTTGTCTTCTTTCATATTTGAAATTTTGCTGCTACTACTAGATTGAGGCTAAGCAGGAATATTCGCATTTTAAGCATTATTCTGTTCATTATTGTAATCATCTGCTTTTTTTTCTGACAATCTCTTCATATATCCTACTTTACTCTATCGACCACTGTGGTGATTTGGTTGTTATGCATTTGGAGTTGACTCTAATTCTACATTGCATGATCTATCTGAGTTATTGAAATCGTGCAGCTGATTATTATTGATATTATTGTTGTTGTAATAATTATTATTATTTCCATGACTGTAATTATAGTTTTAATTATTGATTTAAATATTTCCACCACTATTTTCTTTCCTTTTATGGCTATATTCAGTATAATTTTCAACTCCCCTCTGAGATGCGTACATTTTGGATTAATTAGTCATATAATTAATGAACTTTGCTGTATCAGGATTTTGGGAAGCTACTTTTGAAATAGATTAATTCATTTTGGTCATCTCATATTCTTCTTAGTCCATGACAATAAATTTAATTTAATCTGTCTTTTTCAAAAAATTCAAAATGTTGAAAATAACTTGAATTAATCTTCTATCGTCTGATTTAATAACTTAATGCTTCGATTTATAAATTAAAATAGGCTTACTATTAAAGTAAAATGTATTTAAAATTAGCTCGCTAATTTAGAATTCAGAAATTTTTAATGGAAGAGGTCTTGCTTCCTTATGGCGGTAGCAGTCACTATAGTTGCTAACCTAAATTAATGATTTTAAAGCAATCAGTTTGGCATTATGACAAATCTCTACTAAGCTCTTATTGTATTTAATCAGTTAATCATATCGTTTTCTGTCGTCATCGTTTAAAATTTCGTCTTGACTTAAAATTTCTTTTTCTTCAGTGTTATTTATTTCGTCTTCATCAATAAGTGGAATCACTTATTCTGATACTATTTTTTTAGTCTCAATAATAGGGCCTTAAGGTGATTCAATCTAACGGTCTTAAAATTAGCTAATATCTTCATGTTAAGTGGCCAAATCTTTTTCATTTATATTGTTTTGGTTGATTTTACTGTGTATATCATAATCAGTAGGATTTGCTAGTGCATCTTGAGTGCTTGGTAGACCCTTAATTGATGGTGCTAGCTTAGATATTTACTAAACACTTGAAATATTTTGATTGCTTTAGTTGTTGTGACTAAAAGTATTTGAATGAGCTTTTACGTTGAGATTATATGTTTTATTTTAATTATTTGGAACAGAATGGTAAATATTGTTGGTAATTTGAATATTATTAGTGATGTTATTAATAATTTTTACATTATTATTTTAAGTGTTGTTAGGAATATTATGATCTACACCTTGCTTGAAATTCACATTTTAATTAGTGCTAGTTGTTGTTTAATTTTTAGAGTTTTAAAAAGTACTGTTGGCATTTTAATTATGGTATGCGATATAAGGGCTTAATGTTTAATTGCTTTTGACTGTAAGAATTTAGTTTTATTATTTTTAGATATTAGCATTTGCTGATAAGTTATTATTATTAATCTAAGAAGTAATATCTAGAGTACTCCTCTTCTTAGCTTAAACATCCAAATGTTGTCCTTTTATGTTCTAAATTTTAGTTGGACTTGGATCAGGAGTGTAGCTTCTTAGAATTTATCTTTGATGGATTTACACAGGAGGAGGTGCTAAAAAGTTTTGTTTTACATGTTCTTTAGCCCTGAAAGTATTATTAGCATAAATTTACTCATTTCCTTCTTCGTTTTGCTTATTTGTTTATTTACACTACAAAGATGAGTTAGGAGGTGAATTATTGTTATCATCTTCATGTAAAGCTAAATTAATGTTGTGATAATCTTTTGATTATGCTGAAATGTTAGATTTATCCATTTTTTTACCATATTTAAGCTACTTATTGATCTCTACTAAAGATTTCGATGTAATATCTTGAGATTCTGCAATATTGTAGGTTCCAGAACCACTAGCTTAAACTATATTTTCCTAGCTATTAATTTCTTAATTTTCATATTGTAAAGAGTGAGAAGAATAATTATATTTAAGATGATCATTGAGGAATTTAATTTAGTCTTTCAGTTGAACAGAGAAAAATTCTAAAATATTTGTTATAAAATGTCCTTTTTCTAAAATAATTTCTTTTAAATTTTTAAAGTCATTCTTGTTTATTTCTTCAATACAGAGAATGAGAAGTGGAGATTTATCTCCAGAAGGACCACCCTTGTACTTAAATACGCTTACTTTGTATTCTCTCTCTAAATCTTTATTGATGATAGTGCAATTGAGATAATCGACGTCAATACTTTTCGAAGGAGTCTCATCCAAAAAATTGTAGTAATTACCTATATTTTCCATGCTTAATGGATGATTATTAGGAAACATATCAGCATCGTTTCCTTTATTTGTAGTTAATTCATCTACAGAATATGTTTTTGGTCTCTTTGGTTTTAAGCAGCTCATTTTTCGCCAAGCAGATTTGCAAATGTTAATTATTATTTACAAATAATAATTATTTCTCCTGAGACTTTAACCTCTAAATTTTAATTCACCTATACCACCACCTCCTCCAATTCTCCCATCAAACTTGCCTCCTGGATCGGCATTACATTAAAAACCTGAGTATATTGAATTATTTTACATTAATCGCTTATTTGCTGCTTATGCTGCTGCAACTTACATTGCCTACATAACTTCGTTTTTCGGAGATTCAATTTGTGTTTAACTTTTTTTCACTCCACTACTACGTAATTAATTATATGAGGTATTTTCTTATTTCATCTTTGAATGATGTGCTAGTAAATACTCTCTTAGATTGTTTAAGTTTTTCTTGAAAGGTAGATTTTCGAAAATACGCGAGTTGAAAACACATTTGCCAATGTTCAGTTTTGCTTTATTGAGAAATTCACCAAAATTTTTTGGTTTTATATTGAACAGTGTCTAAGCTGTTTTATTGCATGAGAAAAGAGCTAGTTGATTATTATTATTCAATTAAGAGACAATAAATGCCTGGTTGACAATATGCTTTGAAGTATTTCTCCAAACCATATCATCCATTTATTTAATGAAATTTTCGCGGTCAACACGTTCATTTTTATAGTCAAAGTAAATCATCATACATCCTGATAACATAAAAAAGATAATTTGAAGAATTCTAGGGCTGCGCTGATCTTATTCTAAGGAAGAATTTTCCTCTTCCTTCTCGTATTCATTAGAATAATAAATATTAAAAACTATTAATGTTAACGCGCGGTTAAAAATTATGAGGAGTGTGTTGAGTAAAAAACTCGAAGTACGTAGGCATCATATCAGCATTAATATTAAAAACTCGCCCATTGCGAAGGCATGAGCGAAAATAGGACGGACTACATGATTTACTGCCAGTAGTTAGGTAATCACACTATGATTTATGCTCAAAAATATGATCAATTTATTTGTATGCATTGGCTTTCTAAATGTTAAATAAATAAATATCGAGCACAGTAACAGTTAAAATAGTATGAGACCAAACTAAACTGCATGCACTCCTTGAGTGTAATTTTCATCTAATGAGTAATATGAGATAGCCAACACGCTTATCATAATTAAATAAATAATGCTGTTAGATCTAAAATGTTTGTATGTTTTTTAAAGATGATATTAATCTTCGCTATACTACTCCTCGAATTGCAGGAGTTTTGAAAGACCCACCTGCTTACTAATCATTTTAAATACTATTCAAATTGCTGATGAATCAGATTCTCTCTTGTTTGTTTGTCTGCTTGCTTATTTTTCTTTTTTATTTTGTTCAAAGATGATATTTTTGTTCTTTCAAAATTGCTAATTCTGATATTAACAGACAGACTTTCCCTAGTTAATTTTTAAAACACTAATGCTATTCTTTTTTTACACTAAATAACTCAAAATTATAAATCAGGAATATTCTGTCGCCCTAAGAGCCAGAGCGATTACTGAACTTAATAGAATGTTATTAAAAATATAAAAATGAGTTTTTTATTTGCTTGTCCTTTGAAAATAAAGCAGGTATTTATGAACTTGATCGAGAAATTAGCTACTATTTTATCTTTGAAAAAAATGTATATTAATTAATCTTATTCCTTAATTACCAATAACTTACTTAAGTTAAAACTATGGTGTTGTCTATTTGTTTTTTTAAAGTAGCTCTATAAATTAATCTACGAATATGCTTGCTATTTGATTTATCTATCAGTAAAGTCTAAGTATTCCCTCTGATTGATTGGTAGCTTAACTATATTTTTTTTGCTGATAACTTTTAATAAAGAAGGTTTTGCTTTGATTTTTTACCTTGCTTTTCTATCTGTTTTACCAATTATAAGAATATAATCTATTAATTGTTTTTAATAATCTTATTTGTTCAATAACCAAACTCTCAAATGTGCTTTTCTTTTAATCAATTTTTTTTGTTTTCGACTGTCTTCATTTACTGTTCTTTATTCACCTTGATCTTCTTTATCTCTATATTCCATATTGAATCTGATTCAAGACCATCCTTAATATTATCTTGTTTTTTTATAATTTTTCCATTCTTTTTTTCAGTCAACTTCAATAAATTAATAGTCAAATATCTACAAACATATGACTATATTTCACTCATTATAATATAATGATTTTTCCTATATATTTGTTAAATTTCTAGTCAATACATTGCAGTCGCACTATTTGAAAACAACTTGATTTATCTATCAATTAATCAATCAATTTTTTTTTATGAATAACTTTTTAAAAATACATTTGATTGATAAATAAATAAAAAATAAATACATTTATTCTTTCGCTTTAGAAAATATTCTTACTGTAATAATGTATTTAAAGTAACCCAAATTTAGAGTATTGAAATATTTTAAAAAATTAATGAAATTTAATTAAATAAAATAAAATTAAATACATGGATTCAATTAATTATTTATATTTTAATATTAAATAAAAAAGCTATTTTAAAATAAATAATAATTCAATTATAAAAATCTCAATTCAAATGATAATTATTTTAAAAGCTTTTGATATTAAATAAGATTCTTTAATTAGTTTTGACTATTTAAAAAAAAAAAAAAAAACAAATCAAAAAAATAAGTGATTGAAATTATTAAGCAGCTCAACAACTTACATTAGCTATTTTTATCCTAACAATAATTTAAAACAATAACTCATCATAATATTTTTCTTTTAGAATATTTCTTTAGAGAATTACAAATTTTTCATGAAAGTTAAGCAAATTGGTTAAGCTTAATTTAGCTCAATGTTTTGGGATAAATAAATACTACTTAGTATTTTTTAGAGAACCAGATAAATAAATTAGTAATTTTTTTCCTTCATTTACACATTTACAAATATCGAATGAAAATATGAAAAATTTAAAAAAGTGTTTCATTTTTAATTGAAATTTTCATTTAAACTTTAAAAAAAAAGGTTTATTTGATGTAAAATCTTTAACTTTACTACACAATAATTATTATTAATCAATAGATTTATTAACATGAAAAGAATTTGAAAATTTTACAACAAAAATCAGATCTATCTATCACTATTTTCTTTATTTGACAAATTTAATTAAATTTTTATTTTAAAGCTAAATTAATTTGTGATCTTAATAAAATAAAGAATACTAAAACATCCTTTTCATTATTAATAATCTTTTTGTAGTGACTCCATCTTTTTCATATACTAATTTAGTACTACTCACTTATCATAATCACAGTAAATGGAAGCAAAAATAAGTTTATACATGTTTTTATTTTCAATCAAATTTATATAAAACCAAGAACAATTTTTTAGTTAAAACAAATATATTTCTTAAATAGAATATTTATAAATATATGCACTTATAAAATTACTTTTTGAGTTTACATTAAAAAAAGAAGTTATCAATAAATGATTGTTTCTCTTTTGATAATACAGATGATAAGTTTAGAATTAAAAATTCTTTAAATATTTTAATTACATTTGAAATTTCTCAAAAACTTAATCTTAAATATATGGAAATCATTTATTATTTTAAATTAGGGGTTGGCTCGAGTGTATGATTTGAGTTGAGTTTAGAAAATAGGGTTGTATTAAATTTTTTTTGGAAAGTTGAAATTTTAAATTACTGATATAATTTTAGTTTAAAATTTTTGAAGATTTAACTCTAATCTACTTGACAATAGCATACATTATCAATATCTCTGATCTGTAAATTTATATTTTTGTGAATTCTGAAGAGGAGAAATTTTTAATTTTTAACAGAAAAAAGATTTAGTTCCTAATTTTAACAAGCATATTCAATTAAAAATAGAATTTTATATTATATTAGATTATAAATTTACATTATTTTTTTCAATAAGTATTAAATTAATATTTATTATTACTCAAATTTCAATTAACAATTATTAAATTCAAATATTTTAAGCCATGAGGTAAGAAAAATATCTTTTTTTAAAGGAAAAAATTTTTATTTTTTTATTCAGCTATAAAAATATTTTCACAATGAGTCAAAATTTATTATCCTATCCTACTTTTTTTTTTGTAATTTATGAATTGAACTTTTTTATATTATGTTTTTGTTAAATGTTTAACTTAACATTAAATCAAAATTATTTTTGTTTTACTTATGATTATTTTGAGTTTAGATAAAATAAATTATTTGGGAATGCTAATTTGTTTTGTTGAATTAAATTAATTAGTTTTATACACATACATTTAATAAAATAAATTTGATTTTACATTAAATTAATTTTTCATTAGTCTTAGTTTTTTTTATATCTAGGAACAACTTTTTTAAATTTTATTTTATTTTTTTTATCACTTTCTTGACTATTTAAGTTTTAATCTTAATCTTGAGCTCTATCTGTAATAACCCTTTATGTTTCTTCTTAATCATTTATAAATAATGTCTTTTTGTTGATTAGTTCTATTACTTATTTTAGCAGATCTTTTTAATCATCATCATATACTTTATCAATATAATGCTCAGGTTTTATTTTTTCTTCATGTCTCTTTATTTCTTCTTGAAGTAATTAGGATTCTTTCTCTAACTCTTCTTATGATTTTTATGGTTAATCGTCTTCTATTATTGTCTATGAATTATCATTGTCTTATTATTATTTATTTTTGTTTGAGAACAAACTAAAGAATGAATCAGACTCAGTTTACTGTTAAATGTATTCTTTGTCTTCACCAAGACCAAAGATTAATTAATCAGAAATACAATTTTTGATTTTTTTAACCTCGCTGTTGTTCACAAACTTAACGTTGGGAGAAATACTTTCAAATGAAAGCAAATCTGTGTATTGATCTATATATGAAATATATTAATCTATATTAATACGATTCTTTCCTTTTATAGTTAATTCTCTAACACAGCCATTATCAATGACTTCGTGGAGTACTTCAAGTAAAGCTATTTTTTCTAAGTATTCCCTCTAATTTTTACCAAACTCTCTTTTTAACTCATCCTTATACTTATAGAAATCATATCCATCAAAATCTGCATTTTAGTCATCATTTTCCATTATTATTTTGACTGTTTCATAAAGTTAAAAGCTTCCACATGCCACTAAAACCTGATTGTATTTCTTGTTTTCTAACAAACTTTAATATACTCTATCTCCAAAATACCTCACTTTTTGACTCAAAGGAAGAAACTTTGGGTCTCCACTTAATATTTCAAGATAGGCATCAGGGACCTTCTTGATATTTTTATTTTATTCTGAATAATAAACATCTTTGTTGCATGTAGGACATCCTTATTTAAACAATGTGTTGTGTGAAAAACTAGTTTTTTCCATCAAAGTAACAAAATTGCACAAACGAACTGTCTCTTTTAAACGATTTAAGGGTTATAAAATAACTAAGCTGTTGATGTATTCATTTATTGGCATATCAGCTAGAACAATTTTAGAAGGTAATTCTTTAGTAGAATTAGCCTACTTGATAAAATCAATGTATAGAGAATTCAAATGCTCATATATCTTCATTTTTCTATGTCTAAACTAGCTTTATTCAAAATCATACACATAAGATTCATCACAAAAACAATTTAATAAAAATTATCTTAATTATAATCCTTTAAGTTCATAAACATCTTTTGTTGTCTTATACCTTTAACATTAAAATAAATTAGCATTTTAATGAAAATAAAAAATATTTTACATTTAATTTATTTCATCAATATAGTATTCATCATTTAATTATTAAGTATTTTTGGCATCTGAATCGGTTATGGGTTGGTCTTAAGTAATCAGCAAATTAATCTATCCTTTCTTTTCTTTGAATATTTGCTTAAATGTGTCATACGAATTGTAAGGATAGTTATCTACTCCTTAGATAATTACCTCTTGGTTATTTTTTTCATCAAACAAAACAAACTAATTCTTATCTACCTCAAATTTAATAATCTTATAGTTTTTAGATTACTGCTTCAAGTTCATTTTCTCAAATACTTCTTTCTATAATTCTGCATTGGTTATATTCAAATATTTCTAAATATTCCCTTTAAGTTTTGGAGATTATTAAAGCAAGCTTTTAATATTACTGTCTTGGCTTCCTAGTATTTATTTTTCTATATTCTAAATTTAATTGTATTTGAGAAGGAAGAATTTTTCGCTAATCTCTTCTAAAAGCTTAAGTCCTATTCTTCTATACTTTGGATTCTCCATCAATTATATGATATCTATTAAAATTTATTTTTTTAATTTTCAATGTAGAAAGAATACTACAAATAAGCAATAATTCTACCTGAACAGAATTTTTCCATCTAAGTTGATTCTTAGATTTATAAATGCAAATTATTATCTTTTATTTCCTTTACAACTTCTTCTATGATAGGGTGATCCATAAGACCAATATTTAGTAAGTTGTTTAGTGAGTTAAGCAAATAATTGTAATCTTTTCCTTTAAATGACTTTTAAATGATATCAATGTTTTTTTTCATAGTCATAACTAGCTCTTCATAATTATCTCTAGCTTTTTGGCACCCATAAAGCTTATTCTTAGAAGAGAAAAAAAGCTTCTGCTTAGTAAAAACTTGTTGATTTCTACCATATATCTTTAAAAATTGTGCACCTTTTTGTGCAATACTTTTTAATGCAAACATTTATCTATTTGGTATAAACTTAAAAGTGTTATTTTTTTTATTTTTTTAAAGAATCTTCTTAAATAAATTTAACAACCAAATTTAAATCTTTACATATTTCAATGAATAACAAAATTTTTATTAAATACTCTAAAATCTTCTATTTATTTTCCAAATATTTCTAGAAAATAAACACCATAAAAAAAATGATCAGCCAAAACAATGGCATCTTTTTTTTTTAAGGCTTCATTAATATCTAAAATTGAATGTCAAAATCTAAAATTCAGTTCAGCAACTAACCAATGTCTAAATTAAGAAAAATTAAGTGAAAAATTTATTAGTATCTTTATTAATAATAATAAAATTATTAAAAAATATAAATAAATATTAAAACCTACTCATAATTTATAATAAAGAAAATAAATGAAATAATAACATATAACAATACAAATACTACTTAAAATATAAATAAAATAAGAAATAATAAAAATATAAATTTAAATTTTATATAAATTATTTTAATTAAGTATATGCTTAAGTAATCATGTTTATTAAATTAAAAAGGAAAAGAGATCTCAAAGATATTTAAGGAACAAAAAGACATAAAAAATTGAATTATAAATATATAAATCTAATTATACAATATGAATACCATGTATACATAAACACAATAGAATACTCTCTGAATAAAGAACAAGTATTCAATCAATAACATTAAGAAAATTATAAAAAATAAATATGCTCGTTAGCAGTAAATCAGCTTAGAATATAACAATCTTTTTTAAAAATTATTTTTTTTGTCTACTATGATTTGCTATTTTTCATTAATTTTGAATTTTGCTAATATTTTCTTATAGCTTTTGGAATTACTGAGAAACTGACTGAAATTTACAAGCATATTTTTTCAATTTTCTTGTTATTTATCTTCTGCTGAAATTTTATTGTTGAGGAGTAAAACAAGTACCTATTCTATTAAAAGATGATAGAGGACGCTGCTTTATCTTATCAACTTAGTTATTTTATGCAACAAAGCTTTCTTAATCAATAGTTTATGAAAATTTTTCACATTTATTAGTTGTTTAATTAGGAGATTTTTTAAATTTTAAATCCTAACTCTTGCATTTATAAAGTGAGTTTACATCTGATTATTATTATCCTTCCTTTCTTATTCTTTAGATATAATTCATATATTCCTAGTATATCATGTCATCTGTGCTGTAAACTTGCTTTACCTTCTCCTCTATTGTATAAAATTAAAATTATGATTTAATAATATAAAATACTATTTATTAGTTAAATAGTTAGTTAGTTAGTTACCTAGGTAGTTGATTTCTGTTTCTTTACATTTTTTGTCTATGTATTAAAATAAGTTTGAGCTCTTACTCAGGATTTTCGCATCCTAGCTATATTTTTATTACACAGAAGATATTGGTTTAGATTTTGAGTGAGAAGAGGTATGAAGCTCGAATTGTTTCGGTTTCAAGAGCTAAATGCTATTCAACTCACTTTAATCATAAGAATTTTAAGCCTAAAAAATAAAAGACTAATTTCTGCATGTTTAACTTTGACATCTAGAGACAGATGTTTATGGACGTTAAACATGTTCATTTATATATTAAAATTTATATATGTTTTGAGATGGCTAAGTTTATCTTTTTTTGATTGGTGTTCCACACCTTGTAGATTAAATTGTATGTTGAGCCTTATTGAAATATATGTTCTAAAAATCTTTATTCATATTTAACTAATGAGTAGGCGTTTAAATAAGTGAAATAGGAATTTTAAATTTTCTTTTGTTACTCCAATTTTATTCTACTTGCTTGCTAAAAGCATCAACACTACTGCTAATCTCGTCTGTATTTATGTTTTGATTGTAAAATAATTCTGAATCTTAAATAGTTTAAGTATCAGCATTGAATTAATCTCCTTTGCTATTCTCAATATAATTATTAATAATCGTAACTGAGTTTCCTCTTTAAATTTGATTTGAAAACCCATCGTTCTCATTATGCTAAATATGTTCATGATGATCAAAATCTTCTTACTTAATTTAAAGATTCTCATTTTTAAGAGGAGTTAAATTTTGGTTAAGCTTTAATTCTTACTTTAATTATGTTAAATTTTAGCTATTCTATTTTTCTAATTGAGCAATGTTGATAGTGTTTGATATTAATTAATTAGAAAATGGGTTGCTTATAATTTCTTTGGGCTTGTTTCTACCAGATTCCATAAATACAGAATTATCAAAACTCTGTAGACCTCCTCTTTAAGATTTTTAAAATATATTTTGGTCAATTTCTAAAGACTAATTTTAGCAATCTTTGGTGCTGCAACTAATAGGTGTATTTTCAAAGTTTTGATACAAATTTGAAGGCAATTACTAATTATAATATTCCATGCTTTTCTTAGATTTTTCAAATACCTTATCAGGCTATGTATTTACTCTTATACCATTTTCTTCTTCCTTTGACATTTCATAGTAATTACCACTATTGGGATAAGTTATTAGAGATTTAGTTTAGTTACGAAGACTCAAATTTTAATTATCCTACCCACTAAATAAGCTATTATGTTAACTTTGAACTCTGCTATTAAGTGGTTGCATATTAATTGATTCTTTAGTATTGCTCCTTGAAGTATTTTAAGCAATATTATTAGGAGCAGATACTAATATTAGTGTGCGAGTACTTATAGAGGTCTATTTTTATCTAAAAAAGTCTTACATTTATTATTTCTAATTTAGACATGTATTCTATGAGTTAATTCTACTTGAGTATTATTTAACATACATATTATTTTATGGTGTTTAAGAATAAAATTTTCCATGTATCTACTCATTCTTTCTATTAAGTACCTTTTTGCTATTTAAAATAGGATTATTATTAGCATTCTATCCTATACTATTTTAGCTTTCTAGGCAAAGTTTGCAGCTCTCATCAGCACTAAAACTTTAATATGTGTCTTCTTTTAAAGTAGACTTTTCTTTAGATTCTAGTTTTTTCTGCCTTTCTTTGTTCACTCTATTAAATTCCTGCTAAATAAGCCAACCTTAATCTTAAGCAATCATATTATCTTAGACTGAAATAGTGCTTTGAGTTCTTTTAACTTATTAATCTATTTCTTTTAAGTAAAAATTAATATTTAAACAATCATCTTGATTACTAATATTTACATTAATCGATGCTTTATTGAGTTGACCTAATCATTTTAGAGTTAAGTTTAGTCCCAACTAATTAAAAATTCTATTTCAGTTAATATTTATACTCATACTTAAGCGGTTAACTCTGTTCTTAAATTAATTTAGATAGTTCCTTTACTTAAGATTGCATTTAAATTTTGAGAGTGATATTTAAATGAAGGTTAAATTAATTAATATATTTAATTATTATCACATAAAACCAATAGACTTATAAGTTATTTATTAAAAAACTAAAAAAAGCCTATAATCTACTTATCAATCTATATAACTATTTTTATTAATATTACAGAGTTATAATTTCTTTTCTTATACATTTATTGTTTTTATTTGAGAAAAATAGATAAGTTGATATTTTATAACACATGAAAACTCAGTATTAAAAAATTATTTTGTGCTATAAATTAGCAACATATTCTCATAGCAAGTTTTTTCGTACATTCAAATTGGAATAATAGCTTTTATATTATATTTAATCATTGTTTGTTATTTAATTACTTTGTCTTGATTTTTATTAAATTATTTTTACTCAAAATCGATTCATGATTCCAGTAGAAGAGAAATTCTTACTTATTAGAACTCTATTTTAATTTATTTCAATGCATTGTTCACATAAAATATTTTAAATTTATTTTTTAACATTTTAAAAAGATTTAATGTTGAATTTTTCAAAATATTTTATTTTAAGCTAAATATTTTTTTAGGCATCAAGGCGTTTGTTTTCATTTCTAAATAGATATTCATAAAAAATTTATAAATTGAATAATTTTCTAATGATGTAATTCATTAGAAACTGAGTTAAAGACCTTTATATTTTCATATGCATAAATTCATTATGTTAATTAATTGTTTTTATTTTTATAAATTTTTATTATTTTTAAGGTTAATTAAAATTTTTATTTTCCAATTATAAAATTTGTTTTATTAGCATCAAAAGACATAAGAAAAAACCAAATTACAAATTAAAAAAATACATGTTTAATTTTTTTGTTGAAGCTTAATTTTTAACTTTAAAGTAGTTTTTGTTATTTTCATAAAAAATTTAAAATTAATTTAAATAAAAAATTGAAATGTTAAATTTAAAGTAATTTTAGAAATACACAATTAAAAAAAATCAACTCATAATTTCACAAGATGAGGAGTTACATATTACAATTAATTTTAGTTATTTTTTTTAGTATTTTACAAAAAATTTTGTTTGTTTTATATTTTTGAAATTGAGTTTTAATTATATCTAATTTGTTAATATCTCATTTGACTTCCATAGAATATACTATTGATGGGTTACTCTCCTTAATCTAAAGAAGTATATTTTTATAATTTTTATGGAAAATTTATCTGAATTGAACTTGAGTGTTGCTAATTTTAATTATGAGTTTATTAAGATAAAATTAATGAATTATTTAATGAGTTGTTGTTAATTTTATTGGCTGATTATTTTCTTTTCTTATTTTAGTTTAAATTCATTATGCCATCATCAAAATCATGCGTTTCAAAATCTTATGAATTGGTAAATAAGGCGCTATTATAATTTTCAAAAGCTACACTATTTCTTTAAGATAACACTGTGCTGTGTTTTATCTAATTATTTCTTTTTAAGTTGGTGATTTTTTTTGTTAATGGAGATTCGGTCCTTTGTTTTTCAGGTGAAATAGAAGTATGAATTCTTGAAACAGGTCTGTTTTAGCTTTCTTAAATCTAAATGTCCTATGATGCTTATTAGATTTATTTTGAAGGATTAAATCTATTTTAAATTTTAATAGTCTTTAAATACTCTTCTATAAATATTTCGCTCTCTTTTTATTTACTCATGTCTGGTTATGACATCCTTTTAAACCTATCATAATACATTTTATTTTGCTACTTTTCTTCACTTAGTTATTGAGATTATTTCAATTAGCTATCATTTTTTTAGATATATTCCTAACTCAAACATTAGATACCTTATAGGTCTATAAAGGAAGATTTTTAAACTTATGCTTATGCTTTCTTTAAATGATTTTTTATGAAATAATTATATGGCTTCTTTTGAGGAGACCACTCATTTTATTTGCATGGATACTTATCAAATAACTATCTTGTCTTACAGGTCATATTATTAAAATTATTTGCTAAAATACTATTCTCGAAATTAGGCATGATAAGTTATTCTATTTCACCTGCTCTTTCATCATGCTATGACGTCTAACAACGCTAATTACCTTTTTGAAACGTCCCAAGCAAATTGTTTTCAAATATCATGTTTACAGATTCTGCTCGCACTCTACTTTGACAAGTATTTAATCTATTTTAAGCTAAAGCATTTAAAATCTAATTTTTATGATTTGTTTGATTTTTCTTTCTAATAATAACCTGTTTCCTTTACTATTAAGAGGCCTCTTAATCCCTTTTTTGGCAATAATTAATTCCAACATCAAAAAATATATGTTAATTTTATAAAGCATTAATATTTTTGCCATTTTATTCTAATAATGAACTGTTTTATAGCTCTTTTTAATATAAATATCCTGTTTTTTAAAGTGAATCATTATTAGAAGGAATAGAACATGGAGTTTTGCTTCTAATTGAATATTCTTCTGTTTTTTATCTCGCTTTTGGACTGTTGTAAAATTATTGATTCAAGTGCAGCGAATCATCATTTCTATCGTTTTGTTGCATCTTGTAATATTCTACTAATTCCTAGGCCAGTTCACTACTCTTTATAACACTCTTCGCATCAATTTATTTTTTTTAATTGATCTTTTTAATGTGTATGACAGTATCCATTTAGTTCAAAGGTGAAGGATTTGTCAAACTTTTTTTAATTTCTTCAAATAATACTTTTTTCATTTATATTATTTAAATAATCTATCTTTAGTGTTTAATTATATGTATTATTTTGTAAACTATATCTTCAAAAATTAATAATCATAGATTTAAGCATTTGCAAAAATTAAAAAATCTACAGTGATAAATTGAAATACTCTCTTTTATTAAAATCCATTGATTTTATTAGTAAACTGGATGGTCCTCAAATAATAGGATTACTTATTATTACCTTAAATATCTTCTTCACAAATAATTAGCTACCAATCATTCTATTCTTCATTAAAATATACATTTATTTGTAAACAAATTAAAAAAATGTATTTATCGAATAAAAAATACAAATCATTTTTCTTTTATAAAATCTACTTTTATCAATAATTAAACCTTAGCAAAAAACTTTATATAAAGTCAATTATTATTTAAATATTCAAAGGCTTAGATTTTATTTTTTAAAAACAAAGAAAACATATTGTGAATTCAATTCTAATTAGTAAATCCAATAGTCAAAAGTGTTTTTTCTAAAAAAACATAATAAGAACAGCAATAAAAGTGTATTTAAGATTAGATAATTTAACTTAGAAATAATAAAATGTAAGAATTTTTTTTTATTTATTCGCCTTTAATATTTCTTTGAATATTAATTAATTATTATAAAAATTAAGCTAATATTAAAATGGTCTTATTATAACTTTGCCTTTATTAATAAAAAAATGCAAAGAATTTTCTTTTATTTTGTATTCTAGAAATTTTAAATTTTTTAACAATAAACTTTTTATATTGAAACCAAAATATTTTATTTATTTCAAAAAAATAATTATTTTAATATAAAAATAAATAGCTAATTTAGTAGAAATGATCAATGAAATTTATATTAATAAAGAAATTAATTATTTTTGTTGAGTTTATATCATTATACAAAGAAATATTTAAGCGATAATTTTAATATAGAAAATTTTATTCAAAAAAATAAAAATAAACAACCTATTAAAATACGATTTTCATTAGCTTTTCTATATTATTTTTAGATGTAGCTATTGTTGTTATCAGAAATAGTCAAATGATTTAAGTTTTAAATTCAATTTTATAAAGATATTAAACATAACACTAAAAAATAAAATTTGTGACAATAAAAATAAAATAATATAATAAATGGATCAGAATAAATAATAGACTTAGGATGAAAATTTGTGTCTAGTATGTTTTATAAGAGAAGCTGATCCTAGCATAATATCTGATTTAAAAATATGTAAAGAATGCTTCTAGGTAACAAGCAAGATGATGAACGAATTCAAGTAAAGCAGATTTATGTAGGGTAAAAAGTATGTAGAAATAAGTGAAATTATAAAAGATAAGCTTTATTTAGGAAATGAAGACGCTGCAACTAGCAAAAAAGATTTATAGGAGAGAGGAATTACTCATATTTTAGTCGCAGGTAGCTAACTTGATTAATACTTTAAATAAGATTATACATATCTTTAATTAGAGCTCGCTGACAGTATCAATGAGAATATATCCAAATTTTTTAAAGTTTCAAATTAATTTATAGAAAATGGTAATGTTGTATATGTCCATTGTGCAGCAGGAGTTTCTAGAAGTGCCACGCTCGTTATTGCATATTTGATGTAAAAAAATAAATGGACTTTTGATTAAGCTTTTGAGTTTGTAAAAAGTAAAAGACAAGTTATTTGTCCTAATTCATCCTTTAGATCTTAACTAAAAGAATATGAAAATATTATTTTACAATCTAATTAATAAGAAAACGCATAAATTGTATGAATATACAAATAATTAATTATTAATAAATATCTAGCTTTAAAAAATAAATTTAGAAATAAAAAATAAAGAATTTTTTAAAAATTAATTTTATACAAGATGAAGGTTAAGAAAAACTTTAGTTTATCTTATTATATAAATTTCCTTTTTCTTCTAATTCAATTTTGCTTTTATTTATGCTAGGATAGAGTACTCAAAAATGATAAAAAAATTTATTTTAATAATATTTGTATTTTTTGTAATCAATAATTATTTTGTGCATATGAGTAAAAGAAAAATATTTATCATTAATAAAGAAATAAATCACAAAAAGTTAAATATTTTTAGTATGATTTACCTTAAAATATGTTGGAAAAAAAGTAAATAATTTAAAAAATAGAGAAATTAATTTTTAGTGACTATGAAATTAAGAAAGAAGTAAACTATATATATACAACATAGTAAGAAATTATAAACAAACAAAACTTTTAAATTTCACAAATATTTTAGAAATTTTCCAAATGTTAATTTCAAACTTAAAATTTAAACAGTTAAACATTCAATATGAATTTTTTAATTTTCATTCATTTATCATAAGATTAAGTAAAAGCTATTATTTCAAAATCTTACTAATGTTTTATTAGTTAAAACAGATAATATAAACCTCAGTTTTCTTCTTAGTAATTTTATAAATAAATCTGTTACTGAATCAAATGCTTTATGTTGTTTGTTTTCGTTTATTTTTTGTAGTATTTTTATAGAACTCACTAAATAAAATTGATTTCAAAAATTATTTAGGTTAATTTCAAATAAAATACTAAAAATATTTAAAATCAAAAAAGAATAAGTTAAATTAACTTTAACTTTAATCCTTCTAAAAATATTTAGCAGTAATGTTGGTAAATAGTTAGTTAAAAATTTACATTTTTTTTGTTTATTTGTAATTTTGCAAAAAATCTATAAATTAATTGAAAATTGTTGTAAAAAAATTTGTATTGAAAAGTATCAAAAAAAGATATTTTAAATTTTTAAGGAGAGATGCTCAATACTGGTTTAAATAATCTGTAGGATCCTAACAAAATATAAGATTAGTTCATTTTAAATTGCAATATAGTTAAATTCTAGTTTACTGATGGATAAATATTTTAGATAAAGAGATCTTACGTTTGTATAGAGGCACTTAAAGATGCTGATGAAGGAAATTATGAAATTATAAATCTTGTAGAGATAATAAAAAAATAGCTATTTCAACACTATAACTATGAAACAGTTAAATATAGAGGGAGGAATACATTCAGCTTAAACTTTTTAGCAAAAGAAAAAGAGACGAGAGTCATTCACCAAATAGCTTACATAGCTCTTAAAAGTGATAACCCATAAACTACTTAAAAATTAGATTCTACTTTAAATAAATTAATAAAGATGGATCATCCAAATGTGTAAAAGATTATCAAATATAGTAGATTAGAAAATTCTTATATTGTATTTATGGAGGAATGTATTGGATCCATGCAAGATCTACTTATTTAGCAATAAAATAATATGAATTAGAATACTTTTTTAAAGTATGCGGGAGAATATGTAAATGGATTAGAGTATTTAGTAGATAAAATTTAAATTTCTAGTCAGGTCTGTTAGTTGAATAGTTTAATGATTTCCTTTAATCATTTAGCAATCGTTCCCATTTTAATAGCAGGAGCCTGCGAAATTATGAAAGAAGGAGGAGTGTATTAAATTTAAGAGTTAATATATAGTATAAATCAATAAATTTATCAAGTTAATTCAATGTAAAAGTAAAACCCAAATAGTGTTGTAGAATTATATGCCAATCATGGGATACTTGTTCTGCTTTTAATTAATATTTTAATACCAAACATCAAAAATTCAGCTGAAAAAAACTATGTGACAAAGAATAGACAAGAGATATTATAAAAAATGGTTTACTTTGAAAATAGGGAATAAATTTTGAATATCATTATAGATTTAGAGTCTTACTTTGACTCTAATTTGACTAAATAACCTCTGCAGAGTTTTAATGTATCAATTAATCATCTTAAAAGAGGAGTTAAGTGGTTTATAAGACCACAAGATTTATCTATAAATGGAATAGAGCAGCAAACATTGGCTGCAAATTTCATAAATTATGACTTTGCATAGGTTTCTATGAATAAATATGTTCCTATTTTGGATGAGGATCTAATCAATCATTATTTTCTTTTGTATTAGCAATAACTTTACTAACTAAAAAGAAAAAACCCACAGCTTTATAATTCTGAAAATTATAATAATTCTTAGTTAAGTATTTCTCAATTTAAAGAGTAAACATCTCCATCGAAGGCAGCAATTAATGATATTTCTAGTGGCTACAACTCTTAAATTAGAATAGAAAAAGAAATTTAGTAAAATTACTTACAAAATATTTAAATTTTAGAAGATTTTATATGCGACAATATTGAAGACTTTGATTTGGAAGATTAAATTAAATTAGAGGATCTAAAAGCTATTCTAGATTCTCTTTGCAGCAATAACAATAATATAAAACCAGGCTTTTAAACTTCAAATAGGTTTGACAATTAAATTTTTTAAGAAATAATGGAAAAAATAAATTATAAATCTCCGCGACTAACACTTTAAATATTTTTGGAGGCATATCTTGAGTATGAAAAAGACTTAATTAACTAATTCTAAAATTTAGGCTATGTAGATTAATTTGATGTTTCTTTAAACTCAAAATTAGCCAGTCCTACATTTAACGACCGAAATAACTAATTTATAGAAATGGAAAGTCCATACAAAGAGCGATTTCGTAAAGACTCAGTTTTTACAAAAGATGAAGAATTGCAAACATAAGGAAACATTAGAGATATAAAAGAAAAAATGTAGCTTTTACATTAACCTTTTCAGCCGCTACTAAATCCTCCTTAAAAGCTTGAAGAAATCAAAGTTAACAAGTTAATGCAAGAAATTACAAAATTGCAAAAAGATATCGATTTCAAAGTTGAAGTTAAAGAAGAATAAATATTTAAATTACTGGATTCACTCTGTTATAATAACTTAAAGCAAGCAAAGATTGATTATGATAAAAAGCCATTTTTCAAAATTATAGAAAATGTATTTAAAAGAAATTAGGTTCTAAATTATAGTAATTTTTTAATTGTTTACCTTGAAGTTTGCCACGAATTATAATCCAAGCTCACAAATCTGGTAGTTTAAAACTGTGACATAAAATCACTTGACTAAGACTAGTTAAAAAATTTAGTAACTTTCAATAATGTTAAACATTTTTTAGATAGTATCCATGAGCTAAACTACTTAGAGTTTAATCACGATTTAAAATAACTCAAAATTCCTTTTAGAAGGATTTTCCAAAAAATAAAAAGATCAACAAATGTAAATAATATTCAAAAAAAACAATAAAATTAATAAAAGGAAATACTGCCTAACTTTGGTGACATATATTACCAATCTTAGCTTTAAAATTAACAACCTTTAATATAGCATTCTTATACTTGCTCAATTATATTTTCAGTTGGTATACTCCTAGGATTTTTATTACTTGTATTTTTATTTACGTATTTTATATGGTGATGAAAAGTTAATCTTTTCAAAATTATACAGTCAAAAAATTTCAAATAAGTAAATTTTATTTGTGAACATACAATAAAGAAATAAAAATAATATATATTTATTTTTTATAAGAGAGACAGTATAAATATAAAAAAATGATTATCAATATTAATTTTATTGAAATTAAATTGGTATTTTATAATATGTTTTTTTTGAGTAATTATGAATTTGTAAAATTTACTGTAACTTTGAAATATTTATTTAATCTATTTATAATGAAGCTAATAAATTACCTGTATTGTAAATTTATTGATTAATTATTTATCAATCTATTGATTATTTATGTTTTACTATTTTATATAATTTTAATTTGACTTTTTACAAAAGTATGCACAAAGTATTTAAAATGATAAATTGAATTTATTAAGGTTATTAAATAATGATCCGCAGATAATTATTCAACTAATTTGGGGTTTCATGATTTTTATGTTAAATTAATTTGGTTTTTTCATATTTATCTTGTTTTTTTAATCATTCCAGTAAAAAGTAATTCTTTCAAAAAATACTAGAAAAAATTGGATATAATTGTAAGCTACTATAAAAAAAACTAGAATGGGATTAATATAAAATAAATGAGCTTTATTTCATGGCCATATTTATTAATTATTAGATTTTTATCTAAAAATAAACATATTTGATAAGGCGGATCAAGATTAGTTAATAGAAAGAAATCAATGTTTTGGTAAATTTTGTATACTAAAAAGTGTAATATGATGGTCAATTATGAAAAGTTAACTATATTGTTTAATTTTAAGTTTGTAATTATTTAAAAATTATGCGTTCCAATTTATGAAATTTGTTAGTCTTAAATCTAAAAAATAGAATGTGAAATAACTAGTCATTCTTTAAGTATTGGATAAATATTATTTATTTAATTTTCTCAAATTATGTATTTATTTATTTGTTTTTAGTTCTAGATGAAAACCATAATAATAATTAAGTAAATTAATTAATTAATACTTCTACTCAAAGGCCCTACATAAATATAATTATAATAAAGTTAAAAAAAATTGTAAAATGAAGCAAATTGATGACTTGAACTATGAGAATTAGTCTCCTTATCTCTCAAAGCTTAAAGCAATGGAGGCTTTGGAAGAAAGAGATTAACTCTCTTTGATGTTCAAGAGATAGGAAGAGTCTTGTAAGTTAGAAACTGATTTAGAAATACCTAGTACAGTAAAAAACTAATAAGATGATGAAAAAGAAGTCAAGTTATCAAATAAAGATATGGCTTCCAATATTACAGAATTGTAAGGTGAATAAAATGAATATAAAAATAATGTTCTAAGCCCATTCATAGAAAGAGATAATAATCGAACTATGTCTAGAGTTTCTATTATGAATAACAAAAATCTTAATAATAGTTCTTTTATAAGTAGAAATCTTATCTATGACTATAAAAAAGTAGATTCAATCAATTAAGATGGTGATTATAAAACTCCAGAAGATGGAGATATTACATAAATGCTTGAGTCATAAAATTTATATCAAGGTAGGAAGGCTAAATAATCACGTTTAGTTTAATAAAACTCGATTTAATTGATAAATAGCTAATAAGTAATAAAAAATTAAGCAGGAAATACTGGTAATGCTTAAAAGGAATTAATGAATAGGTTTTTGATGATGTATGCAAAATAGAAAAATCAGATAACAACACTAGATGTTATTGTCAAGTTGAAAATTAAGCTGCAAGGATTTTTCGAAAAATACACATATTCAGGCAGAGTAAGACAGATTAAAAAAAACCCAAAAATATGCGAAGCAATAAATGATAAAAGTGATGGTCAAATACTCTTGAAAAAATTGGGAATATTTGGAAAAATTGAGCTGCTTAGCAGATAAATTACGAAATGCATCTTCAAATACTCAGGAAAATTTAAAATACTGAGTAAAATACTCTCATTTTTCCTTAACATGTTGAAAAAATTCATCCGATTTTCTTAAGGTAAAATATCTTCAGTAGAATTTTTTAAGCCTCACCACACACCTCTACTAATTTTTAATTTGTCTTGCATAGTTTTAAATTGCATTTTTCTATATTTTCTTTCTGTTTATGTAGTCTATTAGAACATAATGGATATTCCTAAATCTATTACTTATCATTACTTTATTCTAATGCTGGTTTTATGGATCATCGAGTTTTTTGTAAGGATAAATACTGCTGAAATATTTAGAACAAATTATGTACAAAATAGAATGCAGACATTCAGAAAGTATATTAAAGAGGGTTTTATTTCTGATTTTATGCCTATGATTGGATTACTCGTTTCTATAACTAATGAGAAAGCCCTCTTTTTTGTATTTTTGAAGTATCTAGGCTTGAGAAAAGATATCGAAAATGCTGAAAAGAAGTTATTGATGAGATTGAATAGGCATTATTATATTTAAATGATAAATTTAGCTGCTAATATATTTCTTATAGGTCATGTAATTGGAATAATGTACTACTTAACAGCAAGGATAGAGTTAGATTTTTTTGATGAGACTTATAGCTGGTTAGATACTCGTATAGCTGTTGAAGGAGATTGGTATAAGATATATCTTCAATCTCTCTACTGGGCCTTTACTCTACTTACTACAGGATCAAATGAAGTTGAGACTGGATTAGAAATGTTTTTTACTACATTTATTATGATGTTCACTGGTGCTATATTTGCTTACATATTCAACACAATAGCAAACATTATAGAAGAAATGAATCTAGTTGAGTAAGAGAAAAAGAAAGACATAAATCTTATCAATAATTACATGAGAAGGAGGAAAATATCAAGGTAAAATAAATAAATTAGATTATTAAAAAATACTAAAATTATTATCTTATTATTTGATTTATTTAGCGAAGTTTAACATAAGGCAAACGAAGATCTAGAGTTCTTTTACTAAACAAGCTATAAAAAGAAATCTGAGGAAGAGAAACAAGTTTTATCTAAGATATCATTAGAATTGACTAATAAAATGTAGCTTGAATATAATCGAGTTATTATCAACAAAATTAAGGTTTTAACAGATAATTTCAGTCCAACCACTATTGACTCAATATGCTTTAAAGTAGATGAATAATTTTATTCCCCAAATCAGATAATAATAGAATAAGACTCTCAATTTTATTAAAGTCCTTCTTTAATATTCATAGTCAACGGAAGTGGTAAATTAATAAATAAATATTTTTAATTTTTTCATTTGTAATTATTTATTTGTATCTATCTATCTATGTATGTATGTTGCATACATGCATACCAAATAGAGGATAGTAAATTAATTTTAAAAAAAAAACAAATAAATAGTTGAAATATTTGAAAAACTCAACAACTAAAATGAAGCAGCTACTACATAATTAATTTCAGGCACATAAGAAAATAAGTAAATAAAATAATTTTTTATAATCACTATTTAAGAAATCTAGGCTGATATTTTAACTATTTGTTTGTTATAAATAAAAAAGTTCAATCTCAGTTGTAAAAGAATATAAAAAAGGCGATATAATAGGAGAAGTTAACTTCTTTAATGGTTAGTCGATGAATATTTTTATGAGATCTCAGGATTTTACAACTATTTTGAAGATTGATAGGGATATTTTTCTTGACGTTTTGAAAAACAACCAGAGAGATTTTTAGAAGTTTTGTGAAATAAAAGATAAAATTCTACTTTATTCTGAATTTAAATCTCTAAATTTGAAGTGTTCAATTTGTAGAAGCAGCTAACATCTACTATAAAATTGCCCATTGTCGCATTTCAGGTCAGATAATCCATTTTTATTTGCAAAGTATAATAAAAGTGTTGATTAATAAAGAGATAAAGAGTATGAAAGAAAAATCCCACAGTAATTTAATGCTTACACAGATATGTTTATTATTTGTAGTTCAGTGAATAAGATTTTAGATTAAATATAAATAGACTCTCAGTTAGATCAAATTTATAGTTCTTTGACTAATATGACTGAAGAAGAAATTTAGGAAGAAGAAGACCAAGATCTAGAGGATGATTAAATAACTCAAACACTTACTAAGACAAAAGACAATTCGGTTGCTCTACCAAATAATAATTAAAATAATCAATCTTAGTTATCAGTTATTCCTCCTATTGAATAATCAGCTCTAATGCCTTAGCAGTCAGTATAATTATATGGGCATAGAAGCAGAAGGTAATCAAGAGAGCATTCATTTTTACCTTCTGTTGAAAAAAACTACTTAACAAACTAGTTATCAATACATAATCCTTCTAGCTCATATTAATAGTTCGAGAGTTACTAAATCTTAGCAAACAGTGATTAATAGAATAATTTCAATGGAAATCATTCTCCTATAGAAAAATAATTAAGCTAAGGATAATAAATTTAAGTAAGATTTGAAGAAAACTATAATAGAGAACCTTCAAGCACAAGTCTAAAAGAGAACAACTAAACTTAACCAATATTTTTAAGAAGAAGGCATGAACAAACAATCATCACATAAATAAAAAATTTTTTGAAGGATCCTAACTATTTCAATGTACGAGAAGAGAGCATACGTACTTAATCATAATCTAAAAATAACAGCAAATAAATTTAAAAATAACAACAAGCAGTTAATCATATTACCGATACATAATATGGTTTAAATATGGAAAAAATCAAATAGTAAAATTTCTATTGGTACTTTGATCATTAAAAAGATTTTTTACATTATTTCCCAGAAGGAAATATGTTCTTACAAATTCAAAAGTACAATAACAAAAAGAAGAAAATTAAAGATAGAAACCAACCATTGACCTCAAGAAAGGATTCCTTTTCACCAGTTAAGAAAGCAAAAAAAAGCATGAAAAGAATATATTGAAGAAAATAAAATAGCTTATTATCAACCTGAATTTAACAAAATTTAAATTTGATAATTTTATTTTTTAAAAATTACGATTAAAAGCTTTCAGCTATTTTATTATATTAAAACTTGCAATGTGCGTGTAAATAAATAATTTTGAATTATAACTTTTATATAAATAAAAAAGCATGAGTTATTTATTTACTTAATTGTAATTTTAAATTTCCTTCAAAGCTTATATATAAATTATGGATAAACTTGCTTAATTGTTTAGCTTTCTTCCAAAATAAATTATCCTTAAGTTGATTCATCTTAGCTTATTTTAGTTTTTAAGATTAATTTTCTAAAGAAATTGAAATATTGTTCATGATTTTAATATAAGAAAAATGATTAAATAAATCAGAATTTGTACTAAATTAGAAATTCATATTAGGTCTAATTATTAATAACTAGATTGTGGATAAATGAACAAATAAAATATTTCATTAATTTATTCATAGGTTTAAAATACAAAATTTAATGTTTGATGTAAATTTTATTTATATTTTTAAATAATTATCATCAAAATAGAGTAGATAGATCATTCACTTTTAGCTAGTTTTCAAATCAACTAATTTTAAATATCTTTTAACTTATTAAATTTATAGATTAATTTTTTAATGAAAAAGAAATATTTAGTTACAAATATTAATTAATAAACGATGAAAATATTTTGATAGTTTTTTCATTGATAAAATATATTTATTTATTTATTTTTTGATGTAAATTTTAATAAATTTATTTATATTTTTAAATAATTATTATCAAAATAGAAAGAGAGCACCATTTGCTTTTACCAAATTTTCAATTAGTTTCAACTAAATTTTAATATCTATTACTATTTGGTTAATCTTATTAAATATTTAAAGTGGCCATCTGAACATTAACTTAGATTTCATTTGCACTATTATTTTATTCTTCTGAATTGTTTTATTCATTTTCAGCTCCATTGATTTATTGATTATTTCTATCAGTATTTCTTTTTAATAATTCTAACATAGAATTATATAAAAATATAAATATTTTTTCTCTGCAAAATGGACACTAGTTCTTTTTCAGGGCCCATTCTTCAATACATTCTTAATGAAATACATGACGACAACATGTTACTCTTATTCTATCATTATCTTCATATTCGCCTAAACAAATTGAACAAGTATTTTAATCATTATTTCTATGTAAATTTTAATTCTATTTAAACTAAGAATATGTCATTAACGGAAGCTGTTTTTCCATCTATCTTCTTCTCATAAATTTAGTCCATCTCTTATAAACTTCACTGCTAAAATATACAATACAAAATGAGCATCCGCAGAAAAAGACTCCTCCTTTTTATATAAAAATTATTTATAATAAACTGAAAGATTTCCATTAATTATTTTTAGAATAATAATAAACTGATGCAAAAATAAAAATAAATCATTTTGCTTTAAATTCTTTTAAAATTTGGAGAAATTTAGATTAGTAAACATATTGGAGTAAACGGAGAATTTTATTTGAATAAGAAATTACCTATTAATGTATAGAATAGATAGCTAATTAATATTTAAATAAATTGATCTAAGAATGTTTAGTTTGCTTCTTTCATTGTGATTTCAAGCTCCAATTGCTGAACATTATCATTTTTAAACCAAAAATAAATGCAGTTGATTGTTTCATTATAAGGTAAGGGTACCACTTACTATTTTCTTTTGTATTATAATTTCAAGCTCTTATACTGGAATGTCTATATAAACATTCTTTGTAATTTATCTTCAGTATCAGTTTAATCACAAAAGAAGTAGTTAAAAGTTGCGGTGTTATTTAACTCAATAACAAGATTATAATAATTGTTATATGTGAACTTGTAGGATTAATATTTATAAGGCTAAATTATTGCATTCTGAGTTACATCACCAGATAATTCTTCAACAATAAATTCACAAAACATTCCTGCAAATCCCGGATTGCAAGTACATTATTGTAAAGTTAAGTTATATTCTCCTTGAGAGTTACAACCAAATTACTTTGTATGAACTTAGTATAGCCCAATATTAACATCTATGATCCAGTAATTATTATCTAGCAATGTTCCATTATTATTCAACTTAATGTTGCCAACAGGAATCTTATCAAAATCATCTAATGTTTCTGATATAAAAAAATAATTTTTAATATTAATTATAAAAAGATGTTGCTAGCGGAGTTAATCATTTATTAATAAATAGGTTGACAGACGAGAATGTAATTTGATTTTCTATATTAAATTTTAGTTTATAAAATGAATTTAATAATTTAAATTACAAATTTAAAGTGAAGTGATGTTCAAAAAGGATAAATAGTATTACGCTTCAATAAACCATTATTCGGAGTTAAAAATTATTCTATATTACCCTTAATTTGTTCTGTAGCTATAAAAATCGCAATAATCTGCTATAACTTTTGGAGCTATCATATCTTTTTATTTTACTATACTTGTTGCTGTTTTGTTACTAATACATAAAAATGGAATTTAGTATTCAGAGCTGGGAAAATGAGTCACGTTTGCATCTATAACTAATTCATAAACAGTATTTTTTATTACTGTTTATTCTACTTGTCCCCAATCTACTTGAAATCCAATAGTGTGATTTTGAGTATAAAACTTTATCTGCTGACTAACATTTTTGTTGAGTGATATCTGAAAATTATCTTCTTATCCTATTATAAATTTTATCAGTGCTAACGCCACCACTAAAATCTTAAACATTTTTTATATAGCTAGCTACTTTGTGAATAAAGTAATTTTCTAATAAATAATTGGCTTATTCTTATTTCTTTCTTTCTTTTAAATGAATTAAAAAATATGCAAAGTAATTAATTATTTTTTGATTGATTGAATATATTATTAAAGTATATATTTATTTGTATAATAAAAGCAAACATATTCTTGCTATAATAATATCAATTCATTTTTCTACTCTAATTTTTTTTCTTTTTTAATTCGTACTTGATAAATGTTTTACCAATCAATGAAAAACTCTCAAATTTAGATTTTTTTACAGGTTGCTGCAAACGTTTTGATGTAATCTACACAAATAAATAAATTAGAATTTGTTTAAACTTTTTATTTAAATCATTTGAAGTTCTATTAATTTATTTATTTAAATGTATTTTTATTAAAATGTCATGCAAGACATCAAATTTAAAACACTGATTAAAATCTTTTATAATTATTTTTTTTGCTGATTTAATTCATAAAATTTTAATAAGCAAGATTTAATTACGTATTTTAATATATCTTTGAAATGAAGGTTTTTGTTATTTTAAAATAATTAGCTATAGAGGTTAGTTTAACTTTCTGTATAAATATTTAAACTGTTTTTTATGATAATTTTTTATGATTTTTAAATTGAAAACATAATTTAATATTAGAATAAAATGGATAAAATTTTTTCCTTTATAAATATTTTATTTATTTAAAGTTAAAGTTAAAGTTAAAAAATATTTCTTAATTTTTTTGATTTTATTTATTTAAACGTAATATAAGTTTTTTAAAAAACTGATGATATTTCTGCTAAGATTCCTTATAAATATATCAAATTATAGATTTTAAATTGTATTTAATTTTAAAAGTATGAATAAGTATTCGTCAATAAATACAGACGACACTGATGTGAATCAGAGAAAACAGGAGCCAGAAAATATAACTATAATTTCTTAACAAGAAAAAAAGAAAAATGGCCCTTTTATCAACAAAATTGTTGTCATAATATTTATTTTATGCGTGATTACTATTGTTTTCACCTTCGGTTTTAGTTCAAAATATTAGGGTACCAAAAAAAATAAAGAGCATAAAAATAAATACAAATTCATGAAAGAAAACATTCAACAAAATAATAACTAAATGTAAAATGAAAATTAAACTCAATCAAAAGATTAAATGAGCAAAAATTCAGGTGATGAAAGCAACAGCTCATAGAAAAATATTTAAAATTTAGAAAATAATAATGATGCAGATAATTAGAAGAATAAAGCTTCTTCGTAATTAGATGTTAATGAAAAAAATACAAGCAAAGATGAAACTAAACAAGGGAATAAAAAGGATTTAGTTAATAACTTGCAAATAGAAGGAGAATAAGATGATGATTATGATGTAGAAGCACAAGTAAAATAAGGCAATATTAGAGGAAGTTAAAGCACATAAAAGGAAAAGGATAATCAAAAATTCATTAGCTCCAAAATAGTGAACGAAGATACCATTTTATGGGGACATTATAAGTCTCATTTAATCTATAATATCTCTTAAAGAAAGAAAAATCCTTTAAGCATGAGCATGAGCTACTTTCCAGATATGGAAATTAATTAAGTTTATACTTTGTATAATAAAAAGGCATTTGAAAATCAAGTTTTTTATGATTTTAAATACAACGATGGGACTAGGTTTTCTGAATATTTGATAAATGACTAAAGATATGACTTTAAGGTATAAAGCATATTTATTAAAGAAAAAGCAAATAAAAATAAACAAAAATGGGTAAACTAGCACACAGTCTTTAAATCAACTAATTTTTCACCTAGCAGAAAAAACAAAAGCCTAATATTTAGTATTAGTCAAGAAGTTTATGATGATAAAAATTTATGGAACGAAGGCTAATACTTCCACTTCAAATTTATCAAAAATGAAAATTCTATCACAGTTGAAGCATTTTAACTAAAAGAAAATAACAAAAGTTTAGCTGAAAATAAAGACTCAAGCAATTTCTTAGGTTCATTTGTTTTCACTGTAGAGAAAGATAACAAGTTAATTGAAGGCAGCGAGCTCCAAAATTTAATTAGTTATAGCTAATTATTTATGCCAAAGCAAGAAAATAATTGGGATGTATCAAAAGCAATCAGCGAAAATATTAAATATTAAACTAGAACACTTAACAATCATGAAACATCAGGATAGCAAATCAATAATTTTATCTTAATTTAGTTCAATTTCTAGCAAGAATTTGAATATAAAATTCATATTTCTTATGATTCATTTAAGAAAGCTAGCTAATAAAAGTTACCATCTTAATATCCATTTGATGATTCTTTACAGAAGCTTATTAAATAGTATGAAAAACAATTTTAATAGTCAATTGAATCTAAAGGAGTGAATGATAAACACAATTGCACTGTATTTGCTGTATCTAATTTACTGGGAGGAATGACATATAAATATGGAAATCTATAATATACTCAAAAGGAAGAGGAAAGAAGTAAGATTTAATAATATAATTATGATCATTTCAAAGCTATTTTTATTTTAACAAATAGAATCTCAACCTAAATCTATTTTCTCTTTTACACCATCAAGGACTCGCTTTGGATGGCCTTTTTTATGGGATGATGGATTCCATAATGCTGTTGCAAGTAAGTTTTAACCTAGGCTTTCTGCTTTTGTAATAAAAAGCTGGTTAGATACGATGAATGAAGATGGATGGATTTGTAGAGAGTAATCAAGAGGAGAAGAAGCCTTTGGTTTATGCAGTTGCCCAGCATTCATCAAAAAAGATAACCGTGATGGTAATCCTCCAACACTCATATTAGCCATAGAGTATTTTTTGAGAGACCATAGTAAAATATTATGAATAAATTTAAATTATTTTATAAAATGATTTTATTCATTTTTTCAATAAAAAAAATAATATTTAATTTTGAAAAGTAAAAAATTTAATCTACTAAAAATTTTTAAAGTAAATTGTTTATTAAATATATTGATAAATAATTATTAAAAAGTGGATATTGCTAAAGAATTAATCTAAGAAGGGTACTTTTCAAAATTGGAAAAATGGTACCATTGGTATCTAAAAACTTAGATGGTCAAAGATGAGTTTTTTACAGGAAACGCTAATAATTTTAATGACTTTGAAAAAAATAGCTTTGTTTTTAAATTTTGGGATCAAGATGGAAACGTCGCTTCTATGAATAGTGGATTAGATGACTATCCAAGAAACGATAACGGTAAACCCTTCAATGAGCCAATAGGACACATAGACTTGCAAAGTTGGATGTATCACTTTACATCAATAATGGAAAAGTTCAGTCTCTTTAATTAAGACATGAAAAAATTTGAATATTATCTGAGCATAAAGGAAGTAATTTTGTAAAGGACAGAGGAATATTTTTTAGATGACAGAGATTCCCTTTATAAAGACATAATATCTTCAAATAGAAGTCTCAAATCAGTTGAGTTCTCACCTCATTTTGGTTATCCAAACACTTTGCCATTAGCATTTGGCATAGTAAAAGACGATGGCTATCAACTTCAAACGTTATTGAAAAGAATTTAAGATTAAAACTTTCTTTGGACAGATTATGGGTTGAGAAGTTTATCTAAATCAGATAGTTACTCTAAAAGAGGTAAAATAAATAAATAAATAATTTAATATATTTTGATTTTTATTCAATATAAAATATTTTTTTACGTAATATAAAGTTAGAAAATTACTTTGCTTTTTTTAATAGAATTACTTAAAAAAATAAAGCAAAATAATATTAAAATGCATTCAGATATCAAATCATTTTTTTAATTTTTAAAATATTTTTATTAAAAAGATAAACAAAAAATAAATTTTAAAATTATTAAAAATTAAAAAAATATTTTTTGTAAATATAGATTTTTTTTGAAATTTTAAAAATTTATTCTAAAATTATTAAAAATTTTAAAAAGGCAATAACTATTGGACCAATCCAATATGGATATAAATGAATTATTTAGTTTTAAGAGGATTAAATTTGTACTACTAAGAAAATGAAGAGGCAACTAATCTTTATTCAAAACTTAGGAAAAATGTCTCAAATACTGTGTGTCAGAATTGGGAAAAAACAGGCTTTTTTTATGAAAATTATAATAAATATGATAACGGATAAGGATCTGATGCATATCCATTCACAGGATGGACTGCAACTGTAGCTTTGATTAATGCAGAAAATTATTGAAATGGTTTCTAAATAATTAGATTAGTTAGTTACTTTGAAAATATCAAGATAGTTTGTTATAATAACAATAAAAGGTTGGTGATTAATAATTTTTAATTTGTGTAGATTTTGATTGTTTATTTGAAAATTGACTATTTTATGGTTAATGCTTAATATTTTTATATTTGTAGGAATCACTCTTTGTTTGTTTGATAAAAGTCTGAATTATTATATTTGTAATTTTGAATTTAACTTTTGAATGCAATAAAATTTCTGTCAAATAATAAATTGATAATTTAATTTGTGTGGTCAAGATTAGTATAACTAAAAGTAAAATAAACAAATATTTAATATAATTTGTTTGGTAATCTTTACAAGGATTTATTTTGATTAAAGCCATTCACACACAACAGATTCTAATTTAAACTAAAAATGCTGAAAAAAAGTGCTCCAAAAATATTCAAAGCTTAAAAAAAACTTATTGGCAATCATATAAATGATTTTAGTTAGTTTTTTCTAAATAATAAAATAAAAAATGAATGATTATTTAAATTATGCTTAAAAACTAATAGAATTCTTTTCACTTGCTGAAAAAAGTAAACAATAATTTCTAACGAAGAATTAAGCTTATTAGAAGAAAAAAATTGAATGGTCAAGTTAAGATTTTTATTTAATTTAAATTGCCAAAAAGTTAAATTCCTTTTGTTTATCAACATATTTTAATATCTTCTGAATAAATAATTGATTTACAAGGTTTTGAATTAATTTTGAATGAATATCTAATATTTAAGTTGTATATACATATCAATCAATTAATTAATTAATTCTAAAAAAAATACAATTATTCAAATTAGCATTACTTTTACATTTCAAATACTTAAAGAGGGACAAAAATTTAAGTTAGAAGCATTAGTTGAGCTGAAGAAAATTAGGATTAGGTTATATTCAATCGCAATCATATCTAGTTAGGTTTTAAATAAGTATTACCTTAGTGATAAAAATAATTTTACTCTAAATATTTTAAGAATTTGAAAGGTTTTAAGATATTAAATTATGATTTTTCTAAAGTTTATCATCAGATTGATTTTAGCTATTCAATATATAAGACTAGTTACTTCCTATTGCACTTAAGATAAATAATTTGTGTAGAGAAGTGATACCTTCGTCTAGCTTGTTTTTAAATATAACTAGTTTTTAAATGTACTTGTTGCATAGTCAGATAATAGTTAATAATTAACAGCCACTTCCAGTCTCTTTTAAGGTTTAGTAATAAATGATTGTAGAGTTATTTAAAATGGTTGCAGTATTTAAGAATAACCTAGCTGCCCAAATGATATTTTTAATACTTTTCCTTGTTCTATATCAGGTTCTACAATAACTCTATAACCTTGGCAAATTTCATCATTAAAAACATACACTTTTATGACTCTTTATATACAAGTTGATTTTAAAAGTTCATTATCAATCAAACCACCATAATAATACGATATATAATATAATTACTCTTTCACAAGTTCCTCACAAAATACTTGCACCACCAGCTATATCATATCACCTTCGAGACCAGCATGTAATTTTTTTAGTATTTGTTTTAATTTATATTAAATTAAATTGTTTAAAATTTTTAATAGCTTTGTCAATGTCTTTCTAGACTCCAACAACTTAATAAGTAGTATCAAGCTCTGCTCCTATTTAGATAAGTTATACTCCTTAATTTGACACAAGCTCTGATTCATTACAAATCATGATAAATCAACAGCAATTTAATTTAGATTTTTCCAGCACTTTTACTTCTTAATAGATATGGGCATATACAAGAGCAGTTTTTAATCCTACAGGTCCTACTGTTATGAGCACTTAAAATTGCATCCTTGATTAATTGAGTTAAAATAGATATTATTGTCTTTAGTTTAACTTAAATTCATAATTCGTTTTCAAATAGAATTAAGCCTATACTATCCTCTTTTATAATCTAAACTATCCTTTTCATCCATTAGGATTTGCAGATGTATAATTTAAAGTTATGCAATCACAAAATGCCTGCGAATAGGGTACTGTTATTGCAAGTTCTGCTTTCATGCCTACAAATTTTAAACCCTAAACAGGTTTATTAACTTTGAAGAGCATATAATTCTGTATTGACGTTAATAACTGCTAAGCTACAGGATAAGTGCTTGCAAATTATAAAACAGTTAGTATAACAATTTAAAATCCAACATTATTAGCTACTGGTACAAGACTGGATCTTATTTTTAACATGGATTTCATACTTTTTGCAAGTTCTGATAACAACAGAGCTGTTTAAATATCGTTTGCATCATCAGGTCCATCTTTAACTGGATCTTTTTCATTAAATTAGCCAGCGAGTAATCAAATGTTGGCAAGTTTTACATTGGCAAGATCATATATACCAGCAAATGATATAACAATTACAATATCTAACGCTTTCATGGGATTTGACACTAAGAATACATATGCTTTCTATTTAAATGCAATATGCAGTTCATCTTTAAGTGTAATTTTAAAAATATTTTTTCTTTAAAAATGATTTTTTTTTTTTTTTTGAAATATTATTTACTGTTTTGATAAATTTGTTTATATTAAATTTTATAAAATTAAACAATAGAGTAATCCATCAACACCTACACCATAATACTAAATGAATTATAGCAGTCTATCTTTAAATAATAACGTTTTTAAAACCTTAAGTATTGATGGAAGTATTCCATTTTAAATAGGCTAGTCTTCTAATTACAACTTCAATATTATACCTTCAAATTCATTTACTTCAAGCTAAATGCAGATAACTATAACATTCCCTTCTAACACTTATAAATTTTTAACAGCGAGTAATAAAATTTAAATTGAAGTTGAATTTTTAAAAAAATATTTTTATTAATAAAGCAAATCCTTGCTATGCAGTAACTCTAAATGGTAGCATTTAAATAGATTAGAGCAAGATTACAGAAACAAAGAGAGACTCTACCTCAGGAACTGTTATTTTATAAATAGCTTTTCCTACCCCTTAGACTATAACTAGTTACTCAGTAAGTATTTGCAGTGTGTAAAATCCTATGGTGACAGGTTCTTCTGGTAATATTTAAGTAGCAGCTAACTATGGATCAAATAATTTTTTAACAGAAAATGGTTCTGTCTCAACCACAATTTCACCAGCTCCATTTGCTACTGGAACTTCAGTAGCTCCTAAAGACAATAAAATAATGTAAACTATGGCCTCAAATGGATATACCTTTACATTAAATTTACCTGTCTAATAAAAAGCTTAAAATACTTTAAAGATAGTTTTCCCAAATTATTTAGCAAATAGCATTACTTTTTCCTCTTCTTCTGTAACATTCAATAATTAATAAACTAATTAGCAGCCTAATATTTATTGGTAAGGCTAACTAGCTTCTGATGTTACTACTGCCATTACTATCACTTTTACAGGTTATAATCCTCCTTTAACATAAACTAATTATGTCTTCAAAGTAAAAAATAATTTCAACTTTTAGATATCATATTTTTTAATTTATAAAATAAATAAATAAAAATAGGCAACAATGTATGATAGCAATGGAAACCCTTAATTGAGTTCTGATATTACTTTATCCACTGCAGCATATACACCTGCTACCTGTGGTTAAATTTTAAATAATCGTTCATCTAAATAGAATGGTGATTCTACAGACTATACTTTTACTATTAATACAAATTATTTCATGGATCCAAGTTTAAATTTTTTTATGAGAATTCAATTAGATCCCACATAAGCTGTAACAAATTTAAATGTGTAAGAAATTTCAAAAAATTTAAAAGGCCTCACTTCCACTTAGACAAATGATGGTGCAGCAAATAATTATATCGTAATTATTTTTTACAATTACTATTTTATTTATTATTTTAAAATATATAATAGGATATAACAGCAAGCTAAGGCAATAGCTTTTAATATATAAGTGGATATAACGCATAATTTATATTCAAAATCCAAACAATTACAAACTATAGGAGTACAAAACCAATTACTGGATTATAAATTATTTCAGGAATTTCAGCAAAAAGCTTAGGATGTACCTAGACATACTCTTGGAATGATAATATAGTTAAGCCACTTTCATAAAATTCTGTATCTATAACTAATATCGATAAGCAATATTTTGAATAACAAGCCACCTATAGTTTCAAAATCTAATTAGATATTGCTATTCCATAGAATGGTTATTTTGATATTGTAGGATCTTAAAATTTTCCAACTACTGTTTAAATAAATAGTAATCCAGCTTCTATGTTTACTTTTACTCCATTAACTAATCCTTCAAGTAAAATAAGAATTACTTGTATTTAACAATCATGTACTACCTTTACATTAATAATTAATCCTATTTCTAATCCTAATTATGCCTCATTTTTAAATGGTAATACTCCTATTCTAACTTCTATCTCAACTTATGATTAGGCAGCTAGTGATTACTTAATTTAATCAGTTTAATTTAGTTTAAATTCTCTTAATTATTTCAATTAATGCTACACATCCTAACCTTATAAAAGTTTCTGCAAAGATTGTTAAAACTCTAATTAAAATTATTGTACTTCATGCTACTCTGGTAGTATCTTTAACGGATAAACTTATAATTTGCTCGACACAATAAATAATGTATGTGTTTCTACTTGCCCTACTATCTCTTATAATAATGGAGCTTCATAGTGTGTAAAATGCATTAAGTAATTTAAATATTTTAATAGCAAAGTTAATTTTAAATACCATTTTAATTTATTCTTAAAAGTAACTGTGCAACTTGTACTTCTGCTACAACTTGCTAAAGTTGTGTTTCTCCATACTAATTATAAGACACTACATGCTAATAAAACTGCAATCCGACTTATTATTGTATTATTTTTTATTTATAGTTTTGAGATTAACATTATTTAAATAAAGCTGACTCAAATAGAGTGTGCCAAAAATGTGATTAGACAAAGTGTCTTAATTGCTAAGGATCAAGCACTAATTGCTTAAGTTGTTAACCTGGATTTGGTTTGATTACTGTGTCAGGATAATCCTCTTGTGTAAATTGTAGCTAAACACCTGGGTATTTATTTATTTAAGTTATAAATTAATTAATCATTTGAAATATATATAGTTACTATGATAAAAAAGATAACTCAGGTACATGTGGTATTTGTAATCCTTTATGTACTTAATGCTCTGGAAACGCAAACAATTGTAGTGCTTGTGTATAAATTTCAAATGGATAAGCTGTTTATTTTAATCCTATAGCTAACACTTGCACAACAAGTTGTGAAAGAGATGGCTATAACCTATTAAAGTAAGGAAACACTTATGTTTGTGGAGTATGCACAAATTCTTGTAATACTTGCAAAAATTAATCAAGCTATTGTACAAGTTGCAGCTCACCACTTTATTTGTTACAAAATAAATGTATAACGAAAAGTGAAATTACAGATGGTTTTTATCCTAATGACGCTCAGCATACAGCAGACTCTTGCTCATCAGTATGCACTAAGTGTGTTTCGTCTTAGATATGCACAAGTTGTATCCCTAATTTCTTTATGGTGGCTGTAATAAATTCACAATAACAATTTTTTAATTTACTTTAAAATAATTTTCTATTATATTTAGGGATAATGCTTATCTTAATGTCCAAATAATCTACCTGTTCCTGATGGCTCAGGAGGATGTAAAGAAGATACTTCTTCAAAAGTAAGCAACATTTAAGATGATAATAAGGTAGTTCCTTTCCCAATGCTCTTAGCTTCAATAGCTTTTTGTATTTCTATATACTTCTCTAAGTATGAGTATCATGCAACATTTGTTCCTGGTTGTGTTGTTGGATTTTGCTCCTTGTTTGAATGGATTTCTTGGATAGCACTCATTGCAACTGCTTCTGATTACTCAGGAATGTAAAGCGCTGCTGCTGTTTTAGCACTTTTAGGATTCTTATTCTTATATATTATAAATATTATCCAATTTATCATGATGAAAAAATACATAGAAACAGATACAGTTTTTATGGAGTGGGTCTTAAATAACCATAAAAATAAGGTTTGCTTTACTATAATTAAATATGCTTCTTTGATAATTAGTTTTAAGGCTACAAGAATAATATTCTCAAAGTATTTCAACTAAGGCTTCTTCAAAGTAATATTTTTATTATTATCAATTTATAAATTATTTAAAAATGAATATCTTTAAATAAAAAGGCTAAGTTAAATAGCATTGATCTTTTCTCACCTTTCAATAAGTTAGCTATTGTCAGCGTTTTAATGAACAGTAGTTTAATTATTATTTCATCAGCCATTGCTACATATACTTACGCTAAGCAAACCTAAGGATTTTTCCTTGGATTAGATAGCTTGATAGTTACTATTATGATGATTATTTTTATGATTTGGGATTCTCTAAAGAAAAAGGATTTCTTTGAGGAGCCTGTTGATTTAAACCAAACATTTAGCTAAAGATTCTTACCATTCGACTAATCATACATGGATAGATTGCACTCTAAAGTATTGGAAAATAGTGCTAGAATGAATCGTGGAGAATCAAATTCAAGTCTGGTTGATTTCAAAGAGAATAAGAAAGTAACTGTCCACGAAGGTCTTCAAAAACCATTACAGTAAGTACTAGATCCTAGTGAAATGTCTGCAAATGCTAGTATAGACAAAAATGTTCTGAAAAATTCTGAAAATGGAGCTTTTTATTTGATCTAGGATCATTTGTACGAAAGCTATAAACCTGGACCTAACGGTGGAAAAAGACACTTTGAAAAGAAACATATAGCTCCTTAATTCGACTATTCAAGTAAATCATATTAAATAAAATAAACATTTCAAAATTATTTTAAATAAAAATTTAGAATACAACCCAATTTAAGAGCATTCTAATGAAGATGAATTAGATGATGACGATGAGCGTATGGACCTAAAGAACAGGCAAGGATAGATGATGTTTGACTAGTCAGGATTAGTTAAAGAGTCAAACATGGAAAATTAAAGAGCATCAAAAGGAAAGAGAAATTCACCAGGTGGTGGATAATATGGCAATCAATACTAAGATGAGGAAGAACCTGTGCCTCAGAAACCTAATACTCGTCATACAGTATACTACAATGAGAATGTTTAGGGAATGCTTAACAGTGTTTCAACAAAAGGTGCAAATAATTCTTAACTTTAAAACTAGGAAGGAGTTAGCATAGGTGTTAATATGAACTAAGAAGAAGATGAAGAAAATAGAGAATTAAGATAGAGATTGTACTCAAAACCTAGCGATATTATGAATGGTGATCAATCAAACCCATCTGCTGTCGCTGCAGCTATGATGATGAGACAATCATATTCGCCTAAATAGAGCAACTTATATGAAAATTAAAAGACATCAAAAACTGAAGGAAACAGATAAAGTATTAAAAATAACTCTACTTTAAATAATTCTCCTTCAAGCAAGTCGAAAAAGAAAACTTCTCCAAGTAGATCAAGAAGTATTTCACCTTCCTTAGCTAAAATTGAAGATAAAAAGATGAAAAAATCCACCTCTCCTAAAAAACAAAAATCTCAAAATTCAGATGAAGAAAATAATATGAGAAATAGCTAAACTTCAAATAAGTCTGCAAAATCCAATAAATCTAAAAAAAGTTAAAAGAAAGTAATCAATTTAACTATTTATTTTTTATTAAATTATTTATTTATTTTTTTATTAATTCTTTTTTAAAATATTTAAATTAAAATCTTATTTCTTATAGGGAAAAGGAAATGATGATGATAACATGCTTTTCTATTTTGCTCATCCAGTAGATGGAGATTAAGCTTTACCTCCTAACTAGGCTAATAAGAACAGCTAAAAGAAAAAAGAAAATAATAATTAGAATAAGAATAATGGAGGTAGTAAAGGTAACTAAAATGAATAAAGTGATGATAACAAAGTTGAAAGAATCATGCCAATAGAAGAAAATCTCGATGAGCCTTTAGCAGAATAAAAGCAAGTTTAACCCAAATACGATTTAGCAAACCAAATGAAAATGAAAGGACCCTATAATAATGATAGAATAAAATCTAATAAAGGCGGTCTTATGGGAGTTGAGAACGAAGATGACCCAGAGGATTTACAAAACAGATCCAAAGGATTAAACTATCAAGGAAGCTAAGACATAGATAGAAATGTAAATTTTATTTTTAATTAAATTTTTATTTTTATTTTTAATATCTTTTTTTAATTATTATAGATTTATGACTCAAGCGAAAGTGTTAGAACAGCTGAAGAAGCTGATATGAATTACAATGAAGTTAGTCCATCAGATTTTAATGTATTAAATCAGAGATACGAAGAAGACTTTTTTGCAATATAACTATAACAATAAATATAGCGTTAGTAGTAATTATCTGGAAATAATTTGATGATAAATCCAGACATATAATCCATACAAATGGGATCCGTAATTCAAAGTCCTAATAACTAGCTTCTTTCATCATAATAAGCTTAGCTTATGGGAGGAAGCGTGTAACAACGTCCTCCTCTTATTCTTGCTAATAGTAATTCAAATATATCTATAGCTAATCCTAAAACCACTAAATCAGCTGGTGGCGGAAAAAAGAAATCTAAAAGCAAAACTCGCAGTAGCTCTAAAAATCACCCTAATTTGAGCTCTCAAAATAATCCATTTAATCATGCTGTTATTCACTAAGGTTTAATGACACCTTCTTCAGGAAGCGTACAAGGCATGAGAAGTGGATAAGGTTTTATGTAGTAAGATATTGATCCTATGACATAAAAAGACTCACCTGTTGGTAGCCATAGAACTGGAAGAGGTGCTGATGTCTATCATAGCAGCCATAGCAGAAATATTCGTCCTAACTCTTAAGATTAGTCAGATGGCTTTATGAGATCAAATACTCAAAATATGTATCACACATCTAATTCTAAAACTGGAAACCCAATGGCTAGTAAAGTTAGCGGAGGCGGTTCAAGAATGGGCAACATCTCTCCTTCTAACAGCAACTAAGTAATTACATATAAAGTTCCTTAAACAGATATAAACAAGCTTAAGAGTTTGGAAAAAATATATCTGTAAAGACTTGAAATCCAAGGTAACAACAATGCCCAATCCTCTAACAAGAAACCAAAGAAGAATAAATAACAGCACTCAGGAAATGTAGCTGATTTCAACAATGACTTTGACCAGAATTCTGTTCATAGCTCCCAAATGCACAACATGAATGGATTCTTTAAACCTGATAGCAGATAAGCTAGAGATACTTCAGATATCCATGCTCCTTCAGCTATCTTAATGGAAGACCCTAATTCTATGGTGATAGCAGATTTTGGAGATGATATTTACAAAGACTGACATTATATTATTTTCTTTATATATAAAAATATATATTATAAATAAATAGATCCTTCTGATTAAGATCGTTAATTGTTAATTGACATATAATTTATTAAATCTAAGTAAGTAGTGATGAGTTTAATGATTCCACTACTGTTTATAAGTTATCAGATTGAATTATTTTTTTTATATATAAAACTCAAATGAATATTTGTGTGTTTATTTTCTGTATTTTCAAAATATTCTTTATTAAATTCATTTTATTTTGGTTTCAGTATTTAAAATAAAATTTTAAGCAAGCTAGTTTGTTATGATAATTCAACAATAAATAACAAATTAGATCAAATTAATCGCTTATTTTGAATTTTGATAAGCAACAAACAGTTTAGTAGTTTGCAAATACAAAGCCTTACATATGCCGATAATTCTTATTAATTTAATTTAATTAATTTAAAAGAGTTAACCCACTTTTTAATTTAATAGATAGATTATAAGTCAACCACTAAGTTATTACTAAATAAAAATAATCTTTAATAAAGTAGAAGAAGCTAACATATAGTAAATAATTTATTAATATTTTAATAAGCTTTTGAAATTTATAAAATGGATAAAGAAATTAGAAACCTTTATCAAGTAGATAGCAAATAGATGTCTGAACTGGCTGATCATGATTAAGAAGCAAATGAAAAAATTCAAATATTCACCTCAAACAGCACTCTTTAGAATTATAAAAATTAAATTAATTTTCAAGAAAATGAGCGCAGCTTTAACCTTCATGATAGAAGCTAAAGTAGAAATAGTGCCAAAAATTTTTTTGTTTAAACGCAAAGTCTTTTGGCAGACCAAAAAGAAATTTAATGGCCATCAAAGCAAAACCTATAAATTAGAAAATCTGTTAGTTCCAAAGTTATCAGAATGACAACCTCTTAATTCAGCAAGAGATAGTAGCTAATGGACAGTTAATAAAGGCTTCAAAGCTCAGATTCTAAAAATGCTTATCAGCTTATCAACAGCCCAAACTTATAAAGGTAATTTTAAAAGTACTGTGTTACAAGCAGAAAAGGGAGCATTACCTAAATTCCTTAATAATCTGAATAAATTCCTATAGGCTTTAACAATAATAAAAGGCAATTAGTTTTATCATAGAATATTGAAAAAAATCAGACTTAAGACTAATTACCTATGTCGTTATAATATAAAATGTTTCAAGAATCTTATTTTCAAAGTTCAAAAAATACTTCACAGATTCATAATTTTAGTTAAGTTAATTCGAGCACTCCAAGATGTATTAATTCTCCCTTTAATAACAACTTTATTTCTAACTAGAAAAGTTCAAATTTATTGTAGAAGTATTTTACTAGCTAGAGTTCAAATGTCTCAAACATCAATAAGCTGTTTGGTATTTCTTCTAAAGAAGAAAACAACCTTTGCTTCAACGATTAAGAAGATATCAGTACAGCTAATTTAGCAAGTAGCACATTAGAACAGATTCAAAATTCAAGTAAAAATAACATGTCATAATCTAAGCTAAACATATTCGTAAAATAGACTTAAGGCTTCTAAAATTAAAGCTATTTTTCACCAAAAGCTAGTGCTGTCAACACAACAGCAAACACTTACTTGACTAAGATGTCTTTTCCTAGTTCTCCAAAACAAAATTTTTTTATTACTGAAAATCACTCAGAAAATTTAAATATGATGATGGAGAAGTAGTATTCAATTCAAGACTAGGTTAATAGTGATAAAGAAGAGCCAACTATTTTCATAAATAAATAAGATAATAACAAAACTACTTCTATAAAAAGTAAAGAAAAACTACCCTTTTTGAAGAAAAATATTGAGTCATTTTCAAGAGGTTCGCTCTTTCATTCTCCAGTCTTGCTAAGTCAAACTACAGATAAAGCTAGGTTGAGTCTTCAGTAGCAGTTTTAATTAGATTAAATACAATAATCATAAGAAAAGTATTAAGATGATAAGCTATCATTTTGTCAAAATGATAAATAATCTTAACAAACTTAGTCAGAAAATGGAGAATAAGATGATTTAACGAGCTAAGACCTATAAAAAGATTAAAATATAGATGATAAGTCAGACATTTCACTACCTTTTAAACAAAAATCGTTGCTCTAAAATACTAAAGATAAACTATATTATGAGTAACTTATGAGCCCTTTAAGCTCTAAAAGTGAAATACAGCAAGAAAGACTACTTAAAGAAAAGCCATCAATGAAATTTTATTAAAAACTGAAAAGAATAGATAAAATTACTCAAGAAAACGAATTTGATAGAGTAAAAATAAGGAACATAGATTTGGAAACTGCTGTGATTTAAAAGTAGCTAAAAAATGCTATTTTACCAATTAACCTAAGAAAGTTCTATAAAGAAAATGTAATCCCTAATAAAAATATAAAATTAAAAACATAAGTTAGCACTCATAATGAGGTACCTACTGATTAAAACGATTAACAACCAAATTAAGGAATATAATTATAACAAGAAACACAATCAAATGCAGAAAAAACTGCTTTAGAAACTGATTTAGGACAAAAAAGAGTTAATGGAGTAAATTATCAAGGACTACAAGATGAAGAAAAAATTAAAGAAATGGAGGAATTCTTAGAAAGTGATAAATATAATGAAACTTTTTATGCAAATAATCTGAAAATGGGTAAGTCTTACATAGATATAATAAGTGCTATTCTTTAATAAAAAAAGGCAAGAAGATCTCTGAAACAAGTCTTTATTAAAAACAATAGAATAAATAACGAATCACTAGCTAAAATCGTTTAGAATCTTCCTCTTTCTACAAAGTAATTTTTAAAGTTATTCAATTTCAAATAAAATTTATGAGTTTTTAAAATAAAATTTTTATTAATTCTCCAAAATTCTTTCTACTAAATTTTGTTTATTTTTTTAAAAAAGAAGATAAATCCAAACACTTTTATCATATTTTGCCTTTAATAGGAGGAAATTATTTGGAGTGTTAAAATTTTATTTTAAAATAATTAATCTTGATATTTTCATTTATTTAATATCACTTATTTATTATTTATTAAATTTTAAAGAAAAAGATTTCTAAATTTTAATTAAATAAATTTATTTATTTCAAATAACATTTCTAAAAATATTTTTTTTATAACAAATAAATATTTGATCAAATATTTAAAATAAAAAACATAAAAACAGATAATTAGATATTAGCTGTAATTAAATAAATCACATTGGCTCAAAATACGTGACTGAACTGATTTAAGATAATGCGTTTCATAATTTAGAGTATCTGAATGTATCTAAAAATATGATAGGGGATATTGGAGCTATTAAAATTTTTGAGGCTGCTGTTTCAAATAACTTTTTAAAAGTTCTGGACCTTTCACATAATAGAATTACAAATTTATGCAATAACAACATTTAAAAGCTTTTGCAACATAATTAATATTTAGATGAACTCTATCTAGGACATAACACGTAAATTAATATTAAATTATATTTATTTTAAAATTAAATAAATTCTGAAAAGCTTGATGAATGAAAGTCTGAAGAGCATTTGTGATGGATTAGTTAACAACTACAACTTAAAGGTATTGGACTTACAAAATAATAGCTTGGGTGGAAGTCAAGATCCATCAAAATTTTATGGTAAAAGGCTGATAAGAATTTGCAATAACAAGCAGTCTAACATGAAACACCTCGATTTATCTTTTAACAGATTTTAAAAGCAAGAAGCTGTTGAGATTTCTGTTGAGTTGCAAGATAATTTTTATTTATATGGAATGCATTTTGAAGGGAATCCTTGTAATTATATAGTAAATGCTAGAGGATTTCTTGTTGAAAATAAAATCCCTTTAGATGATTAAGGGAGAGGGTTTTTAGAGAGGAATATAAGGATCAATGGATTTTAAAATGTCTCAGAAATATACAAAGACTTTTACTACAAAACAATAAATAACAAATAAGCTTAATTAGCAAGAAATCACTAAACAAAAGCAAAAACTCAGAATAAAAAAAATGATGAAGGTTATGGAAAAAGTGGTGAAATATGTTGGATTTGTGATGGGTACAAAGAAGTTAAGTTCACATTTAAGCTAAATTATAAAATTGACAGAGAACCTGTTTATATTCATCTAAGTTTTGAAGATTACGAACCTTTTCGAATGGATTAAGATCCTGTTGATAGCTCTAAATTTTTTATTTATAGAATGTGTCCACCTGATTAGCAAATTACATATTTCTTCTCAAATCCTTTTATAAATCAAATTTCTATTTTACCCTACAACTAAATTAGATCTTCATCAAATCCAATGAATAAAAATTAAGGCAGTAGCAATAACAAGAGGCCTTCTATGAGAGCAAATCAAATTTTTAATCCTAAAACTGAATCTTAAAAATAGAATTAAAATGTTTTAATTGTGAATTATACTGACATATAAAATTACATAATTCCTCTTCCGTATTTGATGAATATTTATAAATAAAATAACAATGATCAAGACCATAAAAATTTAAGTAAAATAATAATTTTTTTATCATTCAATAAATAATCATTTTGAAAAATAAATTTCACAAATAATATGATATAAACTTTTAATTTGGAATATTAAATATGTAGTTAACATAGATAATACAAAAAGACTAGATTAAAATGGGAACGATTACATAGAATCTGCTGAAGAATTAATCTAGCAAATAAGTTAGCAAGCAGAAATGAAAAAAGAAGAATATAAAACCCACATAAATGGAGATGATTTTGACAAAAATCCTGAGGGATAAATTATTTATATTTACAAAAAGAAGCTAAGTAACGTATTAAATGAGAACTATGATCCAATTATAAGAAGTATAATAAGATAAATTTAAAAGCCATTCTTAGGATAATCTGAATAGTCGAAGGGTTGGAAAAAAAATGGCTGGGATGTTAAAAATAGTATATTTGCAGAATATAAAAGTGATGATTATTTACATTTGAAAAATTGCTTCGAATTTGATTGGGGTTAATCAAAATTGACTAAAATGGTTAGAAGTGAAGATGATAAAGAAGATTTAAAATAGGTCTTATATGATATTTACCCTTTTCTAAAAAATACTTACAAATAACTTGCATGCTAGAACATGTATGGAGAAGTATTTGCTGTTTCTAGTTCGCTATTTTAAGATTTAATTTCATAAACTAAAATTAGTGATGGAAAAATTATAAAATCGAGCGATATTGAATTTAATTTCATAGCCACTAATGCATAGAAAGAAAAGCATCCAAGAAATCCTGATAAAGCTCTGATAAGGTTTTAATTTATGGAAGTTTTAGTAAGATTGGCCTTTGATAAATATGTAAAAAACAAAACATTTTCTAGTTTTTCAGAAGCATTCAAGCAAATATTAAACGAAGAAGATTTATTGAAGGTTTTAATGGCATCAAATGATCCTTAAAAGTGGAGAGAAAATAGGTAAATATATTTTTATTAAATTTAAAAAAGTAAATAATCTTAAAATTGAAATTTAAAAGATTATGGACTCCATAATGCGATACTTTGATTAAAAACAATATGGAGTTTTTCAAGAAGATTTATGAAAAGTTTGCTGGAAGTAGAAATAAGGAAAAAAGGTTATTTACCAATGTGAAAGTTATGTGTTGTTAAGAATTTAAAGATTTTATTTTTTCATATCCTATTTTCAGCGAATTGACTAACGAAAGAGAATTGAATTAATTTTTTAACGATAGCATCATGACTTAGGTGGATGAACTAAATAAAGATAGGCACATGCAAATGCAATTAATTGAGTTTGTGGAAGCTTTTGGAAGAATTTCTGATAAACTTTCTCCAGTTCCTTATGGCGAAGATAAAGATGCCTATACAAAATAAGAATTAATACAGCTTCCTCTGCATATGAAAATAGAAAGCATTATAGCATAAATTAATGGCCTAAAAGGCGGACTTATTCCCCAAAAATAACCTTCAAGACAATCAATTTTAAATATACCTTAAACTTCTATGCCAAAAATAAACTCACAAATTGTATTGGATCAAAAAAGTATAGAAGAAATAAAAGACGATGACAGTGCTTTAATAAATAATAACGCTCAAATAAAACTAGGATTTAAAGGATTTATGTTAGCTAAATCACTAAAAAAAAGGCTTATAGAAAATAAATAAAATTCAATATAACCTCATTAAGGTAAATAAGAGAGTATCTAAGATATATAAGATATAGAAATGTGATTTTTTAAAATGTAAAAATGTATTATAATTATCCTTTGTTTCGTTTTGGATTTTTATCAATTATTTATTAGTCATTAATTTATTTATCTATTTATCTATTCAATTAATTTTGATAAATAAAATAAATTTTTAATTTCAAACATAATTATTAATTAATATTTTTAAAAATTACCATCAATAAAAATTCACATAATTAAGTGCATTAGAGAAATAAAAATAGGGGTATATATATATGAATGGGGGTGATGGAGTAATGGTATCCTCTGTCTATTATACTATACCTACACCTCCAAATCTTTTAATTACCGACTGGGTGAGCAGATAAAATAATTGAAGGAAGAAAATCAAAACTAAAATTTATTAAATAATATTGAATAAATAAACTGCTTGTAAACAACTGAGGATTCTTACTTAATTAACAACCCAAATCTAAAGAGAAGAATAAAAAATAGAGCTATTAATAGCAGCTAAGGCTAAGTACAAATAAAGCATTCAGGCAAAACCATATTGTATTAACTCTTATAAGCAACATTTCAACAACAATCAAAAAAATTAATATCGTAAATCACATATCAAATAGAATCCAAAAATCTATCAGAAAAAAATGTATTTATTTTTAAAATAGATATTCATAAAAATTGTTTATCAAACATTTGAAACAATTTGCTGATTAAAAAGAAAGCTCATCATCTTTAATTAAATTAAAAATGTTAATTAATTATTAAAAAAGAAAGAAAAAAGCAATTCAATAAAGGAAAACTAAATAATCCTTAATTGAAATCTACTTATAAGAATAAATTTTTCAAGCTTTATTTCACTACAACTTATATCAGATAATATTGAAACTGATCTACTATAATAAATTGAGAAGAATCATTCCCAAAAAAAAATATTTAACAATCATAAAATTAGGACCCACATAACTAATTTATGAAAAATGTGAAATAACACGCCTTTAACAAGGAAGATGGGAAGTTATCTATCTATACTAAGCGAAAAAATTATTACATTTGGAATAAAAAATGTGAGGATTACTTTAAAAAAATTTAAGTTATTTAACATTTTCATTCTTCCCTTATTTAAAAGATTAAAGGGTCTCATTTAATCGATACCTAATCTTATTTATTTTTTACACCTATTGAAATAATTTAATCAACACCTTAACTTTAAAAATTAAATATTTGATTAAAAATTTTAATTTCTTCATTAAAAACTAAATCTTTAATTAAATATTATTCTACTAAATATTTATTTCCTACTAGATAATTATTATCCAAGATAGCAATAATATTTTTAGTTTAATTATTTATTATATGTAAGTAATATCTTTTAACTTAGATATTGATAATTAATTATAGTTTAAATTTTATCAAATATAATTAAAAATATTTTATTGATTTTTTAATTTAATAAATAAACATATAATTTGAAGAATACTTTTTAATTAAACTATTCTTTAAAATCATTGATATAGTTTGGTAAAATATAAAAACTGTAGAACAGTTAAGCATTTTAAAAAAATTTTTATTCTTCATATACAATTAGTATAATCTATACAAGAAAATACGGTATTTATTTAATATGCATCTATAATAAATATTTAAAATATAAAAATATGGGATTTAAAATTTTATAAACTACAATATAGCGAAAGTTATGATCCAAAACTTAAAGGTTTAAAATAAATATTTTTTATTTATTTATTATCTTTTTCTTTGGATTTTTAATAATTAAAAGTGATTTCATCTAAAATAATTAATATTTAAAACCTTTGAGATAGATATATATTATTTATAAATTTAAAAACATTTAGATTAACTTTCATTATGTCAAAGCTCCCTCCATAAGACTAATAAAATTTTAACTCAAAAATGCAAATTCGATTTTAGTTAAAATACATTTTTAGGTTTAAAAGCTTATAATTTAATCTTATTGTTCAAATCTTAAAAAATTGTGATTATACTCGAACTAATTTAACTTTTTATCCTGCTAAACTTAGTTATTTAATCAATAATATTAAAATTTAATTTTGTATACAATTAATAAATATTTTATATAATATAATTAATGTGATTTATTAATTAGTGTATCTAGCTCTAGTTTGAATGATTAGTTAGCATAATTCATTAATCTACAAAATTTTCAATTAACTTACAGTTGTTATTTACTTAATCAAATAATTAAAGTGTTTATCTTATTTATACAAATTAAAAGTAAATTGAGAATTAAGATAAATATGACTTAGGAAAATTCCTTAAAAAAATGATAAAACTTAATAAATCTAAATATATAACTAAGTAATTTTAACAAAATAATAAAATTATATAAGTTTATAAATATTTTTATTGAATAAATCAAAATATTTCTATTTCTCTTGCTCATTACTCTATTCTTTTTCTCCACTGTCAAATAAATTAGTTTTTGTTTATTAAATTGTCTTCGTTCGTTCGAAGAAGAGATAATTAATTATATTAAAGTCTTTTTAGAGCTTATTTCAGTTTTTTCAGTTTTTTTCTTTTTGATATCTTTTATTTTTAACATTTATTAAAAATGTAATCACCCCCACCAATCAAACAAAGCTAGATACAAAAAAAGAAATCCTAATAATTTATTTTTCAGAAAATATTTAATTTCTTGTTTTTGATATGTAAGAATAACTATAATTAAGAAACTTAGAGAGAGAGAGATAAATTGAATGTGTATGTGAATAAATCAAAATGAAAAAACAGTTCAATTGAAATCATAAATTTTATACATAAATAATTTGCTAAGAAAAATAAGATTTAAAGTAATATTAAAAATAGATATTTTGAAAAATTATAGTAAAACAAACATGCAGGCAAATAATCAAAAAAATTAAAAATAGTGAAATAATATTTGGTGTCATTAATTTTATGCATTGAAAGTTGATGATATTAAAAAATTTATTAATTATTTAAATAAATATCAAAACTTATCAGAAAATTATTTAATTAATTATTAATTCCAAAAGTTAGTGTTGTTGTCATATTTCAAACTTACAAATAAAAAATGGAATCATTTAAATAAAAAGTAAAGGTTTTCTTTAGCAAAGTTAAGCGACCAGGGCTTTTTCAAGAGCAAATCAAACTCTTCTTTAACATGTTTTTTGCTTATGCAACTCTCCACTGTAATTTATTTAATTTAATTTAGTTTGATCATAAATTTATCAATTTCTATATTGAAAATAATAATTTATAATTTAGAGATAAGATCTGGATGGAGTTTTGCTTCTAAAAATATGTAGGATGATACTGGATTAAGTAATTAAGATGTAGGTGTGATAAATATGATTTTCCTTTTATTCTTAGGAATAGGTTTTGAAATAAATGGTTAAATAGGTAAAGTTGTCCATTAATTTTCTTTTAGTAATTTTAATTATTAATAAAAGGTGATAAAAGGAGTCCTAAGCATTTTATTACACTAGGAATGATAGGATCAGCTTCTGCTATTTTATTGCTTTGCTTTTCAAGGATCGCTGGTTCAAGTAGTGTAGTACTTTATAGTTTTTTCCAAGCATTGAATGGTTTCTTTGAATCTATGTGCTTTCCATGTTTATTGAGGCTTCTTGGTGTATGGTTTAGTTAAAAAAACAGAGGTAAAATTCATCATTCATGCAAGATTTGGAAAATTATTGTTACATCTAAAAAATAGTTTTTAAAAAACTTTTTCTAATATTTGCATATGAAAAACTATAATTATTTTTTGAATATGTTTATTATAAAAATCTATTTTTAGGAGTTAAGAAAAATTAATTTTTAATAGGTTTGATTGTAAGTTTGTGGACAGGAGGCAAAAATTTTGGAGACATCATGGGATCAATTCTAGGAGATATTTTGATGTTTAGAATGGGTATTAGTTGGTATGGAGCTCTTATCATATATTCAATATTGTGTTTAATATCAATGGGGGTAATCTATGCTAAAGCTGAAAACAATCCAGGAGTGAAAGGTTATTCAATTAACAAGAGGATAAACTAGGAAAAGATAGTCGATGCTAACTAAAACAAAGATGAAATTATTGATTAAAGAGCTGAAAATGTGAAATAAGAAATTTAAATTTAATAAAATAAATAAAAAAGCCAAGATATTAACATTGAATAAAGTAACAAGTCTTAGATAGAATAGCAAAATTATAGTAAAGAAAAAGATTAAATAGCTCAATTAGAAGCAGTTTATGGAGAGGACAACAATAATGAGCAGATATCTAATGCATAAGATAATATTCAACCATAAGAATAAGGTGATGAAAAATTAAAAACACTCACAATTAAGCAAGCTTTGATGATTCCTGGAGTTCCTTTCTTCATTTTAGGGTTTATGTGTTTGAAATCATTGAATTATGGACTTATCTTTTGGCTCCCTAAATACCTTTAAGATAATGGACTAGAAGAATATAGTGCTTCTATATTTGTCATTTGGAGTATAGGAGTATTCTGTGGAGGTATAACAGGCGGTATTCTGGGAGATAAACTTTAAAAAAGATCTTTTCTGATGCCACCTTCTTTATTATTTTTACTTCTATTTTTGTTCTGTTTCAGTCAGATCCCTCTTAACGAATCATACGCAGCTCTCTTTATGATCTTTGGCTTTCTCATGGGTGCACTACAAGGTATTCCTTATAACATTATTTCAGGACCTCTAATGATAGACCTTGGAAAACATCCAAAATTAAAAGGAAAAGCTCAAGCAGTAGGTACTATAGCAGGTTTGATTGAAGGAAGTGGAAGTCTCTGTGCTGCACTCATACAATTAGTTATACCTTCTATTGGTGAAAAAAATATTTTCATATTATTTATGCTTTCAACTTTTGCAAGCCTAATTAGCTTACTGCCAGTTGCACTCAATGACTATTTAGCTTTTTTGAAAGAATAAAGAAAACAGCAAAAACTTAAATAATAGTAATAAGAGTAAGAATAATAATAAAAGGAGTAATAATAAGGAAAGGAATTTATTTATGGATAGTAAAATTTTGCTAATGATGTAGAAAATAAAGGTTAATAAAGCGATTTAAAAGACTCTTAAGACTCTGGCTAGATATTTAAAGCTAGCTAAAAAGGAGATATTAAATCTATAAATTTACATGAAGAACAAAAAAATCCATCTCTCTAGTTAAATTTACTTAACAATTAATATGAAAATAATTAAGTGAATGATGTCATAAATGGAAAAGCCTAATAAAAGGCTCCTCTTAACATAGAAATGAACTTATTTGATGATGATAAAATTCAGAAAGGTAACAATAATAATTTCCATAATTTTGAAAATAATATTCAATAAAATGGAAAACCCTTCATTTCTCCATCAAGCATTTAAAATGCAGATTTTGAAAACGAAAAAGATTTATTTAATTAATAAGAGCAAGTTTCGCATCTCAACTAAATAGCATTAAAGATTTAGCAAGATTAATAGTTTTAAAAAGCAGATTTCTTTTAACAACAAAATGATCAACTTCCCAAACAGAACGAAGTTTAGATTTTGGATTTAGATGATGGAGATTCAAGTATTAATTGATTTATAGCAAACAAATAAAAATTATAAAATTTCATTTATCGCAAACCGTTTTTAATTATTAACTGACTAACTAACTAACTTAAAATTTCTAAGACAAACATAATAATTTATCAAACTCTATACATTTTATCACTATTTATTGAATAACATGTATTTATTCTCAATCATACCATTCAATAATTTGGTATTTTAATTTCCATTTATAATTTAATTCTTCTCATTTTAATTTATTTATTTATCTCATAATACTCAATTAAATTATATATATTTTTTTACAAAATTTATCATTAAATAGAGTTCTGAATAGCCAATTAACTATCTATCTATCTATGTACCCATCTATCTGATGACTTTTAATTGTGTATTTTTAACATATTACTTGAAAGTAAATTATTGCAAACTAATTTATAATTTTTATTTAAATTTCTAATAATATTTATTCATTATTAATTCATTTTTAGCCATGCTTTATAAACATGTTTGATTATAGAATATTAAAACAAATTCAAATTTCATACCTTTTTTGTAAATTTCCTCTTCTTTATTTGAAATAATGTTTATTTAAATAATCATTCTACTTTACAATCAATTTTATCCTATTTCATTTATCTAAATTATCTTATATTTATTTATTTTGTATTCAATTATATTTAAATGAAATTGAAATTAAAGAATCTTTAGGATTGACTTTTTTCAAAAATTTTTTCTAGAAATCACTACTGCTAAATTATAAGAATATAAATAATTTAAAAAATAAATACTCTATATATATATTGTATTTTATTTTTATGTAGCTCTGAAAAAGGCAGGACCACATATTAACATACATATATTTGAAAATAATTTATTTTATTTTTTTAAAATTTTAAATGAATTGGTTTTCAAGAGGGCATAAGGTTTATGTTTAATTTAGCAAAATATAATAATCTCTCATTTATAATATTAAATAATAAGTAAAAATATATTTTTTAGTTTTATAATTTTATATACCAAATTATTTATAAATTTAAAATATAATTTCTTGCAATATAATCATTTTAACAATCTATCTATCTGTTAAGATTTTATTTAAAGTTAAAACTAAATTAGTGAATTATAAACAGTTATTAAAAAAGAGAGATTATTTATTAAATAACTCAACATTTGATTAATTTATTAGGTTTAAGAATACCTAGAGTAAGTTTATGATTAAAATGTCAAAGATCTCTCAAAATTAAATTATTTCCCCTAAAATAAAATTAAAATATTTAAAGGAATTTTATTTTTATATTTTCATATTTTTACTAACTCTATTTACAACTTGATAAATAAAAATTAGCAATAAGAATATTGATTCTTAAATATTAAAAAAATAAAAAAATATAAATAAAATAAGATGAAACCAAATAGAGATATATTTATTTTTAGATAGTTAATATGAAGCTTAAACAAATATGAAGAGAAATTTTATAAAAGAATAATATTTGCAAATTTATTTTATAATTTTGATAAATATAAATAAATTTAGTTATGTAGCAATCAATAGTTCAGTACGATTACGAATACTATAAAATTAAATATATTGTTTCAATGGCTTTTAATGCATGAAGAATTTAGATATTTTTTTATTAATAGAGAGATTACAAAAGTTAATGGGACAATCAATCAATTATACATTTATCTATTTATTTGTGTATTTTTTTTACTGATTAAAAAAAATATAATACTAAAAAAATATTATTACTTTTTTGATTGATTTTTTTAGATTATTAATTAAAAGTAGAAATTTTATTGGTAGAAATATTGCCAAAGGTTTAAATTATTTTTTTATAGAAAGATAATACAAATATAGAAATTAATAATAGAATGGATTATTTTAAAAATATTAATGATCATTCAACAGAAAATAATGAACCTTAGCTTGTAAAAAAGATATCTATGGTGACTTTTTAAGATAATTACCTCGAAAAAAGACACTAAAGTACATTTAATAATTAAGAATCGCTTTTAAACTTAAATAGAAGAAAGAGTAGCTTCAAAACATTCATAGGATTTCAAAATAACCTGAACTAGCATAATAAAGTTGTAATCCAATAGTTTTGTCCAAAGACAGAGGGCTCATAACTTGACGATTCTGAAGATATGATTGATGTTTTAAGGCCTAAATAGAAAACTGATTCACAAAATAATGCAAATGATTAGAATAAATAATTAGATTTTAATAAAAGAAGAGCATCGATTTATCCACAAAATTTGGAATCTGTTTTAAAAAATAACAGGAGATAGTCATATGTTTTTTAAAAGTAGTTTACTATGAATTTAAATTCATAAAAATTGATAAGTTAAGATCAAAATAGTGGTAAATCTCTCAATTAAAGAAGCTCATAATATATGCAGTAGAGAGTAAGTATTAACTTAGATAAGAATTAGATAAATTCATAGAGATAGTTAGCCAGAGAGAGATTAAAAAAAATATTCAGAAAGGGAATGTTGCTAAATAAAACAGTCAAAATATTTGCATAAGTGATAGGTGCAAGGTATATTCAAAAGAAAACCGAGTTCTTGTTTAGCAAGGACACTTACTTTAAAATAGATTTACAAAAATCAAAGTATTTCGATGACATGCTTTAAGGTAAAGGGTTATTCTCTCGAGAATACATCAATTCTTAAACTGAATTTTTGAAGGCCCTTTTAAACTTGCAAATAGACTTATCTAATTAAATTCATGCAGAGGTAATTCTTCATTTAATTGATCTAAAATGAAAGTATTTTTATTAAAGATAGCAGTCAATCTATTGAAAAAGAAAATAAAATCTTAATTAGAAATGCAATACTTATCTAAATGCCTAATTAACCTTGATTTATTTAAGCAAAACTCCAATATTTTAGAAGATTAGGACAGTTTAAAAATAATTTTCTCAGAGATAAATTATGTTTTTTTTCCTAAAAACTCGATCATTTTCAATTTCGGTATGATTTTAACTATTAATTTATATTTACGCATGTTTTATTTACAATTTTTTTCTATATCCTACTACCTTCTGATAGGTATATACATACATAAATATAAATTAAATTTATTTAATAAAGATTAAAATTAGTTAAATCTTTACTTTATTGATTTTTTCTTAATTTTTTAAAAATTAAAAGGTGAATATGGGAACAATTATTATGTTCTTCTGAAAGGTAAATTAATTTTTTTTTTTAGTGAACATAGATTATTTTTTTTGTATTTTAGGAAAAGTTTATTGCTTCATACCTAATTAGGAGAAGAAGGATTAACTCATTTTTTAGCAGATGGAAAATGAGAGGAGAGCTATAAAATCTAAGAAACTCATACAGCTTTCAGGCCAATAAATAGATAACTCTCCAGTTTCATATGAGTATATTAAATCTCCATTACATAGATTAAACTCTACAAATCTTACTTGGAGCTCAAAATAGATAGAGCCAAATAAGGTTGCTTTACACAATTTTTAAAATGAACGAAGAGGAATATCCCCAAATAAACAAAGAGATAATAATAAGAGTAGACAGCAAAATCTTCTTTATAATTTAATGAATGAGAATTAATAGGATAACTCTACTGAAGCAGATAATATAAGCTTAACAGCAGATGATAATAATGAATAATTAGATTGCTTTAACATGATTATGAAACAGGCATTCAATTAAAGCAAAAAGTAGTTTTAAAAAATTTGATAATAATATTAAGATGTTTTATATCATTAAATAGGGAAATTACAATAAACAAAAAAAAGTAAAACAAAACTAACTCAAATATAAATGAAGATATTCAGTACTAACAGACATATTTTCCAGACATGAATATGGTAAAGATATATACTCCAGGTGAAGCGTTTGGTGAAATTGCATTAATGACTAAGGAAAGAAGGTAAATTGAAATAAATAAATTTAGTTTTAAAAGTAATTTTTTACTACTAAATGCTTAATAGGACAGCAAGTATGGTATGCAAAGAAGATTCTCACTTAATGGTGCTAAGCAAAGAAGGTTTTGAGAAAATTCTCGGAAGTTATTAGTAGAGTATTGTAAAACAAAAAGTGAGTTTTTTGAAATCTTTTTCATTTTTTGAAAAAGTAGCTAACAGCTAGTTAATGAGCTTTTTGCATTGCTTCAAAATCCTTACTTTTACACCAAAATCGACAATTTATCTAGAAAATGATCCTGCTAATGAAATTTATTTGATAAAATCAGGAGAAGTCCAAATCTAAAAGTAAATTTATGTTGAATAAAAACTTCAACAGCAACTCAGTAGGGAAGCGAATAGCTAATCGATGGATTAAACAAATATATTATTCAACAAGCATTTGCAGAAGAATAGAAAGTAATCTCAAAAGAGAATAATTTAAATTAAAAGTTTAGGTCCAGTTTAATATTTTGGATAGGATGAAATACTATCTTAAGAGCCCAAAAGACTTTTTAGAGCAGTAGCCCTGTAACAAACCTAACTTTACATAATTAATAAAAAGGTAAGTTAATAAATAAACATTTAAAATTTTACCATTCAAATTTAAATAAACATTTTTAAAAAGGAGTTTTTTAGTTTTCTGAAGTACCAAAAGTAACTGAATATATTTAAAGATTAGTGTCAAGTCAAAAAAACATGGCTAAAGAACAGAGAAGAAGAAGTTACATAAGTGGTTTCTCTCTAAGAATCCAACCAAAAAACATATACTCCAATAGAAATAACTCCTTCCAAAACATAAGATCCCACATTTTAATTTAATACAACTTCATAAAATTTAAAGTCTCTTAAAGATAGTAAATAAAACTCAACTTATATAAATAATACATTCTCCATAAATAATAATAATAATAATAATAATAATAATACTTTTAATAACAACAATTATACTAATAATAACAATACCAATAGCAGTTTTTAATCTCCTACTATAAAACCCTAAGAAAAATTTTTTTAATTTTTTTAAACCTCAGTGAATAATTTTGAGAAAAATTCACCAATATAATAGATTAATTGGTAATAATAATATTTTTTCCCTTAGGAATAAAGCTAAATACCAAATATTTAGTTTCAAAATGAAAGTACTATTCAGTCTCCATAAAGTAAATCCAGCTAAAATAACTTGGCTCATCAAAATATATTTTCATCTTTAAAAAAAAAAAAAAATATGAAAAGCCAAAGTATTAATAATGCTTCTAGCATTAAAAATATTTTTCAAAATCAGAAACTGCAACAAATCAATAATCCCCAAAAAGAAGAGGAGGAAGAAATCTTATCTAAATCTTCTATTAAATAAAGAGTTGTAAAATTTTCAAATGATCTCCTCTAAAATAAGAAAAAAACACTTGAAAAAATATCTAACAGAACAAGCATAGAACTTAAAAAACCAGATTAGCCAACTTCTCATTACTTAGACTTATAAAAGCTCTTAAAAATAAATGAATAAAATGTAATTAAATTTATTTATTTATTGCTTTTTTTTAGCTTAAAATATATATTTACTTTCCTCTTTCCTCTTTATGTTATAAAACTTGGGATAGTAGATATCAACTTCTTAGTAATTTCTGCCCCCGATTTCTTATCCCCTTTACACTTGAATTATATTAAAGCTAATACTCTGCCATTAAAATAATTTGAAAAATACATTTTAGTTTTAATTATTTATTTATTATAGCAGGATTAGTTAATTTTTACTTATTTTAATGGCTTTTTTATTTTAAATATTTTTAATAAAAGTAAGTAATTATGAAGGAGATTCAAAGCAAGAAATACTCAAATGTTTCAGTAGAAAGATTACATACAGATGGTCCATACAAAAGCAATAATTTAGATAATATTTTTGATATCTTAACAAGGTCATCTAAAAAAGAATATAAATATGCAAATTCTAAAAATAAATTCTTTTTTCCTGAATAAAATAACAATATAATTTCTCCTAGAAGCGAAAAAAGTTGCAATAACTTAAAATCTTTTGGTAGAATTAATGAGATGCCATCAGAATCACCTATGACAACTCTCAGTTTTTCAAATAGTATTAAAAAACCAAACTACCTCTTAAAATCTTTCCTTTCAAAACCTTAGTTGGACATATAAAAAAAATCAAATTAAAATGAATCTTTTATAAAAAGTGGTATAGATTTACAAGAAAAAAATGATGATTCTTTCTAAAATAGATACACAAAACACGTTAATCAATCAGATTTGAGTTTAATTAATAATTTTACATATGCAAATTACTATAATAAAAATACAATTACCAACACTCATAAAGCAATAAACAGATCTTAAGATTTTAAAATAAGTGTTCCGAAAAATTTGTAAGCGAATCAAAGTTTAAATGAACTTAAGATTAAAAGCTCAGAAAGTTCTCCGCTGAGTATTTATTATGATAAGTAAGATGACATAAAAGAAGATGAAATTTAGAAAGAAAAAGAAGTCTAATTATCTTTCACTAGTTTTATCTAGCAAAACTCAGATCCAGTGACAAATTAAACACAAACTGTTTAAAAAAATAAAAAAAATGAATTTTAATAATTTTTTTAAAATAATGAAGTTTTAAAAAATAAAAGCATTCTTAAAATTATCAAATTTTAATAAAAAAACAAGTATATTTTTAAGTAGCTATAATAATACAATAGCAGCACATTTGACAACAGCTTATAGGATCAATAAACAAATAAATAATTTTCTTGATTAATCTATTATAACTTAAATATAAATATATTTTTAACTAATTTCATAATAAATTTAGTTTTTATCAAAATATTTATTTCTTTCTCTTCAAATTACATAATTTATTTTATTTTTAAATGTATATTACGAACTTTAATTTCATAATACCATTGCAAAAAAATTTTTGAAATTCGTTATTAAAGATTTATTTCCAATTAATAATACAATAAATATATTTTTAAGTAGCTATAATAATACAATAGCAGCACATTTGACAATAGCTTAAAAATCAATAAACAAATAAATAATTTTCTTGATTAATCTATTAAAACTTAAATATATATATATTTTTTATTTAACTAATTTCATAATAAATTTAAGTTTTTATCAAAATATTTATTTCTTTTTATTGAAATTACATAATTTTATTTTATATTTTTATTTTTAAGTATATTACAAACTTTAATTTCATTATACCATTGTGAAAGAATTTTTGAAATTAGTTATTAAAGATTTATTTCAAATTAATAATACCATAAATAAATTTTTAATTATGGAAAATAATATGGTGTAAGTATAGCTTAAAAAGCTTATTAAATGATAAAAGATTACTAAAAAATATTAAAATCAAAATGGGTTTGTTTAATTTAATAAAATTAAATATTAACTCTTCACAAATAATTAAGACAAGAATATTTTTTTCAATAGTTAGTTTTTTTCTAATAAATTGATTATTAATCAAACTATTGGTCAAAAAGTGATAAAATTAAATTAATAACCAATCTTATATATATTTTTTTTTTTGCTTGTAAGAGTACTATGTAGAACTTGCAGATAGAATAAAGCATAAGCACTTAAAAAAATATAGAAATAGAAAATTAAAGCAACCATTAAGAATGGGAGCATATTGAGAATCAAGATTAGTAATTAAAAGAATTTCACCAGCTAGAAGCTGCAAAAATAAGCTAAGACAAAACAAATGTTTTAGAAATCAATAAAAATATATTTGACTAAGATCTAGATGAAAGTATTGGATAATTAATTTAAGAATAAATGTTAGACAGCAATACGATCTAAAAAAATGAGTACTTCAACTAATCTCATCATGATATAAATTTATTTTATTAAGAAATGCAATTTAGATCAATACAAAACTTGCATTTAACTCATAGTTTTGCAGATAAATTTTAAATAAAATAGCATTTGTATAAATCATAATCAGTTGACTGTAATATGGAAAGCTTTAATCAGAATTAAAAATAGAAAAAGTTTTAGATTTAAGACTAAGAGACTTTTTCAAACTCCTAATGTCTGCCATTTTAGCATGAATACTCAGATTCTTTCAAAAAGTTGTACTTAATTTATGAACAAAAAAAGGATGTGAAGAAAGTAGAATAAAATTAATAAAAAATACAATTAATCGATGAAGAAAACATAAACTATTTTTTAATAAAGTCTCAAAATTAAAGTATGAAAGATGTTGAAAAATAAAACTTGAGTTTATAAATTCAATAAAATAGCATAGATTTGGAAAGAGAATGCCATGAAATATAAAAAAATAGCTAAGATAATTTTAAAGAAGGTTAGTAGAATTAAAGTACAACTGAAAAGGGCTTACAAATTTCTTATAACATAAATATTGTTCCAGCAAATATAAATATTGATGAGAATTAAGATAAAATGTAGCAGTCACAAAGTAATTCCATTCAAGACAAATAAGAATAGTAATATGTCATATAAGTATCATAATCTAATCAATAAGATACAAGTAACACTAAGAATGCTGGAAGGTAAAGTCTTATTGTTTAGACAATTCTAAAAAATAACGCTTTCAACCAAGCAAATTTATTAAATGCAAACGAAAATTAAGGTTCTTTAAATTAATTTGGAAAATCATTTGCAAAACTCTCAATTGACTTAGGAATATAAAAATCTATTGATATTCCAAGCTAAGTGCTTTCTTCATCATATTTATAGGGGAGTGATGTTTTCAAGACAGAGTCCTAAATAAGTCTGCACAAATAGACTTTAAAAATGATTGAAAAAATAAAAATTTTTAATAAATCAGCAAAGCTAGATTTAAAAGATCCAGAAATCAGTGATGTAAATAAATTAATAAAAATAAATATTTACAATTTTAATAAATTTTATAAATTTTCTACTAAAAAAATATAGATTGCAATTTAGATTTTACAAAAAAACGGTAAAATCGCTCACGAAATCAAATTTCTTCAGAAGTGCATAGAAGGAATGCCTCTATTCTAAAAGCACTAAGGTCTTTTTGAAAAAGCTAACACTTCATTTCATCTCTTCTCCCAAATAAAACATGTCAAATATTCAAAGAATCATGTCATTTTTAACTTTGGTAATTTTGCTTGAGAAGAAAATAAGCCAATTTAATTTATTATATTTTTAAAAATATTTCAGGAGAATACGGGTATCATTACTATATTGTCCTTAAAGGTAATAAATATATATTCAATTAATTAATCAACTTATTTTATATCTTAAAAGTAACATAAAGCTTAAAGCACAAATAAATTACTAAATATCACAATTAATATCTATTTTTAAAGATAATGAATTAATTTTTAAGAGAAAATTATTTCAAAAACAAATTATTTTATCTCAAAAATTTTTTAAAAAAATACATTTTTTCTTAATTTTAATAGTAAAATTTAATTTTGTGAAAAATTAATTTATTTTAAATCTGAATTAAATAATAAAAAATTTTTTTTTTTTGAATAGGTTCTGTTTCATGCTTAATTCCATAAAATTAATACAAAGATGAACTTATTTAAAAATAAAAGAAAATTGAATTTATGCAGCAAAGGATTCAGAAATTAAAAAATAAATAGCCTCAAAATGAAAAGGAAGAAAATGCCCCTTAGTTTATAGATATTGTAATGTAAGCATTTAAGTAAAAATAGGAAAGTGATTATCTTTCTCTCTTAAAGTCTTAGGGTAAACCCGTACCTAATATTTCTCTTTCTAAAAGAAGGAATTTTAAACCATAATAAGCTCAAGATTAAAACTTAACACCAGAAGTTTTAAAATAAAATTAGCTTTTCAACTAGTTTCTTTAAAAGAAAGGAATGAATAAACAAATAGAAGTTGTTGAAAAGTCTTCATTTTTAAGAAGGAAATCTAAAATTGAAATCGATACTAGCAAAAGAAAATCAAGACTAGAAGATGAAATAAATAAAACTAAACATAAATCACCATAACTAAACTCACAATTTTTAACTGTTCAGTAATAAAATGAATCACCTACAGAAAAAGATAAATTATAAAATAAAATAGATCAAGCAGATGAAAAAAAGGAGGAAAATTAATCAAAGTAAATATTTTTAAATTATTTTTAATTAAAATAAAATTAAATTAGTAATCAGACAACAGAATCTTAAAAATAAACTTTCTAAGAGTATCTTTAGAAGGAATTTTCTTAATTCTTTCCAGTTAAGACTTTTATAGCTGGAGAATCATTTGGAGAAATAGCTTTAATGACAAAGGAAAGAAGGTATTTGCTAACTTTCAAAAAAAAAATATATAATTATTGTTTTATATAGAACAGCTACAATGGTTTGTCAAGAAGAGACTCATTTAATGGTTTTGAGCAAAGAAGGATTTGATAAAATTATAGGCTCTTTTTAGTAATAAATATTAAGGGAAAAGTTAGAATTTCTTAGGAAATTTTAATTTTTAGACTCATTACCAACAAGTTAACTAATGAGTTTACTTCACTACTTTAAGATTAACAATTTCACTCAAAAAACAGTAGTCTATAATGAAGGAGATGAAGCTGATAATATTTACTTTATTAAATCAGGCGAAGTAGAGGTACTTAAAAAAGTAATGATATAAGATAAAAAGTACCATCAAGCTAAAAATGATGAAGAAGAAGAATCAAGCAAAAATCTTTTAGAAATGAATATTTCACTAAAAAATAGAATTAAATAAAAAAGGACAGAAACTATATCAATTAAACTTTTAGGTCCAGGTCAATGTTTTGGAGAAGAAGAAATAATTGAAGAAAAGAGCAAAAGATTATATAAAGTGGTTGTCACTCAGTAAGCTGAAATATTTTCTATTTAAAAAGAAGTAAAATATTATTTATTATCATTTTTTTATGCTTTTTGTGTCATCAAATTAAATTTTACAAATTTATTTATTTATTTATTTATAAAACAGCATATTTTGAATTCTCTGAAATCTTAAAAAGGATTGACAATACTATAAAAGTAAAAATAAATCAAATAAAATTGGTAAAATTTAATTTATCAATCATCAAAATAGCTAAGTATTTTTAAATAAATATAATTCAGGATAAATCAAAGAGAGAACTTTATTTCAACAAAAAAAGTAGAAACAACTTAAAAACTAAAAGATGATATGCACATTTTTGAAAAAAACAACAAAAAGAAAATTGATTATTTTGATATGTAAAGGTAAATAAAAGAAAACTTTATAGAAAACTCAAGTAGTGAATAACAAAACAAGCTAAATTTGTCAGATACATCTAATTCTTCAACAAGCAGATTTTTTAAATCTCCTCTTTAGAGTCCTTAACGATCATCTGTAAAAAAGCAATTAAAAAGCAAAACATCTTCATGATATATTTTATTTTTAAATAAATTAGTCTGAAAATCAAAATGAAATTTCTATGTCTTCTTAATTTTCCCCGTTAAGTTAAAAAAATTATCCACTCATGGACTCTCTAAAATTAAACGAGAATTTTGAAAAATCAGAGTAAAGTTTTTCACCAAGATTAAAGTAAATTTTTAACAAATTTAATTAATATTAAGATTTTAAATTAAAAATATAAATTTCAATCAAAGATTATAAAAATTAAAATATTAATAAGGTTGAATTTATTTTTTAATAAGAATGTTAATTTTTTTACGAATAAATAATTTATATAGAAATTCACAAATAAGTGATCAATTGAATTCTCCAGCTTCTTCTTAATATATGCACCAAAGCTCAGCAGATACTTCAAATATACTAAATTCTTAGAGTTAAAATTAAGAATTTAAAGAAGAAAAGAATATGAGAATTAAGAACTTATAATTAGATCAGATAAAAAGAACACCACAGATAAATAGAATTTTAGAAAAACACTCACCATAAATACCTACTATTTCGCTATTTGATTATAAAAATTAATCAGCTGAATTTGAGTTTAATTTAAATTCTAAAATTGTAGAAATTTAAGAAATGACATCACGAAGTAAAGTAAAAAATTGTTTGATTTATTTCTTTTTTTTGCTAAATTTATTTAAATAAAAGATTCTCAAGCAAAACAGACAGAATTTAATTTTTCTTAAAATTTATATTTTTAAATAATTTTTTTAATTGAAAAAATTAGATTTTTTTATTATTATAAAAATTAAAATGTAATTTACCAAATAAATTTATTAGAAAACTAATTGATTGACATATTTAATTATACAAAAAAGAGAAATTTTAAAACTAAATTAGAAAGAGAGATTAAGAATAATAAATTGTATAATTTTATAAAATGTTTAATTTAATAATAAAAAATACTCAAGCAATTAATTTTTAAATTAGAAATGTTGATTGAAATTTTTTATTAAATTATTATCATTAGTTAAAAAAATATTTGAAGTTTTTTAATATATTTAAGACGAAAATTAACAATTTAAGTTACCAAATAAATTTATTAGAAAATTTACTCAACTGAAATATTTATTATTATCAAAAAAGAGATTTTAAAAGAGTTAAATTGAAATATGAATTTAAGAATATAAAATTATGCAAAGTCTGACTTTAAAATCAATAAATTTTTTTTAATTTTATAAAATAATTAAATTAATTTTTTTTGAAAATAAAAGATGGATAATTATAACTTGCTTATTAAAAATAAAAACTAAATAGTAGAATCTAAAAATGATGTTAATGATAGAGATAAAATTTAAATTGATTTATTTAGAGATATAAAAAAGAAAAAATACTCAAATTTTAACAGTGGTAATGGTATGAAAAAAGGAGATGAATCATAAATATCACAGTATTCAAATAGCAATCTAGCTAAAGAAAGATTTTCAGAAACATAAAAATCTTTTTTGAAAGGAAATAATAGCTTATCAAAGCTAAGAGATATTCAGTCTAGAAATTAGAGCAGCACATTTTAAAATAATTAATAATTCAATTCTAAATTAAGAGAATAGGGTTAACTTTAGGGTAATCAAATTTTGAATGAAAAACTTAAGGATAATCAAAAAGAAATTACAAATATAAACTTAAATGAAACAGTATTTAAAAGCAATTCAGCTTAGCAAAAACCATAGTTTTACTCTTTATCTCCCCACTCTTTACAATAACATTTAAAAAAAGGAACTATTATGAATATCATTAAATAGTGCTAATCTACCTAATATATAAGTCAAAAGCACATTACCGAGTTTACAAAAGAAATAAGGAATAAACTTCAAAGTTCAACTTTGTACAGTAAAGCATTAATGAAAAAATAAAAAAATAAATAAAATATAAAATCATTCATCTCTCAAATAGATTTTAGTAATGTACTTAACGATAAAACATCAATCACTTAGTAAGAAACAACTAACCAAGAATAGCAGTAGCAAAATAATTAGTACAGCGAATTTTCTCATTAATTTGATGATAAGTGCTCTTTTTAACATGACTCTGATAAAATTGACAATAAAAAGTCATTATAAAAATTAAATAACGACAATAATAACATCCTTTGTCAAGAAAATTTTTAAGCAAATGAATCTTTTTATTCTACAACATAAAATAGATTTAGGTACAATAAAGAATTTAATAAAAGCAGAAAAGTTAAAGAAAGAATAGCTTTATCACCTCAAAATTAAAAATAAGAAAATTAAAATAAGGATTTTTCCTTTAATAATTTTTAATGTTCTTTAATTTAGAAATAGAATTCTAGATAAAGCAGTGCAGAGTACAGTAAATTTAATCCACACAGCTCTGCTTAAAACTATACATTTGAAACTTTTGTTAATCATAGTGAATCAAAAAATAGAGACTAATAAAAAGAAAAAAGATAATCACTGAACCTAGATAACTCTAAAAAGATAATAAATAAGGAATAATAGCTGCAAACTAAAAGCTACAATAAAATATCAAATAAATCATAGCATTTGAAAAATAATAGCTTGAATATGAATATGATTACAGATTATCAATAATAATAGTAATAAAAATACTAAATCAACGCAAGCTAAAAAAGTTTTTTGGTTTTAAATGATTAGCAGCTGACAGCTAACACACAAAATATTTTTACTAGTGTACCTACTACTCTAAGCGATTAGAAGAAGAGTATTTTAACTTTCAATGGTCTAAATAAAAATATTATTAAAACTTTTAAACTTGATAAGATCATTCAAAACGAACATGAAAAAAATTTTATTAAGCTTGCATAAAAATTTGAGTAAAACGTGAAAGATTTAAAACAGCTAGATAACTTTTAAATTAACACAAATTCTATTAGATATAATTTAACTTAAAGTTAATCTGCAATGGTTAGAAATAGACATAATCAAAGACTGATCGACCTTTGCAATCTAAAGAAAAAAATAAACATGAGCACAATATTAAGGGACAATCATAACAATAATAACATTGAAAACGTTTAAAATTTAAGAAAAAAAATAGATAGTTAACAAGCAGAGAGAGAATAGTCTGAGTAAAATAAATAAGATATTAGTCTACTCTAAAATCTACATATATAATAACTATAAAAACATAGTAAGCCCTCTTGAGATGAATTCTAGTCTTAGCATTATATAAAATTTATATATTTTAAAAAATGGCTTAAATATTTTTCATTAATTTATTTTAAAATTTTTACAAGTCATCTAAAATTTAGGTAAACTTTAAAATAAAAGATTTATTTAGATTGATTAAAATATTTTCATTTGTAGAAATTTTGAAAATTTGTTAATTCCCTATTGAAAATTTAAAATAAAATTAATGAAAATTATTTATTTTTTATTATATTTTAAAATAATTTATAATATTTATTTTTCATTTTATAATATTTGTTTATTGACTTTAAATTTAGATAGATGCTTGGCTTGTTTAAAACTATTTTATTAATTTGAAATATTTTTATTGTAATAAAACACATTATTATTTTTAATGCATTCATTTTGAATGTAATCTAAATGTTTATTTTAATGAACATTTAAGAATCTACTTTTAAATTAAAAAAACGACTTGCAATCATAATTCACACTCAAAATAAATCCATGATAAAAATAAAATAATTTTTTAAATTTATTTAAATTTAAAATAAATAAATAATTTATAGTAAATTTATCAAAATTATTAATTAAAGTATTTGGTAATTAAATAAAGGATATTGCTTGCTTATTTTTAGTATTAATCTTAAATTTAATTTATCTTAAGGATTATTTTTTGATAAAAAATACATTTCATTAGATCAATTAATTTATATTTTAAAAGTAATAAATAAAATGTTTAGAAACTTATTAGTTAAATCAATTAAGTTAGCAGCCAACAGACAGCTCTTTGCTTAATAAAAAAATACTAAGCTCTTTAACGCTTGGTTGAGTTAAAACTAAATTTAAAGCCTCAACGCTTTAAGTTCTCAAAACAGATATAATTTTACTTCCTCTGGAGATACTTAAGTTAATCAAATTTTAGATGAAGTTGAAGCAAAGGTTTTCTAAGTTTTAAAAAGTGCTGCTAAGTGTAAAGCTGATAAATTGAGCAGAACAGCTACTTTCGAAGAACTAGGCTTTGACTCTCTCGATGGAGTTGAGCTCGTTGTTGCCATGGAAGAATTATTTGGTTTTGATATTACTAATGAAGAAGCTGAAAAAATTGTTTCAGTTCAAGACGCAATCACAATTTTCAATAAAAATCTTGTAGAAAAAATCAATAGAGATAAGCTTGTTGAATTATAAGAATCCGAAACAACTCCCTTAAAGAAGTGAGTGCTAAAAAATCCTTAGTATAAATTTTTAACTTAACATTATCAGTGAATGAATGAATGCTCTTTTTAAATTAATTATCAAGTATGAAAATAAATAAGTATTTTTAGATGTATTTATATGGCTTATATTCAATTATAACCTCATTTAACCACTTTGTAGTTCTTTAGATAAAATCTTTTAAGAAATAAATGGTTTTATCTTTTCTTAATTTTAATCTTTGAAATTTGTTTGTTTATTAATGTAAAAAAGAAATCTAAATAAATGCTTGATTTTTTTTCTAGAAAATTTATTTATATACACATTTATGCACAAACTTTTATTTCTATTTATAAAAATACATAAAAATATTAAAAGACATATCTCTCATTCTGTAAATTGGCACACTTATGGTTTTTCAACATTTAGATAATCTTCAGTTTTCATAGAAATCGACTTAGTCCTTAATCCACAATTAAAGTTTATTACATCTCCTTAATCTAGCAGGCTTTAATCAGTAAGAGTTTTTATACCCCAAATGGATCCAAATGGTGGTACTGCACCTGGGATGCATTTTGTGAGGCTATAAACTTCTTCTGGTTTAGCTAAATCTAACTTTTTATGTCCAACAATACCTCTAATTAGCTTCCAAGAAAGCTTTTTACTAGCTGACATAACAGCTAATATAAATGTAATATTTTATTTATCCTTAAGTAACATTGCTTTTGCCCCAGAATCCAAGGAAACTCCTCTAACTTAAGCTGATTCTTCACTTGTTTTGCATGGTTTATGATCTAAAGTTGTAAATTTTATCCCATTTAAAAGCTTAAAAACTAAATCGCAAGAATAGTTGTCTTCTTTAATATTTTCGTCGCCTTGTTCAATATTTGTCATAACTTCTTCTTTTTATTGACTTTATTCTTTAGTTTGATTGTTTTAATCCATTTTACTATATCTTTTTGATTATTAATATAATGATATCAAATATAAGATTTTTTGCAATTAGATTAAACAAATTTGAGTTCTTAAAACTTACTTTTCTGAAAACTATGAAAAATCTTGGAATTTTCATCAATTTTGTAATATATAAACTCTTTAAATCTTGAATTAGTTAATTCTAAAATAAAATTAGAAATTTTACATCAAAATTTTATAATAATTTTAATTAATGAAAATTTTCATATTAAACTTATTTATTTTTATCTTTTAGAATTTAAATTTTTTTATTTTTGAAAATAGTATTCTATTTTTTTAAATGAAATTATTTGAGTAATATTAATTTATACTTATTTAATATGATGAATTAGTACTTTTAATTAATTAAATAATTAATGATATCATCAGACTTCAAAAAGATAATATTGTTCATTGAATATTTTTATTTTTATATTATTTTTAATAATAAAATTATATCAATATTTCTTCAAGAAGGAGGAACTTGCATTTACTAATTTTTGATTAATTTATACTTTTAATAAATAAATGCTAAAACTAAATAATTAATTTTATGATAAAATTCAAATAATATTTTTATAAGTTGAGTATTAGACTTTAATAACCCAAAAATTGAAGGAGGAAAAGAGAATAAGACAGACAAAGTAGATACAAATTTTCTAATATTTAGACTTAATTCAGTATAAAATTACTTTTTTTTATAAATTTAATAATAAAATTATATTGAATAATATTTATTATATAAATTTATACTTGCTTTGATAAATTAGCACTTTTAATTAATTAAACTCTAAAATTAAATAATTATTTTATCATCAAAATTCAAAAAAGTCTTATTATAAATTGAATATATAAAAAATATACTTTATATTAATTTATTATTTTATTTTTAATGATAAATTTTAATAATTTTTAATATAATTTGTATTAATAATATTTAAAATGAAATTTTATTTAATAATGACTGATCAATTAGAACTTTCAATTAACAATATTCTAAAAATTAAATAATCCCTTTTATCATCTAAATATATTAAAAAATGAATTTAATTAATAAATTATTTTTTATTTTTAAAAGATACTATTAAAAAATTATTTTTATTTTATTAATTTTTGGTTTTAAAATTATATTGATTTTGAATGAATTTATATGTATAATATTTAATAATGAACTAATCTATGTATGACTGATAAGCATTTTTATAATCCAAAATTAGTTTCTTTTTTAATTAACTATTTTTTTAAAAAAAAAAAAACAGAAGTTATTATACAATACACTTTATGGTCTCTAAAAATCATTAATTAATTTTTTGAAAGAAATCTTTCTTATATAACTTTTCAAACAGAAATAATTATTATTTTGTAATAAAGCTTTATAATTTAGTTTATTAAGGTATTGAGAATATAAATCAACAATTACTAAAAGCATAAAATATAGTGAAGTGTAGAATTAGGATTTAAAAGTAGTAATTTAATAAATAACTATTAAGTTGAAATAAATAAATAAGTTGAAGTGATCTCAATCGAAATTTTCAATAATAAGTAAGCAAATAAGTAATTAACTAATGAATAGAATGAATCCATACGATAGTAAAAATAATGATCCTATTCGCGAGAAGCTCAAATAGTTAGAAGAAAAATCAGTTGAGCTATAAAAATAGGGTAAATATGGAGAGTCTCTTGATGTATTAGAAGAAGCTTTTAACCTAAAAATCAATGCTTATGGTGAAGAAAGCGAAGAAGTCCTTAAAACAAGTGAAAAGCTTTGTGAGCTTTGTAATTTGATTGCTATGTTATGTCTAACAAGAGGGAAAAATGAAGCTTGTTTTGAATTCTTAAAAAAAGCGAGAGTTTTATGTGAAAATTCATACAACTTCAAAGCAGTAACCTACAACAATATGGCTTGCTACTATAAGCGTATAAATAAAAATAGAGTAGCTCTTGATTATCTCAAAAAGGCCTTAGAAATAGAGATACATATAGATCGCCCATAAAGCTTAGCTGATACCCACCTTAATTTATGTGCAGTTCTTTCATAGTTAGAGCGCCACAAAGAGGCTCTTGAGCACGTTCTTATGAGTATTGTTCTTTTACAAGAGGAACACATGCAGAATGTTCTTTAGTATGGACATCCTCGCCAAAGATAGTAGCAAAATATGCATAATTCAGAAAATTAGGATCCTAACGATAATGATGATGGAGATTATCAAAATCATGAATAAAAAGGATAATAAAACAGTGATGGTGGAAATAGAAATTTTGATGATCGTATTGCAGTTTTAGCAATAGCTTACCACAATATGGGTGTTGAATTAGAATTCCTCAGTCGTTTTGAGGAAGCTATTCAAGCTTATAAGAAAGCTGTTAATTTTTCGATAACTTATCTTGGAGAAAGCCATAGTCTAGTAGAAAATCTCAAAGGTGTTCTAGCCTAAGCAGAAAACTAAATACAATCATAAAAGTCTAAGGAAATTCGTAGAAGAGAGGGTAAAGACATAAATAAAAAACCTTCAATCCGTATCAACCAAGCTTAAACAGTTTACAATACATCTGATATGCCATATAAACGTGCTACAACTGCTAAATCTGCTCCTGGTGGAGGTAATTTTAGAATAACTTCTGCCTAAACCACTAATAACCCTTAATATAAAACAAAACTGCCTTCTATGCAATTCTAACAAAATCAGGGCACAGGAGGAAACATTCCGATTTAAGGAGTCCGCTCACCTACCTAGTAAAGGCCTTATACATCTAACTATCCATCTCAAAGTTCTAAAAATATGAATCAAGGTTAAATGAACTAAAATTATTATTAGAATAATTAATATGATTAATAATAATATACTCCATAAAATTAGCAGCAATCAAACTACTAAATGTAATAAAACAATTAACAATATCCTTAAAACGAAATGCTGAACCCTCGAATTGATCATTCAAGAAATGATATTTCCCCAGACTAGTACTCTAATTAAAATAATTGAGAATTTCAATATAACTTTAATATAAACTACCAAATAAATTAAATATCAAATATTTAAGTTATCTTTTCATGCATAAAAACAAATTTTAATAATATTAACTTTGCATTTTGTTATTTATATTGATTGATTGATCGATTTATCGATCTCATCTGACTATTTATTTATGTTTTTTAAAATAAAAAAATTTTAATTTTTAATTGTAAAATAATTTTAATTTTATTTTTATTAATTTTAAATATTATTTTTAATATTTATTTTAATACAATACTCATATTTTAGATAAAAATGGTTCTTCAAATTTTTATTTAAGTTGAAAGAAAATTTTGTATGATTTATGAATATTATTTTAATATTTAAATTAAATGTGGAACTAATTACCAATAATCTTAATGACATATTTCTATAAAAGGAAAGTATAGACAAATAAATAATATTGATTGAAATTATTCTTGTAAAAAAATTATATTTAAAGAAAATCTTATTATCTTATACGTGCATTAAATAAATATAATAAATAAATAAATAATTTATATCATCTGTTTTGTGTTTTGAGGAGATAAAATAATAGTTGGTTTGCTAAAATGTTGTCTCAATATTTTTATTGGTTAAGAATTTAATTTATTGATTTCTCCTTATAAAAATGAGGAAATTTAGAAAAAGAATTATTTTTTTTACATATTAAATATATAAACTATTTTAACTAACTTTAAAATTGTTTGGTTTGGATATATGTTTTTTGAGGAAATAAAAGTGAAATAATGAGAATATATATTTTAAATGGCTTAATTTATATTTACTTATACAATTTTTTATAATTTCTGATGAGTTTAATGATATTTGTTTATTTGTATGGTAAGAAGATTTTTCATGTAAGGTAGATACGATCAAAAATGTTAAGGATTTTAGATTAGAAGAAATAATTTTGCTTATTTTTTATCATTTATTTGTTTTTTTATTTTTATAAAGATTTATTAGCAATTATAAAGTAAATTAAAAATATAGACAATTAATTAGTTCGATATGTTAAAGTTATTCAAAAGCAATTCTAATAAAACCAAAGAAAATGAAGTAATTAGTATGAAGTTTGAAAAAACTGAAAAGACTGTTAATTTATAGACCTACAATACAAGAGCTATATAATTGATAGAGTAGTAGGATTTGTTTTATCTGCAGGCTGACAAATAAATCACAAATATTCAAACCTGCTTATAAATCGATAGAAAAACTGGAAATATTTCAGAAATACCACAAGATGAGGTTAAAAGCAGCAAAGTTTTAACAGATTATAGTGGATTTTTAGGTATTATTAATATTGCAGGTGTTAATTTTTTAATGTTTGTGAAAGATGTCCACATTCTATCTGTTCTTGATGGAAGAGATAAAATTTATGAAATGGTTTCGCTGGATTTTGTGCAAATTCATTAATCAGCTAATAAGTTATCAAAAGATATCCATGAATTTACATCTTATATTGAAAAGTATTTATGCAGCAAAAATGGAGGATATTACTTCTCGTATACTTATCCTTTAACTGTGTCGCAGTAAAAAATTAATGATTTAAGAAAACTTTAATAAAACTTGAATAAACCAGTCTTTCACTTAGTAGATAATGATTTCTTATGGAATCACCACCTTCTTAAACCTCTGGTTGATTAAATGGTTTCTAAAGAGTGGCAAGCTTAGCTAATCCAAGGTCACGTTTATAATGTAGTAATAGGAAGCGATGCCAAAAATTTAATTTTTTATACAATCATTTCAAGGAGATAATGCAAGAGAGGTGGTACTAGATATAATCATAGAGGAATTGACTCTGAAGGTTATGTAGCTAATTTTGTAGAAAGTGAATAAATTATTCTATTTAATTCTATGAAAAGAATAATCTCACATCTGTAAATTAGAGGAAGTGTACCTTCTTACTGGACTTAGAGAGGTATTTCGGCAAAATTGATAATTGAATCATCAAGGGAGCTTTCTGATCAAGCATGTTCATTGCATCTTAACTATCTTAAGAATAATTACAATAATGTTATTTGTGTAGATCTTATGACTGAAAATAAACAAGATGAATTAAAATTGATGACAGAATTCAGGAATCTTTTGCTTAATCCTTCTACTGAAAGTAATTCAATTGGCTAAATTAAAAAAGACTTTTAAGGCTTTATTTAATATTTTGAATTTGATTTCCATAGAGAAGTAAAAGGCGATAAATTTGAGAATATTGATAAATTTATTAGTAGCACTTTTCTTTAAGATTTGTAAAATTATGGATGTTTTGTTAAAAAGTACTCATTAGAGTTTGATTAGATAGGGAAATCTTTGAATGACTAGATAGGCGAGGTTTAGTGGAGACAAAAAGGAATCGTCAGGACGAATTGTTTAGATTGCTTAGATAGGACTAATTTCTTCTAATTAAGAGTTGCTTTTAATGCTGTTTAGAAAGTAATATTTCCTTACTTAGGAATTGAGTTAAAAAATGCAGACTTTGACAATTTTTGTAAAGATTTTCAATATAGCTGGGGAAAAAATGGTGATAGAATCAGTAATCACTATGCTGGAACAAAAGCAACTACTTCCATGGTTGCTAAAAAAGGAAAATCTGGAGTTTTGGGTTTTATTAAAGGGAAATTGACTTCAGGATAAAGATTCTTCAAAGGAATTTTCACTGACGCTTATAAATAACAATGTTACAGCGTTATTCTTGGAGAACACTATGAGACCTAGCAAAACTTAGAATATCAGGAAAATTTGTATAAAGAATTAAAATAGGCAGAAAGTAGATTTATAAGCCATAATAATATAACTATTTTTGTTGCTTCATGGAGCGTCAACTCATATGTTCCTGACAAAAAATCGAACCTTAACACAATTTTTAAAAATAATCTCCACAATACTAACTGCAATTATAAGATTAGAAACATGCAATAGTCCTCAATTAAAGAAACAGATAGCAGATAGATTTCATGTAAATTTGTTAGAATATATTTTTAATAAAGTTGATTTATTTTAATTAATTTTTTAAAATTTTAATCAAAAGAAGGAGGAAAAGATTCTATTTTCTCAATTAAAAATTCTAAAAAATGCGATATAGTTATAGTGGGTCTTCAAGAAATTGTTGAATTGAGTGCTAAAAATATCCTTTAGATTAGTTAACCAAAATCCACAGATTTATAATAAAAATGGTAGGAATTAATACATGAGCACATAGGTGGATAATAAGAATATTTCTTTGTTGATTCTCACAGTATGGCTGGAATAACAACCTTCATTTTTGCAAGGGTCGACTTGAAAGAGAAGATTTCAGATATAGAATATGATGATGTTCCAACCAATTTAGGTGGAAAATTCATTAACAAAGGTGGGGTTGGTTTTAGATTCTGGGTTGATGATACTTCGATTGCGGTATTAAATTGTCATTTACCAGCAGGACAGTCAAATATTGATTAAAAGATATCTTCATTTAATAGCATACATCAGAAATTATTTTAGTAAGAAGGTATGGCAATTTATAAGAGAGACCCTATTTGGAAGTCAGATAAAGTCATTTTAATGGGAAATTTAAATTTTAGAGTAGATAAGAAAGAGAAAGACTGTAAAAATGAAATTTAATAAATTATAAATTTACAAAAAGGAGGAGAATTTGTTAAGTCTTCTTAAGAAATTTAACAAAAATTAATTTCTTATGATCAACTTAAGTGTTTAAATTATTTAGCATAGAATTAAAATTCATCACAAAAAGAAAATGTAGATCAAAATTTAGAATTCTAGCCATTAAGTTCAGATGCAAAAAAATACTTTAATAATTACATAAGCGACTGTAAGTTATACCTCGAAAATTACTATGAAAAAAAAATACACTTTCTTCCAACTTACAAATTCGAAGTAGGATCTGATAACTATCATAATTCTTGGAAATCAAGAGTGCCTTCTTATTCTGATAGAATCTTTATTTGGGATGTTGAAAAGTAAAACTAAGGCATCGAATAATCATATCTCTAATACGATAGTGTATATGGCATAGATAACTCTGACCACAAGCCAATTTTTGCAATTTTAACTTTCGATGTAAAGGAAATTGATTATTAATTGAGAGAATAAATTATAGAAGAAATTATTCTGAAGCAGTAAGGTAAAACTTAGTCAAATTTTTTAATGAATCTAAATAATGACGATAATGACTTTTATGATTAGAATGAAAATATTACGTAAAAGGGAGCATTTGAAAGTTTTGTTGATAAAGATTTTTTTTCTTCATGAGAGCTAGATAAGATAGATAGATAGAAAGATAAATAATAAATTTAGATAAAACTTTTGTAACAAAATTATATTTATATTATATATTAATAAATAAATAAATCTTTTATAAGCTTAACTAAATTTGATAAAAAGTCATTGATATGTAAACAAAATGTACAAAACCAATTAAAATTCTAACTAGACCATTTTTATTAATCTAAGATTTAGATAAAAATTCTAGTAATATAATTTTTAATAGCTGTTAAAGATTGTAATTAATATTATTTTAATTTACATAAACGAGAAATGATAAAAAGAATTAGTTAATTTTTTTCTTTAGTAAATACTTGGAGTTTTTTATTCTTTCTCTAATGTTTAAAATTATATTTTAATACTTCTATCAAAAATTTATAAAAGCCTTCTATAAATTAAGTAAATTTTATTTAAGGCAAGTTATGATGTAAGGAGTAAAGAAACGATTTTAATTCTATGCTAGACTATTTCTGTTTTTTATATGTTTTTATAAAGTAGTATTTTAGTTTTTAATTACTATTAAAGCATGAATTAATATAAAATATAGAGATGTAAAAATTATTTAATACCATAGATATTTTATTATCCATAGATATTTATAATGCTTTTACTCTCTCAAAAATTTAGTTTACAACTTTATTATTTTATTTATGGTAAACTCAAAAATTTAATTATATTTTTTTGATTTTAGTTTTTGTATCTATTTCTGTATCTTAAATATTTTTATACAGTAAATACATCCAATAAATTGTAGTTTAAAAATATGAGAAATAAAAAAATTAAATATCAGAGAAATTTAATAATCCTTGAGATATTTAGAATGTTTTCTTAAATATTTAATTTTCAATTTCATCTTTATTTATATGATAAATTTGATTTTTCTATTTTCGATTTGAATATTATTTTTTTTCTTCAATATCTTAAATACTATTTCTTATTTATTATAAACTAAATTTTCCTAATCATTAGATTTGAAGAAAATTATAGATATTATAAATATTTTGATATTGTAAAAAAATATAAATTTGATAATCTAAAGTTCATTTTATATTTTTTATTTTAAGACAATTCAAGCTTAATAAATTAATTAGTTGGAATTGGTGCTAATCTGATTTTTTAAAATGCAAATTTATTGATATTGTGTAAATCAAAAGTATAGTTCGGAAGGTTATTATTTTTTAAAAATAAATATTTACCATAAATTTATTAAATCTTTCTACTCAATATTCAATTGTTTTTAAATTTGATGTAAATTTTTAAGAGTTCTCTTAAGCACCATCCAAATTTAATTAAATGATGATCATTTCTATCCATAAGAAAGTTTTACTTTCTATTTATATTAATGGATTATGGATAGGGATTTTAGTTTATACAATTACACTAAAACTACTGAATAGTTCTATTTAATATTTATGGAAATTAGATTGTATTAAAAAAAGTACTAGTAAAAAAATATTAATTAAATAAACAAGCAAACAAACAAAAACAAAGATTGAATAAAATGACTGTCAAATTTTAATTGAATATCTTATTTTTATTTCTAATTTATTAAATAAAAATTCTACTTTCAAGTAAAATATCTTTTCACCTTTTATCCCTTAGCGTTTATTTTAATAAATAGAGGAGTTACTCATTTCTGAAGAATTTTAAAAACCTTAAATTACTTCTGCGGATGTTGTTGGATGGTCAAAAAACATTATTAGAACTTGTGAGCAATAAAATATTGTTGAGTACACTGGATAAATCTTTGGGGTTTTTTCTTAAGATGTTACTAAAAACTTTAAAAACTACACTAAATTACCTCCACATTGGAGTGCGCTAGTAAGATTAGACTTGATGCTTTATGGAAGTGTAGATGCTGATGAAGGAGATTTTGCTGGAATTAGCATCGACTCAAATACTATGGATAGATATACAAAAAATGATGTAGATGGATATAGAATTTGTTCAGATTCGTCAAACTTTTGGGGTACACTATATAATGATGCTATTTATCCATATTAAAAAAATGTTACTCACGCTAGTAGTTTTTTAGTGCTCAAAATAGATTCTCAATTTACTGGAAAGAATACAGCTCGTGATTATGAAGGCTATGCATTCAAACATGTTTCAGTTTATGTTGATACATGTTATGAGAGTTGCTAAACTTGTAATGGTCCCACTTCTGTAATTAAAACTCAATTCTCATAAATAAATAATTAATTATTTTTATTTATCAATAGAATTAATGTACTGCTTGTATAGATAAAGCAGTTTAAGTTAATGGTGTATGTACCTGCCCAGGTTAACTCTTTGCTTACAATTTTGAATGTGTTGCTGCTTGCCCTCTTGGTTATGTAGGAAATGTAGTAACCAAAATATGTGAATAGTCTAAATGCTTAAATAACTGTAGCAATTGTGTCAATTAGTAATGTACCAAATGCAACTCTCCTTATAAATTAATAAATGGAGAATGTGTTTCTGCATGTCCTTCTTATTCTACAGATAAAGTAACCTATTGTGAAGATAAAATGACAGGGTTAAATTGTAAATTATTGTTTTTCATATATTTTTAATGCTTTAATTATATTAATTATTTTCAAAGATGGAGGATATGCTTTTAAAGGTCTTTATTCTTCTAACTTTGGAGATAGCGAAATTTAAGGTTAAGGTTTGAAACTTGTAAATTTTAAAAATGGTGGTGCAACTTTTAGTAGCTGCTCAGGAGAAAGATTTGTAGGTGGATGGAATGTTGCAGGCTCAGGGTCTGAGATTAGAAGAGAGATTGCTAACTTGTATTTTTAAAATATTTAATTAATTTAATTGATAAATTTCTTTTTTATTAACATTAGTAAACCTCATTGGTCAATAAGAATAGGTTTTAAATATATAATGATAGATAATTGGGCTAGTAGTGAAAATATTTAAGTGGTTTTAGATAATAATAAAGTTATTTCTACCATATCAAAAGCTTAATCTAATTAGGTAGGTAATATATGTGGTAATAAAAATACCGAAGCAACAGGAGTCTATGACTATAATAGCACTCATATAAGTTCTTCTCTTATCATTTCTATTAAAACCAACTTAGATTCTGGAAAATCTCCTTTTGAAGCCTCGTTTGGAATTAGAGAGTTGTTTATTTTAGTCAATTATGTAAGTTTTTAGTTTATTTAATTTAATGTGAAATTAATTTTACTATTTATGGTTGATTAACAGTGCTAAGATAATTGCCTTGAATGCAACTAAAATGGTTGCACAAAATGTCCTCAAGGAACTTATCTTTATTAATATAATTGTGGTACTTCTTGCCTAACTGATCTAGGATATTGGCCTAATGATAAGACAAATACTTGCGATACTTGCTAAGGAAATTGCTTAACATGCGACACGGCAGGTAATTTAAATATTTATATATAATATATTTATTAATTAATTAGTTGCTTTGATTTATAAACAACAGCAACTTCATGTTTAAAATGCAAACCTGGAACATACTTGTATAACAAATCCTGTTCAAACACGTGCCCAGATGGATACGCTCCAAATTAATCTACACTAACTTGCGATAAATGTCATTAAAACTGTAAAACCTGCTCAAATCCAAGTAATTTATATGATACCCGATAAAAAATAATTTGACATAAAATTTATTAGGTGATGATAGCAAATGTACACAATGCTAAGGTTCAAGATTTTTGAGTGGATCTTAATGCGTAGAAATATGCCCTAATGGATAATATGGAGAATTTAGTAAAATTTTTTACAATTAATTGTTTGATTAATATATTATTTTAAAAGATGGAAATAAATGTACACCTTGTAATGCTAACTGCTTAACCTGTAAGGGTCCAACAAATGCAGATTGTTTATCTTGTAACATAAATAAGCTATATTAACCAGATAATAATACTTGCGGAACTAGCTGCAAAAGTAATTAATATATTAATGGAACAAATTGCACTCCGTGTGATAAAACATGCTTTACTTGCAGTAGCGGAACAGCAAAAGATTGTAAATCTTGCAATAATGGGTGAGTTTTTTTTATAAAAAATTCTTAAAATAACTTTAATTTTATTGTAAAATAGATATTTATTTTCAAATCAATGTCTTACTTAGTGTCCAGACCAGTATTACCCAGACTCATCAGATAAATCAGCCTAGGTTTGTAAATAATGTAATTCTTCTTGTTTTAATTGTAATGGACCAAATTAAAATTAATGCACATAATGCAGTGGAGATTTATATTTAAATCCTGGTAACCTTTGTCTGAAAACTTGCCCTGATGGCCAATTCTAAAATTCAACAAATAACAAATGTGAAACTTGTGATTCTAATTGTAAAACTTGTGCCACAGCGAAAAATAATTGCTTATCGTACTAAAATAAATTAATTAATTAGATTTTCTATTTAAAATTTTTTTTGTTTTATTTTTAGATGTAATGCAAATCAATTTTTAGATACAGATGGAGTTTGTAAAGGTGCATGTCCTTCAGGAAAGTGGACAAATAATAGTAATAAATAAATAAATAAAATTTATCAAATATTTTTTAGTAAATATTTATTTTTTCTAAAGCAACTAAAAAATGTGAGTTATGTGATCCTAATTGTAAAGCATGTGATGCAGCTAGCAAGAGTAAATGCACTTCTTGTAACTCTCCATTGTTTTTAGATAAAGATAAAAACATATGTGTTAATTCTTGTCCTTCTTAATATTTTGGAAATTAATCAAGTTTACAGTGCTAGGTATTAGTTTATTTTTTATATTTATTTTTTTACAAATTTAGAAATTTTTAACTTATTTATAATTTGTTCTACTTTAAAAATATTTAGAAATGTGATACTACCTGCTAAGAATGTACTGGATAAAATAGTAATCAGTGCACTTAATGTAGTGGCACTTTATACTTAGATGTTAATACATGTGTTGCTACCTGCTAACCAGGAAAATTTTCTAATTAAAAAACAAATAATTGTGATCTGTGTGATTAAACTCAATGCAAAGAATGTACTGGTTCTAGTACAAACTGTACAAAATGTAATACAAATTTATATCTTAACAATAATAACATATGCTAAGCAATTTGTCCTAAAGGATATTATGCAAATTTATAAAATGGAAAATGCGATTCTTGTAATCCTAGTTGTGAAACTTGCTTCGGCCCAGGTTCAGATTAATGTACTAATTGCAAAGGAGATTTATTTTTTGATCCAATTTCATAAAAATGTGTGAAAAATTGTTAATAATAATATTATGCTAACAATGAAAATAATTAATGCATGTAATGTGACAAGTCATGCCTAGAATGTACAGGTTCTCTTAAGAATTAGTGCACAAAATGTCCAGATTAAATCATCCTTTTTAATAATCAATGTATATCCAATTGCCCTGACAATTACTTTAAAGATCCAAATGCTTATAATTGCATCAAATGTGATTCAAGTTGCTATAACTGTAGTGACAGTACCCCAAATTCTTGTACTCTTTGTAAAGGAGATCTTTATTTGACACCTTCAAAGCAATGTCTATAAGATTGTCCAGATGGAACATATAAGGATAATAATATTTGTAAAAAATGTGATTCAAGTTGCTTAACTTGCTCTGGACCAGAAAAAACTAACTGTTTAAGGTAAATAGTTTATTCAATATTATGAAATAGAGAATATTTCTGAAAATTTTTTTAAATAAAATACTGTAAAATCTTTATTTTTTTTCAATAAATTTATATTTATTTAAATTTTTAAGTTTAATTAATTATTGTTTTAAATTTTTAACGATTAAGGTTATCAAACAGATTATAATTAATATTTTACAGTATTGAAATAGAGAGCTTACTTTTTTAATATTTAAAATTATATTTAAATTATTTTAGGTGTGGAGGTTTAACATATTTAGAAGATAATTAATGTTAATCAGATTGTAAAAATGGATGGAAAAATTCAAGTAAATTTAAAATTATTATTAAAAAAATATCATTTATTATAAAAATAAAAAGATACAAACACCTGTGATGCATGCAACAGTAAATGCTCTAAATGCAATGGTCCTGATGAAAATAATTGTAAAGAATGTCCTAGCGGAACATATCTTAATACTTTAGATAATACTTGTGGTACTAATTGCCCTCAAAATTATTATCCTAACACATCTAACAACAAATGCACTGTAAAATTTACTAAATTATTTATTTTATGATTAATAGCTATTATAAATTCACTATCACATTAGACATATATTAAATAGGCTTTATTTTAAACTTTAATAAATTAATAGTAATGCGATTCTTCTTGTAAAAATTGCTCCAATAGCGGATCGGATAAATGCACAGAATGCTAAGGCACTTTATTTTTAAAAGATGGTAAATATTGTTCACCTAATTGTAATGATAATGAGTATGGTAACTAAGCAAATAATATATGTGAGCCTTGTGATTCTAAATGCAAAACATGCAAAGATATTGCTGATCAGTGTACTGGCTGTAATTCAGGAACTTATTTAAATGATAATAAATGTGAAACAAATTGCCCTGATTCTACATTTAAAAATGATAAATCAAATATTTGTGAAAGCTGCCACAATTCATGTAAAACTTGCTCTGGCCCATCTAATTCTGAATGTAACTCTTGTGGAGTAGATACTTTTTTGGATAAAACTAAAAATACTTGTGTTCCTTAATGTCCAAGTAAATATTTTGGAGATTCTGCTACAAACACATGTTTGAATTGTGTTGAAAATTGCGATTTATGCTCTGATGATAAAATATGTTAAAAATGTTCAATTGGATTCTTCTTGCATAATGGTTCATGCGTAGCTTAATGCCCAACTAAATACTTTAACGATTTAAGTAATTTCATTTATTTCTAAATTTTTCAAATTAATTTTTTTTTACAAACTTTAATAAAATAAAAATTAATTTAAAAAAAAATAAATAATTTAAAAATAGACAATTAATAATGCTCTCCTTGCTCTTAGAATTGTTAAACTTGCTTTGATGCTACAAGTAATGGATGTTTAACATGCGTTTCAGGGACATTTAAAAATTAAGATAATAGTAGTTGCTTACATGATAACGAATGTCCATCTGGTAAATATCCAGATTTAAATACTCAGAAATGTGAATCTTGTTTTTCAACATGTTCTGAATGCACAGGAAAGGATGAAAATTAATGCAAAAAATGCATTTAAGATAAATTATTTTATAAGGGGGAGTGTTTGAAATAGTGTCCAAGTAATACTTATATATTTGATAATTAATGTATTGACTGTCACAAGTCTTGCTCTACATGTTCTGGTAGCTCGCAATTCTAATGTTTAACATGCCCTACAGGTGATTATTATTTTTTTAAATAAAATTTAACTCAGTTGAATTAATAATTATTCTAGGGTTTCTTTAAGAAGGAAGTTGTGTTGACTAATGCATTTAAAATTATTATCCAGCTACAAAAAATGGGTAGTAAGTCTGTCTATAATGCTATGAAAAGTGCTCTAAATGTAATGGTCCAGATTCAAATAATGTATAAAATATTATTAAATAAATATAATGATTAAGAAAAATTTTTTATTCTTGAATAGTGTACTGAGTGTCCATCAAATTCATTCATGAACTAAAACTAATGTGTAGAAAATTGCCCTGTTTAACACATTTATGATGTTTAAAGAGTTTGCTAAAAATGCACAAAGGCAATTAAGAATAACAAATGTGTAGAGGAGTGTGCTTAAAATGAATATTTAGACTAAGCAACCTTATTGTGCTAACCTTGTGCAGCATAGTGCCAAACTTGTTATGGACCTACTACAGACGAAGTAAAATATTGCGTTTTATTTAAAAATTATTTAAATTTTTTATCAATAAGTGTAAAAAATGTTCAGATGGAAACTTTTTAGATGCTTAAAAAAACAAATGTTCATAAAATTGCCCAGATAAGTACTTCCCTAATAAATAAAAAAATCTTTGTGAGGTCTGTGATCCTAAGTGTAATACATGCAGTAACTCAGGTGATTCAAGCTGTTTGAGGTAATAATATATTTTTTTATTAAATTAAGCTTTATTTAAATATTATTATTAATAGCTGCAATAGTCCTTTGGTATTATTGGAAGGTAAATGCTTAAAAGATGCTCCTCCAGGGTATTATAAAGATAAAGATGAATTTAAAAAATGTCATGAATCTTGCAAGACTTGTGATGGACCTAGTTCAAGCGATTGTTTATCTTGTCCTTAAGATATTTTTATTTTAGATAAAAAATGCTTCAATCAATGTCCTTCAACTTATTTTAAAAATGAAAGCAAAATGGAATGTTCTAAATGTACAGGTTAATGCAAAGAATGCTAGAGTTAAGATTATTGCTTAAGTTGTCAAAATAATTAATTTGCTTTTAAGGGTAGTTGCTTAGCTAGTTGTGACCCAATTCTTACATTTTAGGATGAAAAATAAAAGCAATGTATCTAGTGTCATTCTAGTTGCAATTCCAACGGGTGCTTAGGACCTGATAAAGGTGACTGTGTTAATGTTGGAGCAAGTGGATTTGATTTACTTATAGTTAAGATTTTGATATTTAAAACTGGACTCTGGGTATTTTCTTCAGGCTTAGGCGTAATTTTAGACTATAAAAATTCATAATCTTTTGGTAAATTTGGATAAGTCAGACCAAGAGATAAATAGCTCAGTATTCATGTTAGTGATAATCAGGTAAAAGAAATTATTCAGAGAGAAAGAAAGGATATGGATTTCTAAGGCACGTAATTGAATGTTAATACATCTCCAAATAGGAGAAAAAGAAATATTTTATCCCGTGCGTCAATGATCTAAATATTACCATCTGAATAAACTACTGCTAATAAAACTGCATTTGGAGACTATTAAGAAGCTGAATCTCCTACAAAAAAAAGTTCTTTAAACTTCTCTTCTGCAAATATATAGAGCTAGCTTAAAATATTACCTATCTAAAGTTATTAGAATGAAATAAATCATTCTCCAACTTCAAGAAGCCCACACATAAGTAGCACTGAAAACTAATTAAATTTTAATGATTTCAAAGCCAAAGCAAGACCTGTCAAAAAATCAACTCTAGCCAAAATAAGCCAAGGATTGCCTACATTCTAAAACAGTAAATTAATATTAATAATTTGTAAATATTAAATTTAAAAATAAAAATATAGTTGAAGATTAAGTGAGTTCAGATAATCGTTTTTAGTAATAATCTGCAAAGGATATTGATTCAATTATTTAAACAAATCAACAAGAAATAAAAACAATTAGTTATCCAAGAAAACTTTATTTCACAATGGTAATCTAATTTTTAAGAAAAATATTTACTAAAGTTTAATATAAAAATTATAAGATTGGCAATGAAATGCTTTCTATAATAACTATATATGACCCTAAAAGAAGCAGATTGTTTAGGTCTGCAATGCTTTATCTAAAGTATTTGGCTCTTTTCTTTATGACCTATATCTCTTAAAATGTAAATTTATTAATTTCAATTATTTTTTAAACGACGAGATTATTAAAATAAAAGAAAAATTATGGAGTAGCAGCTCTTGGACTTTTAGCTGTAATTGCAGGTAAAGGAATCTTATAAAATGCATTATCTTAAGTTGGGTTGTGCCTTAGAAAAGCAGGTTTACTTTCTTTAGCTTTTGTAATGATTCTTTCAGGATCCGATATATATTTCTGGTTCTTGCCCAAAATCCAGTAAATGAGTCAAAATTTAGATATGAAGTGGTCTTTCACTTACATCCTTCTATTTACATCAGACTTTTTAATAATCTAATCTTTCATTTCTTTTATTAGCTATATTGTAACAATTAGATCTAACTTTGTTAATAACTCAAAGCTTTCAAACATTTTACTAAACTTTTTCTTTTAGCAACCTGCTTTGTTACAAAATAAAAATTGAAAATAAATCTAAATTGTTATTGGAGTATTAGCTAGTAATCATTTAGGAAACAATTATAAATAAATTTAATCAAATTAATCAAATTCAAAAGGAATTCAGCTCAAAATATATCATAGACTTATCTCAAATAATTAAATGCTTAAGAGAAAATATTATTTTTAAATAATCAAAAATATATTCTTTAGCTTGAATGAATTTTAAAACCTAATGTCAAAAAATTTATTCTATTTATATAAAATAAAAATATTTTAATTATATCTGTAATCAATCATAAAGTTTTTAAATAAAAAAAATATAATTTTCTTTTTTAATATTTTGTTTTAAAATTAATAAAATAAAAAACATTTAAATTTATTATCTTTTTCTCTATTCAATAAAAAAATTAATCTAATTGATACATTATTTTTATTTGAAATTAATGTTATATAATTAATCGTACAGCTATTTACTCAACTATTACCCACTTTGATAGATAATTATTGTTAAAAAGATAATTAATACGAAATCGAAAAGAATTTTTTTACTCGCTCTATTCAATTACAGTATTATTATACTATACCTAAATAACAAAGTTATTTATAAATAGTACAATTTAATATAATTTTTAACCATAAGTACTATTTTTTATATTTATTACATTGATATTTAGAGATTGTAAATTGTGTTTTATTGCATTTCTTTACACTGTGATTATTTAATCACCCTTATTAATATTTTGACAAAAAGATTACATTAAACAAATAATAATAAATTAAAAAAAACAAAACTAATAAAAAACACAAGCTTTAAATATAAAATGATCATAAAGGGTCAATTTAAAATTTTGTATTTATTCTTAGCTCATTTATTAAAAATTCTACTCCCAAGTAAAATTAGCTCTCATCAACTTTATCTAAATATTTTATTTTGTTAACAGAAGAGTTGCTCATTTCTGAAGAATTTTAAAAACCTTAAATTATTCCTGCGGATGTTGTTGGATGGTCAAAAAACATCATTAGAACTTGTGAGCAATAAAATATCGTTGAATACACTGGATAGGTTTTTGGTGTCTTTTCATAAGATATCACTAAAAACTTTAAAACCTATTAAGAATTACCACCTCACTGGAGCGCATTAGTTAGATTAGATTTGATGCTATATGGAAGTGTAGATCAAAAAGAAGGAGATTATGCTGCAATTATTATTGACTCATATCCTTAGGATAGTTATACAAAAAATGATAAAGATGGCTATAAAATTTGCTCTGATTCTAGAGGTTTTTTTAATTAGCTTTTCAACGATGCAATCTACCCATATCAAAAGAATGTTACTCATACTAATAGCTCATTAACAATCTAAATAGAATCTAAATTTACTGGAGATAATTCCCCAAAGGACTATGAAGGTTATGCTTTTAAACATGTTTCTGTTTATATTGATACTTGTTATGATAGTTGCTAAAGCTGTAATGGTCCTTCTGCTGTAAATAAAACTCATATCTATCTATAAAAAAGTTGAATTTTTAAAATAAAAAATAGAATTAATGCACAGTTTGTATAGATAAAGCAGTTTAAGTAAATGGTATTTGTACTTGTACAGGTTAATTATTTGCATACAAATTTGAATGTATTTCAGATTGTCCTTATGGTTTTGCAGGAAATCCTGTTACAAAAATATGCGAATAATCTAAATGCTTAAAAAATTGTGGAAATTGTGTAAATTAAGAATGCATACAATGCAATTATCCAAATAAATTAATTAATGGAGAATGCGTTTCTTAATGCCCTTCTTACTCTATAGACAAAGGTACATACTGCGAAGATAAATTATCAGGGTTAAACTGTATGTTTTATTTTTTTAAATTTAATTCATTATTTTAATTTAAAACTGATTAATTAAAGATGGAGGATATGTTTTTAAAGGAGTTTACTCATCTAATTTTGGTGATAGTGAAATACAAGGTTAAGGTTTAAAACTTCTTAATTTTAAAAATGGTGGAGCAACTTTTAGTAGCTGTTCAGGAGAAAGATATATTGGTGGATGGAATATTGCAGGCTCAGGCTCTGAAATTAGAAGAGAGCTAAATAATTTGTAATAAAAAATGTATTTTTTTTTACCAGTTAATTTTTTATTTTAATAAAAGCAAACCTCATTCATCAATAAGAATAGGCTTTAAATATATAATGATAGATAATTGGGGTAAAAATGAAAACCTTTAAGTTGTTTTAGATAACAAAAACATTATATCTAATATTAATAAAGAATCAGCTACCTCATAAGGTAATATTTGTGGTAATACTTATCCTGAAGCTATAGGTGTATATGATTATAATAGTACTCATATAAGCTCTTCTCTTATTATTTCAATAAAAACCAACTTAAATTCTGAAAAATCTCCTTTCGAAGCATCTTTTGGAATTAGAGAACTATTTATTTTAGTCAATTATGTAAATTATTTTTTATTTATTTATTTATTTATTATTTTTAAATTGTAAACAACAAACTTTAAAATTTAAATAATAAAATCTGAATGAATATAATTTTGAATGATTTATATTTCATAAGATAAAATCTTTTTAAAAATTAATCAAAATCTTAGAATAAGATAGTTAAAAAATATATATACTATATTTAATGCAATATTTACATTCAAATTTGGAAAATTCTATAAAAAATTTAAGATAAAAATTATTTTAATATTATTTATTTTTTGGTTTTAACGGTTTTAATTTAGAGGAAATTTAGTATATAAAATTAATTTAACTAATTCAATCAAAGTGCTCAGATAATTGCCTAGAATGCAACTAAAAAGGATGTACCAAATGCTCTCAAGGAACTTATCTCTACGAATATAATTGTTAAACTTCTTGTCCTACTGATCTTGGATTTTGGGCTAATTTTAAAACAAATACTTGTGATATTTGCTAAGATAATTGTTTAACATGTGATTTATCAGGTATTTTTTACTTTAATTTAGTATATAAGTTTTTTTGATTTTTAATTCCTTATTTTAGCAACATTATGCTTAAAATGCAAACCTGGAACTTATTTATATAACAAATCATGCTCAAAAACATGTCCAAATGGATACGCTCCAAACTAGGCTACATTAACATGTGATAAATGCCATTAAAACTGCAAAACTTGCAAATCTCCTAGTAAATTAATCAAATTGTCTATTTATAGTATTTAGATTTAAAAATAATAAATAGATGATGATACATAATGCGATTCATGCTAAGGCTAAAGATTTTTAAGTGGCACTTAATGTTTAGAATTATGCCCAGATGGGCTATATGGAGAATATAGTAAAATTTATTAGAAATTAATATTAATCTTAAATTATTGTTAAAAAAGATGGAAATTATTGTGCTCCTTGCAATGTTAACTGCTTAACTTGTAAAGGAAAAACAAATGCAGACTGTTTGTCTTGTAAGAAAAATGCATTGTACTAACCTGATGATAATACTTGTGGAGATAAGTGCAAGACAAATTAATACATTAATGGTAATAATTGCACTCCGTGTGATTAAACTTGTAAAACATGCAGCGGAGGAACTCCAAATGATTGTAAAGATTGTAGCTCAGTCAGTAATAGGTGAATATTTTACATAAATATTTGTTAGATTTTAATAAATTTTGGATATAAAAATAGATATTTTTTTGCTAATCAATGCCTTTCTTTATGTCCAGATCAATATTACCCAGATAAAGATTCATAAAAATGCAAAAAATGTGATTCTACTTGCTTCAACTGCACTGGCCCAGGCTAAAATCAATGCACTTAATGCAGTGGAGATTTATACTTAAATGCTGGAAATAAGTGTCTGAATAGTTGTCCAAACGGTTAATTCAAAAATTCAACAAATAATAAATGCGAATCATGTGATTCTAATTGTGTTACTTGCAGCACAGCTAAGAATATTTGCACTTCGTAATTAATTAATTAAATAAAATATTTTTTTAATCAATTATATATTTTTATCTATACATCTTAGATGCAAAACTAATTAATTTTTAGACACAGATGGAATTTGTAAAAGTAGCTGCCCTGAAGGAAAATGGACAAATTAAGGTAACTTGAAATACAAAAAATCTTACTTACTTTTATACATATTTTTTTATAAAAAGCAAAATAAATATGTGAATTATGTGATCCTAATTGTAAAACTTGTGATGCTGCTAGTAAGAGTAATTGTACATCTTGTAGTTCTCCTTTGTTTCTAGATAAAAATAGCAAAAAATGTGTTGATCCTTGCCCTTCTAAATATTTTGGAAATAAATCAAGCTTATCATGTGATGTAAAATTGATCTTGAATAATATAATATTTTATTTTTAAAAAGTAAAGTGAACTTTCATTATTAAAATTTTTTTTTTATGATTAAGAAATGTGAAAACACTTGCTAAGAATGTACTGGAGAAAATAGTAATTAATGCACTAAATGTAGTGGTAACCTATTCTTAGATAATAATAAATGTGTTACTAATTGCTAGCCAGGAAAGTTTTCAAATTAAATTACGAATAATTGTGATATGTGTGATTAAACTTTGTGCAAAGAATGTATTGATTCTAGTACGAATTGTACGAAATGTGATATTAACTTATATCTTAGTAATAACACTTGTTTAGTCACTTGTCCTAAAGGATATTATGCAAATTCATCAAATGGTAAATGTGATCCTTGTAATACCAGTTGCGAAACATGCTTTGGTCCAAATGATAATTAATGCACAAATTGTAGTGGAGATTTATTTTTTGATCCTGTTTCATAATAATGTGTGGGAATTTGCTAATAAAAATACTATGCAAACAAAGACAATAATTAATGTATGGATTGTCACAAATCATGCTTAGAATGTTCAGGTTCACTAAAGAATTAGTGCACAAGCTGTCCAGATAAATTTATTTTATTCAAAAATGAATGTATCTCTAATTGTCCTGACTAATATTTTAAAGATCCAAACGCTTATAATTGCATTAAATGCGATCCAAGCTGCTATAACTGTAGTGATAGTAGCCCAAACTCTTGTAATGCTTGTAAAGGAAATCTATTTTTGACACCTTCAAATTAATGCTTAGAAGATTGTCCAGATGGAACTTATAAGGATGAGCAAGAAAATATTTGTAAAAAATGTGATTCAAGCTGCTTAACTTGTTCTGGACCTGATAAAAATAACTGTACAAAGTAAAAACGCAATAATTTTATGAAATTAAAATAATTTTAAAAACTTTTTTAATTATAAAAAATTTTAAAGATAAATTAACTCAGTATTTTTTAAAGCTACGAGCAAAATAAATATACCATATAAAATATAAATCCCAATTAAAATTTTAATAATTTATTTGAAAAAAAGGTGTCCAAAAGATACATACTTAGAAGATAATATATGTAAAAAAGAATGCACGAATGGATGGAAAAATGCAAGTGAGTTATATTATTTTTATAAAAAAGTTAACATTTATTTCATTTAAAAAATTAATAGGTAGTAATATTTGCGACGCTTGCAATAAATAATGCCAGAAATGTGATGGCCCTAATCAAAATAATTGTTTGGAATGCCCTACTGGGACATTTTATAATTCTTTGGATAATACGTGTGGAACAGAATGCCCCTCAAATTATTATGCGAACACTTCAAATAATAAATGCGATGTAAATATTAAAATTTAATATTTTTCACAAAAAAAAAATTAATAAAAAAAGTAATAAAATAAATTATTTTTAAAACAATTATTAATTTAATAATAGAAATGTGATAAAACCTGTAAAAACTGTACTGATAATGGATCAGATAAATGCTCAGAATGTGAAGATATTCTATTTTTGAAAGATGGTAAATATTGCTCACCTGATTGTAATGATAATGAATATGGTAACATTTTAAATAATAAATGTGAACTTTGTGACAAAAAATGCAAAACTTGCAAAGATAAAGCTGATTAATGCACTGCATGTAATTCTGGTACTTTCTTAATTGATGGTAAATGCTAGTTAGATTGTCCAGACTCTACATTTAAAAACGATAAGCTCAATATTTGTGATAAATGCAATAATTTATGTCTTACTTGCTCTGGTTCATCTATTTTTGACTGTAATTCTTGTAAAGAAGGTACTTATTTAGATAAAAGTAAAAATACTTGCGTTTCTTAATGCCCGAGTAAATACTTTGGAGATTCTTCATCAAATACATGTTTAGAATGTATTGAAAATTGTGATGTGTGCTCTGATCATAAAACATGCTCAAAGTGTTTAAGTGGATTCTTCCTTTTTTATGGATAATGCTTAGACTAATGTCCAACTAAATATTTTAGTGATTAAAGTAATTTAATTATTTTGAATAATATTTGATATTTTCTATTAAATTTCTTAAATATTTAAACAAAATAAAAACTTTTAACTAAAATATTTTAAAAAATAGAAACTTAATAATGTATTTCTTGTTCTTAGAATTGCTAAACTTGTTTTGATTCTACAATCAATGGATGCTTGACATGTATATCTGGAACATTTAAAAACTCTGATAATAATAGCTGCTTATATGAGACTGAATGTCCATCAGGTAAATATCCAGATTTAAATACTCAAAAATGTGAATCATGTTTCTCAACATGTACTGAATGTACTGGAAAGGATGAAAATCAATGTAGATAATGCATTCAAGATAGATTGTTTTATAAAGGTGAGTGCTTAAAAGAATGTCCTAGCAATACTTTTAAATTTGATGATATGTGTATTGATTGTCATTCATCATGCTCTACATGCTATGGTAGCTCTTAATAAAAATGCTTAACATGCTCTTCAGGTTTTTATTTTTTTAAATGATAATTAATAAAACTTACTATTAACAAAATCATAGGACTTCTATAAGAAGGTAGTTGTGTTGACCATTGCTTATAAAATTACTATCCAGCTATTAAAAATGGACAACAAATGTGTCTTATGTGTAATGAATAATGCTCTAAATGTAATGGTCCTGATTCAAATAATGTGATATATCTTTAACTTTTTAACATTTATTTATATGTTTTTGATTTAAATAATATATGAAATTATTAGTGTACTGAATGTTCTTCTAATTTGTTCATGTACTAAAATAAATGCGTAGAAAACTGCCCTGTTTTTCACATTTATGATGATAAAAGAGAGTGTTAATTGTGTACAAAATCAATAAAAAACAACAAATGTGTAGATGAGTGTGGTTAAAATGATTATTTAGATAAAAAGACATTAATATGTTAACCGTGTGCAACAGAGTGTCAAACGTGTTATGGCCCTACTACAAACGAAGTAAAATGTTACATTTAATCTAAATATATTTAAACATGTTTCATAAAAGTGTAAATTATGCTCAGCTGGGTACTTTTTAGATGTTTAAAAAAACCAGTGCACATAAAATTGCCCAGAAAAATATTTTCCTAACAAATAAAAGAATCTATGCGAAAAATGTGATTCAAAATGTGATACATGCAGCAACTAAGGAGATTCAAATTGTTTGAGGTGATAAATAAATAAATATGAATAAAATAAATTAATTTTATAAATATTTTGAATATGAAATAGCTGCAATAACCCTTTGGTGCTATTTGAAGGAAAATGTTTAAAAGATGCTCCTAATGGATATTATAAAGACAGAGAAGAATTTAAAAAATGCAAAGAAGATTGTAAGACTTGTGATGGACCTAGTTCTAGTCATTGTTTATCATGCCCAGAACACTTCTTTATTTTAGAGAAAAAATGTTACAAACAGTGTCCTCCAACATACTTCAATAATGAGAGCTTAATGCAATGTACAAAATGTAGAGGCGTGTGTAAGGAATGCTAAAGTTAAGATTATTGCTTAAGTTGTCACAGTAATTAGTATGCTCATCAAGGAACTTGTGTAGCTAGTTGTGACCCTATACTCACATTTCAAGATGAAAATTAAAAATAATGTGTCTTATGCCATTCAAGCTGCAATACTAACGGATGTTTAGGACCTGAATAAGGGGACTGTATTAATGTAGGAGAAAGTGGATTTGATTTATTGATTGTAAAAATTTTAACACTTAAAACAGTTCTTTGGATAGTTAGCTCGATAGTTGGAATAATTTTAGACTATAAAAATTCAAAATCTATTGGTAAATTTGGATAAGTTAGACCAAGCAAAAAATAGTTAAGTATTCATGTTAGTGATTAGCAAGTAAGGGATATAATTAGAAGAGAGAAAAAAGATATAAATTTTTAAGGTACATAATTGAATGTAAATGAATCTTCTAACAGGAAAAAAAGAACTTTGAAAGTTCGTACTTCTATGATTTCAATGCTTCCTAGCGCGCTTGAACAAACAGATATTAAATAGAGTGCTTGCGGGGAATATTTAGAAGCTGAATCTCCTTCGAAAAAAAGTATCACAAACTACTCTTCTGCAAATATACAGAGTTAACTCTAAATGCTACCCTATTAGCAATCATCTAACGATATAAATATTTCACCAACTTGTAGAACACTAGATAAAAATGGTATCAGTAATGAAAATAATATTACAGATTTTAAAATTACTCCTAGACCAATCATTAAATAACCTACTTTACCCAAAATTAGTGATGCTATTCCTACTTTCTAAAATAGTAATAAATTTATTTAAAGAAAAAAAAATATATTAAATTTACTCTTTAATAAAGTGGAAGAATAAATTAGCTCAGATAAAAAGTGTGAGAATGAGTCATCGAAAGATATTGATTAGGTATCTTAGGGTAATGAGAAAAATACAAATATTTTTAGCTACCCAAGAAAACTTTATTACACTTTAGTAATTTTTTTTTAAATAAGCTAAAATATAATATTAATTTTATTAAATAGATTGGTAATGAAATCATCTCTCTTATAGCCTTATATGACCCATAAAGAAGTAGACTATTCAGATCTTCAATGATATATCTGAAATACTTGGTTCTTTTCTTTATGACTTATGTTTCTTCAAAAGTAGGCTTATTTATTTTACATATTAATTAACTTAAAAATCAAAATATTAACATATAGACAAATTATGGTGTAGCATTTGCTGGATTATTAACTGCTATTGCTTTTAAAGGAATAACTTAACATATTTTATCATAAATTGGATTGTGCCTTAGAAAAGCAGGGCTTCTTTCATTAGTTTTTGTTATGATAATTACAGGAACTGACATTGGTTTCTGGTTTGTACCTAAAGTATAAAAAATGAGCAAAAATTTTGACTTATAGTGGTCTTTTACTTATATTCTTCTATTTACCTCTGACTTTCTAATAGTATAATCTCTGATTTCTTTTGCCAGTTATATTGTTACTGTTAGATCTAATTTCGTGGATAACTCCAGGCTTAAAAATGTTTTGTTAAATTTTTTGTTTTAATAGCCTACTTTGCTGTAAAATAAAAATTGAAAATATAATTGATATTTTTATTTAGAAATTGAAGAGTGAGTTGTTAGCTACATACAACGAAATAAAAAAATAGATAAATGAAAATTGTAACCTGAGTAATTTAAATATCGAAGAAATTTTAATCATTATAATATGTTTTTCAAGATAACATCAAAAAAAATTTTTTTGTTATTTTTTTACTTTATTTTCTGTTTTAATTTAAAATATATATTTTTGTAAAAAATAATTATAAATTCATAAATATATAAAATAAGCACTAGTTTTTATTTTAAGTTAAAGTAAAAAATATAGAAATTTTGAATAAAAAATAAAATAAGTTATAGAAAATAGATTTTTTTTTTTTTAAAACAATAAAAAATTTTAAATTCTTATAAATTAAAAAATTAAATAATATTTTGAATCATTTAATTACAATATAAAGTAAATATTTTTACTATTATTTGCTTTTTTATTTTAAATAACCTTTCTTTTATAAAATTCAATTAGAAAAACAAACAATATCCTAAAATAAATTATTTTTGATAAATTGATAATGACTTTAATTATGCCTAAAGAATTTTATTACACTTAAATTAAGAAAATTTTTTATCCTTATCAATATTTTATTCAAATGAATAATTGAAAAATAGTAAATCTTCTAAAGAAATTAGAAAATTTATGATAATATTCTTTCATTAAAAATATTAGTTTGTTTTATTACGAATTATTATATTTACACATAAACATTTAATTTAAAAATTCCTAGAACTTAACTACAAAATTTTTTATGCAAAGAAAATAAATTTGTTTAGTTAATGTCCGCTAAAAAAATAATTTAATTAAGATTTAACCAGTTTGATGACTTTTTTATTATCTATATAAAATTAGTGATTTTAATTTAATTATTATAGATTATATTTATATGACTGTTACTTGGTAGTTCTAGTAACTATTTTTGGTAATCAAAGATTGATTATGTGTAAAAAGCATAATCATATAAAGTATAATAAATAATAATAAAAAAAAATTAATAAACTAAATAAAATGATGACAAAATTATAATTTTACAGTATTTATTTGTTGATAGTCTATTTTTTTAAAGTCATTCTTTCAAGTAAAATATTTTTTGTAAATTCTGTCTTAGTTTTTTATTTAACATTTAGAGGAATTGCTCATTTCAGAAGAATTTTAAAAACCTTAAATTACTTCAAAAGAAGTGATTGGATGGTCTAAAAATATTATTAGAACTTGTGAGCAAAAAAATATAGTAGAATATACTGGCTAGATCTTTGGAGTTTTTTCTTAAGATGTCACCCTAAACAAAAAGACTTACAAAGATTTACCTCCTCATTGGAGCGCTTTAGTAAGATTAGATTTGATGCTGTATGGAAGTGTAGATGCTGATGAAGGAGATTATGCTGGAATTAGTATAGACGATAATACTATGGATAGATATACAAAAAATGATTAAGATGGCTATTTAATTTGTTCTAATTCTAAAGCTTTTGGTTTTTGGGGTAGACCTTTTTATGATGCTATTTATCCATATCAAAGGAATTATACTCACAATAATAAAGAGCTAACAATAAAAATTGATTCTAAATTTACTGGAACGAATACAGATACGGATTACGAAGGTTATGCTTTTAAACATGTTTCTGTTTACGTTGACACATGTTATAGTAGTTGTTAAAGTTGTTTTGGTCCTTCTTCAGTAAATATGAGATTAATTATTATCTATAAACTTAAAATTTTTTATTTTTATAAATAGAATTAATGCACAGCTTGTATACCTAAAGCAGTTGAAGTTGATGGAGTATGTACTTGCCCTGATTAGCTATTTGCATATAATTTTTAGTGTATTTAGAATTGCCCCTATGGATTTGTAGGAAATCCTATCACTAGAATATGCGAAGAGTCTAAATGTTTAAATAATTGCGGAAATTGTGAAAATTTTTCTTGTACTAAATGCAACTACCCAAATAAATTAATTAGCGGTGAGTGTCTTTCATAATGTCCTTCTTTCTCAATAGATAAAGGAACATATTGTGAAGATAAAATTATAGGATTAACTTGTAATTTTTGAAAAAAATATTTTAATTTTTTAATTAATTGTTATTTAAAAAGATGGAGGATATGTTTTTAAAGGACTTTATTCTTCTAATTTTGGAGATAGTGAAATCTAAGGTTAGGGCTTAAGACTTTTAAATTTTAAAAATGGTGGCGCAACTTTTAGCAGTTGTTCTGGAGAAAGGTTTATTGGGGGATGGAATGTTGCAGGCTCAGGTTCTGAAATTAGAAGAGAATTACCCAAATTGTATTTTTAATGAATTAATTTATTTATAAAGTTGAATTAATTTCATGTTCAAATAAAAGCAAACCTCATTGGTCGATTAGAATAGGTTTTAAATACATAATGATAGATAATTGGGATAAAAATGAATTCCTTTAGGTTGCTTTAGACAATAATAAAATTATTTCTAATATTACAAAAGACTCAGCCACAAAAGTAGGTAATATTTGTGGTAATACTAATCCTGAAGCAAAAGGAGTCTATGATTATAATACTACACATATTAGTTCTTCTCTTACTATTACTATAAAAAGCAATTTAGCTTCTTCCAAATCTCCATTTGAAGCTTCTTTTGGAATTAGAGAGCTATTTATTTTAGTTAATTACGTAATAATTATTATCAGATTTTATTGGTCATTGATGGTTATTTATTTATTATTCTTCTTATTTTAAAATAGTGTTAAGATAATTGTTTGGAATGTAATGAAAAAGGATGTACCAAATGTCCTCAAGGGACTTACCTCTACGAATATAATTGTGAAATTTCTTGTCCTACTGATCTAGGATTTTGGGCTAATGGTAAAACGAATACTTGTGACAAATGTGAAGGAAAATGTTTAACATGCGATAGCTCAGGTATTTCAAATGTATTATATACATATCTTTTAATTTAAAGTTTTTCTTATTAATTAGCAACTTCATGTTTAAAATGCAAACCAAATTCTTACTTGTATCAAAAATCTTGCTCAGAAAAATGTCCTGATGGATATGCTCCCAATGAAACAACTCTTACATGCGATAAGTGTCATTAAAACTGTAAAACATGTACAAATCCAAGTAAGTTTTATTGAATTTTTTACAAGGGAGAATAGACTAAAATAAAATTAAATATTAGATGATGATAAAAAATGTACTTCTTGTGAAGGTTCAAGATTTTTAAGTGGTAATGAATGCTTAGAATAGTGTCCAGATGGAACATATGGAGAATATAGTAAAATTAGTAATAAATTAATTATATTTAATGATTTTTCATTGAAAAAAGATGGAAATAAGTGTTAGCCTTGCAATATTAACTGTTTGACTTGCAAAGGCAAAACTAATTCAGATTGTTTGTCTTGTAATACAAATAAGTACTACTAGCCTGATGATAATACTTGTGGAGATAAATGCAAGATAACTTAGTATAAAAATGGAAACAATTGTACTCCATGTCACGAAACTTGCTACGATTGTAGTGCAGGAACTGAAAAAGATTGCAATTCTTGCAGCAAAGCCAGTAATAGGTATGTATAGTTTTTTTTAATTTTAATAAAATAAAATTTTTTTTGGTGGTAAAATTAGATTTTTATATGAAAAACAATGTCTTTCTTAGTGCCCAGATTAATATTATCCTGATAAAACTTCATAAACTTGTAAATAATGCCATTCTACTTGTTTCAACTGCAGCGGACCAAACTCAGATCAGTGTACAAAATGCAGCGGAGATTTATATTTAAATCCTGGAAATAAATGTCTTGATTCCTGTCCAGATGGCTAGTTCAAAAATTAAGCAAATAATACATGTGAAAGTTGTGATTCTAATTGTGTTGCTTGCATTAAAGCGAAAAACAATTGCACAAAGTAATAAAATAAATGATTATTGGAAAGAATTAAAACATTTTTTTTTTAAATTAGATGTAATCCTAAGATGTTTTTAGATTCTGACGGAGTTTGTAAAAATAGCTGCCCTGATGGAAAATGGACTAATAATTGTAATCGTTATCAAACAAATTATTTTTGTTTATTTTATTTTTTTGACAAATAGCGACTAGATAATGTGAATTGTGTGACCCTAATTGCAAAACATGTGACAATGTAAGCAAGAGTAATTGTAAGTCTTGTAATTCTCCTTTATTTCTTGATTTAAATAGCAAAAAATGTGTTAGCCCTTGTCCTTCAAAATTCTATGGAAATTAGTCAACTTAAACCTGTGACGTAATTAAAAACTTTAATTTAAATCATAGATTTTTCGCTAAGTTTAATATCACTTTGAAATTAAATTAAAATGAATAAATAAAAAGAAATGTGAAATTACATGTTAAGAATGCTCTGGCCCAAACAGTAACCAGTGCACTAAATGCAGCAATGATCTTTACTTAGATGACAATAAATGTGTAAAAATTTGTTCACCAGGAAAATTTTCTAATTTGAGTACTAATAATTGTGATCCATGCGACAAAATGAAATGCAAAGAATGTGATGGTTCTAGTACTAATTGCACTAAGTGTAATTCAAATTTATATCTTCATCATAATACTTGCTTAGCAATATGCCCAAAAGGATATTATGCCAATTTATCAAATGGAAAATGTGATCCTTGCAATACTAGTTGCGAAACATGTTTTGGTCCAAACCCAGATTAATGTACTAATTGTAAGGGAGAATTGCTCTTTGACCCAGTTTCAAAAAAATGTGTGGAAAAGTGTTAGCAAAAATACTACGAAGACAAGGATAATAATTAATGTGTTGAATGTGATTCATCTTGCTTAGAATGTTCTGGTTCTTTAAGCAATTAATGTACAAAATGTCCAGATAAATTGATTTTATTTAAAAACGAATGTATTTCTAGTTGTCCTGACTAATATTTCTAAGATCCAAATGCTTACAATTGCATTTAATGCGATTCAAGCTGCTTTAATTGTAAAGATAATAGTCCTAATTCATGTACTGCATGCAAGGGAAATCTCTATTTGACACCAAAAAATTAATGCTTAGAGGATTGTCCAGATGGGACTTATTAGGATACTTTAAATAATATTTGTAAAAAGTGTGATATAAGTTGTTTAACTTGTTCAGGACCAGATAGAACTAATTGCTTAAAGTAAAATTTTAATAAAAATATTGTGTAAGATTATTAATAAATTATCATCTATAGAATATTAGTAATAAAAAGTACGCAAAGTAATTAATTTACAAAGCATATTTGTTTATTAAAAATAGTTCTACAGATGAAATTATTTGTTTAAAATAATCAATCTCTATAATATTCTATAAATTTAAATAATTGATATTCATTTCAATTTCAATGTATTTTTATCAATAATTAATTAGGTGTCCTGATAGTACATACTTTGAAGAAAATTAATGTAAAAGTGAATGTAACCAAGGATGGAAAAATTCTAGTAAATTATTATTGTTTTATAAAATTATCTTCAATACTATTAATTTTATCCTTTAAAAAGCAAATAATACATGCGACGAGTGTAATATTTAATGTTCAAAATGCAATGGCCCTAATGAAAACAATTGCTTAGAATGTCCAAATGGCACATTTTTAAATCCACTTGAAAATACTTGTGTCACAAAATGCCCAACAAATTATTATCCAAGCAATTTAAACAACAAATGCCTTGTAAATATTCAAATAATTTTTTTATTTTTACTAAAAATAACTAAATTGCAAAAAAATATTTTAAAAAATTATAAAAATAACATTTTTTAAAAAAATAGAAATGCGATACCACTTGTAAAGAATGTACAGATAGTGGATCGGATAAATGCACAGAATGTGAAGGATCTTTATTTTTAAAAGATGGTAAAACCTGCTCTTCAAAATGTAACGATAATGAGTATGGAAATGAATTAAACAATAAATGCGAACTTTGTGATAAAAATTGTAAAACATGCACAGAAAAAGCTGATCAATGCACTAGTTGCAACTCAGGAACTTTCTTGACAGAGGGCAAATGCGAAAAAAACTGCCCAGATTCAACATTCAAAAATGAAAAATTAAATATTTGTGATGATTGCAATATTTAATGCCAAACTTGTTTTGGTCCATCTAATTTTGAGTGTAATTCTTGTAAAGAAGGTACATATTTGGATAAGAGTAAAAATAACTGTGTTTCAAAATGTCCAATTAAATAATTCGGAGATTCCACTTCAAACACTTGTAAAGATTGTATTGAAAATTGTGATGTATGCTCTGATGATAAAACATGCAATTAATGTTCAGGCGGATATTTCCTTCATAAAGGCTTATGTGTAAGCTAGTGCCCAACTAAGTTTTTTAACGATATCAGTAAATAGACTTTATTAAATTAAAATAAAATTAAAAATAATTTTAAGTTTAGCATAATTATTTATTTTTAATTAATTCAGGTTCTTAATAATGCACTAAATGTGCTTATACATGTTTAACTTGCTTTGATGCCACAGAATAGGGTTGCTATACTTGCATACCTGAAACATTTAAAAATACAGATAATAATAGCTGTTTATATGAAAATGAATGTCCATCAGGTAGATATCCTGATACAAATACAAAAAAATGCGAGCCTTGTTTTTCAACATGTGCAGAATGTGTTGGTAAATCAGAAAATTAATGTGTATAATGTATTTAGGATAGACTACTTTATAAAGGAGAATGCTTAAAAGAATGTCCAAGCAATACTTTTAAATTTGAAAATAAATGCATAGATTGTGATCCATCATGTTCTACCTGCTTTGGTAGTGCATCTTTCAAATGTTTAACATGTTCATCAGGTTGGTTTAAAATTCTTTTAAATAAATCATTAATAATTATACATTTTTTATTTTAGGATATCTTTAAGAAGGGAGCTGTGTTGAATAATGTGAAACAAATTATTACCCAGCTATTAAAAATGGTTAACAAGTATGCTTAAAGTGTCACGATTAATGTTCTAAATGCAATGGCCCAGATTCAAACAACGTATAAATAAAACATAAATATACTTTATAACATAAAATTAAATGTAATTTTAATAGTGCACAGAATGTGATTCATAATACTTTATGTATCAGAATTAATGTGTTGAAAATTGTCCTGTTTTTCACACTTATGATGAAAAAAGAGTGTGCTAACTATGTACGAAGTCAATTAAGAATAATAAGTGTGTAGATCAATGTGATTAAAATGAATATTTAGAAAAAAAGAATTTATTGTGCTAACCATGTGCTGTTGAGTGCTAAACTTGCAATGGACCTACAAAAAACGATGTAAAATGTTAAATTTAATTTTTTATTTGCTAAATAAATTTTAAAATTAGTGTAAATAATGTGCAGATGGTTATTTTTTAGATGCTTAAAAAAGCGAATGTACGTAGAACTGCCCTGAATCATTTTTCTCTAATAAGGAGAAGAAGATATGTGAGGCTTGTCATCCTTTATGCTAGACATGTAGCAGCTCAGGAAACACGAACTGCTTAAGGTAATCAATCTATATATATATTTAATTGATTAAATTAAAATTTAAACATTTTATCATATTTAGTTGTAATAGTCCATTGATATTATTCGAAGGTAAATGCTTAAAAGATGCCCCTGATGGGTATTATACAGATAAAGATAAATTCAAAAAATGTAATGAAGATTGCAAGACTTGTGATGGGCCTAGCTCTAATGATTGCTTGTCTTGCCTAGAGCACCACTTCATTTTAGATAAGAAATGCTACAAATAATGTCCTTCAACATATTTCAATGATGAAAGCTCTATGAAATGCACTAAATGTTCTGGTTTATGCAAAGAATGCTAGTCTACAGATTATTGTTTAAGCTGCATAGATAATCAGTATACTTATTAAGGTACTTGCTAAGTTAGTTGTGATCCTATTCTTACATTTTAAGATGAAAACTTAAAGTAATGTATTTAATGCCACTTTAGCTGCAATAAAAATGGCTGCTTAGGACCTGAATAAGGTGATTGTATAAATGTTGGTTCAAGTGGATTTGATTCACTTATTGCCAAAATACTGATTTTTAAAGCTGGACTTTGGATATTTTCTTCTATAACAGGAGCATATTTAGACTATAAAAATGGAAAATCTTTTGGAAAATTTGGATAAGTCAGATCAAGTTAAAAGTAACTAAGCATTCATGTTAGTGATAAGCAAGTACGAGATATAATCAGAAGAGAAAGAAAAGATTTAGATTTCTAAGGTACTTAATTAAATCTAAATCAATCTCCAAATAGAAGAAAAAGAACTGCTATTACTCGTGCTTCTATGATTTCAATGCTTCCTACTGCTTTTGATTAAACGAGTTTAAAGTAAAGTGGATACAAAGACATATTAGATGCTGAATCTCCTACGAAAAAGAGTACAACAAACTTGTCATATGTAAATATACAGAGTTAACTTTAAATTCTTCCTTTCTAAAATTCACAAAACGATGTCAACATTTCCCCAACATCTAGAAGCCCTTATAAAATAAGTGGGAACAAAATAAACTTTGCTGATTTCAAAATTAGAGCAAGACCTCTTAGGTAGTCTACTTTAGCAAAAATAAATGAAGATATCCCTACTTTCCAGAATGGTAAAAAAAAAATTTTAATTTTATTGTGTAAATATTAATTTAAAAATTAAATAAATAGTAGACGAATAATTGAGCTCAGATAAAAGTTAGTAACAGTCAATAAAAGATAATGATTCTGACTCTTAAACATATGAAAAAGACACAAATAAAATTAACTATCCAAAAAAGCTTTATTACACTCTAGTATTTTATTCAATTTGAAACAAAATAAGAAAATATATTTATTAATTAAAATAATTAGATTGGCAATGAAATAATTTCTATAATTACTTTATATGACCCTAAAAAGAGTAGAATATTCAGATCTGCAATGCTTTTTACAAAATATTTGATTCTTTTCTTTATGACATACATTTCATAAAGCGTAAGTTTACACTCAAACTCAATTTATTTTTAAATTATAAATATTATAATAATTAGACAAACTACGGAGTAGCAGCTCTTGGTTTATTAGCTGCAATAGCTGGTAAAGGCATATTACAAATAGTATTATCTTAATTTGGGTTATGCCTTAGAAAAGCAGGGCTTCTTTCTTTAGTTTTTGTATCAACACTTTCAGGATCAGATATTTATTTCTGGTTCATACCAAAAATATAGGCACTTAGTCATAATTTAGATATGAAGTGGTCTTTTACTTACATTCTTTTATTTACCTCAGACTTTTTAATAATATAATCACTGATATCTTTGACTAGCTATATCGTTACAATTAGATCTAAATTTGTAGATAATTCAAAACTGTCAAATAAATTACTTAATATATTCTTTAAGTAGCCTGCTTTATTGTAAAAAGCAAGTTGAAATTAAAATTTTAATTTTTAAGTATCTTATTTATTTAATATTTTATATTCATATTTTATTTGAGAGAAAAATGTTTTAACTTAAGATGATATTTAAAAATCATCAGAAATTTTAATATTCTATTTGGTTTTATATAAGATATTAATAATATCAAATCCAATTTTTAATAAATTATAAACTAAGAAAATTAAAATCACTTTGTTATAATTCAAAAAAATTAAAATTTTGCCGCAAAAACATCTTATAATTAAAAAAGAGTAATAACAGAAATATTTATTTAAAGTAATCATAAAAATGGCATAAAATTACTAAGAATTGAAATTTCCTGTTAAGGAATGTTGTATAGGATATAGCTAATATCCATAAACAGTTGAGGAGTTTTATAAAGATAAGCTAAATCAAAATATTGCTTTAAATATTGAGTAGCTAACTTGCAATTGTGGTTTATAGTGTTGGTAGAATTTATTCACATTCTTTTCTACAAGAAAATATATAGCTCTTAAAAAACTTAGTATAACTTGGGGTCCTTTAGTTACTCTAAAGAAATCTGTTTTTGAGCAAATAGTAATTGGAGTCAGCAGCTTAAGCTGCCTAGAAAAATTAAAAATCAATATTTACTTTAAAAATAACTTTATCGATGTAATAGCTGTTTGGATATAGTAAATGATAGAGAAAATCAATAATAAAACAAAAAAATTTTCAATTAAAATTTTTTAAATTCAAGAGTAAGAAATATCAGATGATGCAAGGATAGCTAAGGTGTTGAGAGGAGTTATGAATAGGAATAATATTGAGAGTTTTTCTTTTGGATACTTTTTTTACAAAGACAACTACAACTATGATATATTTTTAATAAAATAATCAAATTGCTAATCTTTAAAAGAGCAGACTCTTAATGGATTATCATAAATTTTAAATACGGATTGTATAAGAAAGATGAAAATTTAAGTTAATTAATAGAGTTAGCTAATTTAAAACTAAAACGAGCTTTTAAAATTTTGCTAAGCTATTTAAAATAGCAAAATGGTTGATTTTTCAATATAGTTTGACTAAGAAATTTACACAAACAAGACTCTATACAATAAAATAGAATCAGCATGGCTAAATAATTAAAATTTAAGAAAGCTATCTGTAAGTTTCAATTAAAAATAATCAAGTTTTAATTATAGGAATAGCTAAACTAATACCAATATTAGGATAACAAAATTTAATAAAAATTGGTAAGTTTTAAAGCTTAGTAAATGTGACATTGATTTCTCTTAGCTGCCTATAGGCTTAAAGACTCTCTATTTATGTGATCCATCAATAAATTTCTACTAAGATTTGGAAATAAGCCTTGTTGGCAAAGTTCACTAATTACAAAATTTTTACATGGATTCAACTAAACCAATACTACTATCTAAATTCCCTTCTGTTATAGAGTCATTCTTTCAAAATTTGGAGGTTTTATAGATAAAAAATATTTTAAACAATAAAAGGATGCTAAACTACCTGTAAGCAAACACTAACCTTCACACTTTGAAATTAATTTCATTTAATCCTAATTTACTCAATTAAGAAATTTAGAATACATCGTTTACAGAGCTTATTCAAACTGTAATAAAATGCCCTCACCTAAAAAACCTCTATTTAAATATTCCAAGTGCTAATTTTATTCTGTAGCCTGATTAATTTACTTTTGGAAAATACCTTGAATCATTTTATATATCAATATTTGATGCTCAATACAGTATAATTTTAAAGCTATAACCAATATTAGATGCATTAAATTATAATAGTAATTTATTAAAGTTAGTGATTGATATTAAATTTTTTGGCTACATTGTATTCGCTTAGTAAAATTATTAAATGCTCAAAGTCGATTTAAGCCAAAATGAAACATTAACAGAATTTGAAATTTATTCAACAAAAAAAATAAAATTACCTGATAACATTCTTGTATTTGAAGAAAAAACTAAGTAAAGATATTGTTCTATGATGCAATTATGTGCTTTTAATAATTAAATATCACCTTTTTTATCTTATAATCCTTAGCTATCGTTTTGGGATTTATACCTATGAAAATTATTTTTAAAATATTTAAGTTTTTATGAATAAAACAAACCAAGAAAAAATGAATTCTGTTTTTAATAAAATTGTAAAAAATAAATAAATATACACTAATTTTAAAAATTAACTTCATATATATAAATAAGTAAGTATTGAACTACTTTTATAATAATTTTATATTATTGAATAAATTTTAAAACTAGAAACATAAAAATACATAAGGGAATAAATTTAGGTGAGAAAGCTTTGATTTATGAGAACCTGTAATATATTGATTAGAGTTCTGATCGATTCAAATATTTTGGAGTTAGTTAGTTGACTCTTAATATTTAAATAAATTTTTTTACATTCCAGTCAACTTTATATAGAGTATACTTACAATTTAAGTTAAGTAAGTAAAATATTAGAAGAACCTTCAAGGAAAATTCATTTCTTATTATTTTAAATTTTTCAAAATTAATTTAGTCATATTTGTTAATTTACTTATCTGATCAGTTATACATGAAATTTTCTAAAATTAAATTTTTTATTAAAGATATCTAAACTGAGGATAAATCAAAGAAATGTATATCAGTAAGAGAGCTTTTTAAGCTCAATATGATTATATATTAAAATTCAAATTTTAAGTTATTAAATCACTTTAAAAAAGTAGATTATCTCATTAATAATAAATATTGAAATTAAATTATGACTATCATTAAAAAAAATCTTGATTGGCTATATGTATTATTTCCGTAAATTATAATTCTGTTGTTCGGTATTGGCTGAGTAAAATAATTTAAAAGAGAATACAATTAACTTTTAATTAATAAACATAAAAATATTATTTTAAAAACTAAATAACAAAGAAATTAGATAGGCAATCACAAATACAAAAACATAATCAAAAATTAATCTTTTTTCATTCCTATGTAAAGGAAATATATGATCTCATTAACATTTATAAATTTGGTACATTTCTTATCGATAAAAATTCCTGATTTAACAAAATAAAAAATTCTATTTAGAAAAAATTAGGAAAGATAAAAACTGAAAGTAAAAAAACAAATGAAAGTAAATATTTTGAGCTTTTTTCAATTATGCTCTATAATTACTCTTGTTATATGTTATGTTGATGAAATATAATACCAAAAATTAAATGCCAGCTAATGTTAAAGTATAATAACGGATTAATTCATATAGTAAGGGATAGATTTCAAATGCTCAAGCGGATAAATTGTTGTAAGTAACTAAAATGAAATTACATTAGATTTAGATTTAGTAGGAAAAAAGATTACTACACCAATAATGTTTAAAGATATTGCGAAATTGAATTTTAATAAAGTTTAAATCACTGATTGCAAGTTAGAAAAATCTTTTATAAGTGTGAGAGGTGTTCAAGAATTCAACATAAACAGTATTATGGTAGATATAGCAAATCAAGCATAGTTATCGTTTGCATGGCTAATTAAAGCAAATGAAATTAAGCAATTATACATAGATTAAATAAATCTAGAGCAAACATCATATCTTATTTAATTAAGCGCAGATAATATTAAAATTAATAACTTGTAATCACTATCTATCAGCTACTTTGAACTTTTTAGTGAAAACTTAATATAAATAAATTATTTCTTAATAAAAGAAGTAAAAACACAGAGTTATACATTGACCTTAAAGCTTCTAACAAATACTAACATTGAGATTGGATAATTAATAGTATAAAGTAGTTCTTCAAATTAAATTTAAGGATATCTAACTAGTAATATTAAAATTAGTGATGATGATAGTTTTATTGGATATGAAATTCTTTCTATTTCTGTTAACTATTAAAAATAAATCTAATAAAAAATATTAATAAAATATTTATAATTTTAAATCTATGGTGAAATTTTTTTAAAAAATTAAATTTCATTCAATAAAAATAATTATTCAAATAATGAATTGCTAAGATCTTCAGAAATTAATTTTTTTCTGCAAATAGACGAGATAGACTATCAAATATTTAATTCATAAACTTTCTTTTAAATTTCTATAGCAAACATAGAATAAGTAAACATAGGATCAATGCTGGTAAAAGGATATACTACTATACCTCTTTTATATTAAGATGAATCTTTAATTAAGCTTAAAGAAGCTCGCAATTTTACTATAAGCAACATTTAAATCAAAGAAAATAGCTTTATTAGTTAAAGTATAATAATTGGAACAATATTAGATTTCGCTATAATAAATTAGATAGACATCAAGCCTGGGTGTAAATTTCAATCCTCTCTTTTAAACATAACTGCTTCTGATTTATTGATTAAAAATTTCAATATATAAAAATCAATCTTTAATTCATATCTATTATATATTCCTGAGTCAAACTAAGCTACAATAAAGGGATTATCCTTGGATGGTATTTAATTTTAGCAAGAATCCTTATTTTATTATGATGTAGTTATTTAAGCTTAATTTAATAAAGTTGTCATATAAAATATATTTTAGGCTCCTTATATGGATCTAGACTAACAAAAAATATAGCAGTAATAATTTATCATAAAAGTTTAATAATTAAGGAGTAGTTTGAAATTTAATGATTTATTTGTTGATATGAAGTAATCCAAGTAATCTTAAAATCTATCCTTTTTATTTTTGAAGATGGGACAGCCTTCTGAATAATAGCCTTTTTATAAGTTAGAGACATAAAATTCTTACATTAAAAATGGTTAATCTTAAGATTTTGGAGGATGTATTTAATTGCATAATTTAAAATAATCCTCAAAAAAATAAATTAAATTAATTTTCAAAAATACAACATTTGATTCTTGTGTGAGTAAATATTTAGGAGGCGCTATTTCTGGAGGTTTTTTAACTAAGGCTAATGATTTAAAGATAATTAATTGTAAAAGTAAAATAGGTGGAGGCCTTTATATTTATCAATCCAAGTCAAACAAAACAGAATTGCAGAAGATAAATTTTTAGAATAATAAAGCATATTTAACTGGAAATGATTATAGCTTTGAGATAGAAGAAATTCTTATCCATAAAATAGAAGAATTAAATTTAGACTTAAAAAACCCTTATGCAATAATTAAGACAGATCAATTTTTATATTAAGGTTTGACTTATGTTGTCTCTCTTTCTTTTAAAATAAATAATTAAATCTTTTCTGATTTTAACCAAGACTCTTCATTTGAAAATATGTATAATTTCATACTTAATACAAATGATAACTACTTGCAAGATTCTCCTCAACTTCTTTCAAATTATAATTCTCCTTATTTCATATGGGTTTTAGAGGATGCAGGTTTTTAAGGAAATCAACCAGCAAACATAAATTTTAAAAAAATTCTATTTAATAATATTAAGTTTAGTTTAAATACGAGCAACTACTAAGTATTAAATGGGTGTAAACTATAAGGAATGGAAAGAGTTGATGTTTAAAAAGGAGGTAAGCATACATTTATATGCAGATATTGCTAATAAAGCAAAGCAAATTATGATTAAGCATAGTGCTAATCCTGCTCGTTTCATCAATTTTAAGAATGCTTTGCAAATTATTCTCTTTTGTAAGATTCTTATTGGAGATTAAATTATACTGTAGACTCTGATTAAATATATAAATGCTCACTTAATCCTTCGAGCTGTGTTTCAGGTAAATTAATTATTTTTAAAATATTTAAATGTTTTCTTTTAAACAATAAAATATCCATTTAATTAAATTTTTTTCTGTATTTAATTAAAAATAATAAAATTAAAATTAAATAAAATCTATTTTGTCCTAATTTCTAAATTAATAAATTGAATATAAAGGAAGCGGAGTTGGGAATTCTTTATGCTATTAAGGTCACGTCGGAGCATAATGCTTAAATTGCGACATTGATGGAGTTTACTGGGGTGAAAAGTATTCAGTTTAAGGAAACTTTTAATGTTCAAAATGCAACTCAACAAAATCTAATTTAATAAAATTGATTATAATTATAATTATACTTATGGTTAGTTTAGTAGTTATTATAATGTCAACTTTTAAAAGACTTAGAAATGAGTTGTTCGCATTTTATTTATCCAAAATGGGTATTTTTTTTATTGGAAAGACCCTATTAACTTAAAATCTCTCCTCAACCTACATGAAAATATTCATGTTTCATGCATCTATTTACTCTGTTTCTCTTTAACTCATCAATATCGATATAATCTCTTCAATTTCTGCTTCATAGTATGTAGCCTACAACCCTTTAAACTCTCAATTCTTTTCATTGAGTTGCTTGTTATCTGAATTTAAATCTGAATAGACTTCTATAGGATATTTGTATCTCTTATTTCTCTTTTTAGTCCCTATTTTTATATTTTTATTTATTTTAACTTACCTAATTATGGCTATCATCTGTAAAAAAGTATCTCTCAAATAATCTTTGTACATTGGATGCCTATCTTTGATTTACATTTTTCTCACTGCCTTTTATTCTATTCTACTTGAATTATGTCTATCAAGCTTTAGTTGCTTCACTTTAATAAAAGATCAATCCTACTCACTTATAGATTTAAGTTTGTAATGTGGTAATTCTTCTTAATTATAAAAAATTTAGATACTTAGTCTCATTATACTACTTATTGTTTTAACCTTATTTCCTTTACTTGTCTATGCTATGATTATACGCTCAAGACATAGGTTGAGAAAAGTTAAGGTTATGTTTACTTATGGATTTTTATATAACGAATATACAACTCAATATTATTATTGGGAAATAATTAGACTAATAGTTAAAATAGTTACTGTGGTATTGAACATTCTATTAAAGTAGTATTTCTTAATTTCAGGTATTTTAATTTCAATTACTCTCCTTTTATATTTTATAGGATTATAAGTTTGCAATCCTTTTATATCTAAATTCTTGAATAACCTAGAAAAAGTTTCCATATTTTCTTTATAAATATTACTATTATCTACAGTTGTATTTTAAGAATATGATTATGACAAAGCTACTAAAAATGTTCAATTATTAAGCATAGTATTCTTTTGCTTTACTTAGATAATTAATTTTTTATTTATGCTATACATTTTATGGTTGATAGTTTAATCCTTCTTAGAGTCAAAAATTGTTTATTTAATAAAATACTTTAGATGTTGGTGTTTACAAAGATTTGTTCCTTTATATAATGTTAGAGTAAACAACAATATCAAAAAGTTAATAAGACTAACAAAGACTATGCAAAGCATGAATAATTTAGAATATAAATCAAAAAATGAAACACTAATTCATTATGAAATGATTCAAACATCTTGATTAGAAAAAACCAATGATGGGATCTTGTATCTGTTTCAGGTATTAGACATTAATGAATCATTAATTTAAGGCGAATTTTAACTTTTGTTTTTATTGATATTTGCTGCTAAATTTTTCTATACCTAATAAGTTAAAATTAAAAAAAAATAAATAAATTTTTTATTTTTATGTTATTTTATTTAATATGTTATTTGTTTACTTTTTAATTTTAAATGGATATCTTTAATTTTAATTTTTTTAAAAGAAAATAGTTTCTAATTAAAAAATTGACTTAAATTTGAGGAAATCTTGACTTAAAGACCCTAGTATTTTTATTTATTATTTATTCACTATCTATTATAATTCATTTCAGTTCTTCATAAGAGTGTGGGTATGGAGATTATTAATTTAGACTTTTTTCATTTAAATAAGATAAAATTATAAATTAAAAAAATAAAATACATACACAGCCACAAAAACAAATACAAAATCAAAAATAATCTTTTTAATATCTAAATAAAAGAAATTCTTTGTCACATTAACTTTAGATCTATAAACTACGAATATTTCTTATAGATAAGAATTTCTGATTAAGCAAAATAAAAAATTCTATAAACAAAAAATTAGGAAAGATAAAAATTAAAAGTAAAAACAAATGAAAGTAAAAATTTTGAGCTTTTTTTAAATATGCTCTTTAATTACTGTTGCTATATGTTATGTTGATGAAATATAATACCAAAAATTAAATGCCAGTTAATGCTAAAGTATAATAACGGATTAATTCATCTAGTAAGGGATAGATTTCAAATGCTCAAGTGGATAAATTGTGGTAAGTAACTAAAATGAAATTACATTAGATTTAGATTTAGTAGGAAAAAAGATTACTACACCAATAATGTTTAAAGATATCGCAAAATTGAATTTTAATAAAGTTTAAATCACCAATTTCAAGTTAGAAAAATCTTTTATAAGCGTGAAAGGTGTTCAAGAATTCAACATAAACAGTATTATGATAGATATAGCAAATCAAGAAGGGTTATCACTTGAGTGGATACTCAAAGCATATTAAATTAAACAAATAAATATAGATTAAATAAATGTTGGACATACACCTTAATATCTTATTTAATTAAGTGCAAATAGTATTAAAATTAATAATCTATAAACATTATCTATTAACAACTTAGAACTCTCTAGCAATAACTTAATATAAATAAATTACTTCTTAATAAGAGAAGTATAGACGCAGAGTTATACATTGACCTTAAAGTTATTAACAAATACTAACATTGAAATTGGATAATTAATAGTCTAAAGCAGTTCTTCAAATTAAAATTAAAGATATCTAAATAATAATAGTATAATCAATAACAATGGTAGTTTTATTGGGTAGGAAATTCTTTCTATTTCTGTTAACTATTAAAAATTTATTTAACAAAAAATATTAATAAAAAATTTATAATTTTAAATCTATGGTGAAATATTTTTAAAAAACTAAATTTCATTCTATAAAAATAATTATTCAAATAATGAATTAATAAGATCATCAGAAATAAATTTTTTTCTGTAAATAGACTAGATAGAATATCAAATATTTAATTCACAAACTTTCTTTTAGATTTCTATTACAGAAATCGAATAAGTAAACATAGGATCAATATTGGTTAAAGGATATACTACTTTACCTCTTTTGTATTAAGATGAATCTTTAATTATGCTTAATAAAGTTAGCAATTTTACTACAAGCAACATTCAGATCAAAGAAAATAGCTTTATTAGTTAAAGTATAATACAAGGAACAGTGTTAGATTTCGCTGTAATAGATTAAATTGATATCAAGCCTGGGTGTAAATTTCAATCCTCTCTTTTAAACATAACTGTTTCTGATTTATTGATTAAAAATATCAATATAGAGAAATCAGTCTTTAATTCATATCTATTATATATTCCTTAATCAAACTAAGTTTCAATAAAGGGATTATCCTTGGATGGTATTTAATTTTAGCAAGAATCCTTATTTTATTATGATGTAGTTATTTAAGCTTAATTTAATAAAGTTATCATATAAAATATATTTTAGGCTTCTTATATGGATCTAAACTAACAAAAAATATAGCAGTAATAATTTATCATAAAAGTTTAATAATTAAAGAGTAGTTTGAAATTTAATGATTTATTTGCTGATATGAAGCAATCTAAGTAATCTTAAAATCTATCCCTTTTATTTTTGAATTTGGGACTGCCTTCTGAATAATACCCTTTTTATACCTTAGAGACATAAAATTCTTACATTAAAAATGGTTAATCTTAAGATTTTGGAGGATGCTTTTAATTGCATAATTTAAAATAATCCTCAATATAATAAATTAAATTAATTTTCAAAAATACAACATTTGATTCTTGTGTGAGTAAATATTTAGGAGGCGCTATTTCTGGAGGTTTTTTAACTGAGGCTAATGATTTAAATATAATTAATTGTAAAAGTAAAATAGGTGGAGGCCTTTATATTTATCAATCCGAGTCAAACAAAACAGAATTGCAGAAGATAAATTTTTAGAATAATAAAGCATATTTAACTGGAAATGATTATAGCTTTGAGATAGAAGAAATTCTTATCCATAAAATAGAAGAATTAAATTTAGACTTAAAAAACCCTTATGCAATAATTAAGACAGATCAATTTTTATATTAAGGTTTGACTTATGTTGTCTCTCTTTCTTTTAAAATAAATAATTAAATCTTTTCTGATTTTAACAAAGACTCTTCATTTGAAAATATGTATAGTTTCATACTTAATACAAATGATAACTACTTGCTAGATTCTCCTCAACTTCTTTCAAGTTATAATTCCCCTTATTTCATATGGGTTTTAGAACATGCAGATTTTTAAGGAAATCAACTAACAAACATAAATTTAAAATAAATACAATTTAATAATATTCAGTATAGTTTAAATACAAGCAACTACTAAGTATTTAATGGCTGTAAACAATAAGGTATGGAAAAAGTTAAAGTTTAATATGGAGGTAAACAGACTTTTATATGCAGATATTGCTAATAAAGCAAAGCCAATTATGATCAAGCACAGTGCTAATCTTGCTCATTTAATTAATTTTAAGAATGCTTTGCAAATTATTCTCTTTTGTAAGAATCTTATTGGAGATTAAATTATACTATAGACTCTGATTAAATATATAAATGCTCACTTAATCCTTCGAGCTGCGTTTCAGGTAAAATAATTATTTTTACAATTTAAAAATTTTAGCAATTTAACAAAAAATATCAAGTTTTTTTTTGTATTTAATTAAAAAAATTAAAATTAAAATTAAACAAAATCTATTTTATCCAAATTTTTAAATTAATAATTCTAAAAAAAGGAAGCGGAGTTGGGAATTCTTTATGCTATTAAGGTCACATCGGAGCATAATGCTTAAATTGTGATATTGACGGAGTTTACTGGGGTGAAAAGTATTCAGTTTAAGGAAACTTTTAATGTTCAAAATGCAACTCAACAATATCTAATTTAATAAAATTTATTTTAATTATAATTATTCTTATGATTAGTTCAGTAATTATTATAATGTCAACTTTTAAAAGACTTAGAAATGAGTTATGCGCATTTTATTTATCCAAAATGGGTATTTTTTTTATTGGAAAGACCTTAAGAACTTAAAATCTCTCTTCAACCTATATCAAAATATTCATGTTTCATGCATCTATTTACGCTGTTTCTCTTTAACTCATCAATATTGATATCGTCTCTTCAATTTCTGCTTCATAGTATGTAGCCTACAGCCCTTTAAACTCTCAATTCTTTTCATTGAGTTGTTTGTTATCTGAATTTAAATCTGAATAGACTTCTATAGGATATTTGAATCTCCTATTTCTCATTTTAGTCCCTATATTTATATTTTTATTTATTTTAGCATACCTAATTATGGCTATCATCTGTAAAAAAGTATCTCTCAAATAATCTTTCTAAATTGGATGCCTATCTTTGATTTACATTTTTCTCACTTCCTTTTATTCTGCTCTACTTGAATTATGTCTATCAAGCTTTAGTTGCTTCACTTTAATTAAAGATCAATCCTATTCACTTATAGATTTAAGTTTGTAATGTGGTAATTCTTCTTAATTATAAAAAATTTAGATACTTAGTCTCATTATACTACTTATTGTTTTAACCTTATTTCCTTTATTTGTCTATGCTATGCTTATACGCTCAAGACATAAACTGAGAAAAATTAAGGTCATGTTTACTTATGGATTTTTATATAATGAATATATTACTCAATATTATTATTGGGAGGCAATTAGACTTATAGTTAAAATAATCATTGTGGTATTGAACATTTTATTAAAGTAGTATTTCTTAATTTCAGGTAATTTAATTTCAATTACTCTCCTGTTTTACTTTATAGGATTATAAGTTTGCAATCCTTTTATTTCTAAATTCTTGAATAACCTAGAAAAAGTTTCCATATTTTCTTTATAAATACTGCTATTATCTACAGTAATATTTTAAGAATATGATTAAGATAAAGTTACTAAAGGCATTTAATTAGTAAGCATAGTATTCTTTTGCTTTGCTTAGATCATTAATTTCTTATTTATGCTATACACTTTATGGTTGATAGTTTCATCTTTCTTAGAATAAAAGATTGTTTATTTAGTAAAATACTTTAAATGTTAGAGTTTACAAAGATTTGTTCCTTTATATAATTTTAGAGTAAACAAAAATATCAAAAAATTAATAAGACTTACAAAAACTATGCAAAGCATGAATAATTTCGAATATATATCAAAAAATGAAACACTAATTCATTATGAAATGATTACAAATTATTGATTGGAAAAAATCAATGATGAAATAAATCCTTTATCTGTTCAGGTTTTAAAAATTATTAAAATAATATACCAAAAGCTACATGGAAATTTATAGGTATTTTTTGCTGTATTATAGAAAATAAAAAAAATATTAAAAAATAGATGTTAATGAATCATTAATTTAAAGTGAATTTTAACTTTTGTATTTATACATAAATATTTAGCATTAAAATATATGAAACATTAAAATATTCTTTTTGTTTTATTTATTATTTAATAGATGTTGATTATAAAGTTTTTTGATAAAATTTTATTACCTTTACCGAATAGTTTTTAAAATATTATCTAAAAACTAGGGCTAAAAATTTATATTTTGATAGAAAAATATAAGAAATAATTAATGTGATTAATTAAATTAAAATTTTAATAAATTTTTAATGAAATAAATACATATTAATTTTTTCTACCTCAAAAATTAAAGTTAATTGGTTATTAAATTTGACAAAATTAGAAATAAATTTTAAAAAATTTTAAAGTATAGTTAGCAATTAAGTGTTTCTCATAATCTTTTATTCTTCAAATTAATTATCTAATTTTAATTTATTTTATGATATTTTTATCACAATAAAAATAGTACGTATTGAATTAAAATGCTTATTTTAATTATACAAAGCTCTAATTTCATTATTTTGAATTTATTGCAGGAACCTAAAATGTGTTATTTTTATTTCCATTCAAAGTATATTTAATTAAGATATTCGTAATTAAAAAATAGAGCGCTAATTTGATTATTTTAAAATTAGAGTAGACAGAATGAATAAATTAATTAATTCATTATATCAAAAAACTAAAAAGATAAATTTTCAACTTATTTTTCAAATTAACTAATTATATAAAAACTTAATAAGTAAAAAGTTAACTAAATATCAAAAGGTTCAATAATATAATTCCAGAAATGTCAAGATAAGAATTAAAAAATAACGAAACTAATTAATTACTAGAAATACAAACAGAATAGTAACTAAAAAGAATCTATGAACATGTCGATTAAAAAGTATTTTAATCTGAAGAAGTTGGTCAAGAGTAAAAAGAAGAGGATGAAAAGGAATTTGATGAAGAAGAGAAAGAAGAAGAAGAAGAATTAAGTGATAATGACCTTAAAAGTGATGAATAAGATAGCTCTATTAATTAAGAAGATGATTTTTCAGATGAACTAGAATTTGAGGAGTAAGTGGGATAATCAGAAAATTAAAATGATAAAAGCGAAGAAGAAGAAGATGACATAGAAGATTAAAATAGTGATTATAGTAGTGATTCTGATTATGAAGTCTTATAAATATTTTTTGATTATACTTCAATCACTTTAGAAAAGGTAATTTATATTAATTAATAATATTATACAAATTATTTTAATAAAAATATAAAAGTTACAATAAGAGGACTATAAGTATTGCAGGTACATTGAATTATGGTAAAAGTTTTTGTTAATTTAATTTTTGTCATTTTATTTTATATATTTAAATATAAAACTGATATAATATATAATTCACTGAGAAGTTTATTTAACAGATTTTTCTTAAAAATAAATGATTTAATTGTTATTTTAATTCTAATTTAAACTTCTTTAGCTTTTAAGGATTTTTTTGTTATATTTTAATTAAAAATATGTGTATTATTTATTTATCATTTTCAGAGTATATTTTATTAAAAATGATCAATTAGTAAGAAATAATATATAATTTTTGAATCTTAACTTTATTCATTATTAAACCTTTTTAAAATTTTTCATTTTAATAAATTAATCATAGGGGTTTTCATCTAAATTCTTTATCTACTGTTTGTAAAGCGATATCTAAATGTAAAAATCTTTTTGCCTTAGAACTACCTATAGAGTAAATTTTTATAAATAAATATTTTAGTAAAAAATAATTTAAAAAATACTTAGTATTTTGGATTAAAGAGACATATATAAACTAGGATAAGAACTAATAAAGCTAAATAAATTATTTGAACTTAAATTTGAGTTAAAAGAAGATATTTAAGATAAAACTTACGAATAGATGATAAGATTCTTTAAATTCTGCTAGAAATATACCAAATTGAGGCTATGTTTAAGGTATAATACAATTTTTTGTTTTATTATTTCAATAAGAATTAGAAAATATATTTTATATTTTAAATTTTATTTGTTACATCATTTTATTTGTTTTTAATAAATTGGATAAATAAATTTTTTTTTATACTAACTTAAGAAATGTCCAAAACAAAAATTTAATATAATTTTTACTGAAAATTTTAATTATTATTATTTTAGTATAACTGGCGAAATATAATTGAAAAAGTAATCAATATGGCAATAAAGAACCTTACAAAATGTATCTAAATTAATTATCCTGAAGCAGTAATTAATTAATTTTTATGATAATTATTAATAAAGTTAATTAATTTTTAATTTGAAATAATTTTGGATTTTAGATTATTTTAAAACTAGTTTTATTATTTAAAATTATAAACTATTAAAAAGGGATGCTTATGTAGATAAAAAGGATTTAAAATATTTACGAAAATTATTAACTAAATGTGTGAATCTTTAACATTTATATATTGATTTGCTGTAATCATTTTCATAATAATAGCTTATTTATGGAATAATTAAATTAACTTTACTATTTTTAATAGAGGTACTACATTAGATTCAGAGAGTTTAGGTTAAGTTTTAGGAAATTATGAGTAACTTATATCTTTGAAAATTGTACATGGTCATTACGATTTTTATAGGAATTGTAATAGGTAAATAAATAAATTTTTTTTATCTATTAATATATTTATTAATTAATTACTTTTTATTCAAAAGCTTTTCAATAGATAAATTCTTGAGTAATTTAGCTAATTGTAGATATCTTAAAAATTTGGATTTAGAATTTTCGTAAAAAATTAAAATTTTTTAAGTATTAAACATCCATTTTTAATAATATAAATATAATTTCATTATTTTTGTATTAGGGAAGAATAATTTGGTTTTAAGAGGTTGGTAAAAGGAATAAAAAAATTAGAATAGTTAGCAACTCTCAGATTGAAGTAAATTTAATTTAAATTTTGTTTTGAAGGTTTTAACAATAAAAACTTTTTTAGACTTTAAAATTTTTAATATTTAGATAAAAGTGATAATTTTTTATTAAATAAAGGATGTACGGAGATTATATGAGTGATTATTTAGTCATATAATTTGCTAAATTAAAAAGATTGGTTTGTTTTTCCTATATTAATGATGAGTATACATCAAAAAATAAGGTTAATGATTGTCAACTTTTCAGATTAATAACTAAACATCCTGATTGGTTTTATTGAAAATAATTTGCATTTACAATTAAATAAAATTATTAAATATTTGTTTTTTGAATTTATAAAGTATTACTTTAAGATAATTTATAACATTATTTAAAATTGATGATCATATTTTCTTTATGAGTACCTTCATTAAATTGACAATTTTATTTATTTTTTTTAATCCAAGAAAATAAAAGTAAAAAAAAATAATTACATACATATATAAACTCTTTTTATATGAGAAAAACTAAAATAAAATAAATAAAAAGCTTATTCAATAATCTTCTCCAATGTAACAAATAATCCATTTAAAAATATAAATTTTAAAAATTATATTTTATAAAAATGTTATTATAAAGTGTAATTTGCATTTAATATTAATGAAAATTGATATTGAAAATTTTCGATTTAAAACTTTTGATAAAACATGGACTTTTAATGCTTTTAAATATCTTTTATCAAACAAATTTAATGTTTAAAAAACTAAATTTATTTATTTTATCGGTTTTTATGACTTTAAAAAAATAATAATAATTTTATATTCTCTGAATTATATTTGCTTTGGTATTTATACTTTTATTTTTCATATTATATTTATTAAAAAATATGATAACTATCAATTACTTACTTACTTACTATATTCTTTTATTTTAAATACATTCTTAATCAGTATATAAATAAATATAAATGCCTTTCTAAATGATATGGAATAATCTCTATTTTTTTAAATACATTCATGTATTTAAATAAATTCATATCTTAATGAATTTGTAAAAGTATCCTTTTTTTCACATTATTATGAAAAAATTATGTTTTAATAATGCACAAAGTAAAAATTCAATTAAATATTTTAAGTGTACTTCTCAATAAACTAAATATGAGCAATTACTAAATATTTAATGTCTGCAAATATTAAATTACGGAAAAAGTTGAAGTTTAAAAAAGATTGAGACATACTTTTGAAATCATTTATTATTTGTAAATAAAGCCTTATTATAATCAAGTATTGTGCTTATCCTGTTTTTTTCATAAGTTTTAAGAATGATTGGCAAACCAATCTCTCATATAAAATTCTTACTGAAGGTTATATTACATTTAAAACTCTAATTAAATGTGGATCAATTAAAAAAATATATTTAATTTTTTTTTTACTGTTTTTAATGAATATTAAATTATCAATAAATAAAATAGAAATACTGTACTTTCTGTTTTATTTCCACTCAAATATATTAGATTCCAAATTTTTAAAAACCAAATTTTTTTTGTAGTTTATTTATTATAAAATTTTATTTTTTAAATAATAAAAATTATGTTGCAGTAAATTTATATAAATTTAGAATTTAAAAACAAAAAATATTTAATTCAAATTTTAAGTAATACTTTAATTGTATTTTATATTGTATTCTTCAAAAATTAGCTTACAGCTTTACTTTAGTATAATAAAAATTAAATTTATAAGTTTAGAAAAACTAAACAATTTTTTATTCCAATATTGCTTGAGATTAGCTTCGTTTTTTGTTTTTAAATACTGTTTAATCTTATAAAATATATTTTTCAAATAAAAAACCATTCAATTTTATAAAAATCCTATGAAAAATTGTCTCCCTCTTCAAATATTCTTCATTTTCATATTAAAATTTATGAATAGATTAATAATTGATTTTCTAAATTTTTTCGAATATTGAATATAATTTTGATGAGAAAATTAAATATTAATTATTTTATTTTTTGAAATAAAAAAGCACTTATCAGAAAAATGATCAAAAAATTGTATTTAAATTTGATTTTTACAATCTAATTTACTAAAAAAAAATAAACACTGAAAATAGACAAAGTCAAATTAAAAACATATTCTATTAATTCTTATATCTGGTTCATAAGTATTTTTTTTTAATTAACAAAAATAAAGAAAAGAGGAGAAATAAATGTAAATAAATATCTTGAAATTGTTAAAGATATACTCCTTTATTGGTATTGCTATTTGCAATATAGATCTAATCAGTAATTATGAGAAATAAGAAGAGCCTTGTTAAATCATATTAATGGATTAATTCAAAAATTAAGGGATTGATTTTAAGTGCGTTGATGGATAAATAATGGTTATTCAATAAAATGAAATCACACTTAATTTAAATTTATTATCTGAAGAAATCACTACAACAATAGTATTTAAAGATATTACCAAGTTAAATTTAAATTAAATTTAAATCGTTGACTGTTGTTTCAGAAAATTGTAAAATGATTTTATAAGCATTGAAAATATTCAAGAATTGAATTTAAATAATGTAGAAATTAGCATAATATTTTTTGGTCTTAGTACTAAGCTAATCAAAACAAATTAAATTAATTTAATCTAGATTGATAAAATAAGTATAAAATTTTCTTACCTAATTTTAATGAGTGCAAAAATTATTAAAATTAATAGCTTGTTAGTAGAACCTCAATCTTAATTATAAATCATAAGCTAAGATTTACTGTTTATAGAAAAAATTTAGATTAATATGACATAATTTATTATTAATAAAAACTTAATTCTATCTTCAAGTAAAGAAATTTAAGTTAGCTAGTTAATCGTAAACAACTCTTACCCTATCATATAAAAAAAATAACTCCTAAAAAGCATTCCTTAAAGAAATCTTAATGAATAATTAGTATCAAGTTTTATTTAATTTTATATTCCATTTGAAGAATAATATGATCAAAAAGTACTAATAAAATATTTATTAATTACAGGTTAAGAATAAATATTTTTAAAGAGTACTATATCATTCTTATTATATTCCTTTTATTAATCTCGTGATTAAAGAACTAATTTAATTTAAATAGACTAGATAGACTATCAAATCGCTAATTTTTCAAATTAGTTTGATATTGAAATATTAGATTTTACATCAGTAAATATTGGTTCAATCGTTATTCGAGCATAAACTAAATTCATTCCTAATGATTTAAAATAGTAACTCATTTTTGCTTAATCTGTTGATAATTTGAATATAGATAGCATTTTAATTCAAGAAAATAGCCAATTAACTTAAAGTTTGTTAACTGGGTCTGTAGGTAATGTAAATATAAATTAGTTTATTTCAAAGTCTGGATGCAGATTTTATACTTCTCTTACAGATATTAAATCATACAGTATTAATATACAAAATATGCATATAGAGAAAGGAGTCTTTGATGAGTATCTTTTATATATTCCGTTTTCTAGAAATATTTTAATAAAAGGATTATATTTGGATAGTATTTCGTTTAAGCAATAATCTTTATTTTTTTTTGATGATAGCGATGCTGTTAAAATTGAAAATTTTGTTATATAAAATATAAATTAATCTTCTCAGTACCAAGAAAAATAGGAAAATTAAGAATAGCAATAGTTCATAATAGTAGCTAAAAGGATATAAAGCAGTTTGATTCTTCATGATTTATTTGCAGATATGGGGTAATCAAAAAATTTATCATTTCTATTCCTTGAGTATGTATATCCTCCTGGCCCTCAAATTTATTCTCAACTTTATGTTGAAAATGCTTACTTTAAAAATGGTCATTCCTTAGATTTTGGGGGATGTTTTCAGTTACATGGCTATCTTAACTCATCATAACATTAAATTTAATTATATTTTTAAAATACTACATTTGATTCTTGTGTCAGTAAGTATTTAGGAGGTGCAGTCTCGGGAGGTTCTTTAATTAAAGCATAAAACTTGAATATAATTAATTGCAGAAGCAAAATTGGTGGAGGCCTTTATATTTGGCAATCCAATTCTGATAAAAATGAATTAAAATAAATTAATTTTTAGAGTAATGTAGCATATTTAACTGGAAATGATTATAGCTTTGAGATATAAGAAATTGCTATTTAAAAAATAGAAGAATTGAATTTTGAATTGTAATAACCATACACAATAATTTAGACGAACAAATATTTATATTAAGGTTTGACTTATGCCTTTTTACTATCTTTTAAAATTAATAATTAACTATTTACATAATTTGACAAAGAATCTTCATTTGGAAATATTAATAATTTCATAAATAATAAAAATGATAATTATTTGTAAGATACTCCTGAATTACTTACAATTTTTGATTCTCCTTCCCCATATTTTTTAATGATAATATAAAACTAAGATTTTAAGGGAAAATAGTAAGAAAACTTAAATTTGAAATAAATATTATTTGATACATATTATGATTTAAATACAAGCAATTATAAAATTTATAATGGCTGCAAAGAATCAGCAGGAATGGAGAGAGTCAGTATTTAATCTGGAGTTTATAACACTTTTATATGCAGATATTGTAATTAATAAAAAGTCAATTATGATCAATCACAATGTTAATCCTGCCCTTTTTAGTATTTTTCTGAATGTTTCGCAAATTATTCTCTTTTATAGGATTCTTTTTGGAGATCAAATTATACTGTTGAAGTTAGTTAAATTTATAAATGCTCATTAAATCCCAAAAGTTGTATCTCAGGTAAATTAATAAATTATCTATCAATACTTTATTTTTTTAAATATTCTTTTTTTCTCCTTTAAATTTTTATTGAAAATAAAATTCCTCAAATTAATTAAAATAAATTTTCTCACACATATTTTCTTCATTTACAAAATTTTAATTCAAAAAATTTTTCTTAATTAATTAAATAAATATTTCCAAAATATATTTTGAATAAATAATTTAAATAAAAACAAAGGTAGTGGATTTGGTAATTCTCTCTGTTATGAAGGTCATATCGGAGCATAATGCTTAAATTGTGATATTGATGGAGTTTATTGGGGAGAATAATATTCAGTTTAAGGAAATTTTTAGTGTTCAAAATGCAGCTCAAAAACATAAAATTTAATTAAATTTGTTTTCATCATGATTTTCCTAATTATAAGTATAGCTATTATAATTATTTCAACTTTTAAAAGATTAAGAAATGAACTATGTGCATTTTATTTAGCTAAGATGGGTATTTTTTTCATAGGTAGGACTCTATAAAAATAGAATCTTTCTTCAACTTATATCAAAATATTTATGTTTCATGCCTCTATCTTTGCTGTATCTATTTAATTCATAAATATTGATATCATCTCTTCAATTTCTGCTTATTAGTTAGTTGCCTATAGTCCTTTAAACTCTCAGTTCTTTTCTTTAAGCTGTTTAATATCTGAATATAAATCTTATTCAACATCTATTGGATATTAGTATCTCTTGCTTCTCTTTATGGTTCCTATATTTTTATTTTTATTAATTGCAATAATTTTAGCATTTTGCTTTATCTTTAAGAGGATATCTTTTAAATAATCAATATATATGGGATACCTATCTTTGATTTATATTTTTATAACAGCTTTTTATTCTATTCTCCTTGAGGTATGCCTATCAAGCTTTACTTGTTTCTAGCTAGAGAAAGATAAATCTTATTCACTGATAGATCTTAGCCTACAATGTGGTAATTCTTCTTAGTTAGAATAGATTTAGTTGCTTAGCCTCTTGATGTTGCTCACAGTTTTAACCTCTTTTCCATTATTTGTTTGTGCTATGATAATCCATTCAAGACACAGGTTGAAAAAAGTTAAGATTATGTTTACTTATGGATTTTTATATGATGAATACAGGCCTTAATATTATTATTGGGAGATGGTTAGGTTGCTAGTTAAAATATTAATCGTAGTATTCAGTATTTTTTTTAGGTAATATTTTTTAATTGCAGGAATATTGATTACTATTGTTTTGATGCTGTATTTTATAGGACTTTAATCATGCAACCCATTTATATCAAAATCCTTGAATAGAATTGAAAAAATATCTGTATTTATTTCTTAAATATTATTGTTATGTTCAGTAATGTTTTCTGATTACAATGAAAAAGATACTTCTCAAGCTATTTAAATTCTAAGCACAGTAATGTTTACTTTCACACAAATCATTAATTTGTTATTTATGATTTATATGCTATGGCTGATAGTGGTATCATTCTTAGAGTAATAAATTGTTTTCTTAATAAAATACTGTAAATTTAGGTTTTTACAAAGATTTTTAAATGAATATCCTTTGAGAGTAAACAATAATATAAAAAAAATGATAAAATTAACAAAAAGAATTTAAAGTTTGAATTGTATATAAAGTAATTCTGACTATGAAATACTAATTCATCATGAAATGGTCAGAATATCATGACTTAGAAAGAGTGATGTAAATTAAAATTAAATATTTTTTGTTTAGAGATTATAGGTTTTTATATTTTGACTAAAAAGAGGAATTTGGATTTGATTAAAATTAAATACTAATTTGTTTTGTTGTATTACTGTATTATCTGGTTGTTTTATTTTAATATTTTTTTTAAATTTAGATTTAATTTCAATTTTCAAATTCATTATATTACTAAATAATAATTTGAAAGAGAATTTCTGTAAAATAATTAAAATTACAATAATTTCATAATTAAATATTTATCATTTAGATAATTATTTCAATTAATATTTTTAGATAAAATTAATTTTAAAAATGGCTAAAAATAATTAAACATTATCTATTTAGTACATTTTTTAATTTTATGATAAATCAATTATCATAAATGTAACATAAAAATTACTGAAATATAATTACAATTTAGTACAAAAATATATGGATGTTATCAAAAGTAAAATTAATAGAATTCAAATTTATTTATCAGTGATATTTTGAAATCAAAATGTCTAATGAAATAGATGAGGTATAAGGAACTAACAATTGAGGTCTATTTTGATTCAATCAATTCCGAAAAGAGAAGTGTAATTTGTTTATTACCAGATTATTTATTTTCAAATTATTACAAATATTTTCGATCATAAAATATAAGAAATAGAAAAATAAAATTTGTAGGAGCAAAGGTCTCTCTATTCATGAAATGTTAATCCTCTAGTGGTTAATATTAAACCTAAATCGATCTAAAAAATTGATATTGAGGACTTACTCACTTATAATGATTTCACTCTAGCCACATTCTAAGTGCACAAAGTAAGTAAAGCAGACCAAGTAAAATTCATTACATGGGAATAAGGAGTAATGAATTGTAAACAAAATATTAATTAATCGGATTATTGAAACAAAAATTTGGCAAACATCTTTGATTGATCAAATAAACTTCAGAATATGTCCCTTGCAAATTATTTAAATTAAAATCAAATTAGTCTATTGAATTTAACCATAAGAAGATAATTATATCGAAAAGCAAAACAAATATAGCTGACACTTATAAAATTAAAAATTGTAACAAAAATGAAACTAAAAACAAATTAAAAATACTTCTTATTAAACCTCATTTATTTATCATATTTCATTGATCTAGCTTTTTCAGGTATATTTAATTGCTTTAATTCAAATGGAGTTTTTTCTTATCTTATGATTTACTTCTACATTATTAAATAGATTTGTTATCTAGCCAAAGTTACCTACTTTAGGAGCTTGATTAAGATGTCTTAGATCCATCATTAAAATAATTGTGGGAGAATTCTAAGATAATACAATGTGAAGACACTGATTTTATAGAATTTGATAATAAATATATTTTATCTTCAACCTCTTAAAACGAAAATTCTTATCTTAAAAGAGATTTTGAGATACCAATTCCTCATTATAAAATATCATTATCATTTGAAATTTTGCTTTTAAATAGCATGGAGAAAAACAACGCAATAAATATTTAATATGATGGCATGCAGGGAGGGATCATTATTTTTGATCACGAATAAGCGAGGCCATATTGCTTTAAAGGCTAAAATTAAATTCTTGAGTTTTACTAGATGTCATTTATTCATAATACATAAAATTTGGTGTTGAATCTAACAAGATTAGCTCAACCAGGGTCAAATGATATAGCACCCTATGATTTTGCATTGAAGAATATATTTATTGAAGTACATTAATGCCACTAATCATGCTCTAAATGCAGTGGGCCAAGTCATGTAAATATTTTAAAAAAATAATCTAACAAATAAAGAATGTTAAAAGTAAAATAACTCCTAAATCTTATAAATATTTCAATTATTAGAATGAATGCACAGCCTGTCCAGAAGGAGCAAGTTTGACTGATAACACATGTACTTGCTAAAACGGAAAGCTCTTCTTGAATTATAAATGTGTAGATCAATGTAGTTATAAATACATATAAGATCATTCAAGCTAGAGCTGCATTTAGAATAATTGTAATATCAGCTAATGCTCTTAATGTGACTCTGATAAATTTAATTACTGTGAGTTATGTTAAAGTGACTTTTTTAACTACGAAGGTTAATGTATTAAGAGATGCCCATTGTGGACATTTTAATAAGGGCAAAAATGTATCATCAAAATCATATAAACATCTAAAAGTAAATTTTCTAAATTTAAAAACATTTATGTTTGAGATCTTAACTAGTACTAAAAATATTAAGATTAGTATATTTATTTAATTTCTTTACAATTCTTATATATTTAAGTTTAAATTAATTTTTTTGTATTCATCCTGCAATAAAGGTTCTAGCTTCCTCCTTCAAGGACTGTACAATTAGTTTTTATCTTAGGATGAAGCTAATAGCCTTTAATTATAATACTCTGGTTTTTCTTCAACCTAATAAAGCTAAGTTAGATATTGTGGTAATTAATTTTACGTTGGTGGTCCGCTTCCTTCTACAAATTAAATCTTTATAAAAAAATCTATTTCGTTTATGTAAGCGCATTTTAATTAATTCTTATCTGATTGTAATCATGTTTTTTTTTTTCTTTTTAAGACCTCCTCATTACATGCTAACTTTAAGTTTCAACTATGTTTTGATTGATATGGCTATCAATGAAGGATTTAAGATTCTTATTGATGGAAGAATTGTAGCATTTATTTATCAATCTAGCGAAAACTTGTCAAAAAATTAAAATATTTGTGGAGCAAGCTAGATAGACACTATTGACTCATTTAGTTACACATTTAAGCACAGTTTATAGAATATAACAATAGAAATTTATATGCAATTAACCTAGCCTTTCACCACATAATCATTTGGCATCAGAGATATTCTTATGATATCTTAAAATGTAAGAAATATTTAAATTATTTAAATATCTATAAAATTCTACATTAAATTAAAAAGTGTAATGACAATTGTGAAGAGTGTAATTAACAAGGGGTTTGCACATAATGCCAGCAAGATTTTATGTTTTAAGAAAGTGATAACACATGCAGAAAAAATTCCTAATGCTCCCCTGGCCACTATAGTGACCTTACATAAAAAAAATGTTTGAAGTGTCATTCACAATGCAAAACTTGCTCAGGATCATAAATTAATTAGTGCATGTCATGTTAAAATGGAAAATATTTATCTGACTCTAATTGCGTTGAGCAATGCCCAGCTGGAAGCTTTTTGAATAAATAAAGAGAATGCCAAAATTGTAATTCTACTTGTTAGACATGTTCAGATGATAGAGTTTATAGCTGCCTAACATGCCCATTATGTAAATTTTTAAAGTTGATTTAATTAAAAAACTAAAAATTTTTTTAAAAAAGAATTAGTTTATTAAGAAGGCTATTGTCTATAAGAATGTAGTTCTGGATATTATTTTTAAATGAGTAATAGATCATGTTATAAGTGCTCTTCATAGTGCAAAGAATGTTTTGGACCTGATTCTGATCAAGTATTTAAAAAATATATCAAAAATTAAATTATCCAAAATTATTTTAAGAGAAAAAATTTTAATAGTAATTTAATTAAAAATAAAAGTGTAAAAGTTGTCATGAATAAAAATACATACTTGATTCATAATGCGTAAATAGTTGTCCTTAAAATTATTTTGTCTCTACTGCAAACATATGTGAAAAATGTGATGAAGGATGTAGTAAGTGTGATAAAAGTAGCAGTAATTGCTAAGAGTAATAAATTACTTATTTAAATATTTGTTAAAAGTTTTTAAAAATTTATTAAATTTTTTAGGTGTAAAAGCGGTTATTTAATGCTTAAAAATTAATGCTTTTCTGAACCACCTGCTGGATACTATTTAGATGGAAATTAATTTAAAGAATGTTTTTAAGGGTGTGCAAAATGCATAAATTCTAGTAAAGATAGCTGCTTATCTTGTATGTAAAACTATTTCACATATTAAGATAATACTTGTGTTGATAAATGTCCTGAGGGATTTTTCCCTAACTAAAATAAATAATGCTAGATGTGCTCTGGCTATTGCAAAACTTGCACTAGTTTTTACGAGTGCACAACCTGTAACTACGGTTTATTTGAGCTGAATGGAAAATGTGTAAGCGAATGTCCTTCTTAAATATAATATTTCCAAGACGAAATAGATTTAAAGTGCATAAAGTGCAACTCAGAATGTCCATAATAAGGCTGTAAAGGTCCAACTATAGAAGACTGTATAGACGAACAAATTCAAATTCAAGATACAATGGTTTCCAAAATAATATTTATCTAACTTTCTTTTTGGATAGTTTGCTGTATCGTTGGCTATATGTTGGATAAATTTTAATCTAAATCCTATTTAAACAAAAACAGAATTAATTAATAAGAATATGAAGAAGAAAACAAGAGAGAGGATAAAAAATAAATGAGACTTCCTACGAAAGAGAATTAAATGAAAGAAATTAAGCTAAATTTCAAAAAAAATTCATCAAGTCTCCCAAAAAGCTACTAAATAATGTAGCAAGACTAAAACATTAACATTCAAAAAATAGAATTTCCTCAAGTAAATAAAGATTGTAAAGAGGACTTATCCTTTACTAATGACAATATAAGCGTAAACAGTAACTCTCCTACTAAAATTGGTTCATAGACAAGCTTTAACAAAAATTCGTAAATAATTAATGTCTAATAATTAAAAATTTTAATTACTTTTTTAAAGAAGTATAGTAGGTTTATTTAGTTCAGTAACCTAATTTATGGAAAAGGTAGCTTCAACTCCAGAAGGCTCTCCAAAATCAGCGAAGCTTAAAGAAAAAGAAAATAATTAGATATAAATGGACCTTTCTTAAGCTCTACAAATTTATTAAGTCAATCAGAAAAATAATAAGCAGGAGATTTTACCAACATTTTCAGGAGGTAAATAAATTATAATGTTAAAAATGTATTAATTAATATTTAAATGAATGAAAGATGTTGAATGCATAACCAAATTTGAGAACAAATCTTTATAAAAAATGCAAGATTCTGATAACTCTGAATTATTAAATGAATAATCTAAATTTAATTAAAAATTATACTTCACTCTGGTAAAAAAAATTTTCAAAATAAATTTATTTACTTAAAATTTTTTATCAAAATAATTAAAGGCTGGTAATGAAATAGTGTCTTTTTTCGTATTTTATGATCACAAATAGAGCAGAATAACAAAAAGCAGCTTATTCTTCTTAAAAAATATATTTTTAATTAGCTTTCAAATATTTGCATTGATGGTAAATAAATAAGTTTATAATTTTATCTTAAAAATAAACATATTTTTTAATAATTTAATAGGAAAATTCATTGTAACTATCATTCATTTCAATATTGTTAGGAATAACCTTGAAGGGAATCATTTCTAAATCTCTTATCTATATAAAAACATATTAGATAGTTAAAATAGCTGTATCCTTACTCATAACAATTGCTGCATTCTTTTTGCTTATGACATAATTAGTTTATCCTGAATTAAAAGAAATCAAATACAGCTATGATAGAAAGTGGGCATTATACTATCTTTTTGCACAAACAATTGATATAGTAATAATTCAATCAATAATTTCCTTCTTGAGCTATTATATAACCAGAAAAAATACAATCATGATAAGACAAACAAAATTATTCTTAGCAATGAAGTTCGTTTTTAGGAGAGAATAATATGAACAAAAATTTGAATGAAATAAAAAAATAAATTAAATATTTATTAATGATTTTACTTATGTTGTAAAAATTATTAAACTAAAAAATATATATTTTATAATTCTTGATTATTTATTTTTTATAATCAAATCTAATTACTTCAATTTTAATGTTTATTGTAAATGATATTTGATATTTTTCATTTAAATTAAGAAATTTTATTTGCCATACTAATTATATTGGAAATAGTAAATGAGTAACAAAATTTTATATAATATTCTGTAATCCCCTATAGTCTAGCAGGTTAGGATAGAAGGTTTTCACCCTTCAGACCCGGGTTCAAGTCCCGGTGGGGGAAATTTTTTTGAACTAAAATATTAACATTTCATATTTACTTTTTTAGATGATATTATCAATTAAAAATTCTTTCTTGAATAACTTTGCTCAAAAAAAAAAATATAAGGAAAATTAATTGTATTGAATAAGAACAGCCATATACAACAACTGCGAGAATAAATGTAAGAAAACAGAAATATACAATTACAAAAACACTAAAAAAATGAGAGAGTTATTTATTTTTCTACTAAAAAATTATTTATTTGAATGAAAATTTTTTTCATAAAGCATTTAAAAGGAAGAATTTTTAATTTCATATAAAAAATTTTTAATAAAATATTTATTTATCTCTAGAATTATCTAAATAAATAAATATTTATATAAGGTTTTAAAATTTATTTAATACTTTAATTTTTTGAAGGTATGAAAAAATATGTAATAAATTAAATAATAGAAAAATGTTAATGGTATTAATGTTAACATTCATTAGTTATTTTTTATTTGAAACACGATTTGCCTTCTAGTTGAAAAATTCAAACTTAAAAAAAATTGAGGTAATTTGTAATCCGTAAAACGTAAAACAAGATAGGCTTGATGACGATTTACATTTAATTAAATGGATGGTTTAAATTTTTTATTTTTATTTTTTTGAAATTACTTGACAATTTAATTGGAATGCTCTAAACTAAAGATATCCTTTAATAAAATGAAAATTTTACCACAACTTTATAATATAAGGTGATCAAATGTTAGTATATTTCCTTATTTAAATTATACATTTAATTTAAGTTTATATTTCAATTAATAATTAATTGATGGTTGATTGTCATTACAACTTTTTTTTTTTTTTGTAAATAACATAACAAATATTTTCATTCTAATTATCTAGTTACAAAATAAGACATATTAGCAAACAATAAAAATTAGAAAAACATAATATTTAACACTATATACTAAATGGCAAATAAATAATCATAAATTTACTAACAAAGTAATTAGTAACCTACTTTTTTTAAAAACAATTAGAATATGGTGATTAAAATCATATTTGCCACCCTCATATTCATTAAGTATGTTTTAGCAAGTTATATTACTTACTACCATATTTTTGTTTATCTTAATCCTTTTAAATTATTTGAGATGGATTTCTAATCGGTAATGAATTTTAGTTACATAATCCCTCTCCTCTTAAAGGATCTCCATAATAAATTATTTAATTCATGTCTAAATATACAAGTATCTGAAAGAATTAGAAAGTGTTTGGAATTATTGAAAAAAATAATTACTAAAACATTTAAAAAACATATACAATTACCTACCATTAGTTTTCTTATTTAAGGTGCTAAAGAATAAAGCTAAAAAATTTTTTTTGTTCTTAAGTTTAACCACTCTGATTTAAATCTAAACTAATAATAGTCAGAATAATTGAGGTTTTGTATTAACTAAATTAGTAAATTTAGTAGAAATTTTTAATTTATTTGTGGATATAATTAAATTGAATCAATTAAATGATAATTAATTTTACTAAAGTATAGTATAGAATGAAATTAATTTAGCAACAAATTATTTGTTTCTTATAACCAATGTAATAATTAAGGGAATAATTTTGCATAAATTTATTTAAATAAAATTCCATCTAAAATATTAAAAAAATCTTAATAATTATTTAAATATTAATTTATTGTGTCAAATTTTTTAAATTCATATTTTAATAATTTAATATTCAATTCATATAAACTAGCTTATTTTATTAATATTTTTATATCAAAAAAATCAAATTGTTTTTAGATGTTTAGCTATTAAAATGAAATTAAATTATATTTTTTACATTAATAAATGATTTTTAATATGCCTTATTTTGTAGTTTTGGAATAACTATTTATATTTATTTATTTAATAAAGTATCTACAAATAAAAAATGCTTAATAAAAGCAATTCAAATATTTTTAATTATCTTACCAATTCGAATAGCAAATATGATATAAAATTTAGTGATCAGATTAGATTATTCAAACAAAAGATTTTATTAATTAATACACTTAAATAATTTGTAATTTATTAATTAAGTTTTGAAAAAATTGTTTAATCAATTTTCTTTTTATTAATTTAAATAGCAGTAACTCTCCTATCCAAAATGTAATAATTCTTGCTAATAACAAATTTATTTATAGGAAAATTAAGAAACAAAGTTATTAGCCTTACATCTTTTTTTGCTTAATTTTCAGAGATATAAATTTAATTAGTATTTAAAAGAAAAACTTTATTTCAGAAATAAATAATAAATAACTTTTAATTTATTATGATTTCTTTTCAAATTTAATTGCTGTGTTTTGGAATGATATTGTTCTATAATAACACTGAAAGGAAAAAAAATTAACAAATATTGAATGGAATTTAAATCAATTTACAAATTAATTAATACACACTTAGAATTTTTTTCTTATTAGAAAATTATTTATTTACTTATTTTTAGGCTATTCTTTTTATAAAAACTCCAAAATTATTTTCTTTTTACTCGCAAGCCACATTTAGGCTGCAATTTGAATTTGGAATTGTGATTAGTTTTACAAAAATAAAAGTAATCTAAATATCATACAATATATGGCTTAATCAATTTTATGGCTATTCCTTGCTTAATTTGCTGATATATTTTTTTCTTTATATGGAATTCAAATATGGTAAATTTTATAAAAAAATAATTTAATACCACAATTTAAGTAATTCTTTTAATCATAATTAATAAAAGTAACTAAGTCAGCTAAGGAAAGACAGATTACAATTTATTTAAAAAGAAATATGAATTTTATCTTTTTTTAGAGGCTTGCTAAAAACAATGTGAAGATTAAATAGGCTTTAATTGATTTATTAGGAATAGACTTTTAACCATAAAAAATTAATTATTTAATACGAAGAATACGAAATCAGCTTACAATAAATTTGCATACATCAAAGTTTATTTATACATTTTTTTATTATTCAGTGGTTAATGTTTTTGTATATATATTTTGACTATTTTTATAAAGATACTTTTTTTATTAATACAAATTGATAATTACATTTCGTTTGTGATAATAGAAATAGAACAAAAGTTCGAATAAAAAGGATAATTAATTTAATTATCTGAAATTACTTTAGATTTACTAATATAAATATCAATATCAGTTATACATACTACTTAGACAAAATGAAAATTCAACTTTAAATTCTACTAATCATCTTTTTTTTCCTGCGAGATATTTATTCTGGTAATTTATTTAGAAAAAAGTATATTAAAAATAGCATTTTTCCTTACTTTATATAGATGGTTTACTAATAAGTGATGAATTTCACTTAGAAATGACTGCATCCTAAATCTAAGGATGGCCTAGTCTCACAATTAAATGTACATCAACAGATTATGTTAACAGAAAAAATTAGTTGATGTATGGTATTATTGATAAAACGAATAACTAAAACATTCAAAAGACTTACACCATTAGTTAACCACATTGGAGTTTGTCTGTAAGAGTAAATATCTACACACTAAGGAATTTTGCAGCTAGTGATAACATCTAAGTATATATGGATGGAACTAAGTAGATTTAATATCAAAAAGGAACCAATTTAAATATTGGAGAATCACTTTGCCTATCATAAAATGATTACCTTTATTAATTTTATAAAAATATTACCCATTCGGCAAATACATTTGTCTTAGCATTTTAATCATCTATTTCTACTTCTGCATCAACAGGAGGATTTGCATTAAGTGAGCTATATGTTGAAATAGATACTTGCTATCCTGGATGCTAAACTTGCTCTGGACCTGCAAATGTACATTTTTATATAAAATTAAATTGTAATATTGATCCAATTTCATTTAAATATTAATAAATATGCAGCAATTATAAAATTTTATATATAATTGAATTAACATTTTAACCCATAAATTATTTTATTTAATTTTAAGGGTAAAAATAAAATTAATTGCTATCCTTTAACTTTTTAGTTTTTACCCTTTGAGAATTGTGGCAAAATCATGCTAATATTATATATAACTTATTGATAACATAAATAAAATAAATTACTCTTAAATTCAAATTAATAATTTTTATTATACAGAATTAATGTCTCACATGTATAACAGGAGCTGTTGCTAATAATGGTTAATGCTAATGTACAACAGGTTTTGCTTACTAAACATCTTGTGTCCCTACCTGTCCTGCTGGGTTAAGAGGAGAACCTACTTTATTAGTATGTGTTTAAGATTATTGTGATGCATCTGTTTGTGCTACATGTGACAATACAACAAAATCATGCACATCTTGCAAAGCTGGTTTTTATCTACTATAAACTTAATGCGTAGCTTCCTGCCCTACTTATACTAATTAATAAGGAAATGCTTGCTAAGATATACTACCATCAAGTAATTTTTAAAAAAAATAATCCAAAAAATTAACTATTATTATTTTAGATGGGATGTATCTACTTAAAGCTCTATATTAAACTTTTGTTTCTGAAAGTGAAATCGCTGCAGGTGGACTAACAGTTACTGGTTTAGAAGGAAACGGATTCGGTACAGTAACAAGTTCTGGAGCTTACACATCTGTTTGTAATGGAGTTTATTATATTGGTGGCTATATGTTAGCTGCAAGTAATGCATCATTTAAAAGAACTTTTACTGGACTGTAAAAATCAAATTTTATTTTTTTTAACAATCATATTTTTAACATTGAATTTAAAAATTTTTAGACCTCCTCATTCTTAAATAAGAGTTGGTTTTACATTCGTAGCTATAGATGATTGGGATAGTGAATACATTTACATTAATTATGATGGTTAATAGGCTTCCAATTTCATGGTAAATATAGCCGATACTGTAGATGCATTGTGCGGATTACAAAGTTTTTTGGATTTGGTTTATAATGTAGACAAAACTGCAATACATACAAGTCCTACTCTTAATTTAGAAATAAAGGCGACACTCTCTTTAAATTCATCATAAAAATCTTATGGTCTGAGAAATTTATTTGTAATTTTAATCCAAGTAAAATCAAAATTATTCTTATTAAATTCCAATAAAAAATCATTTTTATTTCAAATTAAAGTGTAGTTAATGGTGTATATCGTGTAATCCAACAACATGCTTGTAATGTGATATCACACATTATTTATACAAAGGATCTTGTTATGTAACTTGTCCAACAACTACATACATAGATTAAAATAGAGAATGTCACGATTGTGATGCTTCTTGTGCTACTTGTAGCGGCCCAAGTAAATTTATTTAGTTTTTATATTGAAATCGATAAATACACAAATTAATTAATTATTAGATAATACTGATTGTATTACTTGCCCACCTGGAAAATTGCTATATAATAATGGTGGTTGGACCTGTGTAAGTAATTGTCCTGCTACAAATTATTACAGTGATGGTACTAAATGTTAAAAATGTGATTCAAGTTGCTTGACTTGCTCTGGAGGTAAATTTAATATAATTATTTTGCAAAATTAAACATATCTTTTATTAAATAACATTAAAAGGAGCTAATAATAATTGTCAAACATGTAATGCTGGAGTTTTTTTGTATTAGAATTAGTGCTTAGCAAGTTGCCCTTCTAATACTTTTGTTAGTGGAAGTACAAAGATTAAATTATTATTGAATTTGTACTTAAAAATATTTTATTTTATTAGCCTAATGTGTTAACTGCGATGGTAGTTGTAAAACATGTACTGGTGCATCAAATTAATAATGTGCATCATGTGATACTACATATTTATTGACTTAAGGAACTTCCAAGTCATGTGTATCAAATTGTGGAAATTCACTATACCCAAACACTACAAATCATACATGTTCTAGCTGTGATTCTACTTGTTTTAATTGCTCAGGTCCTAACCCTAATTAATGTACTTAATGTACAGGAAATAGGTAAAATAAATTAAAATTGTTTTTATAAAATTAAATCTATACTTTTAAAAAAGATATCTTTAGGGAAATTAATGCTTGCTTACATGTAACCCAGGATTTTATGCAGGAGCAAATAATATGTGTGTCGCATGTGATTAAACATGCGCTACTTGTAGTGCAGGAGCTAATACTAATTGCTTAAGCTGTTAGCTTCCTTTATATTTGAATGGAAATTAATGTCTAAATTCATGTAATTCAAATCAATACAAGGATGATCCTACAGCTAGCTGCCTTAGCTGTGACTCTAGTTGCTTAACTTGTTAAGGAGCTGGTAAAAGAACAATAATTTTATTTGCTTTTAATTCAATTTAAATAATAAATTCATAATAAAGATAAGAATTTTTAATATTCTATAATTATTTTTTTTTAATAATAAGGACCTAAAAATTGTACATCATGTCCTGCATCCACGTTCTTGAACGTTGATCATTCTTGTGTTTCAAAATGCCCAGACGGGTTATATGCAGATGGAAATGTATGCAAAGCTTGTCCATCTTAATGTGCCAAGTGTGTTATATAAGGTAAATCTAATCTTTAAAAAATAGTCTAACACTTTTATAATAAAAAGGTACTTCTCCTGTTTGCACAACATGCCCACCTAGTTAAGCTTTATATAATGGAAACTGCGTGGCGACTTGCCCAGCAAAAACTTATTAGACCAATAGTAAATTTTTAATCTTTAATGTTCTATATTATTTATTTTTTTTTAAAGATGGAGCAACAAATATTTGTTCTAGTTGCGATTCCAGCTGCTAAACTTGCTCAGGTCCTAATGCTAATTAATGTTTATCTTGCATACTACCAAATTATTTTTAACCAGATACTACCTAATGCGTAACTACTTGCAAGACTAGTTACTATCCTGTCTAAAATACTGCTACCTGTGCTCCCTGTAATGCTACATGCTACTAATGCTCAGCATCTACTGCAAATGATTGTACAAGTTGTACAGGAAATTTGTAATAATTCATAATTCATTTTTTGTTAATTTTTATAGAAAATTTTAATATACAATTTTATTTTCTTATAAAAGATATTTATAAAATAACACATGCTCATCAACTTGTTAGAATGGAACTTATCCAGATAAAACTACAAATAAATGTACGTAATGCGATTCGACATGCTTAACATGTTCTGCAGGAACAAATACAGACTGTTTGACATGCAGTCCTCCAAATTATCTTCAAACTGACAAAAATTCATGTTTGACCACATGTAAAAGTAACGAATATCAAGATAATTCCTCCAATAAGTGTGTAGCTTGTAATGTATTATGTGCAACTTGCAGTGGTCCTGGTATACTTTTTTAAGCTTAAAATAATTTTAATTTTGATTTATATTTAATTAGCATCTACTTAATGCTTAACATGCCAAGCAGGATAAATATTATATACATCACCTGATAATAAAAAGACTTGTGTGAACTCTTGTCCTGATGGGTATTATAGTGATACAAAAAATAATGTATGTGCTTAATGCAATTCATCCTGTTTAACATGTGCATCACCAGGTGATAATAAAAGTTGTTTATCCTGTGCTCCTACTCTATATTTGCTGAATGGCTAGTGTGTTAATTCATGCCCTTAAAAGTACTACTCTACTACAAGCACAAGTATAGATTAATATTTCTTATTTAATACTTATCAATATTTTTTTTAAATAGATCCTTAGACTATGATTTGCAAGCAGTGTTATTAAGATTGCTTGACTTGCTCTGGACCTCAGAGCACTGATTGCAAAACATGCTAGCTTCCAAATTATTTTGTTGCAGCTACTTCTTAATGTCTACCAAATTGTCCTGCTAAATTTTATAAAAATGATCCACTTGCTTAATGTTCTGCCTGTGATCCTTCATGTGCTAACTGTAGTGGGCCATCAGCTAGTTAATGCACTTCTTGCTCAGGTTCATTGTAATAAATTAAATAATTTAAAAAATTTGAAATTGAAATGTACAATATTTATTTTAAAATTAGGTACCTTGATGGTGTTTCTTGTATTAATACTTGCTCACCTGGTAAATTTGCAAATCAACAAAATAATACTTGCACGGCTTGTGATCCAACTTGTAAGACTTGTGATGGAACTACTTCAACAAATTGCCTTTCTTGTGCCCTTCCTAACTATTATTAATTATCAACAAAACAATGTGTTTAATAATGTAATGCTAATTAATATAAAGATAACGCAACAATTTCTTGTATAGCATGTAATAGTACTTGTGCTACATGCAGTGGTCCCAGTAAAATATTGATCGATTTTAAAATATTTTATTAAAAATTTTTTTAATAGATTCAAATTAGTGCTTAACTTGCAACGGAACTGATGTATTAATTAATGGTAATACTTGTTAAAGCAACTGCCCAGATGGTTAATATTAAGATTAAACTGTCTGCAAAGCATGTGATTCTTCTTGTAAAACTTGCGTTTTTCCTGGTAAACTTTTTAACTTTGTTAAAATCGTTTTATTGATATTAATCATATTTTTTAAATAATGAAAAATATAGGTAGCTCTAATAAGTGTGTTACTTGCAAAACTGGCTAGTATTTCTATTAAAATCAATGCTTGAGTAAATGTCCTAATAAAACTTTCTCAACAACATGTAATAATAATTAATAATAATTTAAATGAGCTAATGTTATTTTCATAAAATAAGTGTAAGACAAAACGTTAATTTGTACAGATTGCGATTAAAGCTGTTAATCTTGTAGTGGATCTTTATCCAATAATTGTCTTTCATGTGCAGGTTCATTATTCTTGAATTCAGACAATACCTGCAAACCAACATGCATAGTAGGGTAGTACCCAAACACTTAAAATTCTACATGTCAACCATGTGATAAAAGTTGTTATTAATGTAAAGGACCTAATAGCAATTAATGCACTGCATGTTAAGGAAATAGGTATAAAATAATTTTATAATCATAAAAAATTAATTAAAATTTTATGTAAAGCTTCTTAGATACTAATGCTTCTACATGCGTAGGAACTTGTCCTCCAAAATAGTATGCAAATACCACAAATAATACTTGTTCTGCTTGCCATCCCACATGCAACTCTTGTAGCGGTCCATTATCAAGTAACTGTACTTCATGTAGTCTCCCTAATTTTATGTAAACTAATTCTCAGTCATGTTTACCAACATGTTAATTGAATGAGTATTAGGACTAAGCATCAGTATCTTGCAAAGCTTGTGATTTATCATGTAAGACATGTGGTGGTTAAGGTAAATTTTTTAATATTGAATAAATTATTCTAAGTAATTTAATCAATAAATTAGGACCAAATAATTGTCAAAGCTGTAATGTAAATTAATTTTTGCATTTAGGAAATTCTTGTGTCGCAACTTGCCCTGCTGGATATTATAGTAATGTAAATGTTTGCTCAATCTGCTCTAAAAATTGCTAAACTTGTAATTATCCTGGTAATAAAATTATTCTTTAGAATTTAATAATTCAAAATAACTTTATAAAATAGGTGATGATAGCTCTTGCACAACTTGCAAAAATAACCAATTCCTATACAAAGGCTAGTGCTATTAAAATTGTCCTAATAAGACTTTTTCATAAACAAGTATTTATATTTTCTTTATCAATTAAATTGATTATTTTTAGAAATATGGAAATACTTTTATTTATTTATTTATTTATTTATTTTATCATTCAAATTAATTTAAATAAATTTCATTTATTTTTTTAATTTTAGTTTAAGGAATTTAAGTTTGCACAGACTGTGATAGCTCATGCTTGGCTTGTAATGGACCAACAAATACAAATTGCACTCAATGTGCTCTTCCTAATTATCTTTTGCTATCAACTAATTCTTGTGTTTAGAATTGTCCTGATAGTTTTTACAAAAACGATTAGTTAGCTTAATGTTCCTAATGTGATTAATCGTGCTTTCAATGTAATGGTCCAACGGCAAATTCATGCACAGCATGCACTGGAAAGATGTAATTGAAATTTTTTGTTAAAAAATAATTGATTAAATTTTTGATGTAAATAAAATAGGTATTTAGACAACCAAAAATGTGTAGCTAATTGTTCAGATGGGAAGTACAAAAGTCCTACTAGCAATATTTGTTTGAATTGTAATTCAAGCTGTAAAACATGTAACCCTGCAAATCCTAATAATTGTCTTACATGCACTCTACCATTATATTTCTAATATAGAGACTCTACATGCCAATTAACATGCCAACCAGACTAATATAGAGATAATGCAACAGTAAGTTGCATTAACTGTGATTCATCTTGCTTAACTTGCTTAGGAAGTAAAAATACAGATTGTTTAAGTTGCACAGGTACATATTTACAAAACACCTAATGTGTGAACAGCTGCTCTGATGGGTACTATGCTAATAAGCAAACATAGAGATGTGAGAATTGCAATAGAAATTGTAAAACATGCTTTGGTCCAGATTAAAATAGTTGTATTTCATGTTCAGTTCCTCTTTTGTTCTAAAAATCAACATATTCTTGCGTTACTAGATGCGATAAAAATTATTATAGTAACTACTCTACTAACTCCTGTGAATTATGTCATCCAGATTGTGCTTCATGCAGCGGATCTCTAAATAACTAATGCACATCATGCTCAGGATAAAAGTAAATAGATTTTTATAATATAAATAATTAATATTAATATAAATTTAAAGGTATTTATATTAAAACTCATGTGTGGCATCTTGTCCTAATGGTTTCTTTGCTTAATAAAATAAATGCTAATAATGCACATAAGGATGTTAAGTTTGTACTGATGGATCTGTAAACAAGTGTTTAGTTTGTATGAACACTTATTACCTGTATTAAGGATAATGCGTTAAAAAATGTCCTGAATTCTTTTTTGAGGATATATATTCTTACACTTGCCAGCCTTGCTCTTAAAATTGCTCTTAATGTGTTAATTATGGTTCACTTACTTGCATATAGTAAAATTATATAATAATTTTATTTAAATAACTTAAAAATTAAATAAGATGTGGATAAGGATACAATTTGTACAACAACGCTTGCATAAAGAACTGTCCAGTGGGTACCTATGTTGATAATCAAGTATGTAAAGACTGTAATATAGAATGTTTAACTTGCATAGGTCCTTAAGATAGCTAATGTACATCATGTTAGTCAGGTAAATAATTTCTTACTAAAATTATATTTAGATTTTATGTTTTTTTAATAAAGGAATGTTATTATAAGATAACTACTGCGTTAATAGTTGTGATAGTAATTATGCCTTGATTTAAAGTTAATCTTTATGTGTAAAATGTGATTCTTCATGCTTAACTTGTACAGGATCTGATAAAAATTAAGTAAAAATTTACTTTATTTATTACAAAAATAATTCTTTTTTAAAAAAAAAGTGTGCAACATGTCCTTAAAGCTCAATACCTTTTAATACTTAATGCTTAACATAATGTCCTTAAGGCTTTTACTAAATACCAAATTAACTAAAATGTAATAGCTGTAAACCTTATTGCAGTAAATGTACAAATAGTAATGACTGCTAAGCATGCAGTAAAGGCTATGTTATGCTAAATGGAGACTGCTTAAACTAATGTCCAAATTAGGATTATTTTGTAGACAGTAGTACTAATCAATGTACAGCTTGTAATGATTCGTGCAAAGAATCTGGTTGTTTTGGCCCTGGAGAAAATGATTGCATAGTTAGTTACATTGAAGCTAAAGAATCCATATTGTTTATAATTTTCATGGTTAAACTTGGATATTGGATATTTAATTCTATATCTGGTTACTTTATGGATAAATTTGATGAAAAAGAACATTAGAGAAAAGTAATACAATTTATGAAAGGAGGAGAATAAAGTAGAACTTTTAATTAATCTAACTTATAATAAACACAAGAAGGAAGTGTAATTAAAAGAAAAAACCGTAATAGATTTGATGATTAAAACAATTTATCAGCAACTGAACAGAAAAATATTTATTCTTAAAATAATCAAACTATTTAAAATATGTCCTTAAATACTTCAACTTACAATAATCAATTAAACAATTCAAAGATATTAAATCTTCAAAAAGTGAGCAGTTAAGCACAGATGAGCCCCCTTAAAAATCAATCGTGGAGAGATCTACCTAATGAATTAAGTAACATTAACAATTAGAGCTACAGAAATAATGATGATAGCCCAGTTAAAACAAACCAAAATTTAAACACTCGTCGCCCTATCATCGTGAAGCGCTTTTCTTTCAAGCAAGAAGACGGATGTCCAACATTTAGAGGTAACTTTAAACAAAAATAATAACTTTAAATTTAAAATTAAAATTAAATAAATAGATTAAGAAGACTAAAAAAACAGTGATTCATAAAGCTAAAGCAGTAAAATAGATGATACTAATTAACCAATCGATCTTCCAACTAATTAAAAACTTTATTATTCACTTGTAAAAAAATTATTTTTAATTTACATTTTTTGATAAAGGAATAAATAATTAATTCAATAATTTAAAAATTAGATCGGAAATGATTTGATTTAAGTATGGACTTTATACAATCCATACATAAGTAGAATATTAAGGGCAACTTTAGTTTACTTCAAATTCCTATGCTTCTTTTATGGAACAAACATAATTTATAAGGTAAATATTCTTATATAAAAAAATTGAAGTATTAATTAATAATTTAATAAATAGAAAAGTCCAGGTCTACTGGTTTTATCTTTAATTTTAGGCATGATAATAAAAGAAGCTGTATTTATATTTTTTATTCAATTTGCTATTTGCTTAAGAAAAAGTGCAATGATTGCAGTAATTTTATTGGTAGGTTCTGTCATTGTTGTTTGTACTGTTTGGTTTAGACCAGAAATTTAAAAACTTACTACTAACAAAGACATAACATGGTCTTGGATGTATTTATCGATATTTTTAGTAGACTTTATTTTTGTCTAAACTTCATTGGCACTTTTGAGATACTTTTCTTCTGTTAGAAGTTTAGAAAATAGAAACGATAAATTTCAAGCTTTGCTTGACAAAACTCTTGTTGATTAAGGAGTCATTTACAAGATTAAAAATGAATCTTGATATGAATTGAAAGATTTTTTTCATAAAAAAAGAGATTATAGAAACTGTATTTCTTAAATTTGAATACAGTAAACATTATTAATTTTTATAAATAAATAAATAATATGTAATGTGAGTTTTATAGTATTTAAAATGTATAGTAATAGTTACAAATTAAATTTCAAATTAATTTTTAATAATATATAGTAAGCGCTAAGCAATTTTAAGTTTTTAATTAAATTTTATTTACCATAGATTTCGTTTTGCATTTTATTTGTAAAAATTAATAATAAATATGGGATATATTAAAGTTAATTATAATTAATTTTATGGTGAAAACTGAAGAGTTCTTATTAATAAAGGTTGGATGGTGATTAGTATCAAAAATAAATTAAATAACTAACTAAAATGATAAAATTTGTAGTATTCAACTTTTCTTATTAGAATTGTAGATAAAAAAAATGTTTGCTGTAAACTTTTGAATAAAGAAATTAAAAACAGTTCATATTAAAATAAAAATAAGGAGATTTTAAAGCTGAAAAATCTACGATATAAATTAAGTTGGAAGACTGAATCGATTTCAAAATTTATAGTGATAAATTAATAAACTCCTTTTTATTGTAGATTATAATATGAAAAGTAATAATAATGAATTATTAAGCTGGTTTATGAAAAATCTAAGGAAAACTTACATAGAAATTCAAATAGAATGACAATAAGTAAAAATATATAGAATGTATGCTTTATTGTTTATTTTTTTGCTTGTACATTTAAACAACTTTAATGACAAATAAAAATATATATATAAAATAAAAGGGTGTTTAGAGAAATAATATGCTAATTACATAATTAATTCACTAACTCACTAATTAACACTATTTGGGAAAAATTCAGTATGTGTGTGTGTATGTAATTATTTAGTTAAATATATGTATTAGATAGAAGTGATCATTGAATTTTATTTTTAGAAAAATTAAAAGAAAAACCAATTAATTTATTAATAAGTAAAAACAGTTTGATACAGATACAAACAAACAATTAATCAGGCAAGTAATCAAATTAATTATCAAACGATAAAGAGAGAAAGAAAGCCATTATTAAATAAATTTTTCTTTCATAAATTAGAAATGGATGAGGATATAATGCTAGAGTTATTAGCAGAATACTCTGGAAATTGGAAGGATAGGTAGTATTTTGAGCATATTGTGCGTGAAATTTAAAAGAAGCAACATCTATCTTAATTGATTTAAGAGCATAACCATGATCCAAGAGATTAGTTAATGCTTGAAGCTTCAAAGCGAAAAACTGTTTTGGAGATTGAAAAGAAATATCAATAGTCAGTAATAAATAGCACGTATGTATTTCCCAGAAAGAAAAATATAGGTAAAGCGGGAGATGGCTCTTCTGTAATCGCAGTAGAAGATGCTACACCTAACGATGATTCATATAACAACTCTTTAGATGTTGATTTTTACAACTTAAAAGCTTAAAATACAAAGAAAAAGAGACAAATAATCAAAGTACCTTAAAGCCAAGAATAGAATGGCAAAGGGGCAGTTTTGTCTATGCAGAGTTTAAAAGCAAATGTAAATAATTCTCAACAATCAAATGAGAGCAATTCGTTATCTCCGATTTCTCGTGTGTAGTAGTAGTAAAATAACTAGGCACAGACTTCATTTTCTCAAAGCAAGAACATTAATTTGACTAATTCTAATTAATATTAAAATAAAGGTGAAGGATTGAAATAAAATATTTAAAATGGACAAGCAAATAATAACGAAAACTTTTTACGTAATATCCAAAAAGAAGATTAAGATGAAAAGATTAACAAGGTTTAAAAGATAGCACTCAACTAAAGTTAAGAGAAATTTTTATAAAATGGTAACTAAAATCAAAATGCAAATTAACTTGCAAATAGCGTGAATTCTCTACCTTTAAATAACAATAACAACCAGCTTTAGTAAAAGAATGTAGGTATTATTAGTCCTAACAAATAGACCACTAAAATAGGTATCAACGAAGCATTTTCTCCTTCATAAATAATTAACAAGTAAAACTAATTATAATCAAACACAAATACTGGAAATAAAAGTAATGCAAATAATGTTTAGCAACAGTAATATCAAAAAACGTTCTTATAGAACTAAATCATCAAGTAGCAATAGCAAGCAATTTTAAGAAATAGCTAGGAAGATAATCAGGCTGTCATTAAATAAAAAAATGATAGAAATAGCTAGCATGCGTAGAGAGATAAAGAATCATATTAAGGAGAATCTGGAGCTGGAACAAGATTAAACACCTGCACAAATGATACTGAAAAAGACCCAGAAATTATAAGCAAGATTTAAAAGCAAGTAAAGAGTTAAAGTAACTCACCAATAAGCAAAGTTAATGGCCAAGTTCAAAGCTTGAATGGAAATTATTACTTATCTCCTTAGTAGCAACAGCTGGCTCAACAAAATCAAAATTAATAGCAGAATCAAAACTCACAAGGACTTTAAATAAAAAGTAAATTTTAAATTAATTTTAGATAAGTATTTTTATGAAGAAAATTTGAATAAAACACGCCGTAATTGAAGTGTTTCTAACTTAATGATTACTTTAAAAAATATAAAATAAAAGGTAACCCAGCGACATAACAGATTTCAGTAAAAAGCTAGAATAATTTTCAATATAATTCAAAGAATTAAAATCTAAGTTCTATAGGAAATGGTAAAGAGCTACTATCTCAAAACTAGAAGTTAAATAGCAATTAAATTAGTTAAAAAGATTTAAATAAGCATAGCAATTTAATAGATTCCATTCTCAATCGCTAGTAATAACAGTATTCAGCAGTGAATAACCTAATGAATAATCATCAGATACTAAATACATAAGAAAGCGCCAATGGAAACGAAGACTCTTCTCTATCACTAAATTAATTTACTTAATAAAGTGCAAAGTCTTAGAACCAATATATCCAAGGAGATAATGATTAACAATAAATTTTAAAATAAATCCACAATCAAAATTTAAACTAAAATAATATTTATAACTCAAAAAAGCTATATCAACTCAATACAAATGTACCGAGTAATAATATATTGTAATAGTAGCAGCAGTAACAGTTACAGTAATTGTAGAATTAGTAAAATGTAATTCACAACAAATAGAGGAAATTAGTTTAGTAAAATGGGATTCAATAGAATGTTAATCAGAACAGTGGTCATCTACCTTCTTCTTTGCAACAATAGCACTTAAATCAAAATGCTAGTTAGTAAAACTAATCTCCATTCACTTCTTACAGTTAGCAAAATATAGTAGTCTAAAATAACTCTCAAATTCAGTACTTGCCATCAAATGAACAAATATCGAGCAATTCAAATTTAGATCAAGGTAGAACCAATATGATCCACTTAAGCTAAAATTAAAACAACTAAGCTCAGTATAACACTAATGGTCAAGTTGCTTATCTAAATGATAATGTGGTTAGTTCTTAGAATGGCACAGATAATTAATAAATTCACACATATAATTAATACAATGAAGAAAACAGCTTGGCTATTGATTCCTAGCGTAAAAATTCTGTTAGAAGTAAAAGAAGTGGTGGGCCAAATGGAATCTAAGATGATTAAGATCAAAAACATCTTATTTAAAATTCTTAATAAAACTTGCAATTCTCTCAAACTCATTCTTCATAGTACAAAAATAAATGGATAGACTTCAAAAAAATTAATTAGTAATATACTAATTCATCTTTTATAATTTATATGATATTTAAGTTTAAATTATTTATTCTGAAAGCAAATATTGAATTTTATAATTTTAAAAAAGATAATATAAAGGCTCTGAGAGAGTTAATGGAGGTGCTATAAACTAAACTTAATTAGAAGACCATAATAGTGCAGCAGCGAATTACAGAAATACATTTAGCTCAGTAAGTCCGAACGGTCATCAAAGTACTTAAAATAACTCTAAAAAAGGTTAGAGTACAATAAATAATTATTTATCTCTTTCATCAGCAATTAACAATATTGGAAATTCTCCCTCAATACAATAAAATTCAACCATAAAAAATAAATAAGGAATGGTTTCTTCTATGACATAGTCAAACCATTTCCTTAATTAAGCAATAAATAATTCTAATATAGGTTAACCTAGCCTATAAAAAGTTCCTTCATCTCATTTGCACTAAAATTAACATTCCAATTTGGCGAGTTCCCACCTTAATATGCAATAGAATCTATAAACTCAAGTAAATTTTTTCTTATTAAAGATTATATTTATTTAAATTTTTTTCAATTAATAATTATTAGAATTCTTAAGAACTTGCAGCTTATCAGATAAAAAGTGGTAAGCTTGGATTAACTGAAAATTAAAGCATAGATAAAAACTATCACACATAATTTATAAATAATGCCAAATAGTTTCACTAGCAACAGCAGTTTTTACTCCAACAAAACCAAGCCATAGAAGAAAATAACCAAAATCAAGCTCTTAATTAAAAAAATGCTTAGAGAAAACAAATAAACAAAGTTAATTCATGTAAGAGCTTTGAAATAAGAGATAAATTTAATAAGACTGCAACTAAGAACAACCCTAATAATATAATAATCAATTTATCTAATGTAAATGGAAGTAACAATAATAACTATCATAATTTATATGCTTAAAATTTGAATCACACAACAGGTAACCACAATATGTCAGCTCTTAATAATAATAATAATAATAACAATAATAACAATAGTAATATAAATAGTAGCACAATTAATTAAAACTCTGCTTAAAACAACTTACTTTAATCCCAACTTTTTTCTTAACAAAACAACAACAACACTTAGCAGAATAAGCAAAATTTATTGAGTTCATCTCAAAATATTATATCTTATTTACCTACTTCATAGAGCAAAAATACATATTCTGCTGCTCTATATCAAAAATCATAAAATAACATTCTAAGCAAACAAGCTAAAAATCCTACTGAAAACACGATGAGCAATCTTTTCAATAACATACATAGCAATAGTTCAAATAATATGCTATCAAACAGTGGAATAGTAGCTATTTCAGGATAAAATGGAGTTAACTCATCTGTAAATATCCCAAGGAATACATCCTAGAATGCTAATGGCTCAACATCACAAAGTATTAATAATTTAAATTTAAATAGTTATTTAACTAATCACAATTAAAACTCTAACACTAAATTAGCTAAAAAAATAGACATGTATAAAGTATTTAATTCTACCAATTCCAACAGTTTCAGCAACTAAAAAGAATAGCAAGCCTCAGTAAAATAAGCCAAAAACCTTGGATTAGTATTGCAAAAAATAATTAAAAATAAAACTCTAAAAATAAATGAAAAGAGTAATTAACTAAATTAATAAATTTAATTGGCCAGTAACCAAATTCAAAGCAACCTTGCATAGACCACAAATATCAACAATAACTACAATAATCAGACAGCAAAAAAATAATCTACTCCTGGTAAAAAGAAGATGTCGACTTCTGGAAACTCGCAACAAAATAACTTTAACAACTCTAACATTAAATCTCCTTAATTTTCTTCTTAATTAAAGAAAAACTACATCTGATAATTATTTAAATAAGGAAAGGAATAATTTTTAGATTAAATATTATTTTAATTTACAATAATTCTAAAAATTTTAGAACAAATAAGTGCATAAATAAATAAATAATCGATTCCTATAAAATATATAAAATAAATAAATAACTAAACAACGTAATTAATCACCTTTTAAAAGACAAAATTATTTATGAGTCTTTAAATCTAATTATTAATTATTTTTTCGTTTATTATCCAACAATAATTAATTAATGCAAATAATAAAATTCACTAAATTAAGTATGAATTTGCTCATTATTAATCTTTACAATTGTAATTTCTATCACATCTACATTAAAACATAATAAATACTCTATTTTCATAAAAAATAATTAAATCTTTTTTAAAAAAACTAAATAAAAGAAGAATGTGAAATAAATAAGTATTTATTAAAAAATACATTTTTATATAATAAACAGGATAGTAATATTTATTTTTTAAGAAATTATTTAAAAAATAATATAAACAGTTGATACCTAACTTCATAAATATATTTGATTTTTAACTTTTAATTTGATTATTTATTGATCTTTAATCAAATATTTCCTTTGAATAACAAAATAAAAAAATGTTAAAATATTTTCATATCCGAAAAGAATATAGATTAATAAAAATAACAATCTAAAAATAAACTGTTGATATCTAATTTGATAAATATATTTTATATCCTAATTTAAATTTAAATTTGATTATTTATTACTCATTTCTTAGTTTTTTTTTTTAAAAAAGAAATAAAAGAATGTCAAATCTATAAATATTTAGCATCAATTTTATTTCACATATAAAAAGAATTGAGATAAAATAATAAAAAATAATTGATTTAAGTAAATTATTAAAATATGATTCATTTAATTTAAATTATATATGCAAATAGTTAATACATAACTAGATGAATATATTTTATATAAAAATTTAATTTAAAATTTCATTCTTTATTATTTATGTTTATAGTTTGCTTATAAAAAAGAAATAAAAGAATATGAAACCAATAAATATTTCATGAACGAAAATATGTTCATATTCAAAAATATTTAGATAAATATAATTAAAAATAAATACTTTTAAGAAATTAATTCAAATATGAGTTATTTAATTTAAATTATTAATATAACAGTTAATAATTAATTAGATAAATATATTTGATATTAAAATTTAAATTTTAAATTTCATTCTTAATTACTTTTAGTCATCAATTTTTTTCTTAATATTTTTATTACTTGATTTATTTTTAATAATATGATTTGATAATAGCAAGCCTCTTTAATTAATAAAGATATAAATACTTGTTTATCATTTTGGTTAGAATATATTTTGATATTTTTCAATAATATTTTCTTAAATAATTGTAAAATAGAAAAAATTGTTCCTTTTCTAAAATTAATTATTTTCGCGCAATTTAGGTTATCATTTATAAGATGTTTTAGCTTGCTTGTAATTTTTATTATTTTATAAGAAATTAATAGTCTTTTAACTCCTAAATAATAAGTTTTGAAAAAAAAATATTTAGCTCATAAAAGGTAGCTGTTGATAAAGCAAAAAGCCAATAGATAAAGCTAGATAACAAAATAAATGAATGCATAATTTAATCCTGAAGAAATAAATGTCAATTATGGATAACCTTGTATTTTAATAGGTGGATCATCTTAGTATAAAACAACCTTTTTACTGCATTATGCTTATATAAAATCAAAGGAATGCAAGAACGAAGTTGAATACGGAATAGTAATATGCAGTCAATTGAAATTAGATAAAGAAGATAGACTCATATTCGGAAGAAAATAATATTAAAAATAGATATAGCCACAGATAACTAATACAATAAAATTAAAATATATAGAAACTTATGCAGAGTTATGCAAATTCTTATAAGTTTTACCATTAATTGATAGTTGCCCAAAATATGTATTTATAGATGATATTAACCTTTATGTGGGTTAAGATCATAGGAAGCTAGGATTTCTCTTACTTCTTTTAAGAAATGTTTCTACTTTTATAACTTCGAGACAAGGAAATACAAATAATTTTAATGTTTTTGCTACATATTAAATAGATTCGATGGATAGTGAATTATATCTACGCGATAAGCCTGAAATTACTGAAAATGATATAAACCTTTCTAAAATTAAACAAAAATGTCTTTTATTTAAAGTTTACAGTTAAAATCTCTTTTAAATTTAAATCACTTAAAATGACCAAAAAGTAAATTTATATAAAGTCTATCAAGATTATACAAGTTTAAAAATGCATAAATGTTAATTTACAAATAAAGAATTTACAGAAATATTGAATCATATAAAAGGAATATTAGTGTCAAAAAATTAAATTAGCTAGCAAGATAAATGATTTTTAAATAAAATAAATTAAATAATTAATTGTACATAAAATTGTAAATATAATTAGTTAAATATTATCAACTTAATATAATTATGTCTTTTGTTAATAGTATAGTAATTCTTCAAAGAAGTATACATATTATACTTGATATTTTCAAAATTACAATAGGTTTTTATTTTCTTTTTTAAAACTAAAAAATGTAATACAATAATCAAAAGATTTTAAATAAATAATTGAAAAATACATGTCAATAAATAATTAGTTTTTTTTAAAAATAAAACTAAAATAAAAATTAATATATTATTTTGCCTTGTTTCATAAATATTCTAATTAAATAATACATCATCTATTTATTTATTAATTAAATTCAAATTTTGTAAATATGAAAAAATATAAAAAAAGCATTTTAATTCATAAGAATAAATATGGGGAAGCATTTATTTTCATAAATCTATAAAAAAGTAGTTAAAAAACGAAAATGAAAATTATATTTTTGTTGATTATCTATTATTAGAGAGAGTATAAGTTAAGTTACTTCATAAATATTTATTCAAAGAAATATAAATTAACTTTCCAAAATTATTTGTTTATATTTATATGAGTAGCTATGAAGCACAAACTAATATTTTTATTAATAGAGAAATAAGGAATTTATAGATAATATGATGTAGTAAATATAAATCAAATAAGATTTTTAATGGGAATTATAAAATTATAATTAAGTATATTTTAAGCTCAGTTCATACTTCTTAGTAGATAATTTTAATATTAGTAAATAATTAGTATATTTAGTATTTATTTATTTAAAATTGTTGTTAATTATTCCAAATCTTAGTCTATAAATTAAAATATTATTCACTTTTAGCATGTTCGTTCAGCTTACAATCAATAAAGATTTCTTTTTATCTTTGACATCTTTGTTATTTTAATATTACAATTTTTATTGTATCTATTTTTGAATTTAAAAGTTATTCACTTTCTTGGCATTTTCATGGTTTTCTGACTGATAATAAATACCTGCATTAAAATGTGTCTTTGGAGAGTTTTATATATTATTTTAGGTACCAGCAGGTGATTATTCAAAAATTTTTGGCAATATTAATGGAGATGGTAAATGTGAGGTATTAGTAGAAGAAGTGTTTTCTGATTTGGGAGCATTTAAATTTTGCATTTAAGTTTGAGGATTTTATTGCAACTGTTAAGTCTACTAACCAATTGAGTCATTTAAGCTTTTTCCAATCTAAGATTTAAAATAATCACTAAATTTAGCATTTTAATTTGTTATTTTTTTAATCTTTCTTATCAAGCTTTACTACTATGCATCTTCAAAAACTTGATTATTTTTTTTCCAATCCCTGATAAAATTATCTTTTGAGGGATTAGTATATTTTATAAGTCTCTTGTTAGGGACATTAAATTAATAAAGATTGTTATCTACTTTCTAAGAATCAAATTCTGAGATTTGGTTTAACATATTCTTTGAGTTATTAAGAAGAGCACTTTTATTTTTAGTTAAACCTCCTTGAGAAGAAGGAGAATTCTCTTAGTCATTTTAGTTTATTTATTCTAAGTAGGATTGTTTTTTAGAGAATGTGTTTGAGCTTTAAAATTAAGAGCTTTGGACACGCTTCAATTCTCTTGATTATTTTTTAGGCGATTACAAAAGATCATTGAATTTTTTATCTTCATTTATAGATTGATTTTTTGACAGTGGTGTTATTTAATATAAATTGTTGTTATTTTAAGAAATGCTATTGCTTTTATTAAGAGCCTGAAAGTTATCTAAAGATTGATGTCCAGCTTGATTTCTAAAAATTTGTTATCTTATTAAAGAAGTCTTATTGTTTGTTCTTTAAGGACTTATAGTAGGTACTTAACTCTTAAGAGACTCGAGTTAACTATTCTAATCAATATTCGAATTTTTTGTTTGTGTTTTTATCATATCTTCAAAATCAACCATTGATTTGTGCATATTTGGAATATTATTTCTACTTTAAGGGGTCGAATTCTACTTATTTTGTAATGCTTCTTATAATCTTTTATCATACATCAGCTAGTTTGTAGCACTTGAGAAGGAGGACCTTCTATCATCATATTTTTATGGTTGCTACTAAAATTCAGGGGGAGTTTAGTTTCTTGCAGATGGAGTTTTAGATATACTTTCAGATAAAATATTTAAACGCTTATATTTTAAATATTGCACTTAATTTTAAAACATCAAACTATTAGCTTAATTATAGCGCTTACTGATTGCAATTTGAGAAAGAATTGCTTGTTGATACTCATTCTTTTTATTAAGGTTTTCTATATCTACTAATTATTGACGAAATTCACTAATTTCGGTTTACTTTTGTTCCAAAGACATCCCATTATTTTGATACAGCTTTTCGATTGACATTTTAATCTTTGTTGGGATACTGTCTTGGATAAGAAAGTTTTTATATTCATGAAACTATTAAATTCTCTTTTATACTCTTTCTTAAAATTCTTCATTTATATGTTAAAATCTTTTATAAAAAGCTTTTTACATTGTAGAATCTTCATTTAATTTTCTCAAAAAATCATTGATTTTAATTTTAACTATAATTCCTGAAAGGCTACAGCAAACTAATTTAAATTCTCTTTGCTTCTTATTTAAAAAAAATTCCTCTCCACAAATTTCACCTGTTGTCAATACCTTAATCTATTTTTAATTAAATTTAGAGTAAGTATAAAATTGGTAATAATAAAAAAATTAAATTAACGTATAATTAACAAACAAATGTTAGCTAGTAAATTAATAATAATTATTGACAAATTAATTTATTAATTACCTTTATTTATTTTGATATTTTTTAGCTACTATTTTTATTTAAGACAGACATGCTTAAAATGCTTTATTTCATAATTTCTTCTTTCTAGTCTACTTGCTTCTCAACAGATTTGTATACCTAAAAATTTAAAAAATATATTAGAATCCAAATGTAAAAAAATTTAAAACTAAAATTTTCATTAATTCAATCATAGATTTTTTTTATATCTTTCTTTTTTTAAATTAATTTAGTCTTTTAATGTTTGATGATGAACCAATTTAAACTTAATAGCGTTATATGATTTTGAATTAATAAGGTATAGTACTATAAAAAAAAGGTAATAGTTTTTGCTTAAGTCTCCAATATTTTTATAGTATTTTGTAATCTTTTAATTAATTCTATAGTAACAATAAAATTGCGAACGAAATAAATACATTCAAGCTTATTACCTAAGCAAAATTATAAATTTCAATTTAAATCATGCTTACCTCAAATTCCCCTTCTTTAATAACATATATGCAATCGCAAGGATCTTTTTCATCATAAATAACTTCATTCTTTTGAGTTTCAAGTGTCTTATTATTTAGACATAAATATCTGATTTACTTCTAGTTAAAGTCTTTGAAAGCAGGAACCTTCTCAAAAAATTAAATTTCTAATTATTAAAAAAAATATTTTATAAAAAATTTATCTTAATCAAATTTAATAGCTAAAGTAGCTTGAAAATACCTTTCATAATCTTTTGTTCTTCATGCTCTTTCAGAATTTTGTTAAAATTCTCTTTACTGAGAGTAGCAACATGAGTTTCACGAAGGGTTTTTATAGTGGCAAGTCTTGGCTTATTATTCAGTAAGGCTAATTCACCAAAAGCACTACCATCACCTAATTCTTTGACACACATAAAATCAGCAAGAGGGTCAACTACTGCATCTTATTGAGCCTCCTTCTTCTTATCATCTTTCTTTTCTTCCTTTTCCTTATCTAAGACACTTTAAGGTTTTTTTACAAAAACTCCTACTGATCCTTAGAGTACAATGTAAAACTTATTACCAACAGATCCTATAACAATTTTATAATTTAAATATGAGTTATATTCTTTTCATTTGTAAATATTTTTTTGGAGATTAAAATCACTTTAGTGAAAGAGAATAATCTAATAGAATAGTGTAAAAAATTATATTTTATATGCTTGAAAATAATGCTAAAGATATTGATATGTATATATTGCTTTTTGATTTAGATATTGCATATATAAAATAACTATCACTTAATTAGTGAGTTAATTTTTATAAGAATTTGTAGAATAGAAATTATTTACCAAACTCAAAAACAATATCAGCTTCATTAAATTTTTCAATCTCCATATATTTACAGCAAAGTTTAGGGACATTTGCTGTTGAAGGATTTGAATTATACTCCTTAAAAAATTGTAAATCGCCAACTATCTCTAAGAGTTCAGTGCATTATTTTAATGTTCTAGACTCACTAGGTGTTTTAAGTATTCTTGTTACTTATTTCATCTAAATATTAATAACTATGCTAAATTTGAATTTATTTAAACTATTTTTACATCAAGCTATTTTTTATCAGTAGGATTAGGCTGCTAGCTCATTGATCGATATATATTTTGGCTTGTTGCTTATCTAATTAATAATATGTCTTCTTTATAGATAAATAAATATAAAGACTCTAAATCTTTCTTAGTTATTTCTTTTAGTTATTTTAATTTAAACAAAAAGTTTTTTAATCAAAAATTTTTATATAATCTTCAAATTAGATTGCCTCTTAATTAAATTACTGAAAATCACCTTACAGATATACACAATATACAAGAGTGATTTTTTGAGAAAATAATCTTAAGTTTTTTTAGTTTAGTCGATTTAAATTGTGGTATAAATTGTTCGCAAATTGTATTTTATAACTTTTGGCTTTAAGTTTTGTTAAAATTTTATTCTTGTTATAGTAAGAATTGTAAAATAAGTAAAATATTTTCAATCTTTATTTTAAAAAGCCCTCTTTTATCTTAACTTTATTTTTCATTTGTTTTGATGTTGGTTCGTTTCAATAGTGTTATATAACTCTTAACCAAAGGTGCTTTTTCTTGATCATACTCAATTTATAAAGTATATTAATTATTTAAATACAAAAAATAGGGTCTTTAACATTTGGTTTTTTATTTACATAGATAGTTTATAATCAAATTATTTTTTTAGTAATGAATTAAGAAAAGCAAAGTTTTTTTTGAAGTTTTAAATTTATTATAATGTGATATTAATCTGCTTTATTCATTTAAATTATCCATTTATCAAGTATTTTTACTTATTCGTATTGTTATCTATTTTTTATTTAAATTTTTTTACTACTCTAAATAAAACTTCAAATTCCTTGCAATTTTGTAAAAATACAATTTACGAGTTGAATTAATTTAGATTTAATTAGGTTTTCATATAGATTCTTAATTAAATGAATAATAAATTGTAACCCATATAGCTTTTTGGATTGGCTTAAAGTGTTTACAAATTACTTCTAATTCTGAGATACTTATTTAATCTTTTATCAAGAAATCACCCCAAAAATAATAATTTAAAATTGTGCAACTATTTTTTTTTTTTGAAACTGATTTTCTTAAAAAAAATATTTAGGTTTTAAAGGATTTGATTTAATAAAATGTTTTGAAATTAATTTTAATAATCTCTATTATATTCGTGCTCGGGAGTGAATTTAGTGATAATTAATGAGGATATAGGTATATAATAATTTATTTGCTTATTTTTCCTTAAAATATGAAGTAATAAAGATTGTTATTATAAAAGAATCTTTTATATTTAAGTAATTTAATTAGAAAATTCCTTTTTATGTTTTAATAATCTGTAAAAATGTAAATTTATCTTCTTATTAAATAATTAGAAAATTAAATATAAAAAAGAAATTTAAAATTAAATGATTTTATTTCATTTTTGAAACTCTTTAAAGATTGTAAAATATCTCTAATTTAAACGAGAACATTTTTTATTTCTATTTTTTAATGGAATATTATAGAATATATCATGTGAGATCACTCTTTATTATAAAAACTATTTGGAAAGAAGTAAATAATAAGGATTGTATATTTTATAGTCTAATATATTAACATAGATAAATTGAGAGGTAAAAAAAAATATAAAAAATAGAGTGCTAACATTTATCTCACTATTCAATAAGAAAAAAAATTTTTTATTTTGAATTTTTATTCAAACTTTTTTAATTCATTAAATTTAAATTATTTTTAATAAGTTTAATTTTCTCCATCGATTTAAGATATAATTTTAATTAAATTTTATTATTCAAATAAAATTATTGTATTAAAATTAAGTAGTTTCAAAAATTTTAAACAAATATTTAATTTTAAAACAAAATTCTTTTAATCTTTAATAATTTAGGTAACTAAGCTCCCTGACCAACTTTTCTGCAAAAAGTTTTTACCTTATTTTATTTTCAAAACAATTTTTCTATATCCTCTAATAAAACATAAATATCATAAGCTATAGAGGGAAAATATAAAGCAAAACTATGTATTTGAATAAGCTCACCATCAAAAAAAAAGGAGGAATATTTTAGTAGATTTTTTATTTACTAGGGTATGAAGCATATAAAGAGAATGGGATAAAAATAAACATCAAGCAAGTTGGCATAAATAATATTTGTTATTGCTTGTCCCTTCAACCAACTAGATAAATTTTTGATTTTGGATGTTATAATAGAACGTAATTTTAGCATTTTCACTATTTATATTAATTATTTGATAATATTTTGAGGGAATGTATTAGCATGCTATTTAAAAAACTTTAATTGAGATTTTTAAATCATATAAAATCAATTTTATAAAAATTTTCCTAATTCATAATCTAATTTATGAAAAAAAAGATTTTTACCTTGACATAATTTTGTCTTTATTAATGAAGTATAATTTTTTTAATAATTCATTTTTAAAATATTTATAAAAAAATTGACATTTTTAATTTAATTTAAGATTAATTTGAGCAAATTTGTTGTAATTTTAGATGTTTATTTATTATTTGAATAAGTCATATTTTACAAAATTTATTAAAAAATTGCGTATAAAAATACAAATGTTTATTACATTGATAATAAATTTAATGTATGTATAAAAAAGAAAACTAAATATTGCATGTGATGCAAACTTGATGACAGTGCTTGTGCAAATAATGTGAATTAGAAATAAACACAAATTGATAGATTAATAGAACTATTAGTCAATGATTTATATGTCATCATAAGAATTTTAGTAAAAATAGACACCTAATAATTTATAGCCTTATTCATAATAAATAGATTTGTTAAAATTACATTAATAAATTGTCAAAGATCAACTTAAAATTCATTAATAAGTTGATTTATTGATTATATAAATCAATGTGACGAAATCTTATTCTTTGTATAGGTGCTTATAAAGTTCAGCTCTCTCTCTTTTGAGTTGAAAAATATAATAATTATATTTTATCCAAATAATTTCTATAAAATTCGATTAATTGTAATAAAAACTAAACAAATAAATCAGTTCATAATATAGCCAACCCAACATATTAACTATAAAAATAAAGCTTAAAATGGCAGATTCAATTAAAATAGTTCAATTTTAGGATAAGTATAAGGACTAAGTGGTTGACTTAGTAAAAAGAGAAACAGCTGCAAATGTAGGTGTCAAGAGGCTAAAGTGGATAACTCTTTTTTTCAAAAGAAATGGATTTATTGTCAGTACCGTTTATGTGATGACTACCGTTTATATTTTTAACTTTTTATTAGGCTTATTCACCAGCAAAAATAACATCTTTGTCTCAGCTATAATACTCGCTTCTTTTATCTTCTTTGTGATATTACCTTAGCTATCAAAAAAACTTGCTAAGCAAGCAGTTCATTACTCAGAATCTATTGCTGAAAATGATCTCGATGATATTAAAGGCACCTATTTAGCATAAGATGACAAAAACTTCTGGGTTGCTATCGATGAATATGATAATGTAATTTATAGTTTAATAATGCTACTAATAGAATTTAAATAAATGAGTTTTATATTTATTTACTTTCATTAAAGGTTGAAATCCTATTTTTATTTGTGTTTTCAAATCAATTATTTATTACTGACTAAAATTTTAACAAGCATGTAAAAAGTATTTTTAATTATGAAAAAAGGTTTGTGGATGTGTTTCTCTTTCAAATTAAATGCCCATGGAAACATAGTATCATTTAGGAAAATATATCAAAGAAAACGATGGTATTAAGGTAGCAGAAATTAAGAGAATGGCTGTCAATCCTAACTATAGAAGAAGAGGTATTGGAAGTAAGTTGTGTAATGAAGCTGTAAATTTTGCAAAATAAAAAAATTTTAGAGCTATTGTAAACACAACAGTAACTCTCAATTAACCCTTAATTGGTTTATATAAAAAGGCTGGATTCTTTAAGGTATCCTCATTCTTCTTCTAAGTTTTATGGAAAATTTTTGGTATTTAAGTTGAAGTTTATCTTAAACTTTTATGAGAATTTGATAAACATGCAATTATTATTGAAAAATGCTAAAATTGAATTAAAATTATTTTTAAATTTAATTTAATTTCAATTATTTTTGTTAGTATTTATTTTGTATTCTTAAATTGTAGTAAAAAAATGTTTACTAACTGAATTAATATTCAAAAATCTTTAAATATCAAATTATGCTTTTAAGTATGATTTGATAACCAATAGTTTTTTTTATTAATAATATTTTGTTTATTTTTGAATAAACTTTATATTTTTATTACAAAAATTTATTATTTACAACTTTAAAGATATTATTTTATCCTAATATGTTAGTAAATAGGTGATCTTTATTTTTAAAAATAGTAAATATTTTTTTAAATTCTTGAAATTAATTTAATATTTTGAAATGGACATATAATATGATTTTTTATTGTTTTATGGTTATTTAAGAGGCAAATAATTAAATGGATTTTTTTAATTAAATTTATTTAAATAAATATAAAATCAATTTAACAAAAACAGGCTAAATTATAGAAGAGTAAATTAATTAATAAAATAATGTAAATTCTTTATATATAAAGACAAAACATTTTTAGACCTAGCTTTGAAATTTTGAAAAAGAACCAAGTTTGAAAGGAAAATTTTTTCTGAGTTTGTCTCAAAAAGAAAAAATTACATAATATTTCTAAATAAGATAAAGTTTATTTTTTACTACTTTAAGTTAATTACTACTTCAAAAAAAGACAACAAAACAAAAATAAAATTATGTTTGGTATATGAAATTTGATAAAAATATAGCTTAAAAATATTTATTTAATATATTTGGATATACTGTTATGCTAAACAAAATTAAATTTTATATTTTAAATTTATTATTTAAATTTAAAAATCATAAAAGAAGATTTTATTTTTACAATTAGCAATTTATAATGTCTAATAATAAAAATAAACATTTTTTTTAATTATTTAAATGTATTTTAAAACTGTGGATTTAAAAATTATTATTTTATATTATTATCTGATAAAGTGTTTAAATATCATCAGGAAAATTTATATTGTGTCATTTCTTTCTTGTATTTTTTGCTACTGGTGTTTTCAAAGATTTTATTATATAACATTCATAAAATCTTAAATAAGAGAATATTAAATTATTAATTAAATTAAATATTATATTTTATATTATATTATCCTTTGAAAAAATCAATAAAGAAACTTTTTTGAAAAATAGAGAAAAAATTTGATATACAAAATTATTATCTAGTGAGATAGCATAATATTAAAATAGAAACTTATAATCTAAAAAAGAATTATTATAAATTTTAGTAAATTTTATTATGTTATATTATGTATAATAAATTCTTTTATCATTTGAAATATAATTTGCATAAATTTTAAAATTTAATCTACTAAAACATATAATTCAATAAATATTTTATTATTTTTGAAAATCATTAGGTATCAAAATTATTTTAATGCCTGAAAATTTTTGCTATACTAAGTGAATAAAAACATAAATTTATTTTGATGAAGAAAAATATATTGGAAGAATATATTATTATAAATTAAAAGAAATGAATTTAAAGGAAAATTAATTAATTTCAGGAGAAAAGGAAATAAATTGCAAGCAGAAAAAAACTATTAAGTAGACATAAAAAGATATTGAGCAGTTCACTAAGTTTACTTGAAAGCCATTTCTTTTGTTAGCTAGCTATAGCAAGTAGGACATATTTTATAAATATGATATGCATTTTAAAAATGAAATACTGATAGATGAAATAAAGTTATATTGAAAGATACATAAAATTACAGAATAATGTAATTGACAATCTAAGAATAATATTAAAAAGAAGCCAAGAAAAGAAATTATAAGCATAAGAAATTTTATAAAAAATCAAATTTTCTTTTAAGATCAAAGATTTAATTGCTGACTATTTAACAAACAAACAAACAAATAAACCTACAAACAGTTTATCAAAGATAGTTAATTTTTCTGATATATATTCACATTAATTAACCTTTATACTACATATAAAAAAACACATATAAATCAAAATAAACAAAGAAGATTTCTTATATTAATTAATAAATGATTAATTAAATACAAAGAGCCTAATTCATCCTAAAAAAAATGAATTAAAAAAATATTATTCAAAAAACGCCCTAGTTCTTACAATTTATAAACCAGTTCTAGAATTAATAGAAGAGTGAGTACGCTTAGATATTTATTACTAAGAGTCCTAACTCTTCTTTTATTTCTGGCTAGCCTGCAGGATTTGACAATACAAACAGTCTTTCTAGTTAAAACTCAGATTGTTCTTTATTTGGTAGCAATTAGAATAGAACTACTTATAGCTCTTCCTCTAATAATAAGAAGCCATCTTCATACATAAACAGCAATGAGCATATTTAAAACTAGTGGATGAAAAAAGTTGATGACTTAAACAAGCAAACTGAGTAAGCAAATTAGTAGAATTTGCTTAAAAGAGGAAAATAGTGTGTTCAAGTAGATTCACATTTAGAGGATATACCTTCTCAATCTTGGAAAGACTATTAAGAGCTATAAAAGCAATAGATTTTAAGTAAAAATAATAGAAAAACATTAATTATGAATTTCATAAGATTATTTCCATTAAATTTATAAATATTTAATTTCTTAAAATTCATAGTCGAAGAAGCAAACAGCAATTCATAGACATAGTAGAAAGAAGTAGATAAAAAAGCAGAATTAAAGAAGCAAAAGAAAGTAAAAAGAGATAAAAATGGTGAAGTTATAATTAAAACAAGCAAGCAACCAGAAAATGCAGACTAATTGAGGGAGAGATTAGCTCTTCATGAGTAAATGATGCTTTTACCTAAAAATGAGAGAAATAAAGCCTTATTGAGCTAAAAGAAAAGAGATGAGCGTTGGGATAAGCAAGCTCTTACACACAAATAGGTAGCTCATTATTCAGGTAGTGCAACTGAATAGGATAAGAAGAGAGCTGTAGAAGAAATACTCGCCTAAAATCAAATAAAAAAACAAATAAAGGAATCTAAAAAGGCTAAATTACCTGTGATCGAAAAAGAGTAAGCAGATATTTTTGATGAGATGATACAAATGTTAAAAGAAAGTGGTGAAGTCAAGACAAAAAAAGAAAAAAAGCAAATTAAAGAAGATCTAATCACCGAAATAATTTCAGAAAAAGAATCTTAAAAAAATAAAAAGCAAAATTCAAGTTCTTCAAATGGTGATGAATCAAAAGGAGTTAAGAGACATAATGAAAAGCGAAAAGCTAAAAAAGAAAATTCTGACTTATTGTAAGAAGAAAATAATGAGTGCATAGAAGGCCATCCTTAGAAAAAGGATAGTAAACAATCAAATAAAAACGGGTCAGATAGTTAAAATAATCAAGTTTAACTTTCTGTATCTGATAAATTAGCAGATTTCCTTGATAATGAGCTCATTAATCCTTACAGAAAGAATATAAAGCAAGAAAAGAAGTTATCAAAGAGTAAAAAAAGTCAAGCCCAAGAATACTTTGATGAAGAATCTAAAGATGAATAAAAAAACCATAATTACAAAAATGGAATTAAAAAAAATAAAAATAAATAATTCTAATCTTTTGAGCCACATTGGTCCTCTCAATAAATTAATGATGCTATAAAATAAAAGAAAGCATTCAAGGTAATAAATAAAAAAAATATTTTTAACAAATTTGGAATCTCTTATTGATAAAAAAAATTGATTTAAGGAAATTTATTGAATGAATATTTGATTATTCTTGTCTCAATAAACCTTTTTAAAAACAATTGTTTTAAAAGATTCCTTTCATTAAAAATGCACATAAAATTTTTACAAAAATATTATTTAAATTTAATGAATGGATTTGTTAGTTTTATTTAGAATAATATTATTTTTTTGATTTTATTAAAAAAGGAAATATCAACAATTTTAACAATTATTTTATACTTATTCTATTTAGGGTGTTTATACTGCTAATGAGAAGAACCAATAACTGGGTCGCATAAAATGTGATGAAATCGATGGTTTAGTATTTATAAATTCCTATATATACTAAAACAGAGCACTTCACAATAGTGTTGTAGGTTTTGTGATTATTTAAGGCGATCCTTCAAGTAGATTGAAAAATATTGAAGGTAATTCTGATATAAACTTGAAAAAGATTTAAGCAGATAACCTAAATGAAAACGAAGAATCACTAGACAAAAGTTTAGAGGAAGAAATCGATGATAACGAAGAAGACTGGGAAACTGATTCTGAAGATAATCTACCTCCTGTAGATCAATCTAAATTAGTAGCTAAAATTGTCTACATATTTGAAAATCCATACTAAAATGACAATATTGTCGGGTATCTTGAAGAAGTCTAAGATAATAGATAAAAAAAGAATGGTAAAAAGAAATATTGGTTCATTCCTAAGTACAGCAAATTACCTAAAATGTTACCTGTAGAATTCTCAGATGAGTTCTACCATTAAGTTGAAGAAAATGACATCGATATTAGTAAAACCTATGTAGTTGGTAAAATGAAAGGTAATTTATTCAATTTTAGTTAATAATTCATAAAAAAAAGTTTGATTTTTATAAAATTATTTCAATTTAGATATTAATAAATTAAAAATTTTTAAATTATTTAAAAGATTGGAGCGAGGAAAGCTATTATCCATAAGCAACAATCAGTGAATGTCTAGGTGAGAGAGGTGATATTGAAGTAGAATGTGATACACTTCTTAAGGAGTTCAATGTTTATAATCAAGATTTCACTCCAGCAACTGAAGAATATTTAAATAAATACAGAGAATAGCTTAATGATAATGGCGAATATGTAATTCCTGAAAGTGAAAAGAATATTAGATGGGATCTAACAAAAGGTAAAAATAAAAAATAAAATTATATTATTTAAATCAAAATATTTTAAATTTAATAGAAATTATATGTACTATTGATCCTCACGATGCTAAGGATTTAGATGATGCACTAAGCATTAAGTATTTGCACGATGATATATACGAAATAGGTGTTCATATTGCAGATGTTAGTCACTTTGTTTAGCCTAACACTTCTTTAGATGATGATGCAAGATTAAGAACTACTTCTGTTTATCTCGTCCATAGAGTAATTAATTAATTACTTATATAATTATATTTTCATTTAATAATTAAATTATTTAATATTGAATATAGGTTATTCCTATGCTTCCTCGTTTACTTTGTGAAAATCTATGTAGTTTAAACCCTAATGTTGAAAGATTAGCATTCACAGTATTTTTCTAAATGAAAGAAAATGGTGAAGTGTTATGGGATGGTCCTATTAGAATAGGAAAGAGTGTAATTAAATCTTGTAATAAGTTCTCTTATGATACTGTTTAGATGATGATAGAGAAGAAAATTAAGTCACCAGGGTAATAAATAATATAATTTATAAAAAAAATTTATTTTATTTTTTAATACAAAAAGAGAGCTTCCTGAGCATAATATACCTTAGTAAGGAGTGGACTCACAAAAAATGTTTGATGATATTCTACTTTTAGCTAAGTTAGGTATGAATAGAAGAGAAAGCAGATTTAAGGGTGGTGTTTTATCTATTGAAAGTGTTAAGAAAAGATTTAAACTCAATGAAAAATTATGGCCTGTAGATTTTACTCTTGAAGAAAGAAAGGATGCTATGTTTGTTGTAGAAGAATTTATGTTATTAGCAAACTAAATTGTAGCTAAAGAAATGGTAAAACAATGCAAATCACTTGCTGTCCTTCGTTAACATTGCTATCCTTCAGATATAAAGCAAAAGCAACTGAATGTAATTGCTAAGAAATTCGGACATTAAATTGATTTCTCCAGCTTACAGGCTATTAACTAATCGATTGAAGATATTAAAAAAGATGATAAGCTCTCTTTTGAGAAAAAATTATTTTTAAAAAAATAAATGTTTTTGGTTTTAGAACAAGCTCTCTATTTTGTTGCAGACTAATTACCTCCCAGTGAATGGAAACACTTTGCATTAAACTTCGATGTTTACACTCACTTTACATCTCCTATTAGAAGATATCCTGATTTATTAGTTCACAGAGTTATGTACAGTATCCTTTAATACAAATAGGATGCAGTCAAATATATTGAAAAATCCTCCTTACTTTCTATAATGGAGGTGTGCAATGAAAATAAAGCCAAATCCAAACAAGTTTCAGATAACTGTTAAAAAGTAAGAACAAATTAATTTTAATTAATTTATTTACAGATATTTATTAATCTCATAATAGATCTTCATGTGTCTCTACTTGAAAGACCACTCTGTTTAATCAAAAGGCATGGTAATTTCTTTCGGTGTCACTAGCATGACCATTTTCATACCAGATCATGAAACCTAAAGAGTAATTGATTATTATTTAATAATTTTATAAAATAATTTTTTTTAATTTAATAAATTAAGACTGTTTACTTCAAAGATTATAAAAATATCTTGAAAGCTAAAGTAGAAAAAGAAAAAGATGGTAATAAGTTAATGATTACATATAAGACTGCAAGCATGCCTAGAGAAAACACTGTTTACTTCCATGTACATAATTTCAAATTTATATTTGTGTTGCTAATTGTTTAAAAATAAATTTAAATAGGAATTCTCTCCCATTATAGTAAGTCTCACAAGCACAGATACTTTCCCTATCGATTATAAAGTAAAAATTTCTCTTCCAGATCCAGATGATAAAAAAGTTACTCACGTTTTGGAATGACCTTGCAAACATTTAGATTAAAAAAAATTAATTCTAACTAAAAATAAAATAAAAATATTAAATCTATTTATAATTTATTAATACAAACTCATTATTTCAACTCAAATAATTTCCAATTAAATAATTTTGTAAATAAATTACTTTTTTATATACTTTTTATACAGTAATCAATCACAATTGACTATTAAATTATAAAATACTTAATTAAATTATTTATTTTTTATCACTATTTTTCATAAAATTATATTTGTTTTATTTCTAATATATATATTGTAATTTCTAACAATTCTAAAATGATTTAGCGTAATAAATTTTAATTTTGTATAATAATCAAAGTGCACCTCCCCTATTAAACTATTTTTTGTAATTAATAGTACTTATTATTAAGCTTTACAGTAGAAATACTTAATATACAAAGGAGGTCATTTAAGCTACAATTTAATTTTTAAAGAAATTTGCCATTTAATATAAGAAAATAAACAAAAAAAGTGATTAAAATTGATAATCAATTTATAAATTAGATTTTTTAATTTAATTTTATGACTAATTTTTGCGAAATATAGATATTTTATTTCTGATGTTTGCTATCTTAGATATTATTTATTAAAAATTAGATCTATTTTAAATTAGATATTTTTACTAACAGATAGAGATTAAATTTCGATTATTTTAATACAAATATCTACTTGAAGCTTACTGAAAACTAAAAAATGGACTAAAATATTATCAGATTTGAAATAGCAAAGAATTTGTTAAAAGCTACTGGTGATTACAAATAATATTTTACACAGAAAACTGTGAAAATTAACTTGAAGTAAATCAAATTTCAAAATATGAAATAATTAATCATTCTATTATATGAATTAAGGAGTAAAAAGTTGAATGTAGAAAAAGTAGAGCAACTGTGTTTAGTCTTGTAAGGGTTTGTATAAGCAGAAAAGCTAAAGTTAAACTTAAGGTAATTTATTTTTTTGCTCAAAATTATATAAAAGATTTTATAATATTATTTATTGAAATTTTAGAGAAAATATATTGAAAGATGAAGGAGTTAAATTAATTGCTGAAGCAATTTCTAAATTGAGCACTATTAAATTTTTAGTATTAAACCTTTAGTAATGATTTTTTTTGATTGTTAGGTTTAAGGTTTTCTGAATTAACAAATTTGTTTATTGTTACAATAATTATTTAGTGGAGTAGAATTAAACGCTGAAGGAGCAAAATATTTGGCAGAATATCTCCCTAATTTAAAAAATATTGAAACACTAAAAATTAACCTTTGGTGGAATAATGTATAAAATGAGGGTATTTTGAGCATATGTAAATCAATTGGAAAATTATCAAAGCTAAAAACCTTAGAGTTAGATTTGGTGTAATTTTAGTTTTTAGGTCTTTACTGATTTAATAAAATTTAAAAAATGCAGACATAACAATATTAGTGATGATGGATGCAAAATGGTGGAGTATTTAGAATCGAATACCTAGCTTTCTAATCTCTCTATCTTTTTATAGTAATTTTATAGCAACTACAATATATTGTATTAACTAAAAATAATTAAAATAATATCAAAGGAATAACTTAATTGGACCAAATGGTATATGCAATTTGCAAGAGGGTTTCAACAAAGCTCCCTAAGTTGAAACACTAGTTATGTTTTTAGGGTATTTTATATTTAATAATTAAAGCAAGTAAATAAAGAATAGATTAATACATATAATAGTGTAAATAAGATTGGAGTAGAAGGTGCATATTTTCTTGGGTAGTGCTTTAAAAAACAAAATCTAATAAAAAACCTCACACTTGGCCTATTGTAAAACTTTAGATGATTAATTATAAATAAGATATTCATTCAGCTTAAAAATTTTAGGAAAAATGAATTTGGTGATGAAGGATTAGAAGAAATTGCAGAAGGCATTTCTAATATCTAATGCTTAAACCAATTAAGTATGATTCTATGGTAAATAATTTATAATTAATGTTAGTTTTAACTAATTTTAAATTAGGGAAAATGATTTAACTGAAGTTGGAACATCTGCTCTTTCTAATATGATACAGACTTTACCTAACTTAACTCATGTGTTTTTAAATCTAAGGTATGAAGCTCAATAAAATAAATAAAATGGTTTAAATTTTAATTATATTATAATATAGAAATAATAGGCTAGGTAGTTAAGGACTATATGAGTTAGGAAAAGGGTTTAAAGATCATCAGAATATAAGTTATTTGGATTTATTTTTAATGTAATTTATTTAAATTTTTTAGGAAGTATGTATTGACTGAATTTCAATTCCTTTTATTTTTAATTTAGGGATAACCAAATAAAAGATCAAGGTTTTATAAAATTTTCAAACGAGTTGAGAAATTTACCTAATCTTCACACATTAAATTTAATTCTAACATCAAATAATCTAACTGATAATTGCTGTAGAACTGTAGGCGAATCTTTAGCAACAATAAAAAAACTTGGTAGTTTAGAAATTGACCTTGTGTAATTTTAATAAAAAATTATTTTAATTATCTGAATTATATATTATTATCATTAGGCAAAACGAAGAAGTAACATAAAAAGGAGTAGCTTTGTTACATTCCTTTGCTGCCTAACTTGATAGACTGCTTTAATTTAAGATTGAGTAATATTGATTTTATTTAAATAATAATATATTTTTATCTAATAACTTTAGATATGATAAGGAAGATAAAGATTAACTCATTTAAAAATACTAAAAAGCTATTTAAAATAGCTAATTAAAAGTAAAAATATAAAAAGTTATGTATAATACACCAATTATTTAACTCTTAGCCTCAAAGAAGATTTATGGTGAAGTTATTCAAAATTTGCCTCTAATTATTGAAGATTTGAGAATACCTTAAAAATGAGTTAAACTATTTAAAAATAATTAACAAGAAATTGAAAATTATTTTTTTTCTTTTCAATTTCTTAAATTAAATATAAACAACTTGTTTTCAAAATGTTATTTTGTTTGTTTTTTTTTTATTTTGTTTAGTTTAAATTATTAATGGCTTACTTAATTTTTAATTTTTGATTTTAAAAATCTAAACTGTATATTGAGAAAATTTTACTAATTAATTATTAAAAAATAAAAAAATCAACTTTTTTAAAACGCCATTATTTAAATATTGATAAAATTAATATTATTCAATAAAAAATATTCGTTAATCTTATAACAAGGATATGATATTTCTCTGTATTTTATCAAAAAAAATAAATTAATCTAAATTAATAATTATTCTAATTAAATATTTTAATAAAGCTTAAAAATTAAAAATGTAATAATTTATTTTTCAAAATTATATTTTATATTTAATTTTAAAATTTGTATTCAAGTAAATTATTTTGATATTTAACAGTGAAAATTAATTATTCAAACTTTAGTAAAATATTTTTTCTATTTTTCTCAATTTATATCCATCCATTGAATTTCTATTTTTATAATTTTTACTTTTTATATTAATAAAAATGTTAATTCTTATTTTAAAACAAGTATATTAAAATAAATAAAGAATTTATTGAAATCATAAGAAATTTTATTTATATATTTTATTTATTTTTACTTATTTGAGTTAATATAAAATTTTAAAATATATATTCAAATTATTAAATAAATAAATAATTAATCAAATTAAAATTAATACTAAAAAATTTAAATTTATTTTAATATAATTTTGATTAAAAATTTATTAATTAAAATTTATTATTTTAATAGCATTTGCTTTATCCAAATGGTATTTTTAAATAATTTATAAAACTTAATTCAATTCTAATATAAAAAAATTTAAACAATATCTTGAAAAAATGATTGTGCTTATTTAATTGAATTCTAAGTAAATTAGGAAAGTTTTTTTTAAAATGAAATAAAGTGTTGGAATATATAATCGTACAGTGCTCAAAAATAAGCTTTAACTAAATGATAAAAAATGGAATTGAAGGATTAATGCGAGAATGAGAGGAAGTTTTGTGAATTTTTTTTTTTTTTAAGAGGGAGGAAGAAGAATTAAATAATATTTAAAAAGCGCTTAAAATAATACTTTGACATTGCTATGTTTGTTTCAATTAAATAGAGGAATAACTATTCCTAAGATTTTTTTGCATTAAGAATTAATTAAGAAACTCTATTAATTAATAAATAAATAAATTAACAATCTCATTTATTAAAGTATTTAATAAATTAAAAGCTCTTCTATAAGCGGCAACCATCAAAAATATTATAAAATATAGATTTTAATAAAAGTAGATCATTAGAATATCAATAGGATAAAATGTCTTTAACTGTAACTTATAATAGTGGAATGGTTAAAAAGCCATTATACTAAAGAGTACACGAAGTACTTAATCGCTTAGGTTTATTTTATCAAGACATTTGTGTGGAGGCAAATATAAATGAAGAAAGTTTGATTTAGTGGGTAAACTAAGACCCTGAATATGATTATGCCGAATTAGAGCTTTCTCTTGAGAAATGGATAGATTCAAAGTACTAGCGTTCATAGAACAATGATGAAAAATAATATTATTAAATTCGTTCTCAATATTTAAAAAGATTAGATATAAATTAATAGCTAGCAAACTAATGGCTAGAGGCACCAAATATTGATAAAATTCCTTAAAATGACCAACCAAATGAGTATCTAATACCTATAAGCATTGATATTGAATTGGATGGATAGACTTTTAAAGAAAATATAATTTGGAATTATTATGAACCATATTTTACTCCAGAAAACTTTGCTCATCACTTAGCAAAAGAAAACAGATTAAGTCCTAATATAGAATAAGAAGTAGTTAATGTAATCCGCAGAGCTCTTTAAAACTATCGCTTCTACGATCCTAAGGAAAGAGAGCTCATCCGTACTATTGAATTAAATATATTGATAGAAAATGTATAGCTAAAAGATAGATTTGAGTGGGATATTAATGATTTCACAAATTCTCCAGAATAATTTGCTTTTAATATGTGCAATGAATTAGGTCTTAGTGGAGAATTTGCATAGAGAATAGCGTATTAAATAAGAGAATAGATTCTCTCCTTCTAAAAATAAATTATGGAAAGACGTATAAACTAAACTGCATCTAATTTCAAGAAGTCTACTCGTTCTTTAATTGAATCCTCTTAAAATTTCACAAACTTTGACCCCAAAATTCACATCTAAGGAAATACAGTAATTACAGAAGAAAATTATTTACGTCCTGTACTTTAAGATAATGATTATGATAGTTTTCAATGGGAGCCAAAAATTTCAATCTTATAACCAGATGATATTAGAAAGGTATAGAAAGAAGAATAGAGAAAGCAACGTCTTATGCGTAGAACTCGTTGAGATGTTGAAGCATATCATTAAAGATAAGATAAATCATTTATTACATCATAATTTAAAGTGTAATTTTCTAGCACCAAAACTCTATTTAAGAAGTATTTTAAACATATTGATTGGTAGGTAGGTAGGTATGTCATGGTTTTATTTATTCATATATAAAAAAAAGTGAATATCATGTATACCACCCTTAAAAAATTGTATTCCATTTATATTATAAGAATTAGTAATTATTTGAGGAATTTAAAATAAATTTTATGTTGTCAGTCATAAAAGATTTCGTCAAATTTAATTTTCTTAAAATAATTTTCAAATCTAACAAATTAATTTTGCAAGCAAACTAATTTTTACTTTTTCACATAATTTTTTTCATATTTAGAATAACTCCATAAAATTATCAAAATTAAAATTTAAAAAAAAATTAAATTATCTAGAAAAAAAATAGAAATTTTTTTGATAGATAGGTTCTGCATAAAAATAGTTAGTATTATTATTCTTATTATTATTTATGATAAAAATATTTGCTTAGATATTTATTTATTTATTTTTAATTTTTATTTTATATTTTTTGTTTTTATGTTTATTTTTTATCAATTTATTTATTTATTTTTTAATTTATTTTATTTATTATTTTTTATTTATTTATTTATTTATTTAATTTTTATTTATTATTTATTATTTATTATTTGTTTATTTTTATTTTTTTATGTTATTTGATTTTTGTATTTTGCAAGCTCAGATTCATTTGTTTTAATTTAAATAGTGCTTAAATCGAGTGTTGAATGATCTCTACTTATCGTCTCCTAAAAAAAATACTAATTATATATTTTAATATAAGATTGGCAAATTTGGAGAGAGAGGAATATAATTTAAACTTAAATCATTTCGCTTTTCAAACTATTATTATTATAATGCTATTTTTTTTTTTGGTATATTTAAAAACTTGAGGGGTAAACGTTTTTAACGTGCATGATTTAAAGTAGAATTAAAAAATTTTAGCATTAATTATAAGTAATTTGCATTGGCGACAGGTTGTCTAGCATTCTGATTTAAATTTATAAAATATTCCATTTTGCTTTTTATTTGAATAAATTTTTGCTTTTATTGTTTTTTTCTTTTTAATAATTTTTTTAAGAATTTGTTTTTTCCTTTTGTTTTTTTATTTTAAGAAATCAAATATAAATTTTGAATTTTTCCTTTTCTTTTTTTTCTTTTTGGGAGGGAATTATGTAATTTAATTATTCATAAGAAAAATGAGAAATTTTAAATATTCCAATAAAGAAAGGTGAGTCAAATTAAATAATTCAATAAATAAGTGGGAGAAATTAAATAATTACAAAGAGTTTAAAAAAAATTAAGAAAAATAAGTAACAATTTTTTTTAAGAAGTTTTAATAATTAATTTGTAGAAATAGTAAGGATATTAAATATGGATTAACAAATCGTACTATTGAGAACATAATTAAATAAATATAAAATTCAATATTAATAATTATATCTTAAGACATTTTAATATAAAATAAAACCTTTTTAACAAAAACCATAATTATTTTGTATTTTTCAACTCTACTGATAATATTAAAATAAATACTAATTATTACTTTTTATAATTTAAAGTATATTATTATATAAATAGGCTCCAAACAGTGGAAATCTATTTTTTAGTTATTTTTTAATATAGATGTAATTAAATAATTTAATAGATTTTTATTGTTACTATGTTATAGTATAAGTAAGATCAATTTTTCTTCTTATATTTAATTATTTTGTCAATCAGTGAATTATCAGTAAAGCATCTTTTTATAAACGAAATACAGATCATGTGATAATCACTATTTTTTAGAGAACCATTTTCTATAAATTCGTCTACATAGTATTCCATAAAGTATTATAAATAGACTGAGAATCTTTTACTTTTTAATAGGGAGACCAACAATCCTTAGTTAAGTTATTTCTTTTTGGTAAAAAAGCAGAATTCTTTTCTGATTTATTAAAGGCTTCTTTATTTACCTTCTATTAAGTTCAAGATAGATTCTATGACGACTTAGTCTCCATGGTGTTTGATAAATTTACAAAATTTGTCAAGAATAAATTTTGTTTGGTTACATTTCTTGCAAGACATATATAGCTTAAGCAAATGTTCAGTGTCAAGCAATTCGAACTTGTTAAAACCAATTATATTTTATTCTTCATTCATTTGTTTTTCATACTCAAATTAAGTATTTGATTGTTAAAATGTGTACTCCATTTTTATTTTATTATTATTTATTTATATTTTTATTTAATAATTATTCTGTTTGATTTTTTTAATTATAAAAATATTATAATAAATTTTTCTAATTAATCCTTCAATTTAACAATGAAAGCTTTTATGCTATAATTGATTTTCAATAAATTAAATTCTTGCTTTTAAGCCTTAAAATTGAATTAAAAGAAATTTGAACAATTTTTAAAACTATATAAAGCCTGTTGAAAGAATAGACATTTTTGAATAAATGGTAAAAAACATATACTTTATAGCTTTTATGATGGTTGTTGATTTTTATACTTGTAAATTTAGAAAGATTGTGGAAAACATATTTAGTTTTTCCAAAATCTATTAGTTTTTTAATTACAGCAGAAGAAGTAATTTAAGATAAACAATACTAAAATTGCATGATTAATGAATTGCGGATTACTTTATATTCTGATTTCATTTTATTACTAAAATTAACCAAATACCAGATTTTAAAAGTCTTGATTTGTTAAATTTTGATAATCCTTCTATAAATTAAATATATATAAAATTAACAAATGAGTTTTACATAAAATTAATAATTAACTTTTGGAGATGTAATTACCTTGAAGTAAACATCAATTTTCTAAGTATTCTTTGAATATTCTTACGATTCTTTTAGCATTTTCTTTGTCCAGATTACTAAATTTTGATTGAAGTCTAAATACAGTAATTTACTCGAACACTCATAACAAAATATCTAAAATAACAACAAAATATTTTCTTTCCGCTAACTCCTAGGATTTTTTTTCCACCAATAAAAAGTTAAACAGCCAAAGAGTTAATTCACAGTTAAAAAATATTATTTTTAACACTCCATCATTTACAATAATTAAAAAAAAAACATCGCAATCTTTTTTAATTCAACAATATCAGAGAAAAAGAAAAAAGTTTATAAATTTTGATAGTCTAGTACTGTCTGTAAAACAGTGGATTTTATTTACATATGTTTCTAAAACTCAATGAGCATTATTGAAAAAAAGATTCATTTATGCTTAATAAAAATTATCATTTGTATATTAAACACACACAAAAATAATTCTATATTTAATATGATAAATATAAGCTTTAAATTCATTTTAATTTATGCAAGTCTCAAAAATTATTTTAATTTAATGCTTGTCAATAAAAGCAGATAAAAATAAGCTGATTGAGTATCTTCTATTTATATTCCTTAGAGAAAATGTAGAATATGTGTATATATATGTATATATGTATGAATGAATGAATGAATCTGTGACGTATTTGCTTACAAAGTTGAGTCAAAGTAGAATCAATGAATAAATCCTTAAATATAATAGAAATTAAATTCAAGAGGATTACTAAATAAAATAATAGAAAAAAAGTAATAATTTTGTAAATTATACTGCACATAGATTTTTTTAATTTACAATTAATCTTTTAATTTCTAAACTATCCTGTTTTTTTTGATTTTAATTATTATTATTTACTTCTCTTAGATATTAATAGAATAACATTTAATTTCAATTTTTGGATATTATTTCATAGTTTGTTGATTAGTCTTTTTTTCACGATAATAAATCAAAATCCTGCTTTTTTTCCTTTATTTTCTGTTTACAATATTTTTTAAATATATTTTTTAAGTATTTTTTTCTTAAGTATTTCTAAATTAATTGAATGAATTTTTTTAGTCTATTTATTAAAAGAAAAAATTTTGTCTTATCAATTATAATTAAAAAAAGTATTGAAAATTAACAAGAGAAGCTAATAAGTAAGTAAGGTATTAGCTAACTAACTAAATGAATTATGAAATAGAATAATCTCAAATATTATCAAGTTTTTATCTTATACAACATAATTTTTTCACTCCAACTACAAATTTTTGAGGTATAAAAAAGTACATAGACAGCTTTCACCATAATAACTTTTCCCGATTAATGCGATACACCATTTAGATTTCATAATCAATCCCAGATCATGTGTCTAATGGGTTCATAAATTTACAAAAAGCTCTATTTTGTTTTTATGAATCTTCGCATAGTTATTATTATAAGTTTTTCAAAGGATTCAATAACATTACTAGTCAGATTATTCTATCATTTTTCATGTCTTGTTCCCCTATAATCGATAATTTATACTTCATAGCATTATTAAACAGGAAATTTTAGAAATCAGATACATCAAAAAATAAATCTCCCTCTCTCTCTCTTTTTTTTAAAATAAATATTCAAAAAAAGAATTATTTCCTTATAGGATATAATATTAAAGTGCGGCTTCGATTGTTTCTTAAAAAACCTATAATTACTTTAAATATTGCATAAAAAATTAATTTATGTTGAATAACATTTTAATGGAAAAAAACAAGATATTCCTTATCTAAATGAAAAAGTAAAGTAATTTAATCAAATCAAATTTCAAAGATATATGAAAAAAAGAGCAGTTAAAACTAAATACTTTATTAAAAATTATGAAAACAAAACTAAATAAAAAATTTCATTGAAAGTTTAATTAAAAGCAAGTTAAATGCGAAAAAATTAAAAAGAAAATTTAATTAAAAAACAACATCAGAATTATAGGAAAAATAACAAAAGATTTTTAATTAAAAGATAATAAATTGCAGAAATAGGAAATCTATCGAACAATTTAATTTTTAGATCAGCTTTAATCAAATATTATTTTTCATTTGTATTTATTTAAAAAATTTTAAGCGTTGAATTTATAAAAATATTTTGATATTATTTTAACAATAAATAATATTTAATTTTAAAGAAAACGTTTTTTTATTATATTCATTCAAAAAATATAATTTAATTTTATGTTAGCACAAATTAAAAAAAAATTAGTTTAATAAATTTCAAGCTATAATTCACTGAAAAGTAGTATGTTTTATACTCTTTTTTAGCTACTTAGCTTAAACTATAATAGTATTATATGATTATTGAATATGAGTGTACTAATAATTAGTATTGATATAAAGTCAACTATTTGATTAATTAATTAATTATTGAAATAATATAAATAAATCTTTTCAAAATTTAATATTATTTAGTAGACAGCAAGCCTTTTAAAAAAGATAAATTATTAAACTAGCAAAATGGAATAAGAGATAGATGAATCTTCAATTTATCTGAAAAAGCCAGCAGACACATCTTTAAGTATCCATTCTGTTTACGATTTCTTAAGTAAAGAAAAGGAGCGTTCAAGTTAAAAAAAAGGAAGAGATAACGCTGCAAGTTACTCTAAATTTCATCAATATTGTGAGAAGGTGTTGGATAAAAGAAAAAATCTTAAATTAGATGATTAAATATCAAAGTAACATTAATATATTTTAATTGATAACTTACTAAATATGTTTAATAAACAGATTAAAGACAAAATAGCTCCTAGAATTATTTGAATCAGATAACTAAAGCTCAAAATAGATTTTTAAATTAACTTAATAAATAACATATCTTCAAAATAAAATATGGGACTTAGATATTGTTGAATTGCAATCGATAAAGCATCTAGTTCCAGTCTATGAAGAACTGTTTGATAAGTTAAAAAATTTGCCTAACTATCTCGACAGACAAAATAGGTTCTAAAATATTGTTTTAGAAGTTGCTCAAGATTTAAATTAGAATACCAAGTGAAAAAATAAGTGTATGAACAATTAATTAAATCCCTTCAAATAAAATGTTTATATATAAATGAGTAGTTAGCATATAAGTAAAGAAATATAAAAAAATACCTAACACAAATATAAATTATTGTCTATTATTTTCTTATGTTATAGTTTATCCATATCATGATTAAATCAATTCAGTCAAAAATTATCTTTTTGCCTTTAATATTGTTTTTAAAGATTCTTTTTCGCTTACAAAAATTGAATCAAATAAATAAAATATTTCTCAATTCTAAAAATTAAAATAGAAGTCTAATATTTTATTTTTAATTTAATTTAAATACTATATCCCTCCCTTTAAATTAAAAGAGTTAAGTGAAGCCCAAATCTAAATTATTTCAAATATTTAAAATTCTTACCTTTTTTCACATATAAAACATGATATCAATAATATTTATATTAATTACAATATTTAAAATATTATTTAGATTTTATTTCTTAAAAACAAAAATAATTTAATCTGTTCTAACGTAAATTAAAAAAAGAATCAAAAAAATTTACATTTTTGATTTAAAAAGTAATTGCAAGACAATAAAATTGGCTATTTATTGAAATAATTCAGGCAATAGCGAGTTTAATTAAATCATTAAATGTATCAGAATAAATTTTTTTATAGAAACAAAAGTCAAAAGTTTCATCTTCTTAATCTTGTAAATTTTATTTAGATTAATTTTTATTTGGTTCGCATGAACAAAAGATTGGTTTGATTCGATCATCAATTAAAGAATATATTTTATTTATATTTTAAACAGCCTTACTAGCTTTTTATTATGAAAATTCTCTATCTATGAATATCAATTTATACTTTGGACAGCAAATTGAATTCTGAAATTTATGCTTAACTTTTTATAGCAACTATTTTCCAATTAATGAGCAATCTGCTTCTAATTTTAAATTAAACAGACTTTGCTTGATATATTTCAGACTGTTTTCTGTTTATTCTACTACTAGAATTTAATTACAACTGCACATCTTTAATTTAGAATTAATTTTACTGTTTTTTTCAGTTTTTTTTGATTAGATACTGGCTGAAGAACTGGGAGATCCTTAAAATATTGTCTAGTTACATTAAGTAAATTCTGTATGTACTTTTTTTATTACATTTTATGAATGTGAATCTTCGTTTAGAGCTTTGATTACTTTTTAACTTTAAATAAATAGAGGTGAATCTTGAACGTAATATTTTTATATGTCCTCTTATTCAAATGAGTTTTAAGCTTCCGTATTTTTTTGATTATGTGACTTGTATTCAGATTGAATGAATTCTGAACTAGCATGTCGCATTGAATATGCTTTCTTAAATGGGGATTTAGTTTTAATTAAACCTTCGAAATTTTTAGAATATTCATGGTTATTTTTAGATCTAGGGGATTGCTTATGGGCTTAATTGTTGAATAATATTGCATTTTAAGATTTACTTGGAGCAAAATAATTTTAAAGTAACGAAGAAAAATCACTAAAAGAACCATTTTAATCACTATTAGTTGCTTGCATAGGATTCTCGCATTTGTAAAAGGAAGTTGGGTATTTTTAATGTAAATTGGGGTTTTAAAAAGAGGTAAATTATTAATTTATGTTGTTCTCTTCAAAATTATTTTCGCTTTGAGAGTCAATTAATTTGTTAATATTTCTTTAATTTCTTTCTATACCAAATTAATAAACATCATATTCTTCTACAATATTGTCTTAATTTTATTAGCTTTGGGAAACATTTTCTAAACCAGCTTGTGTTTTACACTTTCTAAGTTTTATACTGCATTAAATTTTGTTTTTTTGAAATAAGCTTGTTTCTACTGAGTTATCTTATTAATTATAATTTTTTTCTATTTTGTGAGTAACAACAAATTGTTCACATTTTGGGGTTTTTTTTTGAGAGAAATTTTGTGATAATCTACTGTTGTATTCGCTTTAAACATTACAAGATTCTTCATATATCAAATTTTAAGCATCACTAAATAAACTTTTTCTTCCAAATCTACTGTTTTTATTACTAGAAGATTGATCTTTTTAGGAAAGCTTATCTTTATCTGATTGCATATTTTAACTGTTTAAGTTAAAATCAGACTTATGTTCTTCATTTCTTTTGTCATTAAGAATTTATAGATTTTATTCAACTGGCTCTTTATTTTATTGATTTGGATTTTAATATTAAAAATGATTAAAAGCTTTTTCTGAATATCTAAATTGCCTCGCTTATTGATTTTTCATATTTATTTCTTATTCAAATGAGCATTAAAGTTAGCTTTAATTATCTGATTATGTATTTAAAGATTCATTCGTATGATGCATTTTTTGGTTTATTTAAGATTAAATCTCTGATTAATCTTGAACATAAAACACTAATTAAGTACCAATACCCTTTTTGCTATTTAATTAGATTGAATTATTACTCCCAAGCTTCTTAGCAATAAAATTTAGCATCAAAAATTTTATATATTTTAAGGAGCTTTCTTCTTTAGAGGAAGTTTTTTATTATTTGGTATAAGGTGAAAAGGCATTTGAAAAATCCGTTTTATCATCTATATTATGATGGTCCTTAATGAAAGAAAAATTATTTGAAAAAATATTTTCATATTCAGATAATTCATCAGGATTTAAATTCATTATTTGAGATATTTTCTAGCATGCATGCGAATCAATACCAATGCCTGTATCTTAAATACTTATTTTATACATTTATTGAAGAGGAATGTAGTCAATTTAAATTTATACTTTTCCCACTAAAGTGTGCTTAATGGAGCTAGCTAGCATATTAACAATCAGTTACTATAGCCTCAGTTTATCAGAGCATAAAAAAAGCTTTGCACTTTTTTACACTTTGAGTTCAAGGTAAATGTTTTGGTATTTCGCTTGTTACTTAAAAATATCAAGGCATTTTGAAAGTAAATTTAAAATATTAAATGATGAAAGGCTCAAGCAAAATTTATCTTCTTTTATTTAAACAAAATTCCTTGAATTTTATATTATGTTAAATATCAACTAAAATGAATTGTAAAAAGGTATAATAAATATGCTTTTTTATTCTTCAGCAGTAAAATTTTAAAACCCTCTTTTGCAGTACTATTTAAACAAATTGGCTCTCTAAATGCACGGCTCTAGTACTGTTGTTAGTTTTCTTTCTAGCCAAGATATTGATTATGCAAAATGCTCAATCTTTTTCACTTTTTCTTACTCTTATTTGCAGTTTTGATTCATATTTTAACTGGATGTAGTGAACTCAAAAAAGGCAAATAAATTTTCAAAATTGTCTTCTTTGCAAAGCGATTATTGCTAGAGAATTGTTATTTTTATAGTCACTATAATATTTGATGGCTGTATTAGCTTTTAGATCAATATTGAGCAATCATCAACAACGATATCAAACATATGTTAAAAGGATTTATTATTTTAACAAAGCATCTGTTTTTAAACAGATTGTTGTTATAGGAGTTTAGAATTAATTGGAGTGTATGAATCGTAGCTGTCATAGTTAGAATATCCATGTTAATTTCCTTTCTCTTACTTATCATTTCTTAATTCAATTAATCTATTAACTTAACAACCTAAATGTTATTTCTTTGGATTATGATAAGTTTTAGGATCTAGTATAATACTTAATATGTCTTTAATACTGCAATCTGATTTACTTTTAATTAAATCTAACAGCTCTTAATTATTCTTTAGATCTCCTCTCTATTTGAAAAAGAAATCTTATGAAATATTTTATTCACATTCTTAAACTTGGAAAGAATTTTTCTTTTAAATTGCATTAAGTTACCATTATTGAGAATTATTACTAAACTATCCTTGCAACTAATTTGGAGTTTATTAATTGGCTATTCCTTAAGATTTTTTAATTTCATTTAATTTATTTCCACAGTAACTAGCATTTAAATTGTTTTAACTTTCTTCAATAATATTTGAATAATCGATTTAAACTTCTGATTATTATAATTATTTATTTTTGATAAATTTCTATTAGCTCATAATATTGCTTTATTCAGCTTTAGCTTAAGGTGAAATCATGTTGGCATTCTAATATTCATTTAGTTCATTGACTTTATCACAAGTGCTTCCAATAACTATTCCTCCTTATCCCACAACAGGAAAATTAGATGAATAATTAAAAAAGTCAAAGGTTTTATCACTTTTTTGGCATGAAGTAATATTTTAATCATCTAAAATTTTATTATTATCTGAATTTTCAATTTTTTTAATTTGAATATCTAATTAAATGTTCTATTCTTTTTGATCTTATTTGATATTTGACTATTGAGTTTATTCTGTGTTCTACTAAAAATAGAGTTAGGATGTTTATTTAGTTGCAAAGCTATTAGGTATTTAGCTAGAATATTCATTAAACTAAATTAAGCCTTTGGAATCAGTTTTTTAAGGTTCATTCAAATCTTGATCATAATTATCATTTCGATTATTACTTTAAGAATTTTCTTAATTTGTAGCTTAATCTTTTGTAAGTTTAATAGATAAAATAGTTTCAGAAGAAGTCACTTTTTTATCGAAAATATTTAATATGAATTAAAGCTATTAATTTTCGAAGATCAATTATTTCTCAGAATTAAAAATAGCTATCCCTTGTAACGAAATGTAAAAGAATGGGTTTAAACTATAAACATCGTTTCCGTCTTAAATAGATATTTTTACATCTTTATCTTTGCAATTACTTTTTGAAGAATTTAAGTTGATTTTTACTTTTTAAGGTAAGAACTCCTAGTGTTTATACAAGAAGTCATTTGATTCTTATCCATCGTTGTATTACTCTCTTTATTCTTAAATCCCTATAGATCTAAGTTTTTACTTGATTTCTAAGTTTAATTAGTCCTACTTTTCTTAGAGAATAAAATTGATTCCGTTTATAAAATTTTCTTCTTTGCTCTAAAAAGGACTATTTTTAAGATTTATACTCTTTTGTTGAAGACTTTCTACACCAACAAAGCCTTTGGAAATACTACGACAACTCTTCTAATTGTTAGTATGAGAGTCCTAATGTTATTTTATTTATTGCTTAACCTAACTTACTTCTGTGCAAAAAAAGAGAGATAAAATTTAAAATAAAAAAATAGCAAGACTAAATAGCAACAAACTCACTTAAAAGCCATATGCTATAAATCCTCGTAGAATCAGGTATAATAAGCTGAGAATTATTGAAGTTTAGGAAATTAATTTCCTGCTGATAAACTTAACAATAAACTTTTATGAGTATAAAAAATACAAAATCATCCACAGCATTTGTAAATACATAATGTTTTGTTAAAATTAAATTTCTACTAGAAAAAAAATAATTATTATTTAAAAATATAACCCTTAAGCATTTTTATTTACTCTACATTTTTTATTAGCAAAGTTAAGAAGCATAAAAAGTATAATACAGGCCATAATAATTACTCTAATTAATTATTACTATTGTTTTTTTTGGATATTTTATATTTCTAAAATGCATGCATCGCTAATCTCTAAATAATTGTTTTAACCAATTTAAACTCCTAGATAAATGAGTAACTCGAAGCATCCGCTTATAAAGATGTTAATTGTTAATAAAATATTATCGCAATTCTCATTAATTTTATTAACAATTTTTGTCATTTTAAACTTCTAAAGTAGCTAAAAAGTTAATAAAAATCTGTTTAAATATTTTATCTATTTTTGCATTATGCTAAAAAAACAGATTTTGTTTAAGATAATTCTTGCTCAAATTTTAATTAATAAAAACAAAAGACTTTTAAAAATGACATTTCTCAGTAAAATAAGTTAATAAATCAAAAACCAACAGTTTATATTGAAATCTAAGTATATAAATAGTATTTCAAACTCATTTTCAAAAAAAAAAAAATTTAATTAATACAAAACAAAATTTAACAAAATATTTTTCATTTTATTAAATAATTAAAGTATAATTATAGATAAATAAAGTACCTATTAGCTAATAATAGCAAGAACTATATATCATTCATTAATTACCTTTAACAAAAATTTAAAAGAAAATGTAAAATTCAAGCGAATAACTCATACAATTTCAAGAAAAGTAAAAAAAAATAACAGAAGTAATAAGCTCAGCTTTGAACTAGATATTTAAAACAAATCATAAAGTTAAATCATTAGATGAACTTGATATAGGTTCTGGTTTATATTCGTATGGTGGAACCTATAGCAATACAAACTATTATTACTTTACTTCAGGATAATTTAAGAATCATATCCCTATTGATATAATATAAAACTCTAACTAGGTTTATAATTGGATAAAAAAGAATTATAATTAAACAAATAATGGAGGCTGGTGGTGTATTTTCCATCATTCATCAACATATTTTGAATCCAGAGAATATTATGAAGATGTAGAAACTGTAAACTCATACAGAGAAAATAAGTATAACATATATAAAGGCGATTCTTTGGGAAACTTTGGTGAGTTAAATGAAGGTATATAATCAGATGAAAATACTCTCAAAGCTATTTAAGATTTACTCCAATAAATAAAAGATTAATCTAATAAATTGAGACTAGAAAAGCAAATACTTTAAAACTGAAAAAATAATTAATTTTAATGTATGTAATTATAATATAACAATACTCAAAATATATAAATGTATTTCTATTTATTTTAATTTAAATATTTTATAAAAATATTTATTTTACCATAATCAGAAATTCCTTCATTAAAATTTAATAAAATAATAAATAATTTATACTCAATGAAATAAAAACTTCTAAATTTTAAAGTTTATAAAGGTTCTTATTAATTTATTGGGGTTGGGGTTGGGGTTGGGGTTGGGGTTGGGGTTGGGGTTGGGGTTGGGGTTGGGGTTGGGGTTGGGGTTGGGGTTGGGGTTGGGGTTGGGGTTGGGGTTGGGGTTGGGGTTGGGGTTGGGGTTGGGGTTGGGGTTGGGGTTGGGGTTGGGGTTGGGGTTGGGGTTGGGGTTGGGGTTGGGGTTGGGGTTGGGGTTGGGGTTGGGGTTGGGGTTGGGGTTGGGGTTGGGGTTGGGGTTGGGGTTGGGGTTGGGGGTTGGGGTTGGGGTTGGGGTTGGGGTTGGGGTTGGGGTTGGGGTTGGGGTTGGGGTTGGGGTTGGGGTTGGGGTTGGGGTTGGGGTTGGGGTTGGGGGTTGGGGT